>NC_086445.1:599989329-600615163 GCF_028390025.1 Pseudophryne corroboree
TCTTTTCTTTTTCTTTGCATCATGTGCTGATTGGGGAGGGTTTTTTGGAAGGGACATCCTGCGTGACACTGCAGTGCCACTCCTAGATGGGCCCGGTGTTTGTGTCGGCCACTAGGGTCGCTTATCTTTCTCACACAGTCAGCTACCTCATTGCGCCTCTTTTTTTCTTTGCGTCATGTGCTGTTTGGGGAGGGTTTTTTGGAAGGGACATCCTGCGTGACACTGCAGTGCCACTCCTAGATGGGCCCGGTGTTTGTGTCGGCCACTAGGGTCGCTTATCTTACTCACACAGCGACCTCGGTGCAAATTTTAGGACTAAAAATAATATTGTGAGGTGTGATGTGTTCAGAATAGGCTGAAAATGAGTGTAAATTATGTTTTTTGAGGTTAATAATACTTTGGGATCAAAATTACCCCCAAATTCTATGATTTAAGCTGTTTTTTAGGGTTTTTTGAAAAAAACACCCGAATCCAAAACACACCCGAATCCGACAAAAAAAATTCGGTGAGGTTTTGCCAAAACGCGGTCGAACCCAAAACACGGCCGCGGAACCGAACCCAAAACCAAAACACAAAACCCGAAAAATTTCAGGCGCTCATCTCTACTATGTGTGTCATTTTGTGTATAAGGGCATTAATAATGTGCGGCATATATGTAAGGGACATTATGTGTAAAAGGGCATTAATAAAGGTTGTCATAATGTGTAAGGCACATTATGATTATAAAGACATTAATAATGTGTAAGGGGCATTACTGTGTGGAATTATGTGTATAAATGCATTACTAATGTGTGGCATTATGTGTATAAGGTGCTCTACTATGTGGCGTTGCATATAGAAAGGGCACTACTGTGTCGTATAATATGAATAGAGTGTGAATGCCAAATTGATTTCTCACAAATATTTAAAATGCCCGCTCTAATATATATTGTAAATGCCTGCACCTCTTATTACCATATCCCATGAATGTGCGCTATACATAGCAAAACACTGCATCCCATAAGAGAAAACAATACACCCACACATTATCTGAGTTCCAAAGCTCATTGATGTATATATTTGTTATTAAAAGGATATGGATTCAATATATATTACAAAGTACAGTATACCTATAGTTACATGATTACAACTCACACAGTAAGCAGTTAATACATACAGTTACATACAGTTACATGCCATTACATACAGTTTCAGTTACAGGCCAGCGATACAATACCATTCCCTCAATGCTTATGTCTCTCTCTTTCTCTAAAATCATGCTGGGACTCCATCTTACGCTGAGACCAAAACAGGAATTGAGCTGGCAATAACTCCATCATCGTCTCAGACCTTACAGCAACTGAGCACCTGTGTGATCAATGTGTTATCTAGTTTCTGGGGGAGGGATTCACGATGAGTCACCAGTCCCTTTGTATATGCTAATCAGGTTCAGCCTTGAAGACATCCAAAGGGCTGACCTGAGTTTCCTGTCCACTGTCCTAATAAGAGTGATTTTAGCTTTTATACATTTAATCATAATTATCCGCTGCAATGTCCCACAACTTCACAACAAGCATCAAATGAATCTACACATCAACCTGGTTGCTTCAATAGTAAACATGACCGGTCTATCTTGTTTCGTTCAAATAATACACATACATGACATTACTTCCTTATATATCATTTTAAATCATCATGATGTCTGGCGCTTGATATTATTATAATTATGTACTGTATGAAAATAAGTGTCGAATCCATCTCTGTGGCATGTCCGTGTAAATGCGTGTGTTACCATATATTGCTGTGCCCGCTGCGCGTATTTGCAAGTATAGCGACTTATATGTGTGTAGTTTGTATGTTCTCTTTATGTAATATTTTTTTGACTTTGACAAGAGCAACAGGGTGTAGTGTAATGTGAATAAGGAGCAATATGGTGTGGTGTAATGTGAATAAGGAGCAATTCAGTGTGATGTAATGTGAATAAGGGGCTCTACTGTGAGGAGTAATGTTTATAAGGTAAAGTAATACTACTGTGGGATGTATTATGAATTATGGACACTATCGCATGATCAAATGTGAATAAATTTGCAGTACTGTGTGGCGTAATTGGAATTGGGGTTACTATTGTGTGGCCATGCCCCTTGCCAACAAAAACACACCCCTTTTTGGGCTGTGCGCCAAATAGGCAAACTGTTTCTATTTAAAATATAGGGGGTACAAACACCAAAATAAGGACTGCTATGGGTGAGGGGTGATGGTGCTGGGAAAGAGGTGCACGGTCAGAGGCGGAACCAGTGGTGGTGCTAGGGGGCACCAGCCAAAATCTTGCCTAGGGCATCATATTGGTTAGGGCCGGCTCTGGAAACACCTTTCTTATCCATTAACCTGTTCAAAACAGGTGCTGGCAATCATAAACTAAGAGAAAAGTCCAGAAGCAGAGCATTTTGTCCCTCCTGGAAGGGTGTCATGCATTGTCCCTACTTCTTGTCTGTCTTATTTATTTTTTTAAGTTACAGCTACTGTACCAATAATACTCTGCAAGATATACCAAGTAAGCCAAGTGATTCATACTGGAAGCTGTATCCTACAATGTTGGTGATGATTCATGTGGGTGGAGATAATGCAGAGTTAAGGGATAAGTACCTGTACATTAAAGAAGGTAGTTGGATTTTATACTAAATTGTTAAAAGTGAATAGGCTAAAGCGAATTACAGTGGCTGTAAAGATGGCGTGGTAAACATTTTATTTTCTATCATGAGTTAACAAAAAATACTCTAATGAAAGGGCGTGCTAAATCATTTCATTTATAAGTATTACAAAGCTGGCAATAATTGATTAAGTAGGCACCCAAAATACATCTAAAAATATCCCTGGTGCATTAATTTGTCTTCAGCAACAACTTAATTGGTGTTCACTTGTGGACAATTAAATGCGTTTCAATTTTTTTAACCACTTCACTGACTATTTTTTTCACAAACTTCAGAAATTGACATTTTATTCAATAAAATATTTAAAAAAAAAATTTTTTAATAAAATATTTAAATATTTTATTTAAAAAATATATACCTAAGGGGTGTTGCCACATCCTGCCCACCTGCATCCTACCCCATTTCTCTCTGTGTCCAAAGGCCTCCTTGTAAAATTATTTCCCACTCCCATCACCAAAACACCCCCAAGTGGAAAAGATCTCCCCAGCATTATCAAGCTCCACCTTCCATGTGGTAATAGATCCCAGTGGCAGAGCCTTCACCCCCAGTGTCAATGTGCCCCCATTGTTTAGTCCCCCCCCCCCCATGTGTCACTATACATGCTATTTGTTATTTTACATATATCTACCACCCCAGTCAAAAAAGAATAATTATTGTGGGGCATCAATCCCTCCCCCCTACTCAACCCCCAGTGCCAAAAGATGACCCTCCTCCTGTTACTACTCCCCCATACCTTATAGCAGAGAACAGAGATGAGCATACTGTAGTTGTTCTGGGGGAGGAATGATGTTCACCTGGTCGCACTTTTAGTTTAAGCGCATACGCCCCAGTGTGTCGTTCACACAGTATTCTGGGGTGCAATTTTGGGAGTGATGTTGGTAGTCATACACCGCAACCTCACTCCCAGGGGGCCGCAGCAGCAGGAGGAAATCTGTTCTTCACTCGTGCAAATTGGATTACCTCAATAACAGATGGGGAAGCAGCGGGGCATGTCGGATGCATAAGATATGACCTGGTCATGTAACGCACTCCTGATTGTGCGCTACATGACCTTGCCAGGCAAGTGATAAATACAACATTCTGTGAGAAAACACACATTTGTTTGGTGCATTTACAAACCATCTTCATCTTAAATATCAAATACAATTTAAATCAAATCTGAGCAAATATTGTTGAAAACACCTACATTATCAGAAAACATCAGAAAAGCATTCCTTAAGAACCACTTATCCCCCTTTCACACATGCAGCTATATCTTGGGTATTTTGCACGTGAACATGCATCAACCTTAGATTTCTGCATGTGTGAAAGGAAACAACTCGGGACTCATGGAGCTGAGACTCTGGAATTTGCCGACTTGCTAGACCCAGCAAATTCCCAGGTCATATGTCTGAAAGCTGAATAACAGGTCATACTTTGGGGATTTCTGTTTGTGGAAGCAGGTGGGATCATTACTGGTCTAGCAAAATAGAATAATTCACATGTGCATGAATTAAGAAATCCTCAAAACATTATATGTTGGTGGTACTTGAGGATTAGGGTTGAGAACCTCTGCTCTGGAACACAGGGGGTAATTCCAAGTTGATCGCAGCAGGAATTTTGTTAGAAGTTGGGCAAAACCATGTGCACTGCAGGGGATGCAGATTTAACATGTGCAGAGAGAGTTAGATTTGGGTGTGGTGTGTTCAATCTGCAATCTAATTTGCAGTGTAAAAATAAAGCAGCCAGTATTTACCCTGCACAGAAATAAAATAACCCACCCAAATCTAACTCTTTCTGCACATGTTATATCTGCGTCCCCTGCAGTGCACATGGGTTTTGCCCAACTGCTGACAAAATTCCTGCTGCGATCATCTTGGAATTACCCCCACTGTCAAATCTATTATTACTTCATGTTACCAAACTCTGTCATTACAGTCCAGGTTGTAAGGCATACTTGCCTACCTGACCCTCTCCATGAGGGAGAAAATGCTCTGTTCCTGAACTTTCCTGGTAATGTATGATTGCCATCACCTGTGGCAAGCTAGTTAATAGATAAGAAAGGTGTTTCACCACAGGTGATGGCAATGCCCCCTGTAGTGCTGCTCACCGCCACCGGCCTTGATCCTGCTGCCACCTCTGCCGCTGTTCACTCTGCCGCTGTTCACTCCCGTCTCCGGCGGCCCCCTGCCTGAAGCCGCACTTATCCCTCTCCCAGGCACCGGTCACACACCACATTACACTGACTGTTCACGGACAGGGACAGCGTTAGGAGTCCAGGTAGTCAGCAAATGGCATGTGGTTTGGCACCTGCAGCCTCCTGAGCCGGCCCTCCATCTCTATCCACCAATACCAATAAAGAAGGCGGTGGTCTGTAATTGTATAAGCAGCAGCAGTCAGTGCAGAAATGTTCACTCAGAGCCGGCCCTAACCAATATTATGCCCTAGGCAAGATTTTGGCTGGTGCCCCCTAGCACCACCGCTGGTTCTGCCTCTGACCTTGCACCTCTTTCCCAGCACCATCACCCCTCACCTATAGCAGTCCTTGTACCCCCTATATTTTAAATCGGAACAGTTCGCACATTTGACGCACAGCCCCAAAAGGGGCATCTTCTTGCTGGGAAGGGGCATGGCCACACAATAGTAACCCCAATTCCAATTACGCCACACAGTACTGCAACTTTATTCACATTTTATCTTGCGATAGTGTCCATAATTCATATTACATCCCAAAGTAGTATCACTTTACCTTATAAACGTTACTCCTCACAGTAGAGCCCCTTATTCACATTACATCAACGCCACATAGTAGAGCACCTTATATACACAATGCCACACATTAGTAATGCATTTATACACAATTCCACACAGTAATGCCCCTTACAAATATGAGACACATTAATGTCCTTATAATCATAATGCACCTTACACATTATGACAACCTTTATTAATGCCCTTTTACAATTAATGTCCCTTACACATATGCCGCACATTATTAATGCCCTTATACACATAATGACACACATAGTGCCCCCTACACATTTGCTGCACATTATTAGTGCCCCTATACACATAATGACACACATACAGTAGTACCCTGTTACACATATGCCGCACATTATTAATGCCCTTATACACATAATGACACACATAGTGGCCCTTTACACATATGTTGCACATTAGTAATGCATTTTTACATGACACACATAATGCTCCTTACACATATTCTGAACACTACTGAACAACCAACCCACTCACATGCACACAGCACTCACACTGCCACTAACACTGTGACCTCTGCCTCTGCTTGGATACAGGTGTGTCCTCATTAATACTGCCTCAATGCTAACGTCAGGCACCTTTTTTTAATGAAAATGCATCTTATTTGCATTGCTATGTGGCTAGGATGCACAAGCAGCTTCTGCTGATTAAACTGATATGCAGCATGCCTATATAGTGTGTGAGACTGTGGCTGTATCTGCATATGAAATGCTACATACAGAATATAGGCATGCCGCATATCCTTTTAATCAGCAGAAGCTGATGATGCTCCTAGGCATATCAAATGCCCTAGGCAATTGCCTAGTTTGCCTATACCTATGGTCGGCTCTGTACAGTTCACTGACTGGTGATCGGTACTTCAATAACTGGCTGTTTGTGATTCCAAAATACTAGCCGGACAGGAAGGTGTATGGTGGAGGTGTTGGAAGGGGTGCAGGCCCTTGGGTGGCTTCTGGTGCTGGGCCGCTGGCTGTAACAGGATTTTTTTTTTATTTGTCCTCTACACGCTGACAGCTTTCAGCGGATCCCTCTGGGCCTATTTTCATTGGGGGGTTTGGAGCTGCAGCTCCATCCGCCCCATTGTTAATCCAGCTCTGTATATGCGCCATGAGCGATATCACATAGTGTTTTCCTCTCCCGAGCCGCCAACAGTGTGCATTCAGATTGTTTGATATCGTACAATTATGTCATGCCGCGGCTGACCAATGCATGCAGCATCTGACGATATCGTGAAATTGAACTGCATACATAGCCAACGAAGGGGAATGATAACGATACGCGGGGCCGCACATCGATCATTGTCCGCAACATGCACACTGGACAACATCTTACACGATATTGCTCAGAAGGCTAAAAATGAGCGATACCGTGTGTGATATCGCCTAGTGTGTACGGCTATTAGAGTGATTGAGGATGGAGTCTGAGAAACACTGAGCTCAGCTATGAGTTTGTCTAGAAATGTACTTATTAGGGATGTTTAGTCCAATGCTGACGGAGTAACCTTCACAACTCACGTATAATAACTCAGAAAAGGAATGTGGATCCTATGCTAGAAACCCAAGTATAGACAAGCAGCTGACTTATTGTACTTCAAAAACATGTCAAGATTAGTGTAGGTCAGGGGTCCCCAACCAAGGGCAGACAAAAGGCCCCCATATATCAGCAATTTGCAGACTATTAAGCAAAAAGAAATCTGCAATGTAGGAGGTTCATAAAAAAAAAAAATCATTGGGATTGTCAGGTTGTCCAACATGTTGGATTTCACAGATCAATTGGGGCTGTAGATTGCTAATGTACAGTATCGTAACAATCAGCAGATTTCTAGTAAACTAATGAGCCCATCAAGATTAGTACTGTATATCTATATTTGCTGGAATTGATCTGCAAATCACTGAAAAATATCTGTGATGTATGGGCGCAGATTGGTGGATTGGGGAATCTTTAAATCTGGGGGAAAAAAATCTTAGAATCTGCAGATTGTTTTTTTTTTCCTATTGCTGTTGTATGGGGGCCTTAAAAGTCCTGGTTTTAAGGATAGCCATACTGGGACATAGGTGGAGTTCCCCAGTTATTTTGATTTAACCACCTGTGCTCAAGTATGGATATCATTAAAACCAGGACTGTTATGGCCCCCATACATCAGCAATCTTAAAAAGGAAGAAAAACAATTAGCAGATTGTGAGAGATTTTTTTATACCAGATTTAAAGATTCTCGAATCCACCAATCTGTGCCTATACATTAAGCTAGGCATACACTATACAATTATCTGGCAGATCATCTGCCAGGTCTGGCTGCTTGGAATGAAAATCTTGTAATGGATGGGAGCAACTCCCAATTGATCATTCGCTTCCAAACTCGGGAAAATGGACAAAAACTGTTGTGCATACAAATCGGTTAAATCCGTAATTTAATCAATTTGTCTGAACAACAGGTTTTATCCATTTTTCCGTGTTTGTTGATTGTCAGTTGCTCTCATCCATTACCAGATTTCATTCCAATCAGCCAGATCTGGCAGATGATCTGCCAGATAACTGTATAGTGTATGTCCAGCTTTACAGATATTTTTCAGTGATTTGCAGATCATTTTCAGCAAATACAGAACTGACAATTTTGAAAGGCTCATCAGTTTACTAGAAACGGTCTGCAAATCTGCTGATAGTTACCATACACTAGTAATGTTCAGCACCAATTGATCAATTAAGGCCCAATACATTTCCAAGCAATTGAGGCAATTTGGCATTTTGCATATGATTGTGTAAATAACTCTGCAATGTATGGAGTTCACAGATTGCAGATTCTAACCAAAACATTTTGGATTTCACAGATCAATTAAGTCTGTAGGCTGCTAGTGTATGGCAACAATCAGCAGATTTGCAGACTGTTTCTAGAAAACTGATGTGCCTTTCAAAATTTTCAGTTTGTATTTGCTGAAAATGATCTGTGCGTTTGCCATTATCTAAATGGACAAATCGACACTAGGTGCCATATACTGTAAATGTATGTTTAATAATGTGTTTTAACATGTTATATATACAGTAATACTCTATGCATGGTTCTAGAATGGCATGTTTCAAATACATGGTCAATGTACAAAATATGTTGGTTTTAAAAATACATTGACATTTGGGAACAAATTGCCCTTGGGACATTCTCACAAAGGAATTGATATGTTAATGACCCTGTCACCTGCACAGGGGTCTCTGGACAAGCAATTTCTTTGATATGCAGTCCAGCAGAGTATTTTTGGTGGTCATTCCGAGTTGTTAGCTCGTTGCCGATTTTCTCTATATTGCGATTAGTCACTTACTGCGCATGCGCAATGTTCGCAGTGCGTCTGCGCCAAGTAAATTTGCTAAAAAGTTAGGTATTTTACTCACGGCATAACGAGGATTTTTCATCGTTCTGGTGATCGGAGTGTGAATGACAGATAGTGGGTGTTTCTGGGCGGAAACTGCCCGTTTTATGGGTGTGTGCGGAAAAACGCTGCCGTTTCTGGGAAAAACGCGGGAGTGGCTGGAGAAACGGGGGAGTGTCTGGGCGAACGCTGGGTGTGTTTGTGACGTCAAACCAGGAACGAAACTGACTGAACTGATCGCAGTGGCAGAGTAAGTCCCGAGCTACTCAGAAACTGCAAAGAAATTTCTATTCGCAATTATGCGAATCTTTCGTTCGCAATTCTGCTAAGCTAAGATTCACTCCCAGTAGGCGGCGGCTTAGCGTGTGCAATGCTGCTAAAAGCAGCTAGCGAGCGAACAACTCGGAATGAGGGTCTTTGTGTCCAAGGGGGTAATTCAGATCTGATCGCAGTAGCAAATTTGTTAGCTAATGGGCAAAACCATGTGCACTGCAGGGGAGGCAGATATAACATTTGCAGAGAGAGTTAGATTTGGGTGGGTTATATTGTTTCTGTGCAGGGTAAATACTGCTTGCTTTATTTATTACACTACAGACTTGCCTACCCTCCCGCGTACAGCGGGAGGCTCCCGATTTTTCAATGAGCCTCCCGCTGCCCCGCAAACCTTGCCTGCCCTCCCAGTTTTTAAATTAGCCCCCTGTAAATCCGGACTGCGCATGTGCGAGTCCGGAAATGCGGGGGGCGGTGCCTGCACATAGGAGGTCACAGCCGCGGTGGCCGTCCTGCCTCCTGCTGTGCACACACAGCCGGCAGCCTGAGCGGAGTCAGGAGAATGATTAGCAGAGCAGCTGGCCTACTGACAGCCAGTGCTCTGCTTCCCTGCTGCTGGCCCCGCCCACCTCACTCACCCGTCTGAACTCTTCCTGCTCCTCCTCATGTGCCTGCCCAGTGCTGCTGCCTCCCTCCACCACACTGTCCCGGCCCCGGCTCCTGCTCTTCACAGGAAGGAGCAGCCATAGCCAGGTGGGTGCTGTATGTGCTGGGGGTTGTATGAGAAAGGGGGAATGTGTATAATGTGGTCGGGGGAGGGGTGTGTGCTGTGCATGATATAATGTTACATGGTACTTTCTGTAATAAGGGGTAGGTGGGGCTGTGTGATATGTAAAGTGCTACTGCGTGTAATATTGGGGGGGATTGTGCTGTGTATAATAAAATGTAATATGGTGCTGTGTACTATCTGTAATAAGGGGGAGGGGGGGCTGTGTGATATTTAATGTGCTACCGGGTGTAATATTGGGTGGGGAGGGGATTGTGCTGTATATAATATAATGTAATATGGTGCTGGCTGTGTACTATCTGTGATATGGGGGAGGAGGGCTGTGTGAAATGTAATGTGCTACTCGGTGTAATATTGGGGGGACTGTATAGGCTGTGTATAATTTAATATAATATGGGTCCGGGTGTACTGGCTGTAATATGGGGAACTGCGGTTATGTATAATGTAATGTAATATGGTACTGTGTATAATGGCTGTAATATGAGGGAGTGGGGCTTTATATAATGTAATATGGGTCTGTGTGTACTGGCTGTAATATGGGGGACTGGGGCATGATAATGTCGGTATTATCTTAGACCGCAAAGCTATACCCCTTTGTACACTATTACCGTTGAGCCGCTATGGCCGCTAGACTACGTGCACGTGCTACGCACTTTGTACGCTATTTGCATATGGAGTCCTGCACGTGGTACGCACTTGGCGTACGCACGCTGCGCTGAGTATATGGAGTACACACAGCGAGCGCTCACACAATGGATAACCTCTAAACCTTGTTAATGATACAATGTAATGATATGCTTATACTTTAAACCTTTAGCAGCAAAGTACTGCAACAATGTTATACCTATAAACCTTAAGTAGCGCTGGCAATACAAAGTATCCGCAGTGCGTACACCTTAACAATGCTTATACACCTTAAACAGGTTAAACTACTTTAAAGCCCAGGCAGGAAAGTGAAAACACAACACCGTTTGTAGTTTTTAAACCACAGGGTTCTAAGGCCTCCGTGGATTGATTCCAAAAGATAAAACAATACAATTTATACACTACAGACTAACAAGTAAATCTAAACAGAAATAATGGCTACTGAGAATGTACGTACGTGAGAATATTCGCAAGCGCAACCCAAATCCGGTCCTCCGCTGGTCATACAGATAGCGTTTAGAGTCTTCTGACCGGCCAGGCAACAATGGTCCTTTTATACACAACATGCATACACAATACAATGGTCACTGTAATCTCATTGTTCATTGGACACAGAGATATGTCTCCACATTACAGCAAAGGTCATAGGTGGATTTGAAAAGGTGGGCGATGTCCCTTCCAACTGCTCTTGTGGGTGGTATCCTCCGGATTCCCGCCGCATATGTAATTTACAGTAAATACAGCTAATGTTCATAATCTACTTTTGTACATAACTATACGTAGGAACAAGCGATCTTTCTCTAACTAACACCGAAATGTTACCCTCAAAATACCCTACAGCTGGATACTAGACATCATCTTCCAACTTTTATCTGACCCTTCCTATCATGCAAAGAGGAATCTCTCTGTCCAGGAACTGTTTAAACTAATAATACTCGCTGTCATGGTCTAGGGGAACTATATCTACAATATACGCTATATGGGTTAAATATGCAATGTTCTAATAACACGCTACACGCTCACAAACTCCGCTGTAAATACCCATATCATGCGCATGATCGCCGGAGCGATCTTACGCAACTTGCGGATATGTGCACGCACGGCGGACTGAGTGCACGAGCAGCGGGCATGTGCATGGGGTTAGTACAAGGCATATGCATTATTATATTTTTTGACTTTGACAGTCCACCCTTTGGCAGTCAACAATAACTGCCACTATCTAAACATTAAACAGAAAAATATACACTACAATACCTATAAATGATTGGGTGGTAGGAGGAGAGGAGTAGGCGGGAAATGTATGGCCTAGTGGGATAGTAAAAGCATGTATGTATGAAATCCATGTCTGAGGGGCATGTATCATCGTGCCGTACATGTTCTAGATAAGCTTCGCGGTATTGCGAAGTATACATTAAATCCTTCTTATCCCGTATTAAGGGTCTGTAAGTGGGCCAACAAACACTACCGAGCTCTTTTCGGCTTCTTGTTCCAACAAATGGGGTGCACATTTAGTTGATGATACATGGAGGGGGAACATATGTGAATGCTACTATGTGGATTGTGTGATACTACCTGAAGATTGTAGAGATGAAGATAAGACACGTATCACAAATACATTCACATAACATTTTGTGCAATCGTCCTTGGGTGTTGATTGAAGTCTTGTCCGGATGGGTGTATCCTTGCTGTGGGTGGTAATCAAAGTCTTTCAAGTGTCCATAAAAAGTCTTTAAAAGTCTTTAAAGTGTCTATCAAAGTCTGTAGAAAATGTCCATCAAAGTCTGTAGAAATGTCCATCAAAGTCTTCTTCCGAATGGATGTATTTTTGCTTGGGAGAAAAACAAAGGAGAAACGGGTGAAAGAAACGGACCGTGGAATCACGTCTTATCACAACATTGTCTCAATTGATGGGTCATAAATTAAATCAGTTGTTGTAACAATGCCCTCGCTCCTCAAACTCATCACTTTGGTTCTGCGCTTGCACCGCGTTAAAAATCGAACACATCTAAATATCAAACCAATCATTACGACGACTCCCAGGATACAAAGGAGAAACTTTCCTACACTCACAATAACATTTTGAGCCCATTCTCCTAAACCAGAGAACCAATTGCGTGGGTTCAACCATGAGACCCAGCCGGTCAGTTCATTACTCACAGCAGTCAGGGTAAGGTTGTGTCTCCTTCGGAACTCCCATTTCAATTGCAAGATATCGTCCATCTTTTGATCTATGACCTCGGTTGGGTCATCAGTGCTGTTTGTAATATACGTGCAGCACTTCACACCATACTGAGTTGCTAGGGTGACACAGTACCCGCCTTCACCGCTGTGATGTAATTGAGAACCATCCTGTGCTGGATCAGTTCCGTTTTGTAAGCTTGCAATTCCCTCCCAGTATACCTGAAGGTGTCATCATACATCTCGGTGATATTATCTATCAGGTTCGCTATCGCATGAATATACCTAAAATTTATAATTCCTCTGGCGGTACGGGTGATATCTAACGAGAGTAGGAATTGAATCCCGGTGGATTCGTGGATCAAATCAGAGGCTGCGTGCTCTGTCCTATCTATAAGGTGTCTCTTAACGATGTGTTCATAATGAGTGTGAGTGTAAGGAGCTTGAGCATTGCGGTGAACGTCTTTCATCTTATGGGTTATGGTCATTACTTCTGGCAACACTCTTCCAATGTAACACAATCCCTCTGAGTTTGGGGCAAGCCACTTATACGCCTTCCTCCCACATATGAAATATGCATCATCGGGGAGAACATATGGGACAGAATATGACATTACCATATTGCAAACCTTCCAAGTGAAAAATCCTACCCCTAACTCTCTCATCTGTTCAGTACACGTATCAGGCTGTATGATATGCGCACAGTACCCTGGAGATACTTCTCCAACCCGCATGGTCCTACTTCCTAGAGTATACCTGTACCGAAAATATCTTCCAACGTCGGCTATTTCGGCATTCTATCGGCTCTGTGTGAAAATGCCATGGTTTGGTTATTCCATGTCACTTCCCAATTTCCCGGCTTTCGGGGATTGGAAATGTTGAAACATACTAAGGACCTATCCACATGATATTGGTGGAGCTTCAAACTAGGGGCCTAGAAATATTAAATTTCTTGTCCACCGGTCTCCCACCCCTTAATTCAAGTACCTCATCTATTGTTAAGGGATTGTCAAAGTCAGAAAAATATCTCTATGCACACTACCATATTTGCACCTCACACAGGTCCGTGCTGCGCATGCGTACGCTCTCCCGTACGTGCGCATACTCACAGTCGCGGGCACCCGCAGGCACATGGTATGCGTATTTACGGTAGAGTTTATGCGATCGTAGCGTGCGACTCAATCATTACATATTTTCACTAATAATGTATTTTGTAGATCATGGTCCCTTTGATAGATTCTGAAAGTTTGGTTAATATAGAATGTTCATGAACAGAGAAATCCCTCTTTGTTTGATACGAAGGGTCAGACAGGAGTAATACAGTGGTGTTTAGTATCCATCGGAAGAATATTTAATTAGAAATATTCCGGTGTTGGTTTGAAGCAGATCAATCGCTCGTGCGAATAGTTATGGACATAAGAAGTTTATGAACATTTACTTTATTTGCACTTTATTACCCATGCGGCGGGAAACCCAGTTTCCCTCCCACCTGAGCAGTTGGAAATAGTCACAGCCCACCTGTATGAATCAACCTATGACCTTTTGTTATAATGCGAAGCCGAATTCCTATGTCCAATGAACAATGAGATTGTAGGGACCATTGAATTGTATTGTGTGTGGGGCATAAATAGGCAGGCCGACCGTATCCAGTTCACTCTCTTCAACGGTTCTCATTGCTGATAATCGGGAGCTGGATATCGAGGCGCATGCGATCGTTTCCCCTTGTGCGTAAGTTTTCTCCGTAATCATATTGTCTTACTGTGAGCCATCTCTCTCTCTCCCTCCTCTATCTTTCTCTCGTATTTTCCCTTTATTGTATTGTATTGTATTGTATTTCCTGTGTAGTTATCTGGTTAGTTGGTTTATGTTATATTGTAGTGTATCATTTGTACTGTGATTCCTTTTGCAAGTATAATAGTTATAATACATATAATAGGTTTTGGACCCTAAGCCCAGGTATCTGTGTATTCTTTATAGGGTTAAGTATTCTCTGAGCGTCGGTGACGCTCAAGCAGCTTTGTAGTTAATCAGGTTACACCAGGTTGCACTTACACTCTGTCTCTACACTAAGGTATACTGTGTATCTCATTGTTAAAGGTATAGATATAAAGGTTTTAACGTTGTAAGCGTCTGCACCGCTGGTGATCTCCTCGTGGTCCCGAGCGTACGCTACGCTATAGCGAATAATTACGTTAGTCGGCAGCCAATAGCGTGCCTGCCTGTGATCACTGGGCCGTAAGCGAACGTGACGCTTGAGCGTCTCGACTACGGTTGAGTGATCGCTACACAACTTGCGTACCCTTACGGTACTTCTTACGTAGATAGCGTACAGTGTTCTTAGACCTCTTAAGGTGTTTTATATACGATAAATATTTAGCTTTATCAATTGGCGGCTCGCCCGTCCTTCACATATCTGCACTAGGTAGATCAGCAGACATTATCCCTCAGCAAAGGGCGGGAGGTTGTATCCCTCGTAGTGCTGACAGGATAAGCGTCTGCTTCGCTTAGGTAAAGAGTGCTGAAGGAATCCGGGAACCGGAGGTAAGAACAAAACGCTAGTGTCTTTTAAAACTGTTTATTTTTCTGTCTTGCGTACACACGCACGCACACATATATATATCTGCATTTCTTTTTCTTTTTCATTTTCGTATATCACTCTCCTGTCTGCCAGTTTTATAGTCGATAGAAGTGCTAAAAGAGATTTGCCGTTATTTCATAGTTTAAGAGTAAAGGTAATATAGTTAAAAGATAGACAAACACACAGTTTTGCCTGGGAGATAAGGCGAAGTCAGTGTGTTGTGTGGTAGATGATCAAGGATCATCTACATTGATAAAAGTATAAATTGTGTTACGGTGGATCTTTGCTTTGCGTATACGTGTCTCTAACAAAGACTTGCGTACGCAATCCAAAGGCCGACGCACGCAGCGTACGTTACGCAACGGAGCGTCCGGTTACGCCCACGTAGCTCAAGTCACGATAAGTTGATTTTTAACGCAAAGCGAGAAATAACGCGAGGCGAGAAATAACGCAAGTCTATTTTTGGGTGTCCGAAATTTAATTAACAGATCCTGCTCCTAATTGGTAACACACCTGATCTAAAGAAAAATTTCTGCGCAGAAATAGAAACAAAAGTGTACATGTGATGAGTGAGTGTTTTTACAATTTTTAAAGGTTGAACCACAAGAAAAGTCGAGTACTCGTGAGGTACATGCGTGTAAGTGACGTGCACGGTGGCTAGGGAGGCATCTCTGGTTAAATATACAATTTTGAGCATTAGAGTATAGCAGACCAGGAGGTCATACTGTAACAAGACCAGGAGGTCATACTGTAACAAGACCAGGAGGTCATAACAGACCAGGAGGTCCAGGTACAGCCGACAAGGAAGTCCGCTATACAGTTCACAGGCACAACACCGAAAAGGGTTGGTGCAACACCCATATAGGCCATATAAGCTCTGGCTGAAGGAATTCGCAGTCGTAAGTTTCGATTCCATTGGTCTTTCCGTACATAAGCTTAGTTGTTTGTGTACTGAACGACTGGACCGCACGTAATTGTGTACATTAGTTAGTAATCTGACCTAATACCATTAGAGTAAAGGGGTCACAAACGCTATTTGTACACTCTAACGTGATTTGTGTAATTTTTTTATTTTAAGGGAAGTTTGCTGCTCACTCAGGAACTATCCAGCAACCAATAGTTACTGGAAAGAGTAAGTGTTCTTCGGATAACCCTCGCAGGTTCCAGTAAATAGAGGTTCAGGTCGCAGGGGCCCTAGGTCGAGTACGCCAGCACCATATCGGTGTGATCAGGTCGTATTGGTCGGCGTGGGCGAGTGAGTGGGGTACTCGGTAAACCGCCACCGTCAGCCTATTGTGGACATTTGGTTTTGCGTAAGGGTTGGCTAAATAAAGCAACACTTTCGAACTATGGGGGCCACTTGTTCAGGTAGGGGGCGATCAACCTCGGTTCGGGTTGATTCAGTGGTCCGACCAATTGGGTCGGCCAGGTATATAATGTGTGAGAAATATGGAAGTCACACAGAAACTTTATGTGATGAATGGGAGAGAATGACTGTACATGACGGGGAGAAATTCCCAAGAGTAGGGAGCTTCAGCTCAGAAGTGTTACAAAATTTAAGGAGGAGGATATGTCTCATAAAATCAACAAAGAGACGAATCCAGCATTATGATTATTTACAGTTGTGGCAACAGGAAGGTGAGATACAGAGAGGTTTGGCTCAGGCGGCGGGATCTGGCTCTAACAGAAAACTGATTGCCACGGCCCCACCGCCACCATATATATCAGGAGAGAAGTTGATTGCGGAGAAAGACGCACTAAGGTGTAACACAAAATCACTTAGTAACTGTGTAAATGTTAATGATAATGTTAACCCATTAACCCATGCAAGTATTAACCCGTGCAAGTTGTACCCTGTTTTGAACTTTCCTCAGGAGTGTGATCAAGAGGACGAATCGGCAACGATTTCAGCGCTCTCTCTAGCAGCCACCATAGCAGAGACCACAGTAGGCACAGCTCCACCCACGAGATTAGTAAAGGCCCCTAGCGGAGGGATAGGTGAGGTCGTATCAACTGGTAAGTACGGCACCATGCATTATGCTGAGACTATTTCACCACAGCCTGTAGAATCTACACAGAATGAGGTTGTTAGAATTACACCTGTTAGAGTAATAGCAGTGCCAAATGGGAAAACAGACGCATCAGGAGCCACTCCCATTAGGAACATTGCCATGTACACCCCATTTTCCCGAATGGAATTAAGGACCATAGTGTCTGATTTTCCTGACCCTAGAAAAGACTTAGTTGCCAGTCAAAAATACATCAGAGACTTAGGTAACACTGCAGAGCCCAACAATAAAGACTGGCAGATATTGCTGAGAGCATGTTTACCCTCAAATGTCGACGCAACTCAATTTTTAGCTGATTGCGGACTAGATCATGATGTACCTCTTACAGATGTGTACAACCAAGATAATGTGAAAAGAATAAACTTGCAGCTAAAAGAGTGTTTCCCAGCAGTAGCTAAATGGAATAAGATATTCTCCATTAAACAGAAGGAGTCAGAGACAGCTGCAGAGTATTTTCACAGAGCATTATTAGAAATGGCAAAATACACAGGCATAGAGGACATTAAAACAGACACAAACCATCGGGAAGTAGCAGTATCGGTACTGATGGATGGTTTAAAAGAGTCATTGAAGACTAGGGTACAGACCACACAACCATGTTGGCGAGGTCTGTCTGTGGCTACTTTGAGAGAGGCTGCTATTGATCACGATAGAAACATCACCAGACACAGGGAACAACAAGGTGATAAATTAATGTCAGTAAGTATACAGGCTCTGACCACAAGGCAGCCTTTGTTTGTATCACCAAATCCTGTGGGTAAGTCAAGTATGGTTACTTGTTATTCTTGTCACAAACAGGGACACATGGCACGAGATTGTAGAGTAAAGAATCCACGAAACTCATACCAACCCCCTAGACAACGACACGACACACGACATTGGGATCGGGGTCCACAGAAACGGAGTTATGAGCCACATACAGGGGAAACAAAAAGATATCCCCCGAACAGAGACTGGCATGCCTCTGGTAGTTCCCAGCTAACTCCCTCACAAGTAGTTGCTGCCAGCGGGATTCAGGAAGGTCACCATACCCAATAGGGGTGTGGCCATACCTGTAATCTGCAGCCAGTAAAATTAATTGCCAACCTTGGAAGTGAACCCGAGATCGCAATTAATGTAGCTGGTAAAACTTTAAACTTTCTTGTAGACACAGGGGCGGCCAAGTCAGTGATAAATTCGACAGTGGGCATGAGAACCACTGGTAGGACAATTCCAGCCATGGGAGTAACAGGAGTAGTCCAGCACTACCCTGTTAGCAAACCAGCCGAGATTACAATAGGGCCTTTGCATACCAAGCATTCCTTTTTGCTGGCTGCATCGGCACCAACTAATCTCCTGGGAAGAGACTTACTGTGTAAAATGGGGTGCGTCATTTATTGTACTCCTGAAGGTGTATTCTTGGACATACCTGAGAAACACGCTCAGGAAGTGCGAGACATGTTAGACTCCCCATCAAAATTAATGTCACATACCATTATGACAAATAGGAATCCATCCCAAATAGAAGAGATGACATCTCAGATACCAGAGTCACTTTGGACAAAAGACGGACAAGACACTGGATTAATGGCAAACGTAGCTCCAGTAGTTGTACAAGTAAAAGATGGTAGGATAGCTCCAAAAATCCCACAGTACCCTCTGAAGCCAGAGGTGGAGTTAGGAGTTTACCCAGTAATAGAGCGCTTGCTACAACAGGGCATTCTGGTAAGAACGTCCAGCACTGCTAATAGTCCCATCTTCCCTGTGAAAAAGAGTGGGGGGAGGGGTTACAGACTAGTGCAGGATCTAAGGGGGATTAACAAAATAGTTGAGAGTCAGTTCCCCGTAGTGCCAAATCCAGCTGTCATCCTAATGCAAATCCCTCCCACTGCCAAATTTTTCACTGTTATTGACCTCTGCTCCGCTTTCTTTTCGGTACCTCTGCACCCTGACAGCCAATATTTGTTTGCATTTACATACAGAGGAGTCCAATACACGTGGACTCGATTACCCCAAGGTTTCATAGATAGTCCAAGTATATTTTCTCAGGCTTTGCATGATTGTTTACAGTCTTTCCAACCAGACAGTGGATCAGTATTGATACAGTATGTGGACGATTTACTACTGTGTTCAGATTCACTGGAAGCATCTCTGAAGGATACGAAACAGCTCCTGTTTCATCTTTCAGACACCGGACACAAGGTGTCCAAAGACAAGTTACAATTATGCCAAACTAAGGTAAAATATTTGGGACACTGTCTAACACAAGGACTGAGACACCTGACCGCTGATAGAATCCAAGCAATTAGAGACATGACTCTGCCACAAACCCAGCAACAGATCAGAACGTTTTTAGGAATGTGTGGGTATTGCCGTAATTGGATCCCAGGGTTTTCCATTTTGGCGTTACCTTTGCAGGAAATGGTCTCCTCAAACAAACTTGATAGGATTTCGCATACAGACGAGTCCGAAACAGCATTTGAGAGACTCAAACAGTGCCTAACGCAGGCACCAGCACTAGGTATGCCAGACTATGGGAAACCCTTTGAACTATACGGAACAGAAAGTGCTGGTTGCGCGGCAGGTGTACTAACCCAAAAACACGGTGATGCCAGCAGGCCAGTTGCATACTACAGCGCTCAACTAGACACGGTAGCGCGATCCCTCCCCACATGCTTGCGAAGCGTTGCTGCGATAGCATTGCTAGTGACAAAAAGCGAAGACGTCGTGCTAGGCCACAACCTCACAATCCATACACCACATGCAGTATCAGCCTTATTGAATTCTGCCCAAACCAGACACGTCTCATCAGCGAGGTTTACAAGATGGGAATTGGCACTAATGGCCCCCGTAAACATCACCATAAGGAGATGCAGTGCATTAAATCCTGCAACGTATCTCCCAGGTGTGCCTGGTCAGGCACAAAGGGTGGAAGGTGAGAGTGATGGGGAAGGAGGATTTAATACAAAGGAAGATACACATGATTGTATGGAACATTTGACCCAAAATTTTACCGCAAGGCCTGACATCAGTGACAACCCACTGGAAGATGCAGAACTCACGTTCTACACGGACGGTAGTTGTCATAGACAGTCAGACTCGGGAGACTTGTGTACTGGATACGCAGTCGTAGATGACCAAGACACCATAGAAGCGGAACCGCTAGGCCCACCTCACTCAGCCCAGGTTGCTGAACTGGTCGCCCTAACCAGAGCATGTGAATTGGCTAAGGGTAAGTCAGCCAATATCTACACCGATTCTAGATACGCATTCGGGGTAGTCCATGATTTCGGAGCCCTATGGCGTCTCAGAAATTTCATGACGGCCGCTGGTACACCGGTAGCGCATGCAGCTCACATAAAAAGGCTTCTAACAGCGATACAGGAACCCGACAGAGTGGCTGTTATCAAATGTAAAGCACACACATATAGCCAAGACCCGGTATCACTTGGTAACAGCCGAGCAGACGAAGCTGCTAAGTTAGCAGCTGCTACCCCCATACAGACAGACACCACACAATTGATGGTATTTAATACCATTAACACACAGAAGTTGTGTGAAATGCAAAATTTGTGTTCCACACAGGAAAAGGCAGTCTGGAAGGCAAAGGGATGTGGCCAGGAGTCCTCAGGACTCTGGACGGATGGACATGGTAAACCAGTGGCCCCCAGAGAATATCTTCCATGTCTGACTGAAGCAGCTCACGGGCTGACTCATCTAGGCAAGGAAGGGATGTGCAAATTGGTGAGAGCATATTGGTGCGCCCCAGGATTCTCCTCTCATGCGAGTAAAAGAGCAATGTCATGCCTTACCTGTTTGAGAAAGAATATTGGAAAGGCAATACCTACAGAACCATCCCATATCCCACCTGCCGGCGGCCCTTTCCAGGTAATACAAATTGACTTTATACAATTACCCCCTTGTCGGAATTTGAAATATGTACTTGTTTGTATAGATGTTTTCTCAAATTGGGTCGAAGCATTTCCTGCGGCTACAAATACCGCTATGTTTACTGCTAAGAAAATTGTGCAGGAATTTGTATGTAGATATGGTATCCCTAGAATAATCGAAAGTGATAGGGGTACCCATTTTACAGGTGATGTCTTTCAAGGAATGTGTAAGTTGATGGGAATTGATAGCAAGCTGCACACTCCGTACCGTCCACAGGCGAGTGCGAAGGTCGAAAGAGTGAACAGCACTATTAAAAATAAATTGAGTAAAGTGATGGCAGAGACAGGATTGACATGGCCAGAAGCTTTACCCATTGTACTGTACAGCATCAGAACCACTCCCAGGTCCCCTCTTAACCTGTCCCCTTTTGAAATCTTGTTTGGTCGACAACCGCATGTCATGATTAACCCTCAGGATGATTTGAAATGTAACAATGAAGTGACTGTAAAGTACTTGATTAACATGAGTAAACAGTTAAGGAATCAAAATGATAATCTGAAGTTGGTGATTCCTGATCTACCTGATAGTAATTGTCATGACATTGAACCTGGGGATTATGTAATGATACGGAATTTTCTACGCTCAGGTTGCCTTATTGACAGATGGGAAGGACCATACCAGGTCTTATTGACTAGCACTACAGCATTAAAGGTTGCTGAGAGAGAGACTTGGGTCCATTCATCCCACTGCAAGAAGGTTGCTGATCCAGAGAAGTCCCGTGATAAGGAACAGACGGTAGAGGTTGTATCACTGGAGTGTCTGTTCCAGGAGGACTGAGGCGGCACCTGAGCCTTGAAGACCGAGAGCTGTTGTCGACTCCCCACTCCCTTTTATTGTTTTTCTCCACTTCCCATCCCCTCTCCCTCAAATTTCTTTTTCCTCCTTCTCATTCTTCTCCGTTTCCTCCTATAAGATGGACTTGCCCCAAGAGACTGTGATCCGGATTTTCCTGTTGACCATGATGTTGACCAGAGCAGTCTGTTCCGGCGAGAGTACCATGGAGGTCGATAGAGGTTCTGGAATGGGTTCTGATGATAAAGATGGAGGCGTAGTTTTCCAAGATCAACCTAACCAACAAGCAAAGGCGAGTATCAGAAAACGATCCGATAGCATTGACCATAGAAGGAATTGTGACGGATTGTTAGCTGAGGAAAACTGTATCTGTAGGCTCTGTAACAATGTCATTGAAGATGGGTGCATTAAGAAATGCCAATCCAGTTTTAATATCCATATGGACCGACATCCATTGAGTGACTATCACTCCTTAGTGGGTAATGTGTTAAACAAAACAGATTGTTGGGTATGCTCTCAAGTACCTCAAGGTCATAGCAAATCAGGGCTAGTACCATTTCCTTTAACGATAGGGGAGGTACTTGAGTTAAATGGTGGGAGACCGGTGGACAGGAGGTTTAATATCTCCAGCCCTCCTAGTTTGAAGCTCCACCAATACCATGTGGATAGGTCCCTATTATGTTTCAACATCTCCAATCCCAGAAAGCCGGGAAATTGGGAAGTGTCATGGAGTAACCACACCATGACCTTTTCGCATAGAGCAGATAGAATGCCTACAGATACAGAGCTTGTACGCCACATAGCCAGTAGAGGAAAATCTTTCCGGTATAGGTACACCTTAGGAAATAGGATTACGAGAGTTGGAGAAGTATCACCAGGATACTGTGCACATATCGTACAACCTGATACGTGTATTAAGCAGATGGAAGAATTAGGGTTAGGAGATTTCACCTGGAAGGTGTGTAATATGGTTATGTCCTTCTCCGTCCCATATGTTCTCCCCGATGATGCATATTTCATATGCGGGAGAAAGGCGTACAAGTGGCTTGCCCCAAACTCTGAAGGATTGTGTTATATTGGAAAAGTATTGCCTGAAGTAATGACTGTAACACATGATAAAATGAAAGACATACATCGTGGTGCCCAAGCTCCTTATACTCACACCCATTACGAGCACGTTGTTAAAAGGCACCTGATAGAGAAGACAGAGCATCCGGCCTCTGATCTGATAAGTGAATCCACCGGGATTCAATTCTTAATCGCGTTAGATTTCACCCGCACCGCTAGAGGAGTGCTAAATTATAAATACATATCGGCGCTCGCAAATTTGTTAGATAATATCACTGAAATGTATGATGACACGTTTAGATATACTGGAAGGGAACTTCAAGCTTATAAAACAGAACTGGTGCAGCATAGAATGGTTCTTAATTACCTCACAGCAGTGACAGGCGGATATTGTGTTACATTGGCAACACAGTACGGCGTGAAGTGTTGCACGTATATCACGAATAGCACCGAGGATCCGGTCGAGGTCATAGACCAAAAGATGGACGATATTCTCCAATTGAAGTGGGAATTTCGCCGAAAACACAATCTCACTCTTGCTGCTGTAGGTAATGAGCTGACTGGTTGGGTGTCATGGTTGAACCCGCGAAATTGGTTCTCCGGTTTGGGAGACTGGGCTCAAGGAGTCATAATGGATGTTGGAAAGTTTCTCCTATGTATCTTAGGTGTTGTCATATCAATTGGCTTGATATTTAGATGCGGTCAGGCTTTAATGAAGTGCAAACATCGTACCAGGGTAATGAGTTTGAGGAGTGAGGAAACTGTAATTAACCTGGATTTGATTTATGACCCAATGATAGAAACAATGATGTAATGAAAATGCGATTATACGGTCCGTTTCTTTCACCTGTTTTTCTGGTTTTTCTCCAAGATAAAAAGACCCACTTGGACGAGGAAGTTGACGAGACGCTATACAGACAACGGATAGACCAAAGAAGAAGTTTTGACCACTTGAGATATGGACATTTGATGAACTTTGCCATGGATCCCCAGTTTCCCTAGAATTCTTAAACTTACGCTAGCCCAACATTTTTTTGTAAATCTAATGGCATTGACAAAGCTTTTTGCTCACACCTAATGGGCAACACAGCGCAAAGAAGACGACTTTCAACTGATACCGAACAAAACTTCAACCGACAGATGTACATTAACCTGACATAGAATACCACTGCATTTTCCATAAGTGTTCTTTATCTTCATTTCTACAACCCTCAGGTAATGACACACATAGTATAGGGAATACAGGCACAGATATCAGCAATCACATATTCCCCCATTCATGTATCATCAACTAAAATGTGCTCCCCATTTTGTTCAAATCCGAAAAGAGCTCGGTAAAGTTTGACAGCCCATCCACAGACCCGTACCACGGGATAAGAAGGAATTCAAATGTATACTTCGCAATACCTCGAAGCTTGATTTACAACACGTACGGCACGATGATACATGACCCCCCAAACATGGACTCATACACACATGCTTCTGCTATCTCACTAGGTCATACCCTCTTCCCACCTACTCCTCTCTCCTCCCTTACCCAACCATGGAAATGAATTAACCCCTGACATATATTTTTCTCCTTTTGAAATGTTTTAGAAGGTGGCAGTTATTATTGACTGCCAAAGGGTGGACTGTCAAAGTCAGAAAAATATCTCTATGCACACTACCATATTTGCACCTCACACAGGTCCGTGCTGCGCATGCGTACGCTCTCCCGTACGTGCGCATACTCACAGTCGCGGGCACCCGCAGGCACATGGTATGCGTATTTACGGTAGAGTTTATGCGATCGTAGCGTGCGACTCAATCATTACATATTTTCACTAATAATGTATTTTGTAGATCATGGTCCCTTTGATAGATTCTGAAAGTTTGGTTAATATAGAATGTTCATGAACAGAGAAATCCCTCTTTGTTTGATACGAAGGGTCAGACAGGAGTAATACAGTGGTGTTTAGTATCCATCGGAAGAATATTTAATTAGAAATATTCCGGTGTTGGTTTGAAGCAGATCAATCGCTCGTGCGAATAGTTATGGACATAAGAAGTTTATGAACATTTACTTTATTTGCACTTTATTACCCATGCGGCGGGAAACCCAGTTTCCCTCCCATCTGAGCAGTTGGAAATAGTCACAGCCCACCTGTATGAATCAACCTATGACCTTTTGTTATAATGCGAAGCCGAATTCCTATGTCCAATGAACAATGAGATTGTAGGGACCATTGAATTGTATTGTGTGTGGGGCATAAATAGGCAGGCCGACCGTATCCAGTTCACTCTCTTCAATGGTTCTCATTGCTGATAATCGGGAGCTGGATATCGAGGCGCATGCGATCGTTTCCCCTTGTGCGTAAGTTTTCTCCGTAATCATATTGTCTTACTGTGAGCCATCTCTCTCTCTCCCTCCTCTATCTTTCTCTCGTATTTTCCCTTTATTGTATTGTATTGTATTGTATTTCCTGTGTAGTTATCTGGTTAGTTGGTTTATGTTATATTGTAGTGTATCATTTGTACTGTGATTCCTTTTGCAAGTATAATAGTTATAATACATATAATAGGTTTTGGACCCTAAGCCCAGGTATCTGTGTATTCTTTATAGGGTTAAGTATTCTCTGAGCGTCGGTGACGCTCAAGCAGCTTTGTAGTTAATCAGGTTACACCAGGTTGCACTTACACTCTGTCTCTACACTAAGGTATACTGTGTATCTCATTGTTAAAGGTATAGATATAAAGGTTTTAACGTTGTAAGCGTCTGCACCGCTGGTGATCTCCTCGTGGTCCCGAGCGTACGCTACGCTATAGCGAATAATTACGTTAGTCGGCAGCCAATAGCGTGCCTGCCTGTGATCACTGGGCCGTAAGCGAACGTGACGCTTGAGCGTCTCGACTACGGTTGAGCGATCGCTACACAACTTGCGTACCCTTACGGTACTTCTTACGTAGATAGCGTACAGTGTTCTTAGACCTCTTAAGGTGTTTTATATACGATAAATATTTAGCTTTATCAGGATACAGTACTAGTCCTGACTTGCTCTGACCTTGAGGTACTTGTGAGCACACCCAGCATTCTGTTTGGTTTAAAACCTTACCCACTAATGAGTGATAGTCACTCAATGGATGACGGTCCATGTTGATATTAAGGCTGGACTGACATCTCTGGATGCACCCGTCCTCAACTATGTTTTCACAGTTTCTACAAATACAATTCTCCTCAGCCAACAACCCTTCACAGTGCCTCCTAGTTTCATGACTACCAGATCGTTTTCTGATACTCGCCTTTGCTCGGTGAATGTGTTGCTCTTGGAATTCTACAAATCCGTCCTTGCCATCAGAACCCATTCCAGATCCTTTCTCGACCTCTCTGGTACTCTCACCGAAACAGACTGCTCTGGTCAACAACAGGGTCAACAGGAAAACCCGGAATGCAGTCTCTTGGGGTAAGTCCATCTTGTTAATGGAAGAGGAAAAGAATGAGAAAGGGGGGAGGAAAGGAGGGTGATGGGAGGTGGAGAAAATAATAAAAGGGAAAAAGAAAAACTGGTGCGACAACCGCCTCTGGTCTTATTGTTCTCAGTGCTCAGGTGCCGTCTCAACCTTCCCGTAACAGACACTCCAGTGATATGATTTCCTCTACCGAGTCAGCGACCTTTCTGTAGGGAACATAAATCTTGCATTACCATGTGTTTAACTGTTGTGTATTATTGGTTGTGTGAAGTAAACCATCTGTGAAAAATGAAAAGGAGAGAGAGAGAGAGAATAAAAAAATAAAAAAAATTGTCAGATTTCCGTTCACCATCAGGCTGTCACACCAACATGTCTATCGGTATCTCTGCACAGTCTCCCTCCACCAGTATTTCCACTCTCCACCCTCTGTGCATGGCCAGGCACAATGATGCTGGTGAGATATAACGGGTTTGGGCAGACCTCTGAAAAGACCGAGTAGACATGTGACGTTTGAGCTGTAGTTCTGTCGGTGAACGTCAGAGATGAAAAGGAAACTTTAAAGATAAATCACAGAGTTTACCTGGCCGCTCCTGTATCTACAAGGAATGATCTACCAACTACATCAACTGTGACCTCAGGTTCACTTCCAAGGCTAGCAATTAACTTCACTGGCGTCAGACTACAGGTGCGGCCCAAAATTTTTCAAATGTTATCCCTGATCCCAATTACGTGTGTCATACTGTGAGTCATGTTCTGGTCTAGGGGGTCGATATACCTTATGTGGGTCTTTAAAATTACAGTTCCGTGCGTAATGTCCTTCCCTCTGACATTTATAACATGTTACCACATACGACTTACCATCAGGGGTCTGGGGTTTAGGCTGATGTGGCTTCGTTGTCAGGGCTTTTATACTTACTGTCATCAGCTTATCCCCCTGTGACTCCCTGTGCCTAATGATGTTCCGATCATGCTCAATAGCGGACTCTCTTAATGCAGCCACCGAGATACCTCTCCAACTTGGTTGAGTGGTTTGTACCCTTGTTTTCAACGTTTCCTTTAAGCCGTCCATTAATACGGACACCGCTACCTCCCTATGATGCACATTTTCCTTAATGTCCGCGACCCCAGTGTATCTAGCCATTTCCTGCAGTGCTCGATGGAAATAGTCAGAAGCAGTTTCACCTTCTTTTTGTCTAATGGAGATTTTATTCCACTTGACAACAGTTGGGAAATATACTCCTAACTGCAGATTGATCTGTTTTACGTTCTCCTGATTGTATTCATCAGTGAGAGGTACCTCTGCGTCTAATTTACAGTCAGCAATGAATTTCACAGGGTCAATATTAGAGGGCAAACATGCCCATAGCACTGTCCACCAATCTTTGTTATTGGGTTCGGTGGCGTTACCTAGTTCTCTAATAAACCTCTGACATGCGGCTAGATCTTTCCTGGGATCGGGAAATTCAAACATAATTGTCCTCAATTCTGTCCGTGACCAGGGGCAATGCATAGCAATGTTCCTGACTGGAGTGATTCCCAGAGCGTCAGTCTTCCCATTGGGGACTGCGATCACCCTGACAGGATTCAGTTCAATAACATCATTCTGGGTTGCTTCTACAATGTGAGGTGCAATTGTCTCTGCATAATGTACTGTACCGTACTTACCTGTGGACACGACCTCACCTGTCCCTCCGCTAGGGGCCTTTGCTACTGCTCTTACTGGTTGGGCCGTGCCCACTTTGGTGTCTTGTATGGTGGCTGCTAGAGAGAGTGCCGATATCGTGCTGGGCTCATCTTCTTGGTCGCAGTCCTGAAGGAAGTTTAAGATGGGATACAACTTGCACGGGTTAGTATTAATACATTTATTAAGTTCACTCTTATCATATATTAGTATGCCATTCTCTGTAGCCACTTTCTCTCCTGTAATGTACGGTGGTGGTGGTGCAGTTGCTATCAGTTTCCTGCTAGGGTTGGAACCAGCCGCTTGAGCTAATCCCCTTTGCATATCACCCTCCTGTTGCCATAAATGTAAACAATCATAATGTCTAATCCTTTGTTTCCTGGATCTTATTAGACATATCCTTCTCCTTAAATTTTGCAACACCTCAGGACTAAAACTGCCTACCCTAGGGAACGGTTCCCTATCTTCTGCAGTCATACGTTCCCATTCATTGCATAAGACCTCTGCGTGTGATCCATATTTCTCACACATTATGTACCTCGCCGACCCTTTGGGCCGCGGAATATCAACCTGAACCCTGGTTGATCGTCCCTTACTTGAGCAACTGGCCCCCATTCTTTGCAGGTATTGCCTTCTCAGCTAATCCCTACAAAAAACAAATTATTCAGAGGTAAGGCGACGGTGAAAGTTCTCAGAGCGCTCTCACCCACTCATGCCCACGTTGGCCAATACACCTACACACTGTCCTCAGCGCTGGTCGTACCCAACCTAGAGCCCTACGTAACCTCTATTTACTGAGAGTGTGTGGGAGTGACTTACCCTTCCCAGTAAATATCAGTCGTTGGAGATTTCCTGAGTGACCAGCGAAACTCCCTTAAAATAAAAAAAACTGTTACACAAATCACGTTGCGTGTACAAATAGTGTCTATGATCCCGCGATTTTACGCAAATGGCGTAATGGGTATCAAGTTGAACTAACTATTGCACACACTAACGCGCGGTACAATCGCACGGCGTATAAGTAACTGTTACTTATCCGCTATACGACCAATGGAGTCGTTTTTCAGGCTGCGAAACCTCAGCCGGAGTGTATCTGAACGGGCCTATATGGGTACTACGCAAACCCCCGGGCTGCGCTCTCACCGCTTTTTCAGGCCACGGTATTCAGAGCTTCGCTTGACTTAGTCAGCGGATTTCTGACTTCGCTGACCTCTTGGTCTGCTGTTATACTAATTGCTCCTTTATACCTTAAACAATGTTAACGTGAGAAAGCCACTCCCACGCCACCAAGTGTCCACTCACCTGATGTGGTCTCCTACGGGATCCCGAATTCTGGGTTCACAAAACCTTTATTTGCACACTCACGCTCGTTCACTCATATACACTTTGATTTTTCTGTACAGAAAATTAACTTTCATTCAGATAAAACAGCCTAGTCCCAGAGGTGACACAGTAAGAGAAGGTTCTTTTAAACTAAATATTGGAAACTGAACAAATTTGTGCTATTATCGCGTGGCTACCGTATCGCCTAAACTGAAACAATGCTATTGTGTGATTTGTATTTAGTGGGCGTACCTGTACGCACGTTGTGTAAACACACCACGTGTGTACGCCTTTACGTTGTGTATGCAGTCCCGAACGCTGTCCGAGACACGTGTACAAACTACAAAGGCCGTACGTCCGCAGTACTACAAATCCCACACTTCTATAAATGTAAGCGATATTTAACTATAATCACTTACTTAACACACACACAGTTTCTACTGTATCAACCTTTACAACTAGGCCAGGCTGCGTGTGCGTCTTACACTTACTCCCTTAAATATTAACTCTTATATGTCAACTAAATAGCAACAAATTTTCCAGTACAGATCAAAATAAATCTAGTAATCAGTGATTATGGCAACGGTGTGAGCAGATATGCAAAGTACAAAATACAGGTGTGTGCGTGTGATGCATGCGCATTTGGCGCCAAAACAGAAATGTACAGATTTTAAAAAGAAAAAAATAGCTTTTGCGTTCTTACCTGACGGATCCCTCCAGCATCCCTTCAAACCATGCAGGGCAGATGCTTATCTAATCAGCACTAGTGTATCCACCAACCAAGAGAAGGCTACAGGGGATACTCCGCCCTTTGCTGATAGATAAAGTCTGCGAAAACTCTGCTAGGCTGCGGGTATGAGAAGGAACCGGACGAGCACCCATTTGATAATGTCGGTATTATCTTAGACCACAAAGCTATACCCCTTTGTACACTATTACCGTTGAGCCGCTATGGCCGCTAGACTACGTGCACGTGCTACGCACTTTGTATGCTATTTGCGTACAGAGTCCTACACGTGGTACGCACTTGGCGTACGCACGCTGCGCTGAGTGTACGGAGTACACAGCGAGCGCTCACACAATGGATAACCTCTAAACCTTGTTAATGATACAATGTAATGATATGCTTATAATTTAAACATTTAGCAGCAAAGTACTGCAACGATGTTATACCTTTAAACCTTAAGTAGCGCTGGCGATACAAAGTATCCGCAGTGCGTACACCTTAACAATGCTTATACACCTTAAACAGGTTAATCTACTTTAAAGCCCAGGCAGGAAAGTGAAAACACAACACCGTTTGTAGTTTAAACCACAGGGTTCTAAGGCCTCCGTGGATTGATTCCAAAAGATAAAACAATACAATTTATACACTACAGACTAACAAGTAAATCTAAACAGAAATAATGGCTACAGAGAATGTACGTACGTGAGAATATTCGCAAGCGCAACCCGAATCCGGTCCTCCGCTGGTCATACAGATAGCGTTTAGAGTCTTCTGACCGGCCAGGCAACAATGGTCCTTTTATGCACAACATGCATACACAATACAATGGTCACTGTAATCTCATTGTTCATTGGACACAGAGATATGTCTCCACATTACAGCAAAGGTCATAGGTGGATTTGAAAAGGTGGGCGATGTCCCTTCCAACTGCTCTTGTGGGTGGTATCCTCCGGATTCCCGCCGCATATGTAATTTACAGTAAATACAGCTAATGTTCATAATCTACTTTTGTACATAACTATACGCAGGAACAAGCAATCTTTCTCTAACTAACACCGGAATGTTACCCTCAAAATACCCTACAGCTGGATACTAGACATCTTCCAACCTTTATCTGACCCTTCCTATCATGCAAAGAGGAATCTCTCTGTCCAGAAACTGTTTAAACTAATAATACTCGCTGTCATGGTCTAGGGGAACTATATCTACAATATACGCTATATGGGTTAAATATGCAATGTTCTAATAACACGCTACACGCTCACAAACTCCGCCGTAAATACCCATATCATGCGCATGATCGCCAGAGCGATCTTACGCAACTTGCGGATATGTGCATGCACGGCGGACTGAGTGCACGAGCAGCGGGCATGTGCATGGGGTTTGTACAAGACATATGCATTATGATATTTTTCGACTTTGACAGGCTATGTATAATGTAATGTAATATGGTACTGTGTATACTGGATGTAATATGAGGGAGTGGGGCTTTATATAATGTAATATGGGTCTGTGTGTACTGGCTGTAATATGGGGGACTGGGGCTATGTATAATGTAATGTAATATGGTACTGTGTATAATGGCTGTAATATGAGGGAGTGGGGCCAGGGCAGTAACGAGCTTCGTGCCACTGGAGGCGCAGGATCACCGGCAACATCCACCTGGCCGCTCCGTCGCACTGTGGGGTCCAGCCCTATCCCCCCGCCATCACCGCTACTCTCACCTAGGTAGCCAGGCAGCGCTGCAGCTCCCCCTCCGCTCCCTTCCTATGTCTCCCAGCCTGCCCCCAGCCCACCCACATGCCCTGTGCTGCGAAGAGTGCAGCGTAGGGCGGGAAGAGGAGAGGTATGCCGGTTTGTCAGAGGTGAGTCTCTCTCTCTCTCCCACCTGCCATAATGTGTAAATAAGGTGGACTGCCTACCATAATGTGTAAAAAAAAAAAAGGGGGGGGGGGACTGCCTGCCGCACTGTGTATAAAGAGGGGACTATGCTGCTGTAATGTGTAAAAAAGGCGACTCTGCTGCTGTAATGTGTAAAAATAAAAGGGGAACTCTGCCTGCCTAATGTGTAAAAAAGAAAAAGGGGGGCTCTAATGCTGTAATGCAGTGGTTTCCAAACTTTTTTGAATCACGGCGCCCTAGAATATCAGAATTGTTTTCACGGCACCCCTAGGCCAAAAATTTCTTATTGAGAAATTTAGAAAGAAATATTACATTAAGAAGATAGCGTTTATATGTCATCCTTTGGGTCAGTTGTAGTTGTGTGGTGAGGGACAAGATTTGCTTCTGTTTGGCCACATATTTTATGACTGGCAGCTGCCAGCACTGGTTTTGCCTATTATATTGACCATGAATAATTTGAATTGGTCCTGGACCACCAACCCAGGGCACCCCTGCAAGTGTCCCGAGGCACCCCAGGGAGCCACGGCACACAGTTTGGGAACCTCTGCTGTAATGTGTAAAAAAAGGTGGACTCTGCTGCCGGGGTTCACTACGGCTGGCCGGCGGTCGGGCTCCCGGCGACCAGCATCCCGGTGCCGGGAGCCCGACCGCCGGCTTACCGACAGCTTGGCGAGCGCAAATGAGCCCCTTGCGGGCTCGCTGCGCTCGCCACGCTACGCGCGCCACACTATTTTATTCTCCCTCTATGGGGGTCGTGGACCCCCACGAGGGAAAATAATTGTCGGTATGCCGGCTGTCGGGCTCCCGGCGCCGGTATACTGAGCGCCGGGAGCCCGACCGCCGGCAAACAGAAGACCACCCCTGCTGCCGTAATGTGTAAAATGGAGTTCTGCCTGCCGTAATCTGCAAAAGGGAGCTCTGTGACCACGACACTTCCCCATGAAGCCACGCCCCTAACTTGTTGGCGCGCGCGTGCCTATGGCACGCACTTGCCCAGTTTTTTTTATAGCGGGCACCGATGCTGTTTCTTGCACACAGTGCTAAAAAATAGTTAAACTAGTTAAGGCACTGACTGGGGCTATGTATAATGTAATGTTAAGTGGTACTGGGTACAATATGGGGAGGGGGGCTGTGTATAATATAATGTATTATGGTGCTGTGTGTACTGGGTGTAATGTGTAATATACTGTCCGTTTCTTCTCAGAAATGTGCAAGGTATCATAATTTAGTTCACCTGTATTATTACTCTAGTGTACCTATAGTATTACCCTTTTGTTTGTGCTGCTTTTAGTACTAATTTCTCTAACGTCCTAGAGGATGCTGGGACTCCGTAAGGACCATGTGGAATAGACGGGCTCCGCAGGAGGCATGGGCACTTTAAGAAAGACTTTGGACTCTGGGTGTGCACTGGCTCCTCCCTCTATGCCCCTCCTCCAGACCCCAGTTTTAGACTGTGCCCAGAGGAGAATGGGTGCACTGCAGGGAGCTCTCCTGAGTTTCCTGCTTAGAAAGCATTTTTGTTAGGATTTTTTTCTCTTTTTCAGGGAGCACTGCTGGCAACAGGCTCCCTGCATCGAGGGACTGAGGAGAGAGGAGCAGACCTACTTAAATGATAGGCTCTGCTTCCTCGGCTGCTGGACACCATTAGCTCCAGAGGGAGTGAACACAGGTTCGTCCTGGGCGTTCACCCCAGAGCCGCGCCGCCGTTCTCCTCACAGAGCCAGAAGAAACGAAGACAGAAGACGCCTCAGGCGGCAGAAGCCTTCGGTGCTTCACTGAGGTAACGCACAGCACCGCAGCTGTGCGTCATTGCTCCCATACACCTCACACACTCCGGTCACTGTAAGGGTGCAGGGCGCAGGGGGAGCGCCCTGGGCAGCAATAAAACACCTCTCCTATGGCAAAAGACTATATACATGTACAGGTGGGCACTGTACATGTATATAAAAGAGCCCCCGCCATTTTTTAGTAAGTTTGAGCGGGACAGAAGCCCGCCGCCGAGGGGGCGGGGCTTCTCCCTCAGCACTCACCAGCGCCATTTTCTCTCCACAGCACCGCTGAGAGGAAGCTCCCCGGACTCTCCCCTGCTTGACACACGGTGAAAGGGGGTTTTAAAGTAGAGGGGGGGGGGCACATTATTGGCGTTTTTACATTAAGCAGCGCTACTGGGTAAACAATCTGTGTTTTTCTCCAAGGTTATATAGCGCTGGGGTGTGTGCTGGCATACTCTCTCTCTGTCTCTCCAAGGGGCCTCAGGGGGAACCTGTCTTCAGAAAAGAGATTCCCTGTGTGTGTGAAGTGTGTCGGTACGTGTGTGTCGACATGTTTGACGAGGAAGGCTCACCTAAGGAGGAGGGGGAGTGCAGGATGGTCAGGTCGCCATCGGCAACGCCGACACCGGACTGGGTGGATATGTGGAATCGAAAAAAAGAATTGAAGAACTATCCCGTGCGCAGAATCAGCCAGTCAGTAATATGCTTCTAGAGGTATCCTCAACCCCTCACCAATAGTGCAAACCAAAAAAAGAATGAAGACATAACTTAACCGGCGCTTCCTCGATATTCCAAATGGTCACTTCTTTTCATACACCATCTCCATGTATAGTATATAAATTGGAGAAAAAGATATGCGATATAGTGTAACACAGTTTAATTCAGCAGGTAAAAACAAACAAACAAAACAAGATAAAATACAATAATTCCAGTTTAAAAAGTGCAGTGTATGGCATAAATCTTTCTTAATAAGGAAGGTTATCCAGCCAAATCAACCAGTGGGTAATTACCAGCTCTGGTGGAACTGTGGGTTAGACAGTTCGGTAATGACACAAATAGGTGATGGTGGGGATCCCGGGACCACCCTGCCGGCACCGTCAGAACCGCTTGGTACAGCGCAATCCTCCTGCTCTTAACGACCGGATAACCTCCTCCACCTGGTCGTTAAGAGCAGGAGGATTGCGCTGTACCAAGCGGTTCTGACGGTGCCGGCAGGATGGTCCCGGGATCCCCACCATCACCTATTTGTGTCATTACCGAACTGTCTAACCCACAGTTCCACCAGAGCTGGTAATTACCCACTGGTTGATTTGGCTGGATAACCTTCCTTATTAAGAAAGATTTATGCCATACACTGCACTTTTTAAACTGGAATTATTGTATTTTATCTTGTTTTGTTTGTTTGTTTTTACCTGCTGAATTAAACTGTGTTACACTATATTGCATATCTTTTTCTCCAATTTATATACTATACATGGAGATGGTGTATGAAAAGAAGTGACTATTTGGAATATCGAGGAAGCGCCGGTTAAGTTGTGTCTTCATTCTTTTTTTGGGATATGTGGAATGTCTTGAATGCAAATGTAAATTTACTGCATAAACGATTAGACAAGGCTGAAGCTAGGTATCCGTCAGGTAGTCAGACCATGCCTGTCCCTGTGGCACCAGGACCTTCGGGGTCTCAAAAACGCACCATATCCCAGATCACTGACACAGATACCGACACAGATACTGACTCTAGTGTCGACTATGAGGATGCAAAATTACAGCCAAAGGTGGCGAAAGGTATTCGTTACATGATTATTGCCATTAAAGAGGTTTTGCATATCACTGAGGAACCCCCTGTCCCTGACACAAGGGTACACATGTATAAAGGGAAAAAGCCTGAGGTCAGATGCTGCTTTATATATGAGGGATGCTCAAAGAGACATTTGTTTACTAAGCTCCAGAATAAATGCTATGTCTATTTCTGCTAGGCGACTCCTGTGGACCCGGCAGTGGACGGGGGATGCCGACTCAAAGCGGCATATGGAGTCGTTGCCTTACAAGGGGGAGGAGTTGTTTGGAGAAGGCCTCTCGGACCTTGCTTCTACTGCTACGGCCGGTAAATCGAATTTCTTACCTTATGTCCCCCCATAGCATACTAAAAAGGCACCTCATTATCAAATGCAGTCCTTTCGTTCCAATAAAAGCAAGAAGGTACGGGGATCGTCCTTCCTTGCCAGAGGAAAAGGCAAGGGAAAAAAGCTGCAGGCAGTTAGTTCCCAGGAACAGAAGTCCTCCCCTACATCTGCAAAGTCCACCGCATGACGCTGGGGCTTCCCGGGGGGAGTCAGCTCAAGTGGGGGCACGTCTTCGATTTTTCAGCTAGGTCTGGGTTCACTCACAGGTGGATCCCTGGGCTATAGAGATTGTTTCTCAGGGATACAGGCTGGAATTCGAAGAAGTGCCTCCTAGCCGGTTTTTCAAATCGGCTCTGCCAGCTTCCCCGTCAGAGAGGGAGTTAGTGTTGACTGCAATTCAAAAATTGTATCTTCAACAGGTGATAGTCAAAGTTCCTCTTCTCCAGCAAGGAAAGGGGTATTACTCAACCCTGTTTGTGGTCCCGAAACCGGACGGATCGGTCAGGCCCATTTTGAATCTAAAATCCCTGAACTTGTACTTGAGAAAGTTCAAGTTCAAGATGGAATCGCTAAGAGCGGTCATCGCCAGCCTGGAGGGGGGGGGGGGGATTGGATGGTGTCCCTGGACATAAAGGATGCATACCTTCATGTTCCGATTTTCCCTCCTCACCAGGCGTTCCTGAGATTTGCAGTACAGGACTGTCATTACCAATTTCAGACGTTGCCGTTTGGGCTTTCCACAGCCCCGAGAATTTTCACCAAGGTAATGGCGGAAATGATGGTGCTCCTGCGCAAGCAGGGTGTCACAATTATCCCATACTTGGACGATCTCCTCATAAAGGCGAGATCTCGGGAGAAGTTGCTGGACAGCGTGTCGCTGTCGGTGAGGATGTTGCAGGGGCACGGCTGGATTCTCACTATACCGAAGTCCCAGCTAGTCCCTACAACGCGCCTGACCTTTCTGGGTCTGATTCTAGACACAGACCAGAAAAAGGTTTTTCTTCCTATGGAAAAGGCTCAGGAGCTCATAGCCCTGGTCAGGAACCTATTAAAGCTAAAAAAAGGTTTCAGTGCATCGCTGCACGCGGGTCCTAGGGAAGATGGTGGCATCGTACGAGGCCATCCCCTTCGGAAGGTTCCATGCGAGGACCTTTCAATGGGATCTACTGGACAAATGGTCCGGGTCCCATTTACAAATGCATCAGAGGATCACCCTGTCTCCCAGAGCCAGGGTATCTCTTCTGTGGTGGCTGCACAGTGCTCACCTCCTAGAAGGCCGCAGGTTCGGAATTCAGGACTGGATCCTGGTGACCACGGACGCAAGCCTCCGAGGTTGGGGAGCAGTCACACTGGGAAGAAATTTCCAAGGTCTCTGGTCGAATCTAGAGACTTGTCTCCACATCAACGTCCTGGAGTTGACGGCCATATACAACGCCCTACGCCAGGCGGAGGCATTGCTTCGGGACAAACCGGTTCTGATTCAGTCAGACAATGTCACAGTAGTGGCTCATGTAAACCGCCAAGGCGGCACAAGGAGCAGAGCGGCTATGGCAGAAGCGACCAGGATTCTTCGCTGGGCGGAAGGCCATGTAAGCGCCCTATCAGCTGTATTCATCCCGGGGGTGGACAACTGGGAAGCGGACTTCCTCAGCAGGCACGACCTGCATCCGGGAGAGTGGGGACTTCATCAAGAAGTCTTCGCACAGATCGTGGGTCGGTGGGGACTGCCTCAGATAGACATGATGGCGTCCCGTCTCAACAAAAAGCTAAAGCGGATTGCGCCAGGTCAAGAGACCCTCAGGCGGTAGCGGTGGACGCTCTAGTGACACCTTGGGTGTTCAGATCGGTCTATGTGTTCCCTCCTCTACCTCTCATACCCAAGGTGTTGAGAATAATAAGACTAAGAAGAGTAAGAACAATCCTCATTGTTCAAGATTGGCCACGAAGGACTTGGTATCCGGATCTGCAAGAGTTGCTCACAGAAGATTTGTGGCCTCTTCCTCTAAGACAGGACCTGCTGCAGCAGGGGCCCTGTCTGTTCCAAGACTTACCGCGGCTGCATTTGATGGCATGGCGGTTGAACGCCAGATCCTAGCGAAAAAAAGGTATTCCGGAGGAGGTCATTCCTACCCTGATCAAGGCTAGGAAGGACGTGACATTGAAACATTATCACCGTATATGGCGAAAATATGTTTCTTGGTGTGAGGCCAGGACTGCTCCTACGGAGGAGTTCCATTTGGGTCGTCTGCTTCACTTCCTGCAAACAGGAGAGACTTTGGGCCTAAAATTAGGGTCCATAAAGGTCCAAATTTCGGCCTTATCCATTTTCTTTCAAAAGGAATTGGCTTCTCTTCCTGAAGTACAGATATTCGTGAAGGGGGTGCTGCATATTCAGCCTCCTTTTGTACCTCCGGTGGCGCCGTGGGATCTTAATGTGGTATTAAGTTTCCTCAAGTCACCTTGGTTTGAACCACTCACAACAGTGGCGTTGAAATACCTCACTTGGAAAGTGGTCATGTTGTTGGCCTTGGCTTCTGCGAGGCGTGTTTCGGAATTAGCGGCTTTGTCACATAAAAGCCCCTATCTGGTTTTCCACGTGGATAGGGCAGAATTGAGGACTCGTCCTCAATTTCTGCCTAAAGTGGTCTCTTCTTTTCATATGAATCAACCTATTGTCGTGCCTGTGGCTACACAGGACTTGGAGGATTCCGAGTCCCTTGATGTGGTCAGGGTTTTGAAGATTTATGTGGCCAGAACAGCGAGGGTTAGGAAAACTGAAGCGCTGTTTGTTCTGTATGCAGCCAACAAAGTTGGCGCGCCTGCTTCAAAGCAGACTATTGCTCGCTGGATCTGTAACACGATTCAGCAGGCGCATTCTACAGCAGGATTGCCATTGCCTAAATCGGTTAAGGCCCATTCCACTAGGAAGGTGGGCTCGTCTTGGGCGGCTGCCCGAGGGGTCTCGGCATTACAGTTGTGCCGAGCAGCTACTTGGTCGGGGTCAAACACCTTTGCAAAGTTCTATAAATTTGATACCCTGGCTGAGGAGGACCTCCTGTTTGCTCAAGCGGTGCTGCAAAGTCATCCGCACTCTCCCGCCCGTTTGGGAGCTTTGGTATAATCCCCATGGTCCTTACGGAGTCCCAGCATCCTCTAAGACGTTAGAGAAAATAAGATTTTACACTTACCGGTAAATCTATTTCTCGTAGTCCGTAGAGGATGCTGGGCGCCCGTCCCAAGTGCGGACTTCTTCTGCAAGACTTGTATATAGTTATTGCTTACATAAGGGTTATGTTATAGTTTCATCGGTTTAGACCGAGACTATGTTGTTTGTTCATACTATTAACTGGATAGTTATCACAAGTTATATGGTGTGATTGGTGTGGCTGGTATGAATCTTGCCCTGGGATTCCCAAAAATCCTTTCCTCGTACTGTCCATCTCCTCTGGGCACAGTTTCTCTAACTGGGGTCTGGAGGAGGGGCATAGAGGGAGGAGCCAGTGCACACCCAGAGTCCAAAGTCTTTCTTAAAGTGCCCATGCCTCCTGCGGAGCCCGTCTATTCCCCATGGTCCTTACGGAGTCCCAGCATCCTCTACGGACTACGAGAAATAGATTTACCGGTAAGTGTAAAATCTTATTTTTCACCTGCCATTGCAGGACACACCCCTGAGTGGCAATAAATACGCCTATAGGTAGTCCTCAACGCGCACTTTGGGCGAAGCATGACACCCCCCCTTCAACGGCGCGCCGTGCTTTGTGCGGCATATTCTGCTGCCGCCTGGAATCTCCCTGAAACTAGTTTTCAAAAGTAGGCAAGTATGATACACTGCAATTTAGATTTCAGTTTGAACACACCCCACCCAAATCTAACTCTCTCTACACATGTTATATCTCCCCCCCCTTGCAGTGCACATGGGCCCTCATTCCGAGTTGTTCGCTTGTTATTTTCCTTCGCATCGGTGCGATTTTCCGCTAACTGCGCATGCGCAATGTTCGCACTGCGGCTGCGCCAAGTAAATTTGCTAAGATGTTTGGTATTTTACTCACGGCATTACGAGGTTTTTTCTTCGTTCTGCTGATCGTAGTGTGATTGACAGGAAGTGGGTGTTTCTGGGCGGAAACTGGCCGTTTTATGGGAGTATGTGAAAAAACGCTGCCGTTTCTGGGAAAAACGCGGGAGTGGCTGGAGAAACGGGGGAGTGTCTGGGCGAACGCTGGGTGTGTTTGTGACGTCAAACCAGGAACGACAAGCACTGAACTGATCGCACTGGAAGAGTAAGTCTCGAGCTACTCAGAAACTGCAAAGAAAAATCTTTTCGCAATATTGCAAATACTTTGTTCGCAATTCTGTTAAGCTAAGATTCACTCCCAGAGGGCGGCGGCTTAGCGTGTGCACTGCTGCGAAAAGCGGCTAGCGAGCGAACAACTCGGAATGAGGGCCATGGTTGTGCCCATTAGCTAACAAATTTGCTGCTGCGATCAGATCTGAATTAGGCCCTAAGAGACAAACAGGAGGAAAGACTGTTTGTTATTTTTCAAAGTTTCCTGTGTGTGGAACTTTCTATGTATGCATTTAACTGAAATTCGAGTTATATTTACATTCTGAGAGACCATCAGATTGGGCTTGAGAAAGCAAACTGGTTTAGGTTACATATAAAGGGAAGAAGGACATTGCTTTATCCAGTTGTTTAACTTTTTTTGAAATGCAATATGTATTTATACATATTTTGTGAGATAGCAAGATAGGCAGAACTACCCCTGTGGTACTATGTGTAAGACCAGATAAAAACTGGTCATGTGAGCCCTGAATTGATATACTTTCTGTGACATCAAGAAGGTTGAACTGCTGTTAACATCTGCAAGCTGTATCCCCTTGAAAGAAGTTAGAGTCTTCTTTAAGACCATTTGAGCAATAACCATCTTGCCATCAAGACAACTGCCTTCATGTTGAGACCAGCAGTAATGCAACACATGCAGTCCCGTTCTCCGCCTGTTCTGGTTTGAACCTAGCATCTGGTTTGACACAGTTTTGCTGTCAGAGAATGCTAAAGACTTGTCAGGGCATGCTGGGATGTGTAGTTTCTCAACAGCTGGAGGGCCGCAGTTTGGACATGCCTGATCTATAAGCTCCTCTCTCTGTCAATGGTCAGTGACCAGTGGGGCTCAAATTGTGCCAGTCAGGAGGTGTGGCAGCACCATATCCATGCATACACAGGAGCAAGCGGTTTCAGGTGCCGATGGTAGGAGCCTGACTAAAAATGCGGGTCCAGGTGCCGCGTTGAAGGAACCTGGTGGTGGCAGCAAAATACCCGCTCATTGCGCAGTGGGTGGAGTCCGTAACAGACTGTTACTGATGGTAAGTAGAATTTCCTATTGGCCCAGGTTCCGTGAGACCCCAAAACCAATCTACGATCACATGGCGCGAGCAGTGAGACGCATCCCGTCACAAATACATACTGGTATATTTAAAATAGACTAAAACTTAAATCATATTTATTGTATTTTTCACCTACATTTACATCAAAGGCTTTTTCACATTTACTGCAGGGAAGTATACTCACTTGGCACTGATGTGCCTCTTTTAGTAGCACTTAGCTCTTTTCAATGTCACTGCTCTTAGCATAAAACTTCTTTTTCAGATTTTTTGTGCTTTTCCTACAATATACTTCTGAGCAGTGATCCTCTTGATCCTTCACAGCTCTTCCCTTCACAGACCCCCCTGTACTCTCTTAACGCTCTCACTTCTATCTCTCGTGTACCCCTCCCCCTCAGTCTCATACTCTTTACTTTCCCTGACGGGTCTTAACTCTGCTAATACACTACCAGATATTTCTGCAAGCTCATTTCTTGGCAGCAAGGGCTGTCAGGATCTCTAATTCCTTCAGCCTCTGCTGGCAGCTGTACCAATGCAGGTACTGCATCTAATGGGTCAGACCGCATTGCTCTGTGGGCTGCATATGGCCCATGGGCCTCATTTTGCCCACAGCTGCTGTACCCTGTACTGTGGAGAGAGATAAAGCACCAGCTAATGAGCTCCTAACTGCCATGTTACAGGCTGTGTTCGAAAATTGCCATGAATTAGTTGGTTGGTACTTTGGGGTCATATGTACTAACCCTTGGAAAGAGTAAACTGGAGAGAGATAAGTATCTCTCTCCACGACTTAGTACATTTGTCTCCAAAATTAAAAATGTCCCACCCAAAATACATCCAGGAGACCTGCTCCTTTGTCAGGCTGCCCCCTCAAATTGAAATCATCTCATGTAAAGGACCAGATCCCAGGGAATCTGTCTAAGATGGTTTGCTGCTAGAACCTTTAGGGCGCTAGTGTGGTGTTTTGCCTCTTGGGACATCCACATCCTGGGTTAATGTAATTGAAAGTAACCACCGAAGCTGCTTCACTGTGGCTTCTAGTGGGGCTACAGGATTGTCTCAATGTCTGCGCCTGCAGCCCTTTTTGGGACCATTTGGGATGGATGATCCTTCTGCAACATGGAGCTCTGGCTCCCACATCAGTAAATGGAGCAGTAACAAAATACCTCTGGAGGCCCACATAACCAATGGACTTCCAACATAAATTAAAACACTTTATTGTGCAGATTTTAAAATACCGTATATACTCGAGTATAAGTCGACCCGAATATAAGCCGAGGCACCTAATTTTACCACAAAAACCTGGGAAAACTCATTGACTCGAGTATAAGCCTAGGGTGGGAAATGCAGCTCTAGCCGTACACAGCCCTCAGTGCCAGATATGCCCTCATACTGCCAGATATGCCCCACAGTGCCAGATATGCCCTCATGCTGCCAGATATGCCCCACAGTGCCAGATATGCCCTCATAGTGCCAGATATGCCCCACAGTGCCAGATATGCCCTCATGCTGCCAGATATGCCCCACAGTGCCAGATATGCCCCACAGTGCCAGATATGCCCTCATGCTGCCAGATATGTCCTCATGCTGCCAGATATGCCCTACAGTGCCAGATATGCCCCACAGTGCCAGATATGCCCTCATGCTGCCAGATATGCCCCACAGTGCCAGATATGCCCTCATGCTGCCAGATATGCCCCACAGTGCCAGATATGCCCTCATGCTGCCAAATATGCCAGATGTGCCCTCATGCTGCCAGATATGCCCCACAGTGCCAGATATGCCCTCATGCTGCCAGATATGCCCCACAGTGCCAGATATGCCCTCATGCTGCCAGATATGCCCCACAGTGCCAGATATGCCCTCATGCTGCCAGATATGCCAGATATGCCCCAGTGCCAGATGTGCCCTCATGCTGCCAGATATGCCCCACAGTGCCAGATGTGCCCTCATGCTGCCAGATATGCCCCACTGTGCCAGATGTGCCCTCATGCTGCCAGATATGCCCCACAGTGCCAGGAAGGGTACTTACCCTCCATCGCTCCCGCGTTGTCTTCTGAAGGAGGGACACGGAGGGCACAGCGCGCGGCTCTCCTGTGTCCCTCCTGCGTCTCCGTCTCCGGCGGCGTGTGAGTATTAAATGAAATGCCGGTTCGTGAGCCAATCAGAGCTCACGAACGGGCAGTTAATTTAACACACACACACACACACACACACACGCCGCCGGAGACGCAGGAGGGACACAGGAGAGCCGCGCGCTGTGCCCTCCGTGTCCCTCCTTCCACTGACTCGAGTATAAGCCGAGGGGGCTTTTTCAGCACAAAAAAACATGCTGAAAAAGTCGGCTTATACTCGAGTATATACGGTACGGGTGTGGTATAGCGGTTCGAATCAATTTTTCCCGTCAAAGATTAGTCCGACAGTGATTGTCAGACAATTTAGTTTTACCGTCAAACTATGGTTCGACATTAATCATACCTCGACATAGATAACTTAGACAATGAAAGTAAACAGACCTCTCGAAGATCGGCAGCGTGTATGCAGACATTAAAAAAGCCCGACAATTATCAATTAGATACGTATTACACAGACACTGTTGAAGACCGACAAAGCATATATAGACATTTTAAAGTCCGACAGGACATAAGTCAGATAAGCTCAAGACCGACAAACAAAAGACCGACAAAGCATATGTAGACATTTTTTAAGTCCGACAGGACATAAGTCAGATAAGCTCAAGACCGACAAACAAAAGACCGACAAAACATATGTAGACATAGAGAGGGGTGACTGAGGGGATGGGGTGCTTTGCGGGGAAGGGTGGGGGTGTGTGGGGTTTGGCCTTGCACTCATGACTTTGGCCTGTATGGTTTGGGCTTGGTAGCTGTAAGGCTGACAGGTGTGGCTGGGACCTGTAGTTCCGTGGATGAGGGTAGCGCTGTTAGCGTAGGCGCGTCTGAGGTTAGACGGCATGGTGCCGTTGCTGGGGTGACGATGGAGGCGTCCAGGACAGGGCGCCCAGACATCGCGGGGGGGGGGGGGGGACGGAAGAGGGGTGACTGAGGGGATAGGGTGCTTTGCGGGGAAGGGTGGGGGTGTGGGGGTTTGGCCTTGCACTCATGACTTTGGCCTGTATGGTTTGGGCTTGGTAGCTGTAAGGCTGACAGGTGTGGCTGGGACCTGTAGTTCCGTGGATGAGGGTAGCGCTGTTAGCGTAGGCGCGTCTGAGGTTAGACGGCATGGTGCCGTTGCTGGGGTGACGATGGAGGCGTCCAGGACAGGGCACCCAGACATCGCGGGGGGGGGGGGGGGGGCGGAAGAGGGGTGACTGAGGGGATAGGGTGCTTTGCGGGGAAGGGTGGGGGTGTGGGGGTTTGGCCTTGCACTCATGACTTTGGCCTGTATGGTTTGGGCTTGGTAGCTGTAAGGCTGACAGGTGTGGCTGAGACCTGTAGTTCCACGGATGAGGGTAGCGCCGTGGGCTGTTGGGGTGACCACCGTCCACCCGCCTAACCTATTTGGAGCTGAGGGTACAGGTGTGTATGCGGCGACATGTATGTAGGAGGGTAGTCTTGGGGAAATGAAAGTCTCAGAAGTCTATGATATCGATATATTGGCCCCTGTCCTAATAATCTGTCGGTCTTTTGCGTGCCGGTATTATTTTATTGTTTTTATATGTATGTATTGTCTAGGTATATGTCGGTCTTTTATGTGTCGGTATTATTGCTGTCTGTTTTATGATTTGTCGATCATTTGCATGTCTATGCATACACTGTCGGTCTTTTACTTGTCGATATTATCGAGGTCTGTTTGATTAATTGTCGGTCTTTTTTACTGTCTATGTATGCACTGTCGGGTTTTTGTCATGTCGGTCAAATGCACGTCTGACTTGTGTTTTGTCGGTCTTTTGTGTGTCTGCATATATACTGTCGGTCTGTTGTGTTTCGGTATAAATCTTGTCTGATGAAGGACTTGTCGGTCTGTTGTGTTGTCGATTTATGCGATGTCTGTTTAGGGGTGGTCGATGTGACTGTTGTCTGACTTATGAACTGTCAGTCTTTGTTCTGTCGGACTGTTGGTCTTGTCGGGCTTTCCTTTGTCTTTATTTTAACTTTGTCTGACTTTTAACTGTCGGTCTCTCACTATTGTCTAACTGGTGTCTTTCTGTCTTCTGTTGTCGGTCTTTTCGCTGTCTGTATTCTTCATGTCGGCGAGTCAGCCGGAACCCATACGGTACATTTAAATAACTTCTCTATATCTGCACACCCAGTGCACAGTGCTGGGATTTAATCTGCTCGATACTGCAACTGGGCTTTAACTCTTGCAGTGTCATACATTACGTTTAAACATTTAAAAATAAATATAAACTTCTGTTTGCACTTCAGCTCTGAGCCTTGATCCTTCCAGAGCGGTGATGGCCATGTACTAAACAAGACATAAAAGGAACTTTCCAACACTTTTTCAGGTTGTTTTTTGTTTTCCTTTTCATTTAGGAAGATTAAAATACAGAACTATAGCAAAATAAGAAATCATAGAGAGAACTGTGAGTGTGGGGGAACTGAACCTTGTAAGTAGAGCCAAGGGGCCCAGGCCAGGTGGAATTTATTATCTTTGTCTTGCTCATGATACTTTTCTCCATGTAGGCAATATACTAAATGTATGATTATAAAGAAGAAACATAGGGTAGGTTGCTCTGCTTCCAAGTCTTGGCAGTGAGACACTGCATAGTTATCCAGAATATGGAAGGCCAGTTTAGCAGAGAATGTGTCTGCATCTTGGAGTGAGTAACAGAAGAGAAAGGATCAAGTTTCCTTGTAAGCCGAGCATGAGATGTGAGAAGGCCCTGGACTCATCCCAAAAGGATTTGGTCTTAGAACATGTCCACCTAGCTGTCTAAAGCATAGTCAACAAACTGTGTTGGTTCAGAACACTTCAACATTGGTGCACCATCAACACTTGCAACAGTCTTTGAGCTGTTCAGGGTTTCCCTCCCAAATTCCTCTAGACATGGCCTCTGTGGCTGTGGATCTACATCTGTGACTGCAGTCGTGGTCACTGACACATCTGTGACACTCCCAAAACACACATGTGAGACAGACTTTTTTGCTAACACTTCTGACCACCTCCCAGCCACTGGTCAGTAACGCCTATGGCTGTATGCCACAAAGTCTAGTGCAAGCGATTCATCACACAACAGTCTCTGCGGACACTCATTGGTATACAGAATAGGGATTTCTGGAGTTTTTGCAGATGTGCAGTAGCAAATAATTGCCCGACTGTGCAAAAATCGGCATTACATGCACCTCTGGATCAGGCCCTCTATGTCAATCCAAGTAAGAGAAGCAAGTAGGCCAAAAAAGGCAACAATCTGATTGAAGTCTTTAGATCGGAGAATACTCTTCATCCTTGTTTTATGGTGTTTTAAAAAGAATAAGCCTGGTCCTGGGAGACCTGTCTTTTCAAATGCATTTTGAGAGACACTTTTGGAGAGATGTCATTTTAGAGAATGGTTGGGGAGTGTTTGGTAACAATAAATTTGCAGAGTATGTACATATTTATGTCTATGATACTTCCCAGCCATGAGTTTATAAGGGAACATAGTACAGCTAAGACTTTAGTATGACAAAAAGGCCTGGACTGTTCCCCTAGTGCCTAGTACGAAGACCCTAAAATGCATTACTTTGGTCTTCTGCTATATAAAATGAAAGTGAAAGTTATTGCTTTGTTCCTTCCAGGAGGAATGTTCAATAACATAGCCCTAGACTTGGTGACATTCATTTTATAACCAGAAAGTTCACCATAGTGGAGCAAGATGCAGAAACGTCTGGTAGAGAAACCTCTGGGTACTGCAAAATTAAAAAGACATAAAGAGAGATAAGTTACTCTACAGGTCCCCAGCCTTCACATCCTGCTCTGATGGTGGCTGCAAGGAGTTTCATAATTAGTATTAAGATGAGAGGGGACAACCTTGCCACTTGCCCTTACTAATAGTGATTAGATCTGAAGGAGAGTCATTAACCGTGACTCTGGTGGATGGCCAAGAATATAGAACCTTGGCTCTGGTGAGAAAGTTTATAGAAAGGTCATTGTACAGCAGCGTCCGAGTCATGAATTACCAGTATATTCTGTTGATAGTTTTCTCCAAGCACAGTATAACAGTAGGAATCATCCTAGCAATGATTATATTAATCAGGTTGCTGGCTCTTATCATATTATCTCATGTTGGTCTGCCAGGAATAAATATCACCTTTGTCACAATGAATAGTGGACGAGAGTACAGTCTTGTTTATAATAAGTTTCCCAGAACATATCAGGCCCCAGATAGATTTTACAACTTTTAGCTCTTCACAATCTGTGTGGACCAGAACGGCTTCACTGAAGAGCCATAGGAGATTAGAATATGAGAGAATAATTTTAAAATTTGGTATTCAGCCAACTGTAATATGTTGGCTAGTCTATTGTCAAAGTCAGAAAAATATCTCTATACACACTGCCATATTTGCACCTCATTCTGGTCCGCGCTGCGCATGCGTGCGCTCTCCCGTGCGTGCGCATACTCACAGTCGCGGGCACCCGCAGGCGCACGGTATGCGTATTTACGGTAGAGTTTATGTGATCGTAGCGTGCGACTCAATCGTTACATATTTTCGGTAATAATGTATTTTGTAGATCATGGTCCCTTTGATAGATTCTGAAAGTTTAGTTAATATAGCATGTTCCTGAACAGAGAGATCCCTCTTTGTATTGTACGAAGGGTCTAACAGGGGTCATACAGTGGTGTTTGGTACCCATCGGAAGAGTATTTAAATAGCAATATTCCGGTGTTGGTTTGGAGCGGATTAATCGCTCATGCGAATAGTTATGGACATAAGAAGTTTATATCCATTTACTATTATTTGTTCTTATTTAGTCATGCGGCGGGAAACTCAGTATCCCACCCACCTGAACAGTTGGAAGCAGTCACAGCCCACCTGTATGAATCAACCTATGACCTTTTGTTATAATGCGAAGCCGAATTCCTGTGTCCAATGAACAATGAGATTGTAGGGACCATTGAATTGTATTGTGTGTGGGGCATAAATAGGCAGGCCGACCATATCCAGTTCACTCTCTTCAACGGTTCTCATTGCTGATAATCGGGAGCTGGATATCGAGGCGCATGCGATCGTTTCCCCTTGTGCGTAAGTGTTTCTCCGCAACTATATTGATCTTCTTGTTATTGTGGGCCAATCTCTCTCAATTTCTCTCTCTCTCTCTCTCCTTCTCTTTCTCTCTCATTTTCCCTTAAATTGTATTGTATTGTATTTCCTGTGTAGTTACCTGGTTAGTTAGTCTATGTTATATTGTAGTGTATGATTTGTATTTGTATTAATTCTTTTGCAAGTATATCATTCAAAATATATATATATTAGGCGTTGGACCCTAAGCCCAGGTATCTGTGTGTTTCTTATAGTATTAAGTATTCTCAGAGCGTCGGTGATGCTCGAACAGCTTTAAAGGTAATAAGGTTATACTGTGTTGCATTTACACTCTAACATTACACTAAGGTTTTACTGCACAATACACTGTTTATGGTTTAGATACAAAGGTTTAATATAGTGAGCGTCAGCGTCGCTGGTGATCTCCTCGTGGTCCCGAGCGTCCGCTACGCTATAGCGAATCATTACGTTAGTTAACAGCCAATAACGTGCCTGCCTGTGATCTCTTGGCCGTGAGTGAACGTGACGCTTGAGCGTCTCGATCACGGCAAAGCGATTGTTACGCAACTAGCGTACCCTTACGGTACTTCATACGTAGATAGCGTACAGTGTTCTTAGACCTCATAAAGGGTATTATATACAATAAATATTTAGCTTTATCAATTGCGGGCTCGTCCTGTCCTTCACATATCTACACTAGGTAATTTCAGCAGACATTATCCAGCAGCAAAGGGCGGGAGATCATATTCCTCGTAGTGCTGTTTGGATAAGCGTCTGCTTCTCTTAGTAAAGGGTGCTGAAGGAATCCGGGAACCGGAGGTAAGAACAAAACAATAGTGTCTTTTTAAAACTGTTTATTTTTCTGTCTTGCGTACACACGCACGCACACATATATATCTGCATTTCCTTTTCATTGGTGTATTTTCGTATATCACTCTCCTGTTTGCTATTATATAGTTGATAAACGTGCTAAGAGAGATTTGCCGCTATTTCAAAGTGTAAAAGTAAAGATAATATAGTTAAAGTATAGACAAACACACAGCTGTGCCTGAGAGACAAGGCGAAGTCAGTGTGGTGCGTGGTAGATGATAAAGGATCATCTACATTGATAAACGTATAAATTGTGTTACGGTGGATCTTTGCTTTGCGTACACGTGTCTCTAACAAAAGACTGAGACTTGCGTACGCAATCCAAGGGCCGACGCACGCAGCGTATATTATGCAACGGAGCGTACGGGTACGCCCACGTAACTCAAATCACAAGTTTTTTTTTTTTTTCTCTCCTCTCAACGCGATAAGTAGCGCCACGCGGTAAATAACGCCAGGCGATAAATCGCGCAAATTTTTTTTAATTCCAAATTTAAATTAATAGATCCTTCTCCTAATTTGTAACACATCTGGTCTAAAGAGAAATTTCTGCGCAGAAATAGAAATAGAAACAAAAGTGTACAGGTGGTGAGTGAGTGTGTTGTATACAATTTTACAGGTTGAACCACAAGAAAAGTCGAGTTCTCGTGAGGTACATGCGTGTAAGTGACGTACATGGTGGCTAGGGAGGCATCCCTGGTTAAAACATACAATTTGAGCATTAGAGTGTAGCAGACCAGGAGGTCATACTGTAACAGACCAGGAGGTCATAGCAGACCAACAGGTTCAGGTACAGCAGACAAGGAAGTCCGCTATACAGTCCACAGGCACAACACCAAGAAAGGGTTGGTGCAACACCCATATAGGCCATATAAGCTCTGGCTGAAGGAATTCGCAGCCGCAATTTTCGATTCCACTGGTCGCTCAGTACATAAGATTAGTTGCTTGTGTACTAAACGATTGTACCGCACGTAATTGTGTGCATTAGTAAACCTGACCGGTACTATTTGTGTACGAAGGTCATAAACGCTATTTGTACATTCTAACGTGATTTGTGTAATTTTTTTATTTTAAGGGAAGTTCGCTGCTCACTCAGGAACTATCCAGCAACCAATAGTTACTGGAAAGAGTAAGTGTTCTTCGGAGCACCCTCACAGGTTCCAGTAAATAGAGGTTCAGGTCGCAGGGGCCCTAGGTCGAGTACGCCAGCACCATATCGGTGTGATCAGGTCGTATTGGTCGGCGTGGGCGAGTGAGTGGGGTACTCGGTAAACCGCCACCGTCAGCCTATTTTGGACATTTGGTTTGCGTAAGGGTTGGCTGGATAAAGCAACACTTTCGAACTATGGGGGCCACTTGTTCAGGTAGGGGGCGATCAACCTCGGTTCGGGTTGATTCAGTGAACCGACCAATTGGGTCAGCAAGGTATGTAATGTGTGAGAAATACGGAAGTCACACAGAAGCTTTATGTGATGAATGGGAGAGAATGACAGTACATGACGGGGAGAAATTCCCAAGAGTAGGTAGCTTCAGCACAGAAGTGTTAACGAATTTAAGGAGAAGGATATGTCTCATTAAATCAACAAAGAGACGAATCAAACATTACGATTATTTGCAGTTGTGGCAACAGGAAGGTGACATACAGAGAGGATTGGCTCAGGCGGCGGGATCTGGCTCAATCAGAAAACTGATAGTCACGGCCCCACCGCCACCATACATATCAGGAGAGAAATTGGTTGCGGAGAATGACGCACTAAGGTGTAACACACAAACACTTAGCAACTGTATAAATGTTAAAGATAATGTTAACCAATTAACCAATGCAAGTATTAACCCGTGCAAGTTGTACCCTGTTTTGAACTTTCCTCAGGAGTGTGATCAAGAAGACGAATCGGCAACAATTTCAGCGCTCTCTCTAGCAGCCACCATAGCAGAGACCACAGTAGGCACAGCTCCACCCACGAGATTAGTAACAAAGGCCCCTAGCGGAGGGATAGGTGAGGTCGTATCTACAGGTAAGTACGGCACCATACACTATGCTGAAGCCATTTCACCACAGGCTGTAGAACCCACACAGAGTGATGTTGTTAGAGTTACTCCTGTTAGGGTAATAGCTGTTCCAAATGGGAAAACTGACACATCAGGGGTCACCCCTGTGAGGAACATTGCCATGTATAGCCCATTTTCCCGAATGGAATTAAGGACCATAGTGTCTGAATTCCCTGACCCTAGAAAAGACTTAGTTGCCAGTCAAAAATACATCAGAGACTTAGGTAACACTGTAGAGCCCAACAATAAAGACTGGCAGATATTGCTGAGAGCATGTTTACCCTCCAATGTTGACGCAACTCAATTTTTAGCTGATTGCGGATTAGATCAGGATGTACCTCTTACAGATGTGTACAACAAAGATAATGTAAAAAGAATAAACTTACAGTTAAAAGAGTATTTCCCAGCGGTAGTCAGATGGAACAAGATATTCTCCATTAAACAGAAGGAGTCAGAGACAGCTGCAGAGTATTTTCACAGAGCATTATCAGAAATGGCAAAATACACAGGCATAGAGGACATTAAAACAAACATAAACCATCGAGAAGTAGCAGTATCGGTACTGATGGATGGTTTAAAAGAATCATTAAAGACTAGGGTACAGACCACACAACCATGTTGGCGAGGTCTGTCTGTGGCTACTTTGAGAGAGGCTGCTATTGATCACGATAGGAACATCACCAGACACAGGGAACAACAAAGTGATAAGTTAATGGCCGTAAGTATACAGGCCCTGACCACAAGGCAGCCTTTGTTAGTATCACCAAACCCTGTGGGTAAGTCAAGTGTGGTTACTTGTTATTCTTGTCATAAACAGGGACACATGGCACGAGATTGTAGAGTAAAGAATGTACGAAACTCATACCAACCCCCTAGACAACGACACGACACACGACATTGGGATCAGGGTCCGCAGAAACGGAGTTATGAGCCACATGCAGGGGAAACAAAAAGATACCCCCCGAACAGAGACTGGCAAGCCTCTGGTAGCTCCCAATTAACTCCATCACAAGTAGTTGCTGCCAGCGGGATTCAGGGAGGTCACCATACCCAATAGGGGTGTGGCCATACCTGTAATCTGCAGCCAGTAAAATTGATTGCAAGTCTTGGAAGTGAACCAGAAATTGCAATCAATGTAGCTGGTAAATCATTAAACTTTCTTGTAGACACAGGGGCGGCCAAATCAGTGATAAATTCGACAGTGGGCATGAGGACCACTGGTAGGACAATTCCAGCCGTGGGAGTAACAGGAGTAGTCCAGCATTACCCTGTTAGCAAACCAGCAGAGATTACAATAGGGCCTTTACATACCAAGCATTCCTTTTTGCTGGCTGCATCGGCACCGACCAATCTCCTGGGAAGAGACTTACTGTGTAAAATGGGGTGCGTCATTTATTGTACTCCTGAAGGTGTATTCTTGGACATACCTGAGAATCACGCTCAGGAAGTACGAGACATGTTAGACTCCCCGTCAAAATTAATGTCACATACCACTATGACAAATAGGACTCCCTCCCAAGTAGAAGAAATGACATCTCAGATACCAGAGTCACTTTGGACTAAAGATGGACAGGACACTGGATTAATGGCAAACGTAGCTCCGGTAGTTGTACAAGTAAAAGATGGTAGGATAGCTCCAAAAATCCCACAGTACCCTCTGAAGCCAGAGGTGGAGTTAGGAGTTTACCCAGTAATAGAGCGCTTGCTACAACAGGGCATTCTGGTAAGAACGTCCAGCACTGCTAATAGTCCCATCTTCCCTGTGAAAAAGAGTGGGGGGAGGGGTTACCGGCTAGTGCAGGATCTAAGGGGGATTAACAAAATAGTTGAGAGTCAGTTCCCCGTAGTGCCAAATCCAGCTGTCATCCTAATGCAAATCCCTCCCACTGCGAAATTTTTCACTGTTATTGACCTCTGCTCCGCTTTCTTTTCGGTACCTCTGCACCCTGACAGTCAATATTTGTTTGCATTTACATACAGAGGAGTCCAATACACATGGACTCGATTACCACAAGGATTCATAGATAGCCCAAGTATATTTTCTCAGGCTTTGCATGATTGTTTACAGTCTTTCCAACCAGTGAGTGGATCAGTATTAATACAGTACGTGGATGATCTACTACTGTGTTCTGATTCATTGGAGGCATCCCTGAAGGATACGAAACAGCTCCTGTTTCATCTTTCAGACACAGGACACAAGGTTTCCAAAGACAAGTTGCAATTATGCCAAACTAAGGTAAAATATTTGGGACACTGTTTAACACAAGGACTGAGACACCTGACCGCTGATAGAATTCAAGCAATTAGAGACATGACTCTGCCACAAACCCAGCAACAGATCAGAACATTTTTAGGAATGTGTGGGTATTGCCGTAACTGGATCCCAGGGTTTTCCATCCTAGCGTTACCCTTGCAGGAAATGGTCTCCTCAAACAAACCTGATCGGATTTCGCATACAGACGAGTCTGAGGCAGCATTTGAGAGACTTAAACAGTGCCTAACGCAGGCACCAGCATTAGGTATGCCGGACTATGGGAAACCCTTTGAACTATACGGAACAGAAAGTGCTGGTTGCGCGGCAGGCGTACTAACCCAAAAGCACGGTGATGCCAGTAGCATATTACAGCGCTCAGCTAGACACGGTAGCGCGATCCCTCCCCACATGCTTGCGAAGCGTTGCTGCGATAGCATTGCTAGTAACGAAAAGCGAAGACGTCGTGCTAGGTCACAACCTCACAATTCATACACCACATGCAGTGTCAGCCTTGTTAAATTCTGCCCAAACCAGGCACGTCTCATCAGCGCGGTTTACAAGATGGGAATTGGCACTAATGGCCCCCGTAAACATCACCATAAGGAGATGCAGTGCATTAAATCCTGCAACATATCTCCCAGGTGTGTCTGGACAGACCCAAAGGGTGGAGGATGAGAGTACTGGGGAAGGAGGATTTAATACAAAGGAAGACACTCATGATTGTATGGAATATCTGACCCAAAATTTTACCGCAAGGCCTGACATCAGTGACAACCCACAGAAAGATGCAGAACTTACGTTCTACACGGACGGTAGTTGTCATAGACAGTCAGACTCGGGAGACTTGTGTACTGGATACGCAGTCGTAGATGACCAAGGCACCATAGAAGCGGAACCGCTAGGCCCACCTCACTCAGCCCAGGTTGCTGAACTGGTCGCCCTAACCAGAGCATGTGAATTGGCTAAGGGCAAATCAGCCAATATCTACACCGATTCTAGATACGCATTCGGGGTAGTCCATGATTTCGGAGCCCTATGGCGCCTCAGAAATTTCATGACGGCAGCTGGTACACCGGTAGCGCATGCAGCTCACATAAAAAGGCTTCTAACAGCGATACAGGAACCCGACAGAGTGGCTGTTATCAAATGTAAAGCACATACATATAGCCAAGACCCAGTATCGCTTGGTAACAGCCGAGCAGACGAAGCGGCTAAATTAGCAGCTGGTACCCCCAGACAGACAGACACCACACAATTGATGGTATTTAATACCATCAACACACAGAAGTTGTGTGAAATGCAAAATTTGTGTTCCACACAGGAAAAGGCAGTCTGGAAGGCAAAGGGATATGGCCAGGAGTCCTCAGGACTCTGGACGGATGGACATGGTAAACCAGTGGCCCCCAGAGCATATCTTCCGTGTTTGGCTGAAGCAGCTCACGGGCTGACTCATCTAGGCAAGGAAGGGATGTGCAAGTTGGTAAGAGCATATTGGTGTGCCCCAGGATTCTCATCTCATGCGAGTAAAAGGGCAATGTCATGCCTTACCTGTTTGAGAAAGAATATTGGAAAGGCAATACCTACAGAACCATCCCATATCCCACCTGCCGGCGGCCCTTTCCAGGTAATACAGATTGACTTCATTCAATTACCCCCTTGTCGAAATTTGAAATATGTACTTGTTTGTATAGATGTTTTTTCAAATTGGGTCGAAGCATTTCCGGCGGCCACAAATACCGCTATGTTTACTGCTAAGAAAATTGTGCAGGAATTTGTATGTAGATATGGTATCCCTAGAATTATCGAAAGTGATAGGGGTACCCATTTTACAGGTGATGTCTTTCAAGGAATGTGTAAATTGATGGGAATTGATAGCAAGCTGCACACTCCATACCGTCCACAGGCGAGTGCGAAAGTGGAAAGAGTGAACAGCACTATTAAAAATAAACTGAGTAAAGTGATGGCAGAGACAGGATTGACATGGCCAGAAGCTTTACCCATTGTACTGTACAGCATCAGAACCACTCCCAGGTCCCCTCTTAATCTGTCTCCCTTTGAAATCTTGTTTGGTCGACAACCGCATGTTATGATTAACCCTCAGGATGATTTGAAGTGTAACAATGAAGTGACTGTAAAATACTTGATTAACATGAGTAAACAGTTAAGGAATCAAAATGATAATCTGAAGTTGGTGATTCCTGATTTACCAGATAGTAATTGTCATGACATTGAACCTGGGGATTATGTAATGATACGGAATTTTCTACGCTCAGGTTGCCTTATTGACAGATGGGAAGGACCATACCAGGTCTTATTGACTAGCACTACAGCATTGAAGGTTGCTGAGAGAGAGACTTGGGTTCATTCGTCCCACTGTAAGAAGGTCGTTGATCCAGAGAAGTCCTGTGATAAGGAACAGACGGTAGAGGTTGTATCACTAGAGTGTCTGTTCCAGGAGGACTAAGGCGGCACCTGAGCATCGAGAACCACGAGATCAAAAGCAGTTGTCGATCCCCTGTTCCCTTTTTTTGTTTTTCTCCACTTCCCATCCCCTCTCCCTCAAATTATTTTTCCCCCTTCTCATTCTTCTTCGTCTCCTCCTAAGATGGACTTGCCTCAAGAGACTGTGATCCGGATTTTCCTGTTGACCATGATGTTGACCAGAGCAGTCTGTTCCGGCGAGAGTACCATGGAGGTCGAGAGAGGTTCTGGAATGGGTTCTGATGATAAAGATGGAGGCGTAGTTTTCCAAGAACAACTTAACCAACAAGTAAAGGCGAGTATCAGAAAACGATCCGATAGCATTGACCATAGAAGGAATTGTGAAGGATTGTTAGCTGAAGAAAACTGTATCTGTAGGCTCTGTAACAATGTCATTGAGGATGGGTGCATTAAGAAATGCCAATCCAGTTTTAATATCCATATGGACCGGCATCCATTGAGTGACTATCACTCCTTAGTGGGTAATGTGTTAAACAAAACGGATTGTTGGGTGTGCTCTCAAGTACCTCAGGGTCATAGCAAATCAGGGCTAGTACCATTTCCTTTAACGATAGAGGAGGTACTTGAGTTAAATGGTGGGAGACCGGTGGACCGGAGGTTTAATATCTCCAGCCCTCCTAGTTTGAAGCTCCACCAATACCATGTGGATAGGTCCCTATTATGTTTCAACATCTCCAATCCCCGAAAGCCGGGAAATTGGGAAGTGTCATGGAGTAACCACACCATGACCTTTTCGCATAGAGCAGATAGAATGCCTACAGATACAGAGCTTGTACGCCACATAGCCAGTAGAGGAAAATCTTTCCGGTATAGGTATACCTTAGGAAATAGGATTACTAGAGTTGGAGAGGTATCACCAGGATACTGTGCACATATCGTACAACCTGATACGTGTACTAAGCAGATGGAAGAATTAGGGTTAGGAGATTTCACATGGAAGGTGTGTAATATGGTTATGTCCTACTCCGTCCCATATGTTCTCCCCGATGATGCATATTTCATATGCGGGAGAAAGGCGTACAAGTGGCTTGCCCCAAACTCTGAAGGATTGTGTTATATTGGAAAAGTACTGCCCGAAGTAATGACTGTATCACATGACAAAATGAAAGACATACACCGTGGTGCCCAAGCTCCTTATACTCACACCCATTACGAGCACGTTGTTAAAAGGCACCTGATAGAGAAGACAGAGCATCCGGCCTCTGATCTGATAAGTGAATCCACCGGGATTCAATTCTTAATCGCGTTAGATTTCACCCGCACCGCTAGAGGAGTGCTGAATTATAAATACATATCGGCGCTCGCAAATTTGTTAGATAATATCACTGAAATGTATGATGACACATTTAGGTATACTGGAAGGGAACTTCAAGCTTACAAAACAGAACTGGTACAGCATAGAATGGTTCTCAATTACCTCACAGCAGTGACAGGCGGATATTGTGTCACACTGGCAACACAATACGGCGTGAAATGTTGCACATATATTACGAATAGCACCGAGGACCCGGTCGAGGTCATAGACCAAAAGATGGACGATATTCTCCAATTGAAGTGGGAATTTCGCAGGAGACACAATCTCACTCTTGCTGCTGTAGGTAATGAGCTGACTGGTTGGGTGTCATGGTTGAACCTGCGAAATTGGTTTTCTGGTTTAGGAGAATGGGCTCAAGGAGTCATAATGGATGTTGGGAAGTTTCTCCTATGTATCTTAGGTGTTGTCATATCGATTGGATTGATATTTAGATGCGGTCAGGCTTTAATGAAGTGCAAACATCGTACAAGGGTAATGAGTTTGAGGAGTGAGGAAACTGTAATTCCAATGGACTTGATTTACGACCCAAATGTAGAAACAATGATGTGATGAAAATGCGATTTCTACGGTCCGTTTCTTTCACCTGTTTTTCCGTTTTCTCCAAGGTAACAAGACCCACTTGGACGAGGAATTTGATGAGCCGATATACAGACAACAGAGGGATTAAAGAAGAAGTTTGACAACCTGATACACAGATTTTTGATGAACTATGCCATGGATCCCCAGTTTCCCTAGAAATTTTAAAATTACGCTAGCCCAACACTTTTGTAAATCTATGGACATTGACAGCTTTGCTCGCACCTTATGAGCAAAAGCACAAAGAAGACTGCATTCAACAGACACCAAACAAGACCTCAATCGACGACTGTACATTTACCTGACATAGAATACCACCGCATTTACCGTAATTATGTCTTTTCTTCATTTCTACAACCCTCAGGTAATGACACACATAGTCGATAGGGAATACAGGCACAGATATCAGCAATCACATATCTCCCCCATTCATGTATCATCAACTAAAATGTGCTCCCCCATTTTGTTACAACCAAAGCCGAAAAGAGCTCGGTAAAGTTTGACAGCCCATCCACAGACCCGTACCACGGGATAAGAAGGAATTCACATGTATACTTCGCAATACCTCGAAGCTTGATTTAAAACACGTACGGCACGATGATACATGACCCCCAAGCACGGATTCATACACACATGCTTCTGCTATCTCACTAGGTCATACCCTTTTCCTACCTTCTCCTCTCCTCCCCTACCCAACCATGTAAATGTATTAACCCCTGACATATATTTTTCTCTTTTGAAATGTTTTAGAAGGTGGCAGTTATTGTTGACTGCCAAAGGGTGGACTGTCAAAGTCAGAAAAATATCTCTATACACACTGCCATATTTGCACCTCATTCTGGTCCGCGCTGCGCATGCGTGCGCTCTCCCGTGCGTGCGCATACTCACAGTCGCGGGCACCCACAGGCGCACGGTATGCGTATTTACGGTAGAGTTTATGTGATCGTAGCGTGCGACTCAATCGTTACATATTTTCGGTAATAATGTATTTTGTAGATCATGGTCCCTTTGATAGATTCTGAAAGTTTAGTTAATATAGCATGTTCCTGAACAGAGAGATCCCTCTTTGTATTGTACGAAGGGTCTAACAGGGGTCATACAGTGGTGTTTGGTACCCATCGGAAGAGTATTTAAATAGCAATATTCCGGTGTTGGTTTGGAGCGGATTAATCGCTCATGCGAATAGTTATGGACATAAGAAGTTTATGTCCATTTACTATTATTTGTTCTTATTTAGTCATGCGGCGGGAAACTCAGTATCCCACCCACCTGAACAGTTGGAAGCAGTCACAGCCCACCTGTATGAATCAACCTATGACCTTTTGTTATAATGCGAAGCCGAATTCCTGTGTCCAATGAACAATGAGATTGTAGGGACCATTGAATTGTATTGTGTGTGGGGCATAAATAGGCAGGCCGACCATATCCAGTTCACTCTCTTCAACGGTTCTCATTGCTGATAATCGGGAGCTGGATATCGAGGCGCATGCGATCGTTTCCCCTTGTGCGTAAGTGTTTCTCCGCAACTATATTGATCTTCTTGTTATTGTGGGCCAATCTCTCTCAATTTCTCTCTCTCTCTCTCTCCTTCTCTTTCTCTCTCATTTTCCCTTAAATTGTATTGTATTGTATTTCCTGTGTAGTTACCTGGTTAGTTAGTCTATGTTATATTGTAGTGTATGATTTGTATTTGTATTAATTCTTTTGCAAGTATATCATTCAAAATATATATATATATTAGGCGTTGGACCCTAAGCCCAGGTATCTGTGTGTTTCTTATAGTATTAAGTATTCTCAGAGCGTCGGTGACGCTCGAACAGCTTTTAAGGTAATAAGGTTATACTGTGTTGCATTTACACTCTAACATTACACTAAGGTTTTACTGCACAATACACTGTTTATGGTTTAGATACAAAGGTTTAATATAGTGAGCGTCAGCGCCGCTGGTGATCTCCTCGTGGTCCCGAGCGTCCGCTACGCTATAGCGAATCATTACGTTAGTTAACAGCCAATAACGTGCCTGCCTGTGATCTCTTGGCCGTGAGTGAACGTGACGCTTGAGCGTCTCGATCACGGCAAAGCGATTGTTACGCAACTAGCGTACCCTTACGGTACTTCATACGTAGATAGCGTACAGTGTTCTTAGACCTCATAAAGGGTATTATATACGATAAATATTTAGCTTTATCACTATATTTCAGGAAAAGCGAATAACCACCATACAAAATAAAAATCCTCAGTGCATAGTATGGGTGCTATGAAGGATGATAATGGACAGGAAATGAAGGTAAAACAATCCAACCCATAATGGAGGCTGCAGGTATCTACACAGAATAGTGTATATATTACTAAACATCTGCAAACTTTGGTAGAAAATAGTAAGAATTCCCATCAGAGATTTGGTAGCCTTGATTGGAATAGCCTCAAAACGTGTGCCCATTCCTTATATTGGTGTTTTGGTGGGCAGGTGGTTGTATTGCTGTTAAATGGTTGGCATAATTCCGATTTCTTGAGAGAATCAATCCTCTGAAACAAAATTGGGCCTCAGGCCGCAGTCTGGCAGATAGTTGTTGACCCTGGGAAACCCTAATGGTCAGATACTACTCTTATGTCAATATCAGGAGTTTCCACCTGGCCAATTAAAATCCCTCCTTGGCTGAAAACAAAAAGTGGAGTCATAAAACTACATACTGAGGTGGGGGTGCTTTGAGAGCCTTATGGGTGTAGTCAATTATCTGTAGTTGATCATCTGGGATTTCTGGGGTAAGCTGAGAGAAAATCTGTCTGAGGTAAGTGTCAAGATGCAGAGGCTGAACTACACTCACTGAGGAGAACTCTGAATTTTGAGATTATTCCTTATAGCACGATTCCCCAAGTCCTCTTCTTGCTCATAAATTGTGTTGAGTTCTTGTCAAAATTGTGACATATATGCCTCAGTGGTGGTCTGGTAAGCAACTGTCTTTTGATTTGGTCATTTGGAGAGCCTAAGGAAGTCATCTCAGATCGGAGTGTATGAAGAGCATGGTGTACCTCCCCAGGGCCAAAGAAGTGTAGACCAGTGGTTCCCAAACTTTTTTTGAATCATGGCACCCTACAGTATCAGAATTTTTTTCATGGCACCCGCAGGCCAAAAGTTTGTTATTGAGAAATTTAGAAATAAATATATTTAATTAAGTAAACTGTGTTTATATGTCACCGTTAGGTTTAGTTATGTGGTGAGGGATAATATTTGCTTCTGTTTGTCCACATAGTTTATGATTGGCAGCCATAAATAATTTGAATTGGTCCCAGACTTCAAACCCAAGGCTCCCCTGTAAGTGTCCCGAGGCACCCCAGGGTGCAACGGCACACAGTTTGTGAACCACTGATGTAGACCCTTCATTTCTTTGATAGAGAAAAGAAAATTCATTCATGTGATGGTTAAAGAGTCATCTACTTTGGAGTCAACTGGCAGCACTGAGAGAGCCAAAAGTATGTTCCAAATGGTTACAGAGAAGCAGTAAAATTAGCTGTGTGAGGCCAGACTTTAATAAGCTGTGTTGCAGCAAGATACCTCTTTTGGAACATGTCCCTTCTAGTGTACCAGGTACTGAATTACCAACTACAGAACTCTCCGAAACAGAATCAAGAAATATCTCAACTACTACGAACTTCTTTTTGACCAATTGCAAATGATAGTGCAAGAGAAAAGTAATAATGAGTAACGGAAGTGAGCCCATCTTCTAGTTAGCCATTAAGCTCTGTCACAGGTGTTTCATAATTCTCTGGGGAACCACCGCACAGCAGTAACTCTACATAAAAGCCATTTAATTCTTCATATACTTGTCTATACTATGTTCATGGTGCAAGCATCTTATGTTCATGGTACATATGTTAACATTTAGGGTCCAATTCAATTAGCTGCAAAAAGCATCTTTCGCTGCAAACAGTGCGTATTCAATTGTAGGCAAAAACGCAAGAGCAGATGAAAAGTTGTGAAAATCCCTATTTTTAGATAAAAAATTTCAAAATTTGATACAGAACCCCTGAGACACCCCCCTGAATGTCTAATTAGGCACTTAGAAGTTGTTGTTTTTTATTGGTTAATAATGTAATTTTTGGGGTAAAAAAGTGCAAAATTATGTATATTGGGGTACAAGGTATGGCACAGGTATATTGGGGTGCTTTATGAGTGAGACTGGTGTTTTTATACTTACAGGCGGGAGTAATCGGCCTGTTTCCCCTTTTTCTTTTCTTTTTTTTTTTTAAGTCCCCTAAATGACCTAAATATATACTTATACCCATTTTTATTTTCCCCCAAATTTAATTTTATCACTTATTTCGCAGGGACCAAAAAAATTCTATAATTTTTATTTTTTTATTTTTTTAAATGCACATAACTTCCATTTGACCCAATTTAAGTACCATAAATACTTTTATTATAACCAGGGGTTAAAGTAGGCCGGAATGGGGCAGAACTGCGTTCTGGCACTTGTAGTTGGAGGTGGAACCAGTTGGGGGGTTTCCAAATACTTATTTACAGAATCAATTTAAAAAAGTCTGCTGTGGAGATAGGGCATCTCCACCTGCAGCTGTCAAAATTGTTAGCTGCAGGTGTCAGAACGGTCACACATTGCCCTGCACATCGGTGTGCTATCTTTTAGATAGCAGTGCTGATATGGAAAGGGGTGCTTAGCATCCTTGTCACTGGGCACACACCGCTGCATTAATACATGAGTGGGAAGTGGTATCAGAGCACGATACCACTAGTACCTTCCCCATATCGTAGTTTCATACATATACCCCATGGTGTGGTAAATAAAACATATCCGTGTTCCCCTTTCCCATTGTATTACAGTGTACTAAGAAAGTGTAGCAGCTGCTACCTTACCGGGTCCTGGCAACCAACCAATGAGGAAACCAACCGCAGTGCGCTCTACCCTCTGTTAACCGGAAACATACCTGCAAGAAAAACTGCACACAAAGGGTTAGGGTGTTTCAGTCATGTTAGTGGGCATGTCCTGGCCCCAAGAAGATGTTCCATCCTCCCAATGCCCTCTGTAACTATTCTTGGGGGCAGGGGTACCTTACAAATATAAACAATAAATACATGAAAATATTACGTTAAGTATCTGTAAACAGTATTTGCAACACTTAAATATATGTGGGGGGTTTTGTTTAAATTAAGGCACAATATAAAATTTATAGTAAATTAGATAAAGAATGTATTACTGGGTTTGCAAACTTGTGTACTGTATATGTGTAGCAGATGCTACCTTACCTGGTCCTGGCAACCAACCTATGAAGAAACCAACTGAAGCGCACTCTACCCCCAGTGAACCGGACACATACCTGCAAGAGAAACTGTACAGAATGGTTTAGGGTGTTCCAGTAATGGTGGTGTGAATGCCATGGCCCTAAGAAGAGGTTCCACCCTCCCAATGCCCTCTGCACCTCTTCTTGGGGGCAGGAGTGACTTACACATATATACAATATACTACAGTCTAAGGAAACTTGTGTACTAAGTGTAGCAGGTGCTACCTTACCTGGTCTTGGCAACCAACCTATGAGGAAACCAACCGCAGCACGCTCTACCCACAGTTAACCAGACACATACCTGCAAGAAAATCTGCACAGAAGGATTTAGGGTGTTTCAATCATGGTAGCAGGCATGCCCTGGCCCCAAGAAGAGGTTCCACCTTCTCAGTGCCCTCTGTAACTATTCTTGGGGGCAGGGGTGACTTACACATATAAAGAATATGCTACAGTGTAAGGAAACTTGTGTTCTAAGTGTAGCGGGTGCTACCTTACCTGTTCCTGGCATCCAGGCTATTTGGAATCCAACTGCAGCTCGCACTACCCTCAGTGAACCGGACACACACCTGCAAAAGAAATTGCACAGAAGTGTTAGGATGTTCCAGTTATGGGGGTTTGAATGCTCTGTCCCCAAAAAGGGTTTCTTTCCTCCTAATACCCTCTGTACCTTTTCTTGGAGGCAGGGGTGACTTACATATATAAACATTGTATTACAGTGTACTAAGAAAGTGTAGCAGCTGCTTACCTTACCTGGTCCTGGCAACCAACCAATGAGGAAACCAACCGCAGTGCGCTCTACCCTCTGTTAACCGGAAACATACCTGCAAGAAAAACTGCACACAAAGGGTTAGGGTGTTTCAGTCATGTTAGTGGGCATGCCCTGGCCCCAAGAAGATGTTCCATTCTCCCAATGCCCTCTGTAACTCTTTTTTGGGGGCAGAGGTACCTTACAATTATAAACAATAAGTACATGAAAATATTACGTTAAGTATCTGTAAACAGTATTTGCAACACTTAAATATATGTGTTTTTTTTGGGTTCACTACGATCTGCCGGCGGCCGGCCTCCCGGCGACCAGCATACCGGCGTCGGGAGGCCGGCCGCCGGCTTACCGACAGTGTGGCGAGCGCAAATGAGCCCCTTGCGGGCTTTATTCTCCCTCCAGGGGGGGGCGTGGACCCCCACGAGGGAGAATAAGTGTCGGTATGCCGGCTGTCGGGCTCTCGGCGCCGGTATGCTGGTCGCCGGGAGCCCGACTGCCAGCATACTGAAGACCACCCGTTTTTTTTTTTTTTTAAACCACTTAACTGGCATGGTCAGATTTCATGCAACTGTGCCGTCCCACCCTGTCCCCCCGTTTTTGACGAGGATATCCGTTCTGCTGATGTGCATAATATAATGTTTAAAAAAAATACTTTTTCAACTTTATTAAATAAAATAAATTTTAAAAAACAATGTTGTTAACGCTTTTGAAGGGAAAAATCGTCAGTTAAGTGGTTTTAAATTAAGTTGCAATATAAAATTTATAGTAAATAAGAAAAAAAGAATGTATTACAGGGTTTGCAAACTTGTGTACTGTATACAGTATGTGTAGCAGGTGCTACCTTACCTGGTCTTGGCAACCAACCTATGAAGAAACCAACTGAAGCGCTCTTTACGCACAGTGAACCGGACACATACCTGCAAGAGAAACTGTACAGAAGGGTTTAGGGTGTTCCAGTAATGGTGGTGTGAATGTGATGCCCATAAGAAGAGGTTCCACTCTCCTAATGCCCTCTGTACCTCTTCTTGGGGGCAGGAGTGACTTACACATATATGCAATATACTACAGTGTAAGGAAACTTGTGTACTAAGTGTAGCAGGTGCTACCTTACTTGTTCTTGGCAACAAACCTATGAGGGAACCAACCGCAGCGCGCTCTACCCACAGTTAACCAGGGTGTTTCAATCATGGTAGCAGGCATGCCCTGGCCCCAAGAAGATGTTATACCCTCCCAGTGCCCTCTGTAACTGTTCTTGGGGGCAGGGGTGACTTACACAAATAAACAATATACTACAGTGTAAGGAAACTTGTGTTCTAAGTGTAGCGGGTGCTACCTTACCTGTTCCTGGCAACCAAGCTATTTGGAATCCAACTGCAGCATGCACTACCCCCAGTGAACCGTACACACACCTGCAAAAGGAACTGCACAGAAGGGTTAGGGTGTTCCAGTCATGCCGGGTGAATGCCCTGACCCCAAGAAGTTGTTCCTCCTTCCCAATACCCTCTGTACCTATTCTTGGAGGCAGGGGTGACTTACACATATAGACATTGTATTATAGTGTACTAAGAAAGTGTAGCAGGTGCTATCTTACCTGGTCCTGGCAACCAACCTATTCTCACGATCCGGGTAATTAGTCACCACTTCTTACCTTCTAAATGTCTCCTGAGACTGGCCTAGTGCTCTAAGCCTGGACTGCACCTGCGCTGTCTGCGTGCAGTGCACTGTGCAGCATTGCCTCAGTCTCCCCTCCGTGATCCCAGCAGCGCTGTCATGGCACCTACTCTGTTAATCCATACTGCTGAAGTGAATGGCGTCTCCTTCCCTCCGCGGCCTCCGCCGCCATTATCGCTGACTTCCACATGTTAATGTACAAACAGACTTTCCCTCCAGATTCAAACATGGGCGCAGCCATGTTTGATTTCACCACATGACATTCTACAGTCTATCCGCTGTGCTCTGGACTCTGCTTGATAATCCAGCCAATGCCTGCTTCCCAGCTGGTATAAATATCCTGCATCTAGGCTGCATAATGGTCAGTGCTTTGGTTGTCTAACCCTGTACACATGTCTCTCCTGTTTGTGGATTAATCAGCTTGTGCTTCCAGGTATTCCAGCTCCTGTGATCTTGCTCCACTAAGAGACCCGCACCAGTTACCATCCTGCGGTGCAGCCTGACTTCTGCAGTTTTCCAGTATTGCTCCCGTGCATCTGCTGTGATCTGACACCGGCATCCAGCGTTGGTCCTGCTCCGCTTCCAGCCTCCAGCGGTGTCCTCGCTATCTGCAACATCGCTTCCAGCTTCCAGCAGTGCTCCTGTGTCGCTATCGGTCTACAAGCGGTGTTCTTAATCACCTCCAGTCCCACTCTCTGTTACCAGCGGTATTCCAATATCGCTCTGCATCTCCTGCCACACAACGTCGAACCACAGTTTCCATCGATACTCACCATCGGACTCTAACTTCAGCGGTGAGTTCAGCATACCTTTCGTTTGCACCGGTTCTATCCGGTAGTCTCGGACAGTTCTTCCAAGTACCACTTCAACCCTGTGCACCTGTGTTTATCCCAGCTTCCTGTGCATCACCTGCTGGGCAGTACTAGCTCGTTTCTCATCACAGCGGTTAGCTGTGGCCAACTCCGGGTCTTATTACTAGTACAGTCTCAGAATTGCGCAGTTAAAATGACAGAGCTGCCTTGACACAATATTCAAATGGGGGGGGAAAATCACCAATTCCCAAAAGGTTTGTTTAAAATAGATGGAATAAAGTGCCACTGGCGCTAGGTCCTTAAGGATGTGTGTTAACCCATAAATAGGGCATAGGCAATCTACAGTGGTTACCAAAATGCAATGGGATAATACCATGTAAAATGGATAACAGTTTATTGACACATACATACAAGCAGAATCAAAAATGATAAAAAGAGATAAATAGCTTTCAGCGGGACAGTCCTGATATTCGGACCCTGTCCCACCCGCGGGCAGCAGTGTCCCGCAGGCGGGGGGAGGGGCAGTTGGGAGAGCCTTTGATCACTCGCTGCTCTGCAAAGAAGTCGGTGATCACTGAATACATGCTGTGCGCACGCGCACGGCATGTATTCCCTGCTAGGAGGGGAGCGGGGGCTGCCCAGCTGCTCGGTGAGCACTGGGCATGCCCCCAAAAGGCAGGAAAATGTACCGTTTGGCGAGGCCACGCTCACCACGAGCGAGGCCATGCCCCCTTTTTGGGTCAGCACACAGCTTCACCGCGGGAGAGTCCCGTTTTCGCCAAGGAGAAAGTTGGGAGGTATGCTTACTGTGAGTGTGTGATATTAAATGTGACTTGTTATTATGGTTTAGTATGGAGTTACTTTTCAGTGTGATTTTTTTTTTTTTAGTTGAGAAAATGAATTTAGGACCTCATTCAGTAAGGATTGCAAAATTTGCGAATCGCATTCTGTCTGATTATCGAATCGCGCATGTAAAAACAGCGAAAGAAATTGCTTACACATCCTGATCGCAATGTAGGTGCTGTTTGACAGGAAGCCGGCGTTTCTGGCAGGAAACCTTACGTTTTCTGTGTGTGTCTGAAAAATTGCAGGTGTGCCCCAGCGTTTCTAAGGAGGGCCTCTGATGTCAGTGATGACCACTTTCAGCCTTTTGTTTCACAAGAATTGTTGATGACCTTGGGGGTCATTCCGAGTTGATCGCTCGCTAGCAGTTTTTAGCAGCCGTGCAAACGCTATGCCGCTGACCACTGGGAGTGTATTTTAGCTTAGCAGAAGTTCGAAAAGTTGTTTCGCAGAGCGCCAGCAAAAAAATGTTGTGTAGTTTCAGAGTAGCTCAAAATCTACTCAGTGCTTGCGATCACTTCAGACTATTCAATTCCGGATTTGACGTCCCACATCCGCCCAGTGTTCACCAAGCCACGCCTGTGTTTTCCCTGGCACGCCTGCGTTTTTCCTAACACTCCCTGAAAACGGTCAGTTGCCACCCAGAAACGCTCACTTCATGTCAATCACTCTGCGGCAACCAGTGCGACTGAAATGCATCGCTAGACCCTGTGCAAAACTGCATCGGTCGTTGTGCCCGTACGTCGCGCGTGCGCATTGCGCCGCAAACGCATGCGCAGAACTGCAATTTTTTAGCCTGATCGCTGCGCTGCGAACAAATGCAGCTAGCGATCAACACGGAATGACCCCCCCTTGACTGCTGCCGCCCCCCGCAATGCTCAGTCTCAGAAATGGAGCGTTGCCACCCCCCTCCCACCCCGCGAATGCAGGCAGAGGCTTTCACATTTACTGCAGGTCACCTAAAGTAAATGCGAGCACTTGCGCAAATGCAGAAATTCCGGTTGGATCACAATTTGCGATCTAACTTGAATGAAGCCCTTAGGTGGTCATTCCGAGTTGTTCACTCGTTGCCGTTTTTCCCAATGCAGCGATTAGGTGGAAAATGCGCATGCGCATGGTACGCAGCGCGCATGCGCTTAGTAATTTAACACAAAACTTTGGAGATTTACACAAGCTCGAGCAACGTTTTTTCAACGCTCGAGTGATTGTAGTGTGATTGACAGGAAGTGGGTGTTTCTGGGCGGCAACTTGCCGTTTTCAGGGAGTGTGCTAAAAAAATGCAGGCGTGCCAGGAAAAAATGCAGGGGTGGCTGGAGAAACGGGGGAGTGGCTGGCCGAACGCAGGGCGTGTTTGTGACGTCAAACCAGGAACTAAACAGACCGAGATGATCGCAATCTAGGAGTAGGTCTGGAGCTACTCAGAAACTTTAAATAGTCTAACACTCTAGCCTTTACATTTGGAATGAGCACACTGAGGTAAGACTCCTACATTTTGTTTAATATGGCAGTCCATAATGGGGGGAATTCTCTGGGGTGCGGGGCTCCCTGTGCCTGCCGTGGCTGGGTGTCCCTGGGGCATCGCAATTTAACACTATTTCATCACGCCATGGCCCTTATAGTTTGTTTTATATATATGTAACACCTTCACATAATTTTCTTTTACTCCTCACATTATTCACACATGCAGCAGCAGCTGCTCCTACCTCTTTAACCCTATATTTTTATCACTCCTGCGATGCCCTGGGGTTGTCTGGCTGGGTGGCTCTGGGGTGTCCTGCCCCCCGGACCTGAACCCCTATAGTTAGTGTTAGGGACTTACCCAATGAGAGGCTACCTTGATGCGGTGGGTAAGCTCATAGCCCTGGCCAGGAATATGCTAAGTGCCTCTGGTTACTACAGGTTGAGCTAGTGTGAGATAGTGCACCTGCTACCTTTTCCCTCTGTACACTTTACTAAGTCTCAAGCAGAGTAGCACCTCACTACCTAATTAAGGTGTGCAAATTAGGGCCCTTTTCCCTCTGTAACTGATGTATTCATACATTTTTGAAGGTAGGAGACACCTTCACCCTAATTTAGCACCCTGCCCCACCCACCCCTCTGATTTTAAATAGTCCAACACTCTAGCCTTTACATTTGGAATGAGCACACTGAGGTAAGACTCCTACATTTTGTTTAATATGGCAGTCCATAATGGGGGGAATTCTCTGGGGTGTGGGGCTCCCTGTGCCTGCCGTGGCTGGGTGTCCCTGGGGCATCCCAATTTAACACTATTTCATCACTCCATGGCCCTTATAGTTTGTTTTATATATATGTAACACCTTCACATAATTTTCTTTTACTCCTCACATTATTCACACATGCAGCAACAGCTGCTCCTACCTCTTTAACCTTATATTTTTATCACTCCTGCGATGCCCTGGGGTTGTCTGGCTGGGTGGCTCTGGGGTGTCCTGCCCCCCGGACCTGAACCCCTATAGTTAGTGTTAGGGACTTACCCAATGAGAGGCTACCTTGATGCGGTGGGTAAGCTCATAGCCCTGGCCAGGAATATGCTAAGTGCCTCTGGTTACTACAGGTTGAGCTAGTGTGAGATAGTGCACCTGCTACCTTTTCCCTCTGTACACGCTACTCAGAAACTGCAAGGAATTATTTAGTAGCAGTTCTGCTAATCTTTCGTTCGCTATTCTGCTAAGTTAAGATACACTCCCAGAGGGCGGTGGCCTAGCGTTTGCAATGCTGCTAAAAGCAGCTAGTGAGCGAACAACTCGGAATGACCACCTTAGTTCACTAATGCTGAACTAACTAGCTGCACTAGTTAACTAAGGGCATAATTCAGTCCTGAAATCGCAAAGCGGGCCGATTATCGAATGACTGCGCATGCGTACGGATTGTAATGCGCAGGTGCGAGGCCAAATGCAAAAAAAATCCTGCGTCTTTTTTGATCACTAGGCGTACTCAGATTGATTGTCAGGAAGCGAACATTTAACCACTTGCCTGGCATGGTCGCATCAGATGCGAACATGCCTGAAAGTGCTCTATCTGACCTGGTCGCACAGGATGCGACCAGTCAGACAGAGAGTGTTAGCAGCGGCAGGGAAGGGAAACTTCCCTCCACTGCTGCTGTCAGAGGGACCGGAAGGTCCCTCTGTCTCCCTGCACTCTCCCCCTGTGTCTGCCTTGCTGCTGATCAGTCAGCACGGCAGGATCCCCCCCCCCTCCAGCGGCTGCAGACAATGGCAGCCGCTAGGGAGTGTAAATAAACCCTCCCTAGCTGCCCCCAGACCCCCCCCCCCCCCACCTACATACCTCGAGGCTGTCCCGGCTTTCAAAATGAAAGCCGAGATGGTCGTGATGTTCCCGATGTTCCGATAGTCGTGATGTTCCCGATCGATGTTTTGATGTTTTTTTAACTAAAATCATTTGAGGTAGGGTTAAATTCATGTTTTCACCTAATTCACTCATTAAAAAAAACGTCAATTTCGGAGCGGTTTTTGGCTAAATAAATTGTCAGTTAAGTGGTTAAGGATGGTAACTGGACATTCTCTGGGAGTGTCAGGAAAAACACATGCGTTCCAAGCGTTTTCAGGGAGGGTGTGTGACGTCAGCTCCGGCCCAATCAGCCTGTTTTCTCGCACTGTAGGAGCAAGTCCATGGCTACGCACAGACTGCAAAAATAATTAGATGGTGAGTAAGTTGCGAACGGATTTGCAGATGACCAGTGTTTGCAAAGCTTTTCGCATGAGGTATGCAGAATTGCACAGGGCGGATTTTCACTCTGGCTGGGCGGTGACTATCTGATCACAAACCTCTGCAAATTTGGTCTGAATTAGGCCCTAAGTTCATTTCCTTAGCCATAAAAAAAAAAAAATCACACATATAGATAACAGCCAGCAGCACTGGTGTGATCAGACTCATAATAAAAAGTGTTGAGCATGATATGTGCAGAAAACTGAGCTCAAACTAAAAAATAACTCCATGTTAAGGGGGGAATTCAGTAGTAACTCTGTTCGGGGGCAAATGACTGCATTTCATGAAATGCGCAAAAAGTTACCCATTTGAGCTCTCAAATGGGACTTTTCGCATTGCGATTATTAGTTTGGTAGGGTTAAGCCGCTTTTCAGAGCTAAATCCGACCACTGTGGGCAGGATCAGTGCTGAAAAAAAAAATTGAATTGCGCCTTGCGATCTCCCGTCACTTTAGATGGAATATCGGGTGTGCACAACAATTGAATTCCCCCCTCCCTAAGATTATACTTTCAAGTTCAATAGGAAATGCAAAAACAATGAACATACTTGAAGGGGAGGGGCTAGGGGTGTTGCATTTAGCAGGTAGGAGGGGCTGGGGGTGTCTCACTTACAGAGTGTGGGGGGGGGGGGGGGCTGGGGATGAGTTCCACCACCTCTCTAGGATCACTTTAAGCACTGATTATAACCAATAATAAACTTTTTATAATGTGATCTGATTTTGCTTTTTTGGGGGGGTACTGGCAGATTTTTCACTTTTCGCTTTTGCCAGCAATTTTCGTGGTAATCCTGTTTATGCAAATTTGCAATTGAATAGGAGAATTGCGGGAGTGCACATACCACAAAAAGTCAGTTTTTTGCAGCTAAAAGCCATGAAAGCGGCATTCGCTGTAAATTACATTCAATCTTCTGGTGATTGCAGTAAATTCGATCATACTTTATACTGATGGAAAAAATTTGTTTTCTCTTTTCTGTATCTAATCATCCAAGAGTTTGGCTAGCATAACCTCTTGTCTGCATTTTTACAATTACATGTCTCAGGGTATCTTTATTTTAAGGGGGGTACACACAGAGAGATCCGTGCTTAGGGCCTAATTCAGAGCTGATCGGTGCTGTGCAGCCGATCAGGTCTGAACTGCGCATGCATCGGCACCACAGTGCGCTGGCGCATGCCAGATAGCCGACGGCTGTCTCAGCCCTGCGATCGCCTCTGCCTGATTGACAGGCAGAGACGGTCGCTGGGCGGGAGGGGCAGTCCGGCGGCGTTTGGCCGCTGTTTAGGGGGCACGGTCCGGGCAACGCAGGCATGCCCGGATGGTTGGGGGGGGCGGTCACGGTGGCTGCGTGACATCACACGCAGCCGCTGTGACCCTCACAGCGACGAGAAGCTCCTGCCAGCGCGCAGGAGCTGCGCTGGCAGGGAGCTACTCCTAAAGTACAAAAGCATTGCCGCTGTGATTTCATTGATCTTATGACTTTTACGTTCTTAATAATGTTATTAGATGTACACATTTGGGCTCATGACCTCTTAAAAGCTGCTAAATGAAGATGGTGTCTGTGACAGAACTACCCATAAGCATTAAATTAGACCCTTTCTTAATGAGCTTGGGTAGATAATATCAAATGCATTTTCAAAGAACAATGGGGGTAATTCTGAGTTGATCGCAGCAGCAAGTTTGTTAGCAATTGGGCAAAACCATGTGCACTGCAGGGGGGGCAGATATAACATTTGCAGAGAGAGTTAGATTTGGGTGGGTAATTATGTTTCTGTGCAGGGTAAATACTGGCTGCTTTATTTTTACACTGCAAGTTAGATTTCAGTTTCACCCCACCCAAATCTAACTCTCTCTGCACATGTTATATCTGCTCCCCCCCCCCCCCCCCTGCAGTGCACATGGTTTTGCCCAACAGCTAACATATTTGCTGCTGCGATCAACTCAGAATTAGGCCCAATGATCAACTAGAGAACAGCCCATCTGACCCATATCCAATGTAGAGCCATAGCTAGTGACTGATCAGTATACAGTACAAAGGTGACTAGTACAGAAAATAGATCTGCATTATAGAATCCATTATTCACCTATGTAAACAAGAACTTTTCTACTACATGATACAGTGAAAGAAAGAATTGACTTTGCATATATCACAGCACAGGAGGCAATGAAAAGAACAAGGAGGGTAATTCAGATCTGATCACTGTTATGTGTTTTCGCACAGCGTGCAATCAGATCTGAACTGCGCATGTGTGTGAGCCGCAATGCACCGGCACATCACACAACAGCACCGGGCATCGGTGCCTAGCGACGGGATGGTACAAAAAATCCAAACACATGGGTTCGCAAGAAGATTGAGAGGAATAGGCCGTTTGTGGGTGGCAACTGACCGTTTTACAGGAGTGTCCGGAAAAACGGTTGTCTGGTCAACCTTTCCCCTGGGTCAAATACGGTAAATGCTCCTCTCTCCTGCTGCTACGCGTTTCGGGAATGTCCCTTCATCAGGCAGTGAGAGAGGAGTGTACAAAGCTTCCTATTTATTTTATACCTTTCATAGTGATTACTTCCGATTCAAAGGTCAGAAACCGGAGCTGAAAATTAGCTGAAAATTAGTACTTAATATTCATGATTTGATCAGTTATATATATAGCAGGCAAACATGCTTATTGATTTTGCTGGCAACAACATGAAATACAGAAATAAAAGACAGAAATAAATCAAAAAAGTCCATGTCCCAAATGCCGGAAGTGATGCACCCGTCACTTCCGGTAGCGGCCGTGATAGATCATAACATACCTATCTCCCTTTGTAATAAATCCCTCAAGTCCATGTGTCAAGCCACCAGGGGTTATTCCTGGTGGGTAGTCCATGCTCGAGTCTCGAACGCCACTGATACGGAGCGCTGATTCCTGCTCCGCCGTGGAACGCATGTGGAACGCACCGGCACTTCCTGTGACGTACTTCCGGTAAAGTTCATCGTGTGTTCCTTGATATATTACAGTCCAGCGCCCCTGCTGTCCACATGGAGCAGGAGGATAAATGCACCTCCGAGTGTCCAATAACTTGTTCCCATAAAATAAACATAACAAGCATTTCATAAATTAGAATACCATAAACAATTCAAATATGTTTATAGAACGTTATTAATCCATAATTCATTATAAGTGTGAGTGGCTCATGCAGATATAAAATACTTGGTGGATGAGAATGCCATGAACATACTATATGTTTATGTAACATTATTAATGCATAATTAAAAAATTAATATAACATTATAGATGTAAGTGACTCATGCAAGAAATTATCATGTGGGATAGAGACTAAATAAATAGAAGAAAGGATGAAAATTGATAAATTCAGAGGAGGCGTTTTTCAGGCGTTTTCAGGGAGGGTGTCTGACGTCAGCTCCGGCCCTGATCAGCAGGAAACAATCGCAGCGGCTGTGTCCTGGACTGCGCAAAGACAGCACAAGCTGATGTTTGTGCAGCTCTGCTACAAATGCGAACGCACACCTGCACAGACCTTATACTCTCCCCCTGCAGGCGGCAACTATCTGATCACAGGGCAGCAAAAAACGCAGCCCAGCGATCAGATCTGAATTACCCTCAAGGACTCTGCATTCAGGATAAGGTTCAACAGAATAAGGGGACATTTATCATAGATCGTATATTGAATACGATCTGGGCAGGATCTTGCCAACAAAGATCGCATTGCAATATGCGATCCTATCGACTGGATGTATTACCACCACCCGCAGGGACAAGGGCTCAGAAAGGAGTCCATCCCTACGAAGTGCTATTACAGCTGCCGGGTGGGTCTGCAAATGCGCAGTCAGCTAGGACCGCACATGCACAAAGGCCACTTCCAGGGACAAACAAAACAGACCTATAGGCATACCTTCCAACTGTCCCATATGTAGCGGGACAGTCCCGCTAATTGGACACTGTCCTGCTGTCTCACCCGCGGGCCGCAGTGTCCAGCGGGCATGGGTGGACAGTTGGGGGAGCCAGTGATCACTGCTACTCTGCTCCACAAAGCAGCTGGTGATCACTGAATAGATGCTGTGCGCATGCACACGCCATCTATCAGTGCAAGGAGAAGAATGACAATAACGCAATGCTAGGCCATGCTCCCTCCACTTGTGACCCCGCCCCTCCACTCAAAGCCCCACCCCTCCACCAGAAGCCCCACCCCCTCCAGTGCAGCATGTCCCTACTAATGAGCCACGAAAGTTGGGAGGGCTATGGCTGCGGGTGGGAATGGAGGGATTGCAGCAGGTATCAAAGATAAAACAGGTGATTTTGGGGGTAAAGCCGCAAATATACAATGATAAATGGGCCCCTAAGAGTCTTATTCATACTTACCTACTTTCCTGCCTCCTCCTCCGGGAGGAGGCAGCGTTGTAGGTGAATGGGGGCGTGGCCGGCAGCAGGATGGGCGGTCCGGGGGCGTTGCATACGGGTCGCGTCATCGTGACTCCACCTCCCGCTGTGCTGAGAAACGAGGCCCTGCATAGCGGGGGGCGGAGCTACGATGACGCGATTCAGCGCGAATCGCGTCATCTGACCCCCTCGGCCCGCCTACTTGTTCACTGCTGCGAGCGGCCGAGGGGGAAAGCGGGAGGCTTGCCCACCTTTCCGGGGGGCCGGGAGGGTCACCCGATTTTCGGGAGCCTCCCGGCCATTCCGGGAGGGTAGGCAAGTATGGTCTAATTGCACTATGGGGCTAACTCAGATGTGGTTGGAGTGGCTATCGCAGTGATCACTAATGCAGCAGGAGGCATCTATTACAAGCAGACGCCTCCTGCTGCAGTAGTAATCCGTCCTGCATCCTAGGACGCAACATCAGATCGCTCAGTCACCATCAGGCGGCTTATGGCACCCACGGGGACATGCAAGCCACCTGTCACAGAGGCCAGGAAATCTCTGTGCAACGACTCAGATCCCTGTCCTCTTCCCTCCCCCTAAACGGCGTTGACACGCATCCATTTTGGGAATCAGAAGCCATAACTCACAGCCGTAACTAGGGAGGGGGGGAGGGGCTAGGGGGGCAGGCGACCTGGGTGCCGGATTGGAGGGGGCGCCGAGACCCCCTAACACCCTCTCCCTATGCACCAACGGTAGCAGCTTAGAGCCGTCGGAGCTGCCGCAGTTCTGTGATTAAACTGAAAATAAACAACAGCTCCCAGCAGCCCTCCGGAGCTGTAGTTTACTTTCAATTTCCTGTGTGCTGTGTGCGGCGGAGCAGGAAGTCTCTCTCTCTCCTCTGTAGCAGAGCCGGCTGGCTGCCGACGTCCCCTCTATTGTGACCTCCCCGTGCTTGCCCTGCGCTACTGGGGTAAGCAGAACGCACGGAGGCCTGTAGACCGAGGCCGGGTCCCGGGATCACCCGGCACAATAACGTTTTTTTTTTTTTGGCTGTGCACTTGACGTCATGACGTTAGCGCACTGGAGAATATTGTACACTACGGGGCCAGCTGCAGCCTGCCTACCGCCTGTACATGAGAAAGATCGGCTGCTTCAGAGGTACAGGACATTAGGAAGGGAAAGTAGGGCTGCTGCAGAGACGAGGATGGGTGTGGGTGGAGCAAGGCTGCAGAGGCACGGGGTGGAGGGATGGAGGGCTGCTGCAGAGGCACAAGTGGGTAAAGAGAGGGGTGAGACTGCTGCATAAGCACAAGGGGAAGGGGGGTAGAGGCTGCTGCAGGGGTACAAGTGGTGAGGGTAGAGGCTGCTGCAGGGGTACAATTTGAATTGGGGTACTATGGTGTGGCCTTCGGAGCATGCTGCCCCTTGATTAAGTATGGGAGGCTAGGGGGATGGATATGAAATTTATGTTAGAAAAGGCAATTTTTCATGTAAAAAAGTTCTGAAAGCGATATATATATATATATATATATATTATATACTAGGTGCTTCATCGCGCCCTACGGGCGCTCTTCACACCGTCGCAAGGGGCTACGCCCCCTTAACCCTTACATGCCTATCTGGGGTTCAATATTTGTATTATATGGAGTATTACCTGCATTCCTTTGTTAGTGGTTAAATATTGCACAAAGGGCGTGCGATGGTGAAGGAGGCACAGCCCCTTGCAACGGCGTGATCAGCACCTGCAGGGCACGATGTACAGAGGCAGTACGGAACCTGCACAGCGTCAGGTGCCCCACAAAACTGCAGCTAAGAAGCGTGGAGTGTGCCAGAAAGTGATGCTCCTCCGTGCCAGAGAGCCCCTGCTGAGTATGCTGATGTGGGGGGTCAAGCACACAGTGAGCCCTTGCCCATCTGACTGTACGGCATACCCCCTCACACACCCCCATACCTCCCAACTGTCCCGATTTTCACGGGACAGTCCCATTTTTGGGGGTCTGTCCTGCTGTCCCACCAGCGGGCCGCAGTGTCCTACGGTGGTGGTGAGGGGGGGCAGTTGGGAAGCTCCTGTACTCGCTGTTCTGCTTAGCAGAGCAGCGGTGAATAGACTATTTAGTGGAGAGAGAGAGAGAGGGGGCATCAGGGGTTACGGATTAAGGGGGGGTCCGGCAGCAGAGCCGGATTAAGGGGGGGGGGGGGGGGCAGGGGGTACGTACTGTGGGCCCCACAGTTTTAGTGGGCCCCCCGGCTGGAGTAACTCTGTCCCAGCTCTGAAGCTCCCCCGTCCTGCCAGCAACAGCAGCAGCAGCATTGTGCTACAGTCAGCACGCGCTGCTGCGTGTTGGCAGGTCTGTGGTGTTGCAGGGAGGCTGCTGCGTGTTGGCAGGTCTGTGGTGTTGCAGGGAGGCAGCAGCCTCCCTGCTTTCTTCTGCCTGTGCGGGTGTGTAGGGGGAGTGACCACCCCCTCTGGATTTACCCCTAGCTGAGGGGCCAAAATCCCATTAAAAAAAAAAAAAAAAAAATTCCCGGAATTTGCATAAGGGGCGTGGCCATGTGGGCGCGATTAGGCCACGCCCCCAAACCCACAGCAGGCACAGCAATGAGATAGGCCCCCCTGTCTCAAGTGCCCTGGGTCCCCCGGACTCATAATCCACCCCTGGGGGCATGCCAGCAGCTCACAGAGCGCTGGGCATGCCCCCTCACTGACGAAAACGGGGGCGTGTCTCACGATTGTGGGTGCTCCCGTGAAGCCACGCCCCTTTCCGTTGGTCACTCCCCCTTTTCACCGTGCGTGTGTCCCTCCTTCACCTGAAGAAAGCTGGGAGGTATGCACCCCTGCCTGTGCCATGCCCATACCATCTGCTTCTGCCCGGTTCTGCTCCTAGTCTCCTATAGATTTGCCCAGATCTGTGACTCATTTGACTAACTCCGCCCAGTGTTGTGACTCCGCCCAGCGTTAGCAAATGAAGCACAAAATCACAGATCTGGGCTAATATATATATATATATATATTATGGCCCGGCACTCCTCCTCTGAATATAACGCCCCGGTGCCTTTAGCAATATTTGTAGATAGTCAGAAAAAAGAGACTGCGGCACTCAGGGTCTTGTATTAGTATAAAGATGTATTAAAAATACATAGCAGAGAACATCAACGTTTCGGGGTATCTAACCCCGTTGTCAAGACGTGAGAGACAACGGGGTTAGATACCCCGAAACGTTGATGTTCTCTGCTATGTATTTTTAATACATCTTTATACTAATACAAGACCCTGAGTGCCGCAGTCTCTTTTTTCTGACTAATATATATATATATATATATATATATATATATATATATATATATATATAAATATTTTTATTTATTTATTTTATTTTTATTTATTTATTTATTTATTTTGAGGGGGGGGGATGACTACCTTGCCCCGGGTGACAAAAATCCTAGTTTCAGCCCTGCATAACTGACCCCTCCCCGCTCCCCAAATGGCAACATACTATCAATCACTGACAGACTGATGCGATCCTGCTTACTACGCACACGCAGAATGCTGTGACTGCACTGTGTCAATCACAGAATCACCCCATAGTTGTGTGCTCAGCTACAGAGCATGGGCTTGATTCTGAGATAGGAATAAAGGGGGTGATTCAGACCTGATCGCACGCAGGCGTTTTTTTTGCAGTGCTGCGATCAGGTAGTTGCCGCCTACAGGGGGAGGGGGTAATCGCTGTGCAGGGGTGCAATCGCTTGTGCAGAGAGCTGCACAAACAAAAGTTTGTGCAGTCTCTGCACAGCTCAGGACTTACTCAGCCGGTGCGACGATCCGGCCTGGAGCTGACGTCAGGAACCCATACATAAAACGGCTGGACACGCCTGCGTTCTCCGAGACACTCCTTCAAAACGGTCAGTTGACACCCACAAACGGCCTCTTCCTGTCAATCTTGTAGTGATCACCGGGGCGATCGCTTTTTTCGTTAAATCCGTTGCTGCTCGGCGATCCTTGTCGCCGGCGACCAACACACCTGCGCATTGCGGAGCATACGCATGCGCAGTTCAGACCCGATCGCACCGCTGCAAAAAAAGCTAGCATGCGATCGGGTCTGAATGACCCCCAAAGTAAGGAAGCGCAAGTAGCTGTGCACCTGGACAAACCATGTTGCACTGCAGGTGGAGCAATTAATTTTTTTTTTACATGCAGGGTGAATATTGGCTGCTTTGGCATGTAACCCACAAATGTTAGATTTATTTTTACACTGCAATTTAGATTTCAGTTTGGACAGGCCTCTCTGAAATCTCAAACCAAGAAGAGAGTGGGAGAGTGCGCTTTCAACGTCAGCCTGTATAGGGAAGGTCAATTCCCTGGGTTGTGTATGAAAAATATAAGAAGATATATACTGGCGCTGGTATATATCTTCTTCTATTTCTCTGAAATCTAGATGTCACCCTTGGAAGGGTGGCACCAAACTGCCGACTGTTCTGCAGTGACACGAGCTGGGTGGTGCAGTGTGATAATCTCCTGCAGCACTCTGCTCCTGTCACTGCAGAACAGCCTAATTCATTTCAGACCTGATCGCTGCTGTGCATTATGCAGAGGTCTGCGATCAGATAGTCGCCGTCCATAGAGAGTGAAAACCCGCCCCGTGCAACTGTGCGAATGCATGTGTACTCCGTGCGAAAACTTTGCCAGACAGTGGACATCTGCAAATCTGTTCGCAAGTCACTCACCATTGAATGATTTTTTTTCCAGTCTGTGCAATCTGTGTGTAGCCCAGGACTTACTCCTACAGTGTGATACAATCAGGCTGATTGGGGGCCCGGAGCTGTTGTCACACACTCGCCCTGAAAACGCTTGGGAACGCCTGCATTTTTCCTGACACTCCCAGAAAATGGCCAGTTACCACCCACAAACGTCCTCTTCCTGTCAATCACATTGCGAAAGCCTAGCGATCAAAATTTTTGCACCATCCTATTGCTGTTTGGCGTCACGCCTGCACATTGCGTGGCATACACATGCGCAGTCATTCAATAATCGCCCACTGTGCGAGTTCGCAAAACAGTGATCAGGTCTGAATAGGGCCCACTTCACTCTGCCCAGTCTCTGTGGGTGCCAGCATCTCCGGGGAAGCTGGATACGCACCCGGAGTGAAGAAGAGAAGATCCGTGAGGCCACGCCCCTTTTAAAATTAAGCCATACCCCCTTTTTGGACGGACGACATTTTGACGGAGTGGGAGTGTCACAATGCAGAGTGTGCACTTGATAACGCCTCTGCATATCTCTGCACATATAGGGGGTCATTCCGACCCGCTCGCAGGCAGCGGTTCATTACTGCGGTGCTAACGGGTCGTAAATGCGCATGTGCGGTGGACGCATTGAGCACGCGCGTCATTGCGCTGGGCAACGCCGCCGCCAGGGAGAAATGTGATCGCAGCAGCGATCGCAAGAAGACGGACAGGCAGGAGGCGTTCCAGGGCGGATACTCACCGTTTTCCAGGTGTGGTGAGTCCAACGCAGGCGTGTCGAGGCGTTTGGAGGGCGGATGTCTGACATCAGGACCGGGACCTTATTCGCTGGATCCGTCGCACTGGGTGAGTAACTGCAGCACTGGTCTTGTTTTACTTGAAACTTTTTTAGCATAGCAGGGCTGCACAAGCATTCGCGGGTGTAGTAGGGTATGCTGGCGGCCGGGCTCCCGGTGCCCAGCTTACCGGCGCCGGAATCCCGACCGCCGGCATACTGACAGCTGGGCGAGTGCAAATGAGCCCCTTACGGGCTTGCTGCGCTCGCCACGCTATCTATTCTCCCTCCAGGGAGAAAAGGTGTCGGTATGCCGGATGTCAGGATTCCGGCGCCGGTATACTGTGCGCCGGGATCCCGATAGCAGGCAAACTGAAGACCACACAGCGTTCGCAGCCCTGCTATGCTAAAATACAGTCCCCTATAGGCGGCATCAGGTTGATCACATGAGCAGCAAAAAGTTGCTACGTGCGATCAACTCGGAATGACCCCCATTATCTGCCCCACCTGTAGTGCAGCATGGTTTTACCAAGGTGCACAGTGACTTGCTCTTTCTTACTTTATTCCCAGCTCAGAATCAGTCCCAGTGTGCAGTGTGAAAAAACAAAAGATCCGTCTGCAAAACTCTTGATCAGCCCATCAGTGTGTATAGAAATGTGACAGTTGCATACTGTGCGCATCAGACATAGGGGTTCATTCCGAGTTGATCGCTAGCTGCTTTCGTTCGCTGCGCAGTGATCAGGCAAAAAATCTGCACTTCTGCGCATGTGTATGCGGCACAATGCGCACGCGCATCGTACTATTACAGCGAACGATGTAGTTTCACACAAGGTCTAGCGAAGCTTTTCAGTAGCACTGCTGGCCGCAGAGTGATTGACAGGAAGTGGGCGTTTCTGGGTGTCCTCTTACCGTTTTCAGGGAGTGTTCGGAAAAACGCAGGCGTGTCAGGAAAAATGCAGGTGTGGCTGGCCGAACGCAGGGCGTGTTCATGACGTCAAAACAGGAACTGAATAGTCTGAAGTGATCGCGAGCGCTGAGTAGGTCTGAAGCTACTCTGAAACTGCACAAAATTATTTTGTAGCCACTCTGCGATCCTTTCATTCGCACTTCTGCTAAGCTAAGATACACTCCCAGTGGGAGGTGGCATAGCGTTTGCACGGCTGCTAAAAACTGCTAGCGAGCAAACAACTCGGAATGACCACCATATTACGTAGTACTATACACTGAGAGGATCATAATACAATAAAGCAGTTATTTCCAAACTTTTTTGAATCACGGCGCCCTAGAATATCACAATTTTTTTCACGGCACCCCTAGGCCAAAAATTTCTTATTGAGAAATTTAGAAAAAAATATTACATTAAGTAAATTGCGTTTATATGTCATCCTTAGGGTCAGTTGTGTGGTGAAGGACAAGATTTGCTTCTGTTTGGCCACATATTTTATGACTGGCAGCCACCAGCACTGGTTTTGCCTATTATACTGACCATGAATAATTTGAATTGGTCCTGGACCACCAACCCAGGGCACCCCTGCAAGTGTCCCGAGGCACCCCAGGGAGCCACGGCACACAGTTTGGGAACCTCTGCAATAAAGCATTTACAATGACATATACAGAGGGTAAATATGACCTGCCCACATGACCTTACAGTCGCAGAGGAGATATAGGGAAGGGGCCCTAGACTGTACCTTAACTGCTAGTAATGAGAGGTGCTACCTTGCTGAGACCTGCAGTGCCACACACAAAGAGAACGAGTGCAGGTGTACTATCCAAACATTACTAATTCTAATAATATTCGCAGAGGAGATGCAGTTATAAGGTTGATACTCACAATGTTGACAGTTATGATCAAGACATTCTCAGCATGTTGACACTAAAGAAGAGATTTAGGATTAAGGGGCGATCCAATTAGCCCCGATGCGGCTCGCTCCTCCCCCCGATGCCGGCACTTATCGGCGATTATGCTTCGGGTGCCTTAGTCTTAAGTGGCCAGCCGGAGCCATGATAACACATGGGATCGGGGACTTATCCCTGACACCATGTGTTTTTGCACGATCGCAGATCCAATTTCCGCCGATCAAAATAATGGGATACTGCAATAATGACCATTGGTCATTAATTGCGATATCCAGCTGTTTTGATTGGCTGAAATGGCATCAGGGCTAATTGGATAACCTCCTAAGGGTTAGGTAGGTAGGTCAGATACTGTAGGTGTGGAATACTCACCAGAATGTCGCTCGTCACAGGTGCAGCCATAGGGCATACTTGCCTACCTGACCCTCTCCATGAGGGAGAAAATGCTCTGTTCCTGGACTTTCCTGGTAATGTATGATTGCCATCACCTGTGGTGAAACACCTTTCTTATCAATTAACTAGCTCACCACAGGTGATGGCAATCATACATTACCAGGAAAGTCCAGGAACAGAGCATTTTCTCCCTCATGGAGAGGGTCAGGTAGGCAAGTATGCCATAGGGACAAGGTAAGCGACCACTTATACCCCTTTCAGACTGCATTTGTTTGGTCGCACATGGGAGCCATACACGGGTGCTTACCCACTAAGGCCCTTTTCACAGTGGGGTCCCCAGCCCAGAACATTGCCGGGTTGGTGATGTTAGCAGTGACCTTTGCAGAGGCGGCACTTGGAGAGCAGATTATCTCCAAACGCTGCCCGTCCCTATCGACCCGGGCTGAAGCTGTATTCAACCCTGGTCACACTCACTACTATATTTCCCCTGGGCCCTTTCAGACCGCACAGCAACCCGGGTTACTGCGCACTCATGTGTAATAACCAGGGTTACAAGCTGGCGGTCTGAAAGGGGTATAAACCCACCAGGCAATGTTTGTCGACGTTTTAGTAGTGTCCACATGATAATTGTCGACCTAATAAACCACAACTATCATAAGAATTTGCAGATGTTGCAGTTTGTAATTATCCATTATTGGATGCAGTGCTATCACCTTTACGTCACCCCATTGATATGATCATTTATCTATTTGCACACAGTCAAATTTGAAAATAAAGAGAAGCATGATCCATTCCTGCCCAGCTTCCTTTTCTGGCCAGGATGGGTTTTGATCATTTACAGTGTATGGGTATCTGGGCTTAAAAGTGTCACACTGGTAAAACCAGTTGGCACTTTATAAATACTGGTTTATAGCAAATGTTGCAGGAGAGCAGATGCCTTTTAAGTATGATAGCTGCCCATTGAAATCTATTGTTCCTGCAAGTGTTTCCACCAAGGAGCATACTTGCCTACCTGACCCTCTCCACGAGGGAGAAAATGCTCTGTTCCTGGACTTTCCTGGTAACGTATGATGGTGGTGAGCTAGTTGTGGTGAGCTAGTTAATGGATAAGAAAGGTGTTTCACCACAGGTGATGGCAATCATACATTACCAGGAAAGTCCAGGAACACAGCATTTTCTCCCTCATGGAGAGGGTCAGGTAGGCAAGTATGACCTTAGCTGGCCCAAATATTGTAACACTATAGCATTCCAATTAGGGTAATTTCTGTAGTCCTGTGTGCTCAGCTGCTCTCACCCCACCTGTGCCACAACTTAGAACATAAATGAAATTGCATATGTATAAAACTTTTGCAGAGTAGTACCCAACTTTACATATGTACATACAGAGCCAGCGCTACCCGCTCAGAAGGGTATGGAAAGCAGGGAGTCACTAAGGTGAAGAGGCGCTCTCCCCACTCTGCTACCCTACTGCTGCCAGCTGGTGCTGTGCCTGTCAAACTGGATGACAGGCAGCGGTGCTGCCAGCATGTAGCACAGCTCCCCATGTAAGGTCCCTACAGCTCCCTCCTCCTCACCAGAAAGACTGCCCGGCTTCAGCCCACACACAGCCCCACTGCCGCCATCCTACATAGCAGCTGCTTCTGTAGTAACGGAGCCTGCGAGAGGGAAAAGGAGAAGGCAGAGGAGGTGCAGTGCCTGAGCCGCGATCTCCTACAGGTACCAGGGCTACGCTATGGAGGGAATGAGTGCTGCTGTACCGGGGACTAGTAGTCAATAACTACAGAGCTCTCGCCAGCAAGACGCTCACCTTCCTTTTCACTACATTAGTTGCGTCATTTTTTGTATGTACACCAATGGTTCTCAAAAACAGTGTGCCACGGCACCCTGGGAAGCCTCAGGACACTTGCAGGGGTGCCTTGGATTTGTGTTTCAGGACCAATTCTAATATTTTATGGTCAATGTATGTAATCGGCAAAACCAGTGCTGGTGGCTGTCAGTCAAAATATGTGGATAAACAGAAGAAAACCCTGTCCCTCACCACATAACTGACCCTAAGGATGACATATAAACACAAATTACTGTACTTCATTTAATATTTTTCTAAATTTTTCAATGAGAAACTTTTGGCCTCGGGGAGCCATGACATTTTTTTTGATGCTCTAGGGCATAGGTTCTCAAACTCGGTCCTCAGGACCCCACACCGTGCATGTTTTGCAGATAACCCAGCAGGTGCACAGGTGTATTAATTACTCACTGGCACATTTTAAGAGTTCCACAGGTGGAGCTAATTATTTCACTTGTGATTCTGTGAGGAGACCTGCAAAACATGCACTGTGTGGGGTCCTGAGGACCGAGTTTGAGAACCTGTGCTTTAGGGCACCGTGATTCCAAAAAGTTTGGGATCACTGATATACAGTTTGTATGTATACAGGCAGGGCCAGCGCTACCATTAGGCAGCTGCCTATGGACGCAGGCCACTGGAGGGCGGCAGCTCATGCTGCCGATGAATGCTTCCTTGTCCCTTGGGGGGCGGGGTGTAATATATGGGGCGAGATCGTGGGAGTATGTGGTGCGGGACGGCAATATGTGGAGCGTTACTGTGGAGAGGAGCAGAAGACAGCTGCTAGAACAACTAACAATAGCTTACTCTATGTGCATAGAGTATTAGAGCCGTTACCGATGGGTTACACTCACACTGACAGTGCTGCAGGGATGCTGCGACCGCCCAACTGTTACCAGCCGGCAGCACTGACAGTGTGAATGTAACCCACTGCCCGATCCGTCCATAGATATATCTGCCGATCAATTGATTGGCAGATATATCTATCAGTGTGTACCCACCTTAAGACTCGGTGTGTGGTTGGGGGAGGAGGGGGCGGCTGAAGTTTTGCCTAGGGCGTTGAGAAACCTTGCACAGGGCCAGTGCTAGGGTGTTTGGTGCGCCCCCTGCAAATGATAAATGTGCGCCCTCACATATGTAAAATAAGGGACGGCACACTGTAAAAAGGGGTGTGGTCACACAAGCAAGGGGCAAGGCCACAATGGTAGCTCCCTCGCCCCACCCCGCCCCGCACATATAACTTACCATATATCGAGGGCGGGAGGGAGGGGATCATCCTTTGATCGCTGCTGACGGCTCCTGACAGCGCAGCGTGACCTCTCACGCTGCGCTGGGGACCCGGAAGGAGGAAGCCGGGCAGCGTCTGAGCGTCCTGTGGACGCTCAACGCTGATCCCTCACTCCCCGGGATTGGAGCTTCCAATCCCATCCATTTCTCTATCGTCCTAGTGGATGCTGGGGTTCCTGAAAGGACCATGGGGAATAGCGGCTCCGCAGGAGACAGGGCACAAAAGTAAAGCTTTCCGATCAGGTGGTGTGCACTGGCTCCTCCCCCTATGACCCTCCTCCAAGCCAGTTAGATTTTTGTGCCCGGCCGAGAAGGGTGCAATCTAGGTGGCTCTCCTAAAGAGCTGCTTAGAAAAGTTTAGCTTAGGTTTTTTATTTTACAGTGAGTCCTGCTGGCAACAGGATCACTGCAACGAGGGACTTAGGGGAGAAGAAGTGAACTCACCTGCGTGCAGGATGGATTGGCTTCTTGGCTACTGGACATCAGCTCCAGAGGGACTATCACAGGTACAGCCTGGATGGTCACCGGAGCCTTGCCGCCGGCCCCCTTGCAGATGCTGAAGTAAGAAGAGGTCCAGAATCGGCGGCAGAAGACTCCTCAGTCTTCTAAAGGTAGCGCACAGCACTGCAGCTGTGCGCCATTTTCCTCTCAGCACACTTCACACGGCAGTCACTGAGGGTGCAGGGCGCTGGGAGGGGGGCGCCCTGGGAGGCAAATGAATACCTATTTTGGCTAAAAATACCTCACATATAGCCTCCGGAGGCTATATGGAGATATTTAACCCCTGCCAGAATCCGTTAAGAGCGGGAGACGAGGCCGCCGAAAAAGGGGCGGGGCCTATCTCCTCAGCACACAGCGCCATTTTCCCTCACAGAAAGGCTGGAGGGAAGGCTCCCAGGCTCTCCCCTGCACTGCACTACAGAAACAGGGTTAAAACAGAGAGGGGGGGCACTAATTTGGCGTTAGAAATATATAAAAAAGATGCTATAAGGGAAAACACTTATATAAGGTTGTCCCTATATAATTATAGCGTTTTTGGTGTGTGCTGGCAAACTCTCCCTCTGTCTCTCCAAAGGGCTAGTGGGTCCTGTCCTCTATCAGAGCATTCCCTGTGTGTGTGCTGTGTGTCGGTACGTGTGTGTCGACATGTAGGAGGACGATGTTGGTGAGGAGGCGGAGCAATTGCCTGTAATGGTGATGTCACTCTCTAGGGAGTCGACACCGGAATGGATGGCTTATTTAGGGAATTACGTGATAATGTCAACACGCTGCAAGGTCGGTTGACGACATGAGACGGCCGACAAACAATTAGTACCGGTCCAGACGTCTCAAAAACACCGTCAGGGGTTTTAAAACGCCCGTGTACTTTAGTCGGTCGACACAGACACAGACAGGGACACTGAATCCAGTGTCGACGGTGAATAAACAAACGTATTCCTTATTAGGGCCACACGTTAAAGGCAATGAAGGAGGTGTTACATATTTCTGATACTACAAGTACCACAAAAGAGGGTATTATGTGGGATGTGAAAAAACTACCATAGTTTTTCCTGAATCAGATAAATTAAATAAAGTGTGTGATGATGCGTGGGTTCCCCCCGATAGAAAATTATGGGCGGTATACCCTTTCCCGCCAGAAGTTAGGGCGCGTTGGGAAACACCCCTTAGGGTGGATAAGGCGCTCACACGCTTATCAAAACAAGTGGCGGTACCGTCTATAGATAGGGCCGTCCTCAAGGACCAGCTGACAGGAGGCTGGAAAATATCATAAAAAGTATATACACACATACTGGTGTTATACTGCGACCAGCGATCGCCTCAGCCTGGATGTGCAGAGCTGGGGTGGCTTGGTCGGATTCCCTGACTAAAAATATTGATACCCTTGACAGGGACAGTATTTTATTGACTATAGAGCATTTAAAGGATGCATTTCTATATATGCGAGATGCACAGAGGGATATTTGCACTCTGGCATCATGAGTAAATGCGATGTCCATAACTGCCAGAAGATGTTATGGACACGACAGTGGTCAGGTGATGCAGATTCCAAACGGCACAAAGGTGTATTGCCGTATAAAGGAAGAGGAGTTATTTGGGGTCGGTCCATCGGACCTGGTGGCCACGGCAACTGCTGGAAAATCCACCGTTTTTTACCCTAAGTCACATCTCTGCAGAAAAAGACACCGTCTTTTCAGCCTCAGTCCTTTCGTCCCTATAAGATCATATCTGCCCAGGGATAGAGGAAAGGGAAGAAGACTGCAGCAGGCAGCCCATTCCCAGGAACAGAAGCGTTCCACCGCTTCTGACAAGTTCTCAGCATGGCGCTGAGACCGTACAGGACCCCTGGATCCTACAAGTAGTATCCCAGGGGTACAGATTGGAATGTCGAGACGTTTCCCCTTCGCAGGCTCCTGAAGTCTGCTTTACCAAGGTCTCCCTCCGACAAGGAGGCAGTATGGGAAAAAATTCACAAGCTGTATTCCCAGCAGGTGATAATTAAATTACCCCTCCTACTACAAGAAAAGGGGTATTATTCCACACTATATTGTGGTACTGAAGCCAGAAGGCTAGGTGAGATTTATTCTAAAAAAATTTTTTGAACACTTACAAAGGTTCAAATCAAGATGGAGTCACTCAGAGCAGTGATAACGAACCAGGAAGAAGGGGACTATATAGTGTCCCGGGACATCAGGGATGCTTACCTCTATGTCCCAAATTTGCCCTTCTCACTAAGGGTACCTCAGGTTCGTGGTGCAGAACTGTCACTATCAGTTTCAGACGCTGCCGTTTGGATTGTCCACGGCACCCCGGGTCTTTACCAAGGTAATGGCCGAAATGATGATTCTTCTTCGAAGAAAAGGCGTCTTAATTATCCCTTACTTGGACGATCTCCTGATAAGGGCATAGTCCAGGGAACAGTTGGAGGTCGGAGTAGCACTATCTCGGATACTGCTACAACAGCACGGGTGGATTCTAAATATTCCAAAATCGCAGCTGATCCCGACGACACGTCTGCTGTGCCTAGGGATGATTCTGGACACAGTCCAGAAAAAGGTGTTTCTCCCGGAAGAGAAAGCCAGGGAGTTATCCGAGCTAGTCAGGAACCTCCTAAAAACAGTGCATCATTGCACAAGGGTCCTGGTAAAAATGGTGGCTTCCTACGAAGCAATTCCATTCGGCAGATTTCACGCAAGAACTTTTCAGTGGGATCTGCTGGACAAATGGTCCGGATCGCATCTTCAGATGCATCAGCGGATAACCCTATATCCAAGGACAAGGGTGTCTCTCCTGTGGTGGTTATAGAGTGCTCATCTTCTAGAGGGCCGCAGATTCGGCATTCAGGATTGGATGCTGGTGACCACGGAGCCCAGCCCGAGAGGCTGGGGAGCAGTCACACAAGGAAAAAATTTCCAGGGAGTGTGATCAAGTCTGGAGACTTTTCTCCACATAAATATACTGGAGCTAAGGGTAAATTTATAATGCTCTAAGCTTAGCAAGACCTCTGCTTCAAGGTCAGCCGGTATTGATCCAGTGGGAAAAACATCACGGCAGTCGCCCACGTAAACAGACAGGGCGACACAAGAAGCAGGAGGGCAATGGCAAAAACTGCAAGGACTTTTCGCTGGGCGGAAAATCATGTGATAGCACTGTCAGCAGTGTTTCATCCCGGGAATGGAAACTGGGAAGCAGACTTCCTCAGCAGGCACGACCTCCACCCGGGAGAGTGGAAACTTCATCGGGAAGTTTTTTCCACATGATTGTAAACCGTTGGGAAATACCAAAGGTGGACATGATGGCGTCCCGTCTGAACAAAAAACGGGACAGGTATTGCGCCAGGTCAAGAGACCCTCAGGCAATAGCTGTGGACGTTCTGGTAACACCGTGGGTGTACCAGTCGGTGTATGTGTTCCCTCCTCTGCTTCTCATACCTAAGGTGCTGAGAATTATAAGACGTAGAGGAGTAAGAACTATACTCATGGCTCCGGATTGGCCAAGAAGGACTTGGTACCCGGAACTTCAAGAGATGCTTACAGAGATCTTATGGCCTCTGCCGCTAAGAAGGGACTTGCTTCAGCAAGTACCATGTCTGTTCCAAGACTTACCGCAGCTGCGTTTGTCGACATGGCGGTGGAAAGCCGGATCCTAAGGGAAAAAGGCATTCCGGAAGAGGTCATTCCTACCCTGGTCAAAGCCAGAAAGGAGGTGACCGCACAACATTATCACCACATGTGGCGAAAATATGTTGCGTGGTGTGAGGCCAGGAAGGCCCCACAAAGAAATTTCAACTCGGTCGTTTCCTGCATTTCCTGCAAACAGGAGTGTCTATGGGCCTCAAATTGGGGTCCATTAAGGTTCAAATTTCGGCCCTGTCGATTTTCTTCCAGAAAGAATTGGCTTCAGTTCCTGAAGTCCAGAAGTTTGTCAAGGGAGTATTGCATATACAACCCCCTTTTGTGCCTCCAGTGGCACTGTGGGATCTCAACGTAGTTCTGGGATTCCTCAAATCACATTGGTTTAAAACCAGTCAAATCTGTGGATTTGAAGCATCTCACATGAAAAGTGACCATGCTCTTGGCCCTGGCCTGGACCAGGCGAGTGTCAAATTGGTGTTTTTTTCTCAAAAAAGCCCATATCTGTTTGTCCATTCGGACAGGGCAGAGCTGCGGACTCGTCCCCAGTTCTCTCCCTAAGGTGGTGTCAGTGTTTCACCTGAACCAGCTTATTGTGGTGCCTTGCACCTACTAGGGACTTGGAGGACTCCAAGTTGCTAGATGTTGTCAGGGCCCTGAAAATATGTTCCAGGACGGCTGGAGTCAGGAAAACTGACTTGCTGTTATCCTGTATGCACCCAACAAACTGGGTGCTCTTGCTTCTAAGCAGACTATTGCTAGTTGGATGTGTAATACAATTCAGCTTGCACATTCTGTGGCAGGCCTGCCACAGCCAAAATATGTAAATGCCCATTCCACAAGGAAGGTGGGCTCATCTTGGGCGGCTGCCCGAGGGGTCTCGGCTTTACAACTTTGCCGAGCAGCTACTTGGTCAGGGGCAAACACGTTTGCTAAATTCTACAAATTTGATACCCTGGCTAAGGAGGACCTGGAGTTCTCTCATTCGGTGCTGCAGAGTCATCCGCACTCTCCCGCCCGTTTGGGAGCTTTGGTATAATCCCCATGGTCCTTTCAGGAACCCCAGCATCCACTAGGACGATAGAGAAAATAAGAATTTACTTACCGATAATTCTATTTCTCGTAGTCCGTAGTGGATGCTGGGCGCCCATCCCAAGTGCGGATTATCTGCAATACTTGTACATAGTTACAAAAATCGGGTTATTATTGTTGTGAGCCATCTTTTCAGAGGCTCCGCTGTTATCATACTGTTAACTGGGTTTAGATCACAAGTTGTACGGTGTGATTGGTGTGGCTGGTATGAGTCTTACCCGGGATTCAAAATTCCTCCCTTATTGTGTACGCTCGTCCGGGCACAGTACCTAACTGGCTTGGAGGAGGGTCATAGGGGGAGGAGCCAGTGCACACCACCTGATCGGAAAGCTTTACTTTTGTGCCCTGTCTCCTGCGGAGCCGCTATTCCCCATGGTCCTTTCAGGAACCCCAGCATCCACTACGGACTCCGAGAAATAGAATTATCGGTAAGTAAATTCTTATTTTTTGGGCCTAAATCCCGGGATCCCGCCGATCCCGATCCCGGGATTGGCCACCATAGACGTTACCTTACACAGTAGTACCCCTTATACAGAATGCTTAAAGTAGTGCCTCTTATCAGAGGTGTAGTTAGGTGCTATGGTTCCCGGAGCAAGGATATGCTTCAGATCCCCCTTCCCTGGATTAAATTGGGGACATGTTACATTTGAAAAGATAAAAATATTTTAAAATCCTAAATTGGTGACAGGGCCAGTTGTAGACCTTGAGAAGCTCAGGGCGATAGTTTCTTTTGGTGCCCACCATGCTCAAAACAGGGACAGTGCGTGCCAGGTGGATGACGGTCATTAGGTCGACATACATTGGGTCGACCACGTTTGGTCGACATGATCACTAGGTCGACATGGTCGTTAGGTCGTCATGTACTGGGTCAACATGGAAAAAGGTCGACATGAGTTTTTCACAATTTTTTCTTCTTCATTTTTTGACCTTTTTCATATTTAACGATCCATGTGGACTACAATTGGGAACGGTAACCTGTGCCGAGCATAGCGGGAGCGGAGCTACGGTGCACTAATTGGGGTTCCCCATCACTTTTCGAAGAAAACGACACCCCAAAAAGTAATAAAAACCTCATGTCGACCTAGCACGTTGACCAAATGACCACGTCGACCTAGTGATCATGTCGACCTAATGCATGTCGACCAAATGTGGTCGACCCAATGTGTGTTGACCTAACTCATGTCGACCTCATGAACCACACCCGCTGCCAGGTAGAGCAGCTTATACACATTATGTCAGGTAGAGCAGCTTATACACATTATGCCAGGTAGAGCCGCTTATACACATTATGCCTGGTACGGCCCAACCACCTCATACCTAACACCCCAAACCCACCCCGCTACTGTAAATGTAGTACCTCCTGCCTCCCCACTTTGTAGAGATAACTCAGTTTGATGCTTTGGACTCCACACACTCCAGTTGGGCAGTTCTGCTTAATGGATGCTCTCTAACCGCTCTGCAGCTGCAGGGACCATACGAGCTGGGGGGCAGGCTAACAGGTGGGCACATGTGGATGTGCTGATGCTCCTCCATCTGTCATCTCTTACCCCATGGCCGCTCCCAGAATATCCCCAGCATGGCTCCACTGGCATTCTGGGAAAGTGGAAGGGTTGGGAAGATGGGATCGCCAGCTGCACTTGTTAGCCTGTTACTTGTAAATAAAATATGGCAGTGGGCAAAAGCAAGCAGGGACTGCAGAGTGCCCTCTAACCTTTTGGCGCCCAAAGCTTGCACTCCACTGGAGCTGCCCTCCCTACGCCCCTTGCCCTTATACACATAATGTCCACAGTAGTAGTGCTCCTTACACATGATGCCCACAGTAGTAGTGCTCCTTACTCATGACGCCCACAGTAGTACCATAGTGCAACACATAATGCCCACAGTAGTAGTGCTCTTTACACATGACGCCCACAGTAGTGCTGGTGTGCCACACATAATGCCCACAGTAGTATTGCCCCTTATACACATAACGCCTACAGTCATAGTGCCACACATATTGCCACAGTAGTAGTGAAGCACATAATGCCCACAGTAGTAGTGCCCCTTACACATATGTCCACAGTAGTAGTGTCACACATAATGCCCACAATAGGTCTTTCTAAGTGCCACTGCCCCATCACTTGCTGTGTTGGCCAGATTGAACCCTCTTGCAACTTCTACTATCACCTAGTCCCAGGTTAACTCCTTCCAGGCCACTGTGCAGAAGGGTGACAGGTAGCTGCACCCCATAGGGTCACCTCCTCCCTGGCACTGACAGACCCTTATACTGTCACACCCGGGTCACCCTCCAAGCCTGTGAGAGGGCAGATGGGCTTGGGATGGGTGTATACAGTCCCTAGTATACACTGGCGTGCGCAGCACATTTTATTAGGGGGTGCACCGTTGGAGGGGTGTATCTAGCATCGCCTTTTGGGCGTGTCTAGCACCTTCTATTGACGGTCAACGCATATAAAATATCCACCTTTGTAGCAATCCTAATAAAGCAGATACATTGTCAGATGTTGTGGTGTGCACCAAACAAACACCCATGATGGCACTCACTGCAATTATACTACTCCTCCTCAGCCTGGTCTGGCTCCCCCTCTCTTTCCCCTGCAAGCTGCAGCAGCTTACTTACAAGTAAGTCACTCACTGACACTGACAGTCGCAGACTAGTACTGCTGCTGCTGGAAAAACGAGTTATGTGTCAATGTTGCTGCCGACCGCCTGCCTGTATTGAATTTGTCTTCCTAAGAGGAACGCTGGCTGCATGCTGATACTCATCAGTGGCTGGCGTTGTCATAGCATAGAAGGAAAGAGGTGGGCGTGCGAGCAGCATGATGTAATCATGTCACATCACGCTGTTTTTGGACATGGAGGTAGAGCCGGGAGTTTGAAAGCCGGTGGTAGTGGCACCCTTGATTAACCCAGGTGTCTGGTCAGTTATGCAGTCCTGACAGGGTGCAGCGCAGAGGGGACAGTAATCAGCCTGCTCGGCGATCGCTGCATCAGGCATGTGAGATCGGGGTGCCAGACATTAGGGGGTGCCTGTGCGCACCAGGCACCCCCCCTGCGCACACCTATGCTAGTATATGTCATACAGAAGGCTGATAGTTACATTAGAGGCAGCAGCACCGGAAAAGCTGCGGGGAAGAGCAGATTACTCATCACAGCTGTTTTAATAGCACACTGACATTATTTTTATTTTATCTTATCTATATATTATTGTGGTCTTTTTTTTATCTATATTACTGTGGTCTTTTTTTTTTCTTTTTTTCTTTTTAAAGTCATTTGCTAAAGTCTACTGTCTAAATTGTATTTGGTCTTCGAAAAAATGTTTCCTCCGTACTGTATATGCACGCGTACATATTTGTACAATAACTGACATACACTTTGATCTCTATAACCAGTACTGTTATGACTGGGTTCCCAATCAATGCGAGATAGGAAGCAGAAAGCAGCCAATCAGAAGCGTGGCGGAACTGTTGTAACCCAATCAAATCCATAGACTATGTATTCTCAGCCAATCAACCGTAAAGGTAGAACTACTTTAGCCAATCACAGTGTTCCCAGGGAGGGTTCTGGTGGGGCGGTGTCCAAGTGGACTTGGTGGTTCTCCGGTGTGCAGGTCCCGAGACCCGGAGCCAGGTGAGCAGAGTTGTTGGCGTTACCGGTATAAGGAAAAACCATTTTATTTAACGAGAGTAGTTCCAGCCTAAAATGTGGTTACTTACTGCCATTGTAGCCACAGAAGAGGTGACTCCCTATTAGTTCTCGCCTCTAGCAATCATGTTTCTTCTGTTTAATACAGATATTATTAGCTCACCTGTTGTGTATTATACGTATACAGAATGGTATATTTTGATAAAAGTCATTGCAAAGTTATTACAAACTATTCACGAGTAGAAACTCATCACCACCATGTTTTCCAGCTCAGCCATTTAGTTAGTGAGACATGTAAGCTGGCACAGCAGGCTCTGTAATTTCTGTAAGATGCAGATGACTCTAGCTTCAGAACCCATATACTGTCAGTTATTAAATGTAGGAGGTGGAAATCTCACATATTAAGCATGAAGAAGAGAAACTTTATTTTAGAGCTTCACTAAGCTGGAAATTTACGTTCATATCTTAAAAATGGCAACTCAGGATTGCGGCTCCTGGTTATTCCTCCTGCCCACCTCCCCTCCCCAGCATCACACAGACCTGGGTTTCACCCAGGCTGTGAGAAGAACTACAAATAATTAGGTAAATGGGTGCCTGGGGAGGAGAGGAGCAGATAAGTAACATTTAACATAGGTGTAATGCCGCTTTACAATTCATCTGTATTTGAATGAAATCAGAAATGTGTTTGTTGGGGAAAAAAAGTATACAAACTTATGTGATGTGCAATTCACAGGGTTTGTTTGCCTCTGATGTACACATGACAAGGGGCATGTCCAGTGCTACAGAAGTGTCTGGCCTAGCAATGGACATTGGGCATACCTCCCAACATGACCCTCTCCAGGAGGGACACATGGCTCTGCTTCTGGACTTTCCTCTTAATGTATGATTGTCATCACCTGTGCTGAACAGGTTGATGGATAAGAAAGGTGTTTCAGCACAGGTGATGGCAATCCTGCAGTAAGAGGGAAGTCCAGGAGCAGAGCATTCTGTCCCTCCTGGAGATGGTCATGTTGGGAGGTATGCATTGGGGGTCATTCCGAGTTGTTCGCTCGTTGCCGATTTCTCGCTATGCTGCGATTTGTTGCAAACTGCGCAAGGCACGCAGGGCGCATGCGCGTAGTTATTTAACTAAAAACTTAGCAGATGTGCTGTGGATTCTGCGGCGCTTTTCAGTCGCACTGCTGTTCGGTAAATGATTGACAGGAAAGGGGCGTTTCTGGGTGGTAACTCAGCGTTTAAAAAAAAAAAAAATGCAGGCGTGTCAGGGAAAAATGTGGGAGAGTCTGGAGAAACGGGGGAGTGGCTGGCCGAACGCAGGGCGTGTTTGTGACGTCAAACCAGGAACTAAACGGACTGAGCTGATCGCAATCTGTGAGTAGGTCTGGAGCTACTCAGAAACTGCAAAGAATTATTTAGTAGCAGTTCTGCTAATCTTTCATTCGCTATTCTGCTAAACTAAGATACACACCAAGAGGGCGGCGGCCTAGCGTGTGCAATGCTGCTAAAAGCAGCTAGCGAGCAAACAACATTGATATTCGATGGTTTACCACCATCAATGCTTTTCTTCTGATAATGTTTTCAATGGCAGCTTTCCAGTGGTAGCTGGTATCGAATAGTGAGGAACTTGGAGGTGATGTCTATTTGTTGTTAAAGTACAGCTGAGTTCAGCTGTTTAACATTGAGAATGGTTGCTATTGCGTGTGCACAAACAATCAGAATGTTTTTCTCTTTCTTTTCATTGAATACTTTGGGATAGTTAATTACCATTGCATCTAAAGTTTCTATGCAGAAGCCCATAGAATTGTGGGCTTCCAATGTCCATCCCTAGTTTTGCCTGCTCTAGTCCCCTAGTTCATGTTGCAGTTAAGGCCATCACTTACTGGGACATATATCTTGACTGTCACAGAATTGGGACAAAAGCCTTTTTACCTGTGACAATGCCGCCTAAATCGGGACAGTTGGGATGTTGGTAATATAGTTTGAAGTGCACATCATTTTGCCAGTGTGCTTTACTCTGAAACCCTGCAGCTTCTGTTTAATTAACAGCTGAAGGCCTGTAGTTTTAGAATTTAGTACAACATAGTTGCCAACATTTTGCTACACTCCGTGAGACTAAAGCTGGGTAAACCCCCTTCCAACGTTGCGACCCAGCGATGCTATGTAACAACACAGCATCGGCTGTGGAATCGTCCCACTGGATGTGAGCACACCCAGTGGGACAATTTAATGAACGGATTGGGCATACACACTATACAATGATCATGCGCATTGGTCAAAAATGCCATTGCATGGTATAGTATGTACCCAGCTTAACTAAAGAGGGGTGGAGGTGGCTGCTTTTGTGAGGAGAGGGGTGCTAATTACATCATTTAGCCAAGTTATGATTATAGGGGACTTGCAGAGGATATGTTTTGTATGTGCATTCAATTTTATGTCTAAGTCGCGCTACACATGTTGCAAAAAACAGTCACTTGATGCAAAATTGCCATAGGGGTCGATTCATTCACTGACAGTTGAATAGCGCCGGGAGTTAGCTCCCGTCGGTATTCAATTCAGCTCCAGTTTAGTCGGCGAATGCCCGTTCTCGCAGACTTAACAGGCTGAATTGTTGGGAGAACGGGCATTCTCCGACTTAACTCCCCGGCGCGATGTTGATTCCCAACAGAATCAGCCTCGCGCCGGCCGCGCGGCAGCACTTTTATCGGGTTTCTTCTCTCGTCCCCTGGGGGTGAGAGAAGAATTCCAGACAATTGAAGGGTCACTTGTTGCTGTATTGAATAGCGTCCGGAGCTAACTCCCGGCGCTATTCAACTGTCAGTGAATTGAATCAACCCCATTGTGTCTGAAAATGAAGCTGCTGGGATCAGTATTATCCTACAGTAATAGGGCACGTTGGTAAATGTATATAGTGGCAGGAGTTGGCATGTAGGTTATCAGAGATATGTTGTGCTGCCACATTTGGTCAGTGTGAAGGCTCCGCAGCTGTTGCCATCATCTTATCTGACCTACTCCCAGGTTTTTCTCTCAGCTCCAACATGCTCTTAACAGAGCTGGTGAGGCTGGAGCTAAAGGCACCTCTCTTAATACAGCCCGTCTACCTGCAGCTGCCGATTCACCAGTGACCAAGAGGAATATACTGGCTATAAAGCAGGGGTAGGCACCTGTAGGACTCCAGCTGCTGTAGAACTACACCACACAGCATACCCTGTCAGTTTTGCTGCAAGTGCACATTTTAGCAGTGGCAGGGCATGCTGTGAAGTGTAGTTCCACAGCAGCTGGAGTGCCATAGGTTGTCCTACCCTTAGTATGGAGTGTAGGGTGTTGGAAGTGGCACATAGAGCCACTGGGCCCGATTCAGACCTGATCGTTGCTGTGTGTTTTCGCACAGTGAGCGATTATCAAACTACTGTGTATGCAACGCTGTGCGCACGTGTGTCGCCAGACAGCGACAGTATGGTGTGATCATTTCAATTGCACGGGCGTTCGCAAGGTGATTGACAGGAAGAGAACATTTGTGGGTGGTAACTGGCCATTTTAAGGGAGGGTGTGTGATGTCAGCTCCAGGCCCCGATCAGCCTAATTTCTTTGCACTGGAGGAGTAAGTATTGAGCTACGCACAGACTGCACAGAATGGGAAACGCATTCGATGGTGAGTGTGATGCGAAGGATTTTGCAGCTGTCCATTGACTGAGGGGAATTTTCACACATCACACATCGTACACATGCAATCGCACACTTGCACAGGGCAAATTTTCTCTCCCCCTGGGCGGCAACTATCTGATCACAGGACAGTGTAATCTGCAGCACAACGATCAGGTCTGAATCGGGCCCTCTGTCATGATGGAAATTGCCTGTCAGCTATGGATTTAAAACGCCCGGCAAATAGCAGAACTACAGAGCTGTTTCCAAGGCAGAGCACAGCCATGCAGTATAGCAAGGCCCTGAGTTTATCTGTAATATGTTACCCAGCTTCTGCCGTTTCTTTACATACAGTGCTAGACCCCCCAAATCCCCCCCACCACACCACACACACACACACGTCTAAAACACGGGCAGCACTTCAGGTTCGTTAGATCACATAGCAGAAGAGATCTGTACCAGAATTTTCTTTAAATATGAACAAAGAGACACAGCGATCAAGATCTGTAAAACAAAGAATGTGTTATATAAATGTTTCTGTTAAAATACCAACATTCTCTTTTTTTTTTTTTTATTAAAAGATTTTCAAGGTAACAACAGGGATAAAGCAATACAAATGCATGTCAGACGCGTGGGGTAATAGATGGGAGTTCTATTTAAGATGGGATGTTGCCGTAGCAACCAATCAGACTCTACTTCTCATTTATCTAGCACCTTCTAGAATATAATACCTGGAATCTGATTGATTGCTATGGGCAACATCCCATCTTAAATAGAACTCCCATCTTAGTAAATCTACCCAATGGTGAGAGAGCGCAATACTGAGAGTAATCAGTGTACAATGTAAACTTCAGAGGAACTGACAATGTACATATAGTTTCTATAAAACAGGAAAGTAAAATACATATAAATAAGAGAAGAGGTGTGCCTTTTTTGGGATGGGGGGCGGGGTTGGGGTCCCGCTCTACCCAAGTGATAGTTTTTAATTACAATGTCCTTTACTATGTAAAGAGGCTCTAGCCTTAAATGCGTTGTTTATAGACTCCAAACTTTATCAAGGTGGTCAGCAGTGTCACACACGGTAGCAGTAATGGACTCTGTCTGGCACATCAACCATATATTGTAAATTGATGGTGGATGAGATGGAGGGGAGCGTAGTTGGTTTCTGATGTAAGGCAGTTTAACAACAACAAAACTTTACTCGGGTAGTTTTTTTTATATAGGTTATAACTAAACTGTGGTCTTTGAAACAAAGCATTTCAACAAGTGTCTCTTCTTAGTTTGTCAAAGTTGATAAATATCTAAGTATCCCTCTTTGGAAAGTAATACTAATTAAAAATAGTAAGAAGAATTTTACGCTGGCAAGAAAAAAAAAATGTAGGCGATAACTGTGTGAAAGCTTTGGGAGTTCCTATACCCAGATGTTGAAAAGTTACTCTAGGTAAATCAAAACTTCTATATTGAGTTATATTTAATTCATAAATGCATTTCAAAGCTTCCTTGCAGCATAGTCTAAGGTACAGATAGTGTTCATTCTAGCACTCTGCACCAAATCAGTGATAAGGGCATAATTTAATTTTGAAGGGCAAATTTGTATATACGTGATTTACTGTACTGTAGCAATACATCACATATAAAATTTTGCCCCTCAATATTAAAATATGCCCTTATCACTGGTTAGGTGCATGATGCTAGAATGAACACTACATATATGACCATTACCATTGAACTTCTTTGGGGTCAATTCACCGACAGTTGAATAGCGCCGGGAATTAGCTGCCAGCGTTATTCAACTCGGCTCAAGTTAAGTCTGCGAATGCCCGTTCTCCCGGACTTAACAGGTTGATTTGTCGGGAGAATGGGCATTCTCCGACTTAACTCCCCGCCGCGATGCTGATTCCTTAACGAATCAGCCTCGTGCCGGCCGCGCGGTAGCACTTTTGTCGGATTTCCTCTCGCATCCCCCGGGGGTGAGAGAATTCCCGACAATTAGTGTCACTTGGCGCTGTATTGAATAGCGCCGGGAGCTAATACCTAGCGCTATTCAACTGTCAGTGAATTGAATCGACCCCATTGTATGTTATGAAGTGCTGACACTTCTGCGCATTACAGTGAATGTTTGTGTGTACGTACAAGTCATGTTGTGTCATGTATTTTCTCTAACGTCCTAGAGGATGCTGGGGACTCTGTAAGGACCATGGGGGATAGACGGGCTCCGCAGGAGACATGGGCACTTTAAGAAAGACTTTGACTCTGGGTGTGCACTGGCTACTCCCTCTATGCCCCTCCTCCAGACCTCAGTTTGATATTGTGCCCAGAGGAGACTGGGTGCATTTCAGGAGCTCTCCTGAGTTTCCTGTAAAGAAAGCATTTTAGTTAGGTTTTTTATGTTCAGGGAGCCTGCTGGCAACAGACTCCCTGCATCGAGGGACTGAGGAGAGAGAAACAGACCCACTTCTCTGAGCTTCAGGGCTCTGTTTCTTAGGCTACTGGACACCATTAGCTCCAGAGGGATCGGTACGCAGGTCTCACCCTAGCCGTCCGTCCCAGAGCCACGCCGCCATACTCCTCGCAGAGCCGGAAGATTGAAGCCGGGTGAGTATTGAGGAAAAGAACATCAGAGGCGGTAGAAGGCACCTTGATCTTCATAGAGGTAACGCACAGCACTGCAGCTGTGCGCCATTGCTCCCATTCACCTCACACACCTCGGTCACTGTAAGGGTGCAGGGCGCAGGGGGGGGGGGCGCCCTGGGCAGCAATATAAACCTCTCCTGTGGCATATATAGATATATACATGTACAGCTGGGCACTGTACATGTATATAAAAAGCCCCTGCCATGTTATTGAGAAATTTGAGCGGGACAGAAGCCTGCCACCGAGGGGGCGGGGCTTCTCCCTCAGCACTCACCAGCGCCATTTTTCTCCACAGCACCGCTGAGAGGAAGCTCCCCGGACTCTTTCCTGCTAAACACACGGTGAAAGAAGGGTTTTAAAGTAGAGGGGGGGAACATAATTGGCGCATATACATAACAAAAGCGCTACTGGGTAAACATACTGTGTTTTTTCCTGGGTCATATAGCGCTGGGGTGTGTGCTGGCATACTCTCTCTCTCTCTGTCTCTCCAAAGGGCCTGGTGGGGAACCTGTCTTCAGAAAAGAGCTTCCCTGTGTGTGTGTGGTGTGTCGACATGTCTGAGATTGAAGGCTCACCTAAGGAGGAGGGGGAGTGTATGAATGTTAGGTCTCCATCGGCAGTGCCGACACCTGACTGGATGGATATGTGGAATGTTTTAAGTGCTAATGTTAATTTATTGCACAAAAGATTAGACAAAGCTGAAGCTGGGGTACAGTCAGGGAGTCAACCCATGCCTGTCCCAATGTCGCCTGGACCTTCGGGGTCTCAGCAGTGCCCACTATCCCAAATAGTTGACACAGATACCGACACGGATTCAGACTCCAGTGTCTACTACGATGATGCAAAATTACAGCCAAAGGTGGCTAAATGTATTCGATATATGATTATCGCAATAAAAGATGTTTTGCATATCACTGAGGAACCCCCTGTCCCTGACACGAGGGTACACATGTATAAGGGAAAGAAACCTGAGGTCACCTTTCCCTCATCACATGAGCTGAACTAATTATGCGAAAAAGCGTGGGAAACTCCAGACAAAAAACTGCAGATTCCCAAAAGGATTCTAATAGCGTATCCTTTCCCGTCACAGGACAGAATCCGGTGGGATCCTCCTCTAGGGTGGACAAAGCTTTGACGCGCTTGTCAAAAAAGATAGCGCTTCCATCCCAAGACACGGCTACCCTCAAGGATCCTGCTGACCGCAAGCAGGAGGTTACCTTGAAGTCCATTTACTCACATTCTGGTACGTTACTCAGACCGGCTATTGCGTCGGCCTGGGTTTGTAGTGCTGTAGCAGCATGGACAGATTCATTATCAGCGGATATTGAGACCCTTGATAAGGATACCATTTTAATGACCCTAGGGCAGGCCTGGCCAACCTGTGGCTCTCCAGATGTTGTGAAACTACACATCCCAGCATGCCCTGTCACAGTTTTAGCCTTCCCTAATAGCAAAACTGTAGCAAAGTATGATGGGACTTGTAGTTTTACAACAGCTGGAGAGCCACAGGTTGGCCAGGCCTGCCCTAGGGCATATAAAAGATGCTGTCTTATATATGAGGGATGCTCAAAGAGACATTAGTTTACTGGGTTCCAGGATAAACGTTATGTCTATTTCTGCTAGGCGTGTCTTATGGACCCGACAGTGGTCAGGTGATGCTGACTCCAAGAGACATATGGAGTTGTTGCCTTACAAGGGTGAGGAATTGTTTGGAGAGGGCCTCTCGGACCTCGTCTCCACTGTTACGGCAGGTAAATCGAATTTTTTGCCATATATTCCCTCACAATCTAAGAAAACGCCTCATTATCAAATGCAGTCCTTTCGTTCCAATAAAAGCAAGAGAGTACGTGGATCGTCATTTCTTGCCAGAGGTGAAGGGCAGAGGGAAGAAGCTGCATAACACAGCTATTTCCCAGGAACAGAAGTCCTCCCCGGCCTCTGCAAAATCCACCGCATGACGCTGGGGCTCCCCTGAGGGAGTCCGCCCCAGTGGGGGCACGTCTTCGACTGTTCAGCCACATCTGGGTTCACTCACAGGTGGATCCCTGGGCAATTGAAATTGTTTCCCTGGGTTACAAGCTGGAATTCGAAGAGGTGCCTCCTCGCCGGTTTTTCAAATCGGCCCTACCGACTTCCCCCCTGGAAAGGGAGATTGTGTTACATGCGATTCGCAAATTGTGTCTTCAACAAGTGGTGGTAGAGGTTCCCCTGCTTCAAATAGGGAAGGGGTACTACTCAACTCTGTTTGTGGTCCCGAAACCGTACGGTTCAGTTAGACCCATTTTGAATTTAAAATCCCTGAACTTTTACTTAAAACGGTTCAAGTTCAAGATTGAATCGCTCAGAGCGGTCATCGCCAGCCTGGAAGGGGGAGATTTTATGGTATCTCTGGACATAAAGGATGCATACCTGCATGTTCCCATATATCCTCCTCATCAGGCGTACCTGAGATTTGCGGTACAGGATTGTCATTACCAATTTCAGACGTTGCCGTTTGGGCTTTCCACGGCCCCGAGAATTTTCACCAAGGTAATGGCGGAAATGATGGTGCTACTGCGCAAACAGGGCGTCACAATTATCCCGTACTTGGATGATCTCCTCATAAAAGCGAGATCACGGGAGAAGTTGCTGAACAGCGTCTCACTTTCACTGACTGTGTTACAGCGACACGGCTGGATTATCAATATTCCAAAGTCGCAGCTGAATCCTACAACTCGTCTGCCCTTCTTGGGCATGATTCTGGACACAGACCAGAAGAGGATTTTTCTTCCGACAGAAAAAGCGCAGGAACTCATGACTCTAGTCATGAACCTGTTGAACCCAAAACAAGTGTCAATACGTCATTGCACTCAAGTCCTGAGAAAAATGGTGGCGACATACGAAGCCATTCCCTACGGCAGATTCCATGCAAGGACATTCCAATGGGACCTATTGGATAAATGGTCCGGGTCACATCTGCAGATGCATCAGCGGATCACCCTGTCCCCCAGGGCCAGAGTATCTCTCCTGTGGTGGCTGAAAAGTGCTCACCTTCTAGAGGGCCGCAGGTTCGGCATTCACGACTGGATCCTGGTGACCACGGACGTGAGCCTCCAAGGTTGGGAAGCAGTCACACAGGGAAGAAATTTCCAAGGCCTTTGGTCAAGTCAAGAGACTTGTCTTCACATCAACATCCTGGAACTAAGGGCCATATACAATGCCCTACGTCAAGCGGAGATCTTACTTCGCGATCGACCAGTTCTGATCCAGTCAGACAACGTCACCGCAGTAGCTCATGTAAACCGCCAAGGCGGCAAAAGGAGCAGGGTGGCAATGGCGGAAGCCACCAGAATTCTTCGCTGGGCGGAGAATCATGTAAGCGCTCTATCAGCAGTGTTCATTCCGGGAGTGGACAACTGGGAAGCAGACTTCCTCAGCAGACACGACCTGCATCCGGGAGAGTGGGGACTTCATCAAGAAGTCTTCGCGCAGATTGCAAGTTGGTGGGGACTGCCCCAAATAGACATGATGGCGTCCCGTCTCAACAAAAAGCTACAAAGGTATTGCGCCAGGTCAAGAGACCCTCAGGCGGTAGCTGTGGACGCCCTAGTGACACCATGGGTGTTTCAGTCGGTCTGTGTTTCCTCCTCTTCCTCTCATACCCAAGGTGTTGAGGATAATAAGAAAAAGAGGAGTGAGAACAATACTCATTGTTCCGGATTGGCCACGAAGGACCTGGTATCCGGATCTGCAGGAAATGCTCACAGAAGATCCGTGGCCTCTTCCTCTAAGGCAGGACCTGTTACAACAAGGTCCCTGTCTGTTCCAAGACTTGCTGCGTTTGACGGCATGGCGGTTGAACGCTGGATCCTAGCGGAAAAAGGTATTCAGGATGAGGTTATTCCTACGCTAATAAAGGTTAGGAAGGACTTGACATCTAAACATTATCACCGAATATGGTGAAAATATGTTTCTTGGTGTGAGGCCAGGAATGCTCCTACGGAAGAATTCCATCTGGGCCGTTTTCTTCACTTCCTACAGACTGGAGTGAATTTGGGCCTAAAGTTAGGCTCCATTAAAGTTCAGATTTCGGCCTTATCCATTCTCTTTCAAAAGGAATTGGCCTCTTTACCTGAAGTACAGACTTTTATGAAGGGAGTACTGCATATTCAGTCTCCTTTTGTACCTCCGGTGGCGCCTTGGGACCTTAACGTGGTGTTAAGTTTCCTTAAGTCACATTGGTTTGAACCACTTAAAACAGTGGATTTGAAATATCTCACTTGGAAGGTGGTCATGTTGTTAGGCGAGTTTCGGAATTGGCGGCTTTATCACATAAAAGCCCCTATCTGGTTTTCCATATGGATAGAGCGGAATTGCGGACCCGTCCTCAATTCCTACCTAAGGTGGTCTCATCCTTTCATATGAACCAACCTATTGTCGTGCCTGTGGCTACACGTGACTTGGAGGATTCCGAGTTCCTGGATGTGGTCAGGGCTTTGAAAATTTACGTGGCCAGAACGGCTAGGATCAGAAAAACAGAAGCACTGTTTGTCCTGTATGCAGCCAACAAGGTTGGCGGCCCTGCTTCAAAGCAGACTATTGCTCGCTGGATCTGTAACACGATTCAGCAGGCGCATTCTACGGCAGGATTGCCGTTACCGAAATCGGTTAAGGCCCATTGCACTAGGAAGGTGGGCTCGTCTTGGGCGGCCGCCCGAGGGGTCTCTGCACTACAGCTGTGCCGAGCTGCTACTTGGTCGGGTTCAAACACCTTTGCAAAGTTCTATAAGTTTGATACCCTGGCTGAGGAGGACCTCCTGTTTGCTCAATCGGTGCTGCAGAGTCATCCGCACTCTCCCACCTGTTTGGGAGCTTTGGTATAATCCCCATGGTCCTTACGGAGTCCCCAGCATCCTCTAGGACGTTAGAGAAAATAAGATTTTAAACCTACCGGTAAATCTTTTTCTCGTAGTCCGTAGAGGATGCTGGGATAGTTTTTAATAACAATGAATGCTTCTGCAGACATGTAAAGAAAACATGCCTAAACACGTGTGTTTTGTTTTCTTCATATGCTACTGTACATGTTGGGAAACACCTGTAAAACGCTGTTAAGGTTACTAGTTTGCCAGTATGTAAAGGAGCATACATACAGTGCGATTCTGCCTGCGATTTCCCTTGAACTCCCTGGAGCACAGAACCACTGATACTGATTATATGTACACAAAGGTGCAATTTTGGCTATGTGCAATTTTGACCATACTAGAAACTAGATTGTACACTTTCTGGTCAAAAATTGACCTGCCTGCACAGTCTATTTTTTTTTTTTTCTTGAGATACCGACCCCGCGGGAGAGCACATCGGCATGGCAAGCTGTATACACACACGATGTGATATGTACTATGTTTTCTACCAGTATGGACTATAGTCCATACCGGTAGTTCAAATCGAACCGTGTGTATGCACCTTAATAAGAGTGGGGACACAGTCTATTTGTAAATATGTTTTATACTGAGCCAAATTAAATAGGCCCAATTTGACAAAAGTTCCACATTTTTTTATTTATTTTATTTTTGTGTGTGATTTAGTTGCAAGATTTAAAGCGGCAATTATTTAAAAGGCAAAACTACTTCTGCCTAATCATAACCTATGACATTTGTCCCTCGGACTCTTCAAGACCAACTGTTCTTCCTGTTAGGAAAACCACGGTGAAGTGGCTAGAGATCATTTGCTGTCTTTGCAGTGCCATATTGCACGATCAGCAAGTACATATGCAAAACAATGTGGACCACAAACAAAATTGTTTTTCACCATCAATGTGCAACTGCTATAGTCAGAGGACTCACTACTGTTGGCCCACGGAACACAGCAGGATTTTCAGGTCATAGACACTATGGGGTAAATTTACTAACGCAGGAGTTTTTTTTTAGAACTGGTGATTTTGCCCATAGTAACCAATCAGATTCTACTTAACATTTATCTAGCTGTTTCCAGACGATAGAATCTGGTTGCTGTGGGCAACATCACCAGTTCTAAAAAAAACAAAAAAAAAACGTCCACCTTCGTTAATCTACCTAGATATTTGATCATAAAGTTCAAATTCATTACAATAATCAATAAACTAAGCTGGCCCAACTCCGTTCTTTATTAATATAATACAAATGTAGCAATTTCGAAATAAGAAATTCCTTGCTGAATGCAGATAATCAGGATATCTCGGCATCACAGAAACATTGCATACCCTGAGTCAGCAGGCTAAAGGAAAGGCCGATCTATTGTTGCTAAATCTGGCTGTACACATTGCAGTTGCCCTGATACTGCTGTTTGTGTGGCTGAAAACAACAGTCTTACTGCATGGCCAAATTGGATGTAAATCCTGTTGCCTGGAGCTTGCACTGAGCTGCAGGATAATTCCATGTGTATCCATGTTAACCAGGTTCTACCCACTACAAGGTGCTAACTGCAGCTCTCTACAGAATATTTCACAGTAACCAGAGCATCCGTTTGGCACTGCCTGTAACCTTCCTGCATTATATTAATATACACTTACGTAGATCATGCCAGTCACTGCAAAAACCCACTGCAAATATTGTACATTAATGACCCTGACCTTATATTGCCAATAAAACCTGATTTATTTATTTTTTTCCCAGCTGATTGCTTCAGTTCGTCCCCAACTCATCCCTGCTTCATCAACATTACCTTTTTCATCGCTCCATACTCAAACATCCATCCCTACACACAAACATTTCACCGATTCTGCCTAACATTTCAGGGCTTGGTTGTTCTGATATAGCCATAAAACATAACTTGGCTGCATGGTCATATAGAAGTGGGAAGTGCTCTTTTCTGAGCTCTGCACACATTTGGGGGATATCAAATGTTATCGCACACCTGATCTCCTGTCTAAAGTGACGGGAGATCGAGGGGCGATATTCAAATGGCCCCACGTATTGTGCTGATCGCGCCCGTTACACTCTAGTTTAGGAGAGCAAAGCACCTAAACACGACTAAAGTAATGAGTGTGAAAAGACCCATTTGGGTTCCCAAATGGGTCTCTGTAGGCGCATTTCTGGGGTAGCGAGCTGAAATAAACTTGTCTTGTCTGTCCGCAGTAACATTAGAATACTGCCGGTGGGCGGGAGAGGGGGCGGAGATTTGAATCTCGCCCATTGACTTTTGTGCCTAAATCTTCCTAAATATCTGTGATCCTTTATAAATTCTAGTTGATAACTACAACCTCCCTTATACATGCATAACCTGTGTCCTACAGTACGATGGTCTGTACTGTATATTTGGATGTTAGTGGTGTATCAGTCACGTTTTTAAACAGACAGTGAAATCTAATGCAGAAATAACATACAATCGTGTAAATTAGCTCTTTGCAGAAAATGTTTAATGTTCCTCATCCAGCACTGGATAATCATTCTCTGGCAGAACTTGCACATGCAGATCTAACATTCTCTTCATATATATTCCCTTTTCCCTGTTAGAATCCTCTTAAACAGTTTCTCAAACCACGAACTGGCTTTACATGTCTGATATTGCCAGCACTGTTTGGCAGTAGACCCAAAACCAACATGTCTGATAATAATCGGAAAGATTACAACCTAGCCATACCAGGCATGCTCATGTACAGAAGATGGCTGCTGCTATCCTGTCTACTTTCACCGTCCAGCCTTAACCGACACCACTGTGGTGTGGAAATGATCTGAGCAGACTCTTCACTCTGGCGTCACATGTATGAAAATATCAGTGGCCTCTGGTTCGAGCAGCGATATCGGCCAGTGTGCATTATTACAGGTTGAGTATCCCTTATCCAAAATGCTTGGGACCAGAGGTATTTTGGATATCTGATATTTCCGTATTTTGGAATAATTGCATACCATAATGAGATATCATGGTGATGAGACCTAAATCTAAGCACAGAATGCATTTATGTTACATATACACCTTATACACACAGCCTGAAGGTCATTTTAGCCAATATTTTTAATAACTTTGTGCATTAAACAAAGTGTGTGTACATTCACACATCTCAGTTATGTTTCATATTCACCTTATACACACAGCCTGAAGGTCATGTAATACTATATTGTGAATAACTCTCTGTATTAAACAAAGTTTGTTTACATTGAGCCATCAGAAAACAAAGGTTTCACTATCTCGCTCCAAAAATCCTGTGTTTCGGAATATTTGGATATGGGATACTCAACCTGTACTACAAGAGAGTTGTAATTCCTTCTGTTATAACTTCCCTGCAAAATAATATTTGAATTGCTCTTGTAAAGGGCCCTACACATTGAGCGAGCTGCCCGACGGCAGATACGGCCGACGGGCGACCCGGCAGTGGGGGGGGGCAGTGACTGGGGGAGTGAAGTTTCTTCACTCCCCCCGTCAACCGGCTCCATAGAAGTGCAGGCAAATATGGATGAGATCGTCCATATTGGCCTGCATGTACAAGCGACGGGGCACCAGCGATGAACGAGCGCGGGGCCGCACATCGTTCATCGCTGGTGCCTCCACACTGACAGATATGAACGGTATCTCGTTCACTAATGAACAAGATCGTTCATATCTTTGAGTAATATCACCCAGTGTGTAGGGCCTATTAGTCTATAGTAATATTGATTTGTAATAAATGATACCAAAGGATACATGATCACTTGAACTTATGAGAGTAATATTTATAGGTACATTATTTGGAGTATTTGATTTGTTTGTGCTTTCCAAATTGTCAATGTCTTCATCAGACGTAGGTGGGACATGAGGGCATTGGTAATTAAAACGGGATGCAGTTAAGATTCTGTCTGTCTGCATAGCAACAATGGAATCCCAACACTCCTCAAAATGCAGACGGTGGAATCTCGGCAGGGTCAGGAGACCAACGCTGGAATACCAACAGCCGGCATCACGACCATAAATATAGTGGACGGGTTAGGGTCGGGAGGGGGTTAGGGTGTGGGAGGTAAGGTTTAGGTGCCACCCGGGTAGGGGTGAAGGATATGATTAGGGGGTGGGGGGGAGGTTAGGGTTAGACTGCGGGGTGGGTGGGGGGGTCGGATTAGATACCACCAGGAGGAGTTTAGGCTGGGGGGAACGGAGCGTTAAGGGGTATGGGAGAAGGGTACTTGCCTCTCCCCTGTCGGGATTTCACGTATCGGGATTCCGGCATCGGAATTGTGACCGCCGGCATCCCGTCCGGCGGTCAATCATACTTAACCCATGAAAACAGCTCATCTTTAGTACTGTATACATAGTAAATGTCTGCTCTCCTTGGTCTTTTCTTCTTTTGTTATTCCCTAAATATATGTTATGAATGATGAACAGGATTTGGAAATGTTTCTTAGGACAAATATAAAAATCAGGAAGGGGGTTAGAGCAGTGGTTCCTAAACTTTTTTTGAATAACGGCGCCCTAGAATATCAGAATTTATTTCACGGCTCCCCTAGGCCAAAAGTTTTTATTGAGAAATTTATAAAGAAATTATTAAAATAAGTAAATATTGTTTATATGTCACCATTAGGTTAAACTGTGTGGAGAGGTACAAGATGTACTTTTGTTTGTCCACATATTTTATTATTGACTGGTTTTGCCTATTACATTGACCATAAATCATTTTGATTGGTCCTACACCACCAATCCTGCAAGTGTCCTGAGGCACCCAGTTTAAGAACCACTGGGTTAGGGGCTGTTTTGTGTACAGTGAATTCTGATGTTTATTTAGGTTTCTAATTTACTGTAGAATACCCTAATATAGAGAGCGGAATAATACTTGCTAAAAGAGTGTTGGTGTTCAGTATGATTTCCCAGCGGCCAGTATGCCGGCAGCAGGGCGAGCGCAAAGAGTCCCCTTGCGCTCACCACAAGTTCTATTACCACAAGTGGGAAAAGTCCTGTTGCGCCGGTATTCCGGCTATCGAGATTCTGCCGGGATTCCGACAGCCGGCAAATTCAACGTATACCGAGTGGTGTACCTTGGCATCCGTGTTTTGGATAGTATAGGCCAAGTGTGAGCACCGCGCTCTGCTGTTGAACTGGACATCACAGCATGACCTGGCAACAGTTTTAGCATTCCCTAACAAGAAAACTGTTGCACAGCATGCTGGGTTGTGTAGTTCCATAGTAGCTGGAGTGCCAGAAGATACGTTACTCCTGGTATAGATGAGAATGGAACATTCACTGTTAACTTTTTGCATATTTCTTTAAGTTTATAAATAGATAGTTGAGATTGGAAGTTTTGGGCGCAGCCTCTTTCAAAGCTCTCTGATAGATGGGGTTGTAGTCGGAACTTCCTGTTACCATGTATATTCACTTCCTATAAGACATTGCTGAGCCTCCAAAACTGTGGTAGGAGGAGGGTTGGCCGTTGCTGTTTGCTGCCATGCTATCATCCTAATATTTCTGAGATGAGATGGTACAGTGTCTGGAAACCTGAAGTGTTTACACATTACCAACCATTCTTTCCAATACTTCCGCTGATGCTCCACCAGTCACGGGGCCAAATTCAGACCTGATCACTGATGTGTGGAATTGCACAGCGGCCGATTATCGAATGACTGCGTATGCACCGCAGGCGCAATGCCAAACAGTGACCAAATGGTGCGAATATTTTGATCGCTAGGCGTACGCAAGGTGATTGACAGGAGGCGGACGTTTGTGGGTGGTAACGGGACATTTTCTGGGAGTGTCAGGAAAAACTAAGGCGTTCCCAAGCGTTTTATGGGAGGGTGTGTGACATCAGCTCTGGCCCCGAACAGCCTGATTCTATTGCACTGTAAGAGTAAGTCCTGGGCTACGCACAGACTCGAAAAATTATTAGATGGTGAGTGAGTTCCGAACGGATTTGCAGTTGTCCGGCAAAGTTTTCGCATGGTGTACGCATACATTCGCAAATTTGCACGGGGTGGGTTGTCCGTCTCTCTGGGCGGCAACTACTGATCGTAGACCTCTGCAAATTTTCAGAGGAGCAATCGGGTCTGAATTAAGCCCACAATCTTTTCAGCAGATGATATTGAGAGTTGAGGATCGCAGATTTCAAGGTAGATTGTAATGGTGTATCTTGGATCTATCTCCTTTGACTTTAAAGGGAGTAGGCTGATAGAGGCTTGTGTGTCTGTACAGGGCACTGTAGGCAAGATGTACACCCATTCACAAAATAGCAAGTCTTCTTTGTTCATACAGTAGGTGGGATATTTGCTCATTCTTGGTGGAAATTAGAGAAAGATGCCCCAACTAGGTTATGGATCAATGGGTCAGCCACTATTGGTCGACATGAAGGCTTTGTAATGTTGACACATGAAAAGGTCGACATTTTATTTATTTGTATTTCTCTGACGTCCTAGTGGATGCTGGGAACTCCGTAAGGACCATGGGGAATAGCGGCTCGGCAGGAGACTGGGCACAAAAGTAAAGCTTTAGGACTACCTGGTGTGCACTGGCTCCTCCCCCTATGACCCTCCTCCAAGCCTCAGTTAGATTTTTGTGCCCGGCCGAGAAGGGTGCACACTAGGGGCTCTCCTGAGCTTCTTAGTGAAAGTTTAGTTTTAGGTTTGTTATTTTCAGTGAGACCTGCTGGCAACAGGCTCACTGCATCGAGGGACTAAGGGGAGAAGAAGCGAACTTTGCTTGCAGAGTGGATTGGGCTTCTTAGGCTGCTGGACACCATTAGCTCCAGAGGGACCGAACACTGGCCCAGCCTCGGAGTCCGGTCCCAGAGCCGCGCCGCCGGCCCCCTTACAGAGCCAGAAGCAAGAAGAGGTCCGGAAAATCGGCGGCAGAAGACATCCTGTCTTCACCAAGGTAGCGCACAGCACTGCAGCTGTGCGCCATTGCTCCTCAGCACACTTCACACTTCGGTCACTGAGGGTGCAGGGCGCTAGGGGGGGGCGCCCTGAGCAGCAATAAAAACACCTTGGCTGGCGAAAATACATCACATATAGCCCCCAGGGCTATATGGATGAATTTTAACCCCTGCCAGATTTCACAGAAAAATGGGAGAAAAGGCCGCCGAGAAGGGGGCGGAGCCTATCTCCTCAGCACACTGGCGCCATTTTCTCTCACAGCTCCGTTGGAGGGAAGCTCCCTGGCTCTCCCCTGCAATTACTACACTACAGAAAGGGGTTAAAAAAGAGAGGGGGGCACTAATTAGGCGCAGTATAACAATACAGCAGCTATAAGGGGAAAAACACTTATATAAGGTTATCCCCGTGTGTGTGTATGTGTGTGTGTGTGTATATATATATATATATATATATATATATATATATATATATATATATATAATATAATATAGCGCTCTGGTGTGTGCTGGCATACTCTCCCTCTGTCTCCCCAAAGGGCTAGTGGGGTCCTGTCCTCTATCAGAGCATTCCCTGTGTGTGTGTGTGTGTGCTGTGTGTCGGTACGTTGTGTCGACATGTATGAGGAGGAAAATGATGTGGAGGCGGAGCAATGGCCTGTAACAGAGATGTCACCCCCTAGGGAGTCGACACCTGAGTGGATGAGCTTATGGAAGGAATTATGTGACAGTGTCAGCTCTTTACAAAAGATTGATGACATGAGACAGCCGGCGACTCAGCCTGTGCCTGTCCAGGTGTCTCAAAAGCCATCAGGGGCTCTAAAACGCCCGTTACCGCAGATGGCAGATACAGACGCCGACACGGATACTGACTCCAGTGTCGACGATTAAGAGACGATTGTGACTTCCAGTAGGGCCACACGTTACATGATTGAGGCTATGGAAAATGTTTTTACACATTTCTGATAATACCAGTACCACTAAAAAGGGTATTAGGTTGGGTGAGAAAAAACTGCCTGTAGTTTTTCCTGCATCTGAGGAATTAAATGAAGTGTGTGATGATGCGTGGGTTTCCCCCGATAAAAACTGTTAATTCCTAAAAAGTTATTAGCATCATACCCCTTCCCGCCAGAGGATAGGGCACGTTGGGAAACAACCCCTAGGGTGAATAAAGCGCTCACACGCTTGTCTAAACAGGTGGCACTACCGTCCCCGGATACGGCCGCCCTTAAGGAACCTGCTGGCAGAAAGCAGTAAAATATCCTAAAATGTATATACACTCACACGGGTGTGATACTGCGACCAGCAATCGCCTCAGCCTGGATGTGCAGTGCTGGGGTGGCTTGGTCGGATTCCCTGACTGACAATATTGATACCCTAGATAGGGACAGTATATTACTGACTATAGAGCATTTAAAAGATGCATTTCTATATATGCGTGATGCACAGAGGGATATTTGCCGACTGGCATCAAGAGTAAGTGCGCTGTCCATTTCTGCCAGAAGAGGGTTATGGACAAGACAGTGGTCAGGTGATGCTGATTCCAAAAGGCATATGGAAGTATCGCCTTATAAAAGGGAGGAGTTATTTGGGGTAGGTCTAACAGACCTGGTGGCCACGGCAACGGCTGGGAAATCCACATTTTTACCCCAGGTAGCCTCTCAACATAAGAAGACGCCGTATTATCAGGCGCAGTCCTTTGGGCCCCATAAGGGCAAGCGGGCAAAAGGCTCCTCATTTCTGCCCCGTGGCAGAGGGAGAGGAAAAAGGCTGCAGCAAACAGCCAGTTCCCAGGAACAGAAGCCCTCTCCCGTTTTCTGCCAAGTCCTCAGCATGACGCTGGGGCTTTACAAGCGGACTCAGGCACAGTGGGGGCCCGTCTCAAAAATTTCAGCGTGCAGTGGGCTCACTCACAGGTGGACCCCTGGATCCTTCAGGTGGTATCTCAGGGGTACAAATTGGAATTCGAGACGTCTCCCCTTCGCCGTTTCCTAAAGTCTGCTTTACCGACGTCTCCCTCCGACAGGGAGGCGGTATGGGAAGCCATTCACAAGCTGTATTCCCAGCAGGTGATAATCAAGGTACCCCTCCTACAACAGGGAAAGGGGTATTATTCCACGCTGTTTGTGGTACCGAGGCCGGACGGCTCGGTGAGACCTAATTTAAATCTGAAATCCTTGAACACTTACATACAAAGGTTCAAATTCAAGATGGAGTCACTCAGAGCGGTGATTGCAAACCTGGAAGAAGGGGATTATATGGTGTCTCTGGACATCAAGGATGCTTATCTCCATGTCCCAATTTACCCTTCTCATCAAGGGTACCTCAGGTTTGTGGTACAGAACTGCCACTATCAGTTTCAGACGCTGTCGTTTGGTTTGTCCACGGCACCCCGGGTCTTTACCAAAGTAATGGCCGAAATGATGATACTCCTTCGAAGGAAGGGAGTTTTCTCTGACGTCCTTGTGGATGCTGGGACTCCGTCAGGACCATGGGGGGGTAGCGGCTCCGCAGGAGACTGGGCACAAAAGTAAAAGCTTTAGGACTACCTGGTGTGCACTGGCTCCTCCCCCCATGACCCTCCTCCAAGCCTCAGTTAGATTTTTGTGCCCGAACGAGAAGGGTGCATACTAGGTGGCTCTCCTGAGCTGCTTAGAGTAAAAGTTTAAGTTAGGTTTTTTATTTTCAGTGAGTCCTGCTGGCAACAGGCTCACTGCACCGAGGGACTAAGGGGAGAAGAAGCGAACTCACCTGCGTGCAGAGTGGATTGGGCTTCTTAGGCTACTGGACATTAGCTCCAGAGGGACCGATCACAGGCCCGGCCATGGATGGGTCCCAGAGCCGCGCCGCCGGCCCCCTTACAGAGCCAGAAGACAGAAGAGTCCGGGAAATCGGCGGCAGAAGACGTCCTGTCTTCAATAAGGTAGCGCACAGCACCGCAGCTGTGCGCCATTGCTCTCAGCACACTTCACACTCCGGTCACTGAGGGTGCAGGGCGCTGGGGGGGGGGCGCCCTGAGACGCAATAAAAACACCTTAGATGGCGAAAAATACATCACATATAGCTCCTGGGCTATATGGATGCATTTAACCCCTGCCAGTTTTCCTTAAAAAAGCGGGAGAAAGGCTCCGCCCCCTTCTCGGCGGCCTATCTCCTCAGCACACAAGCGCCATTTTCCCTCACAGCTCCGCTGGAAGGACGTCTCCCTGACTCTCCCCTGCAGTCCTGCACTACAGAAACAGGGTAAAACAAGAGAGGGGGGGCACTAATTTGGCAGATTAATCAATACAGCAGCTATATAAGGGAAATACACTTATATAAGGTTATCCCTGTATATATCTAGCGCTCTGGTGTGTGCTGGCAAACTCTCCCTCTGTCTCCCCAAAGGGCTAGTGGGGTCCTGTCCTCTATCAGAGCATTCCCTGTGTGTGTGCTGTGTCGGTACGTTTGTGTCGACATGTATGAGGAGGAAAATGGTATGGAGGCGGAGCAATTGCCTGTAATAGTGATGTCACCCCCTAGGGAGTCGACACCTGACTGGATGGTCTTATGGAAGGAATTACGTGATAGCGTCAGCACTTTACAAAAGACTGTTGACGACATGAGACAGCCGGAAAATCAGTTAGTACCTGTCCAGGCGTCTCAAACACCGTCAGGGGCTCTAAAGCGCCCGTTACCTCAGATGGTCGACACAGACCCAGACACTGACTCCAGTATCGACGGTGAGGAAACAAACGTGATTTCCAGTAGGGCCACACGTTACATGATCACGGCAATGAAGGAGGTTTTGAACATTTGTGATACTACAAGTACCACAAAAAAGGGTATTATGTGGGGTGTGAAAAAACTACCCGTAGTTTTTCCTGAATCAGATGAATTAAATGAGGTGTGTGATGAAGCGTGGGTTTCCCCCGATAAAAAAAAACTGCTAATTTCTAAAAAAATTATTGGCATTATACCCTTTCCCGCCAGAGGTTAGGGCGCGTTGGGAAACACCCCCTAGGGTAGATAAGGCGCTCACACGCTTATCAAAACAAGTGGCGTTACCGTCTCCTGATACGACCGCCCTCAAGGAGCCAGCTGATAGGAAGCTGGAAAATATCCTAAAAAGTATATACACACATACTGGTGTTATACTGCGACCAGCAATCGCCTCAGCCTGGATGTGCAGTGCTGGGGTGGCTTGGTCGGATTCCCTGACTGAAAATATTGATACCCTGGACAGGGACAGTATATTATTGACTATAGAGCATTTAAAGGATGCATTTCTATATATGCGAGATGCACAGAGGGATATTTGCACTCTGGCATCAAGAGTAAGTGTGCTGTCCATTTCTGCCAGAAGAGGGTTATGGACGCGACAGTGGTCAGGTGATGCGGATTCCAAACGGCATATGGAAGTATTGCCGTATAAAGGGGAGGAGTTATTTGGGGTCGGTCTATCGGACCTGGTGGCTACGGCAACGGCTGGGAAATCCACCTTTTTACCCCAGGTCACCTCTCAGCAGAAAAAGACACCGTCTTTTCAGGCTCAGTCCTTTCGTCCCCATAAGGGCAAGCGGGCAAAAGGCCACTCATTTCTGCCCCGGGGCAGAGGAAGGGGAAAAAGACTGCAGCAGGCAGCCTCTTCCCAGGAACAGAAGCCCTCCCCCGCTTCTGCCAAGTCCTCAGCATGACGCTGGGGCCTTACAAGCGGACTCAGGTACGGTGGGGGGCCGTCTCAAGAATTTCAGCGCGCAGTGGGCTCACTCGCAAGTGGACCCCTGGATCCTGCAGGTAGTATCTCAGGGGTACAAATTGGAATTCGAGACGTCTCCCCCTCGCCGGTTCCTGAAGTCTGCTTTACCAACGTCTCCCTCCGACAGGGAGGCGGTATTGGAAGCCATTCACAAGCTGTATTCCCAGCAGGTGATAATCAAGGTACCCCTCCTACAACAGGGAAAGGGGTATTATTCCACGCTGTTTGTGGTACCGAAGCCGGACGGCTCGGTGAGACCTATTCTAAATCTGAAATCCTTGAACACTTACATACAAAGGTTCAAATTCAAGATGGAGTCACTCAGAGCAGTGATAGCGAACCTGGAAGAAGGGGACTATATGGTGTCTCTGGACATCAAGGATGCTTACCTCCATGTCCCAATTTGCCCTTCTCACCAAGGGTACCTCAGGTTTGTGGTACAGAACTGTCATTATCAGTTTCTGACGCTGCCGTTTGGATTGTCCACGGCACCCCGGGTCTTTACCAAGGTAATGGCCGAAATGATGATTCTTCTTCGAAGAAAAGGCGTCTTAATTATCCCTTACTTGGACGATCTCCTGATAAGGGCAAGGTCCAGGGAACAGTTAGAGGTCGGAGTAGCACTATCTCAAGTAGTGCTACGACAGCACGGGTGGATTCTAAATATTCCAAAATCGCAGCTGATTCCGTCGACACGACTGCTGTTCCTAGGGATGATTCTGGACACAGTCCAGAAAAAGGTGTTTCTCCCGGAGGAGAAAGCCAGGGAGTTATCCGAGCTAGTCAGGAACCTCCTAAAACCAGGCCAAGTGTCAGTGCATCAATGCACAAGGGTCCTGGGAAAAATGGTGGCTTCGTACGAAGCGATTCCATTCGGCAGATTCCACGCAAGAACTTTCCAGTGGGATCTGCTGGACAAATGGTCCGGATCGCATCTTCAGATGCATCAGCGGATAACCCTGTCTCCGAGGACAAGGGTGTCTCTCCTGTGGTGGTTGCAGAGTACTCATCTTCTAGAGGGTCGCAGATTCGGCATTCAGGACTGGGTCCTGGTGACCACGGATGCCAGCCTGAGAGGCTGGGGAGCAGTCACACAGGGAAGAAATTTCCAGGGCTTGTGGTCAAGCATGGAAACGTCATTTCACATAAATATCTTGGAACTAAGGGCCATTTACAATGCCCTAAGTCAAGCAAGGCCTCTGCTTCAGGGTCAGCCGGTGTTGATCCAGTCGGACAACATCACGGCAGTCGCCCACGTAAACAGACAGGGCGGCACAAGAAGCAGGAGAGCGATGGCAGAAGCTGCAAGGATTCTTCGCTGGGCGGAAAATCATGTGATAGCACTGTCAGCAGTGTTCATTCCCGGAGTGGACAACTGGGAAGCAGATTTTCTCAGCAGACACGATCTCCACCCGGGAGAGTGGGGACTTCATCCAGAAGTCTTCCAAGTGATTGTAAACCGTTGGGAAAAACCAAAGGTGGACATGATGGCGTCCCGCCTCCAATAAAAAACTAGACAGGTTTTGCGCCAGGTCAAGGGACCCTCAGGCAATAGCGGTGGACGCTCTGGTAACACCGTGGGTGTACCAGTCAGTGTATGTGTTCCCTCCTCTGCCTCTCATACCCAAGGTACTGAGGATTATAAGACGGAGAGGAGTAAGAACTATACTCGTGGCTCCGGATTGGCCAAGAAGGACTTGGTAACCGGAACTTCAAGAGATGCTCACGGAGGATCCATGGCCTCTACCTCTAAGAAGGGACCTGCTTCAGCAAGGACCCTGTCTGTTCCAAGACTTACCGCGGCTGCGTTTGACGGCATGGCGGTTGAACGCCGGATCCTGAAGGAGAAAGGCATTCCAGATGAAGTCATTCCTACCCTGATCAAAGCCAGGAAGGATGTCACTGCACAACATTATCACCGTATTTGGAGGAAATATGTTGCGTGGTGCGAGGCCAGGAAGGCCCCGACAGAGGAATTTCAACTAGGTCGTTTCCTGCATTTCCTGCAAACAGGACTGTCCATGGGCCTAAAATTAGGATCCATTAAGGTTCAAATTTCGGCCTTGTCGATTTTTCTTCCAGAAAGAATTGGCTTCAGTTCCTGAAGTCCAGACTTTTGTAAAGGGGGTACTGCATATACAGCCGCCCTTTGTGCCTCCAGTGGCACCCTGGGATCTCAATGTGGTTTTGGGATTCCTAAAATCTCATTGGTTCGAACCACTTGCCACAGTGGATTTAAAATATCTCACATGGAAAGTGGTAATGCTGTTGGCCCTGGCTTCAGCCATGCGCGTATCAGAATTGGCGGCTTTATCCTATAAAAGCCCTTACCTGATATTTCATTCGGATAGGGCGGAATTGAGGACTCGCCCTCAATTTCTCCCTAAGGTGGTTTCAGCGTTTCACCTAAACCAACCTATTGTGGTGCCTGCGGCTACTGGGGACTTGGAGGATTCCAAGTTACTGGATGTAGTCAGGGCCCTGAAAATATGTTTCCAGGACGGCTGGAGTCAGGAAATCTGACTCGCTGTTTATATTGTATGCACCCAACAAGCTGGGTGCTCCTGCTTCTAAGCAGACTATTGCTCGTTGGATTTGTAGTACAATTCAGCTTGCACATTCTGTGGCAGGCCTGCCACAGCCAAAATCTGTCAATGCCCATTCCACAAGGAAGGTGGGCTCATCTTGGGCGGCTGCCCGAGGGGTCTCGGCTTTACAACTTTGCCGAGCAGCTACGTGGTCAGGGGAAAACACGTTTGTAAAATTCTACAAATTTGATACCCTGGCTGAGGAGGACCTGGAGTTCTCTCATTCGGTGCTGCAGAGTCATCCGCACTCTCCCGCCCGTTTGGGAGCTTTGGTATAATCCCCATGGTCCTGACGGAGTCCCAGCATCCACAAGGACGTCGGAGAAAATAAGAATTTACTTACCGATAATTCTATTTCTCGTAGTCCGTAGTGGATGCTGGGCGCCCATCCCAAGTGCGGATTGTCTGCAATACTTGTACATAGTTATTGTTGCCAAAAATTCGGGTTTTTGTTGTAGTGAGCCATCTGTTCTGGAGGCTCCTCATGTTATCATACTGTTAACTGGGTTTAGATCACAAGTTATATGGTGTGATTGGTGTTGCTGGTATGAGTCTTACCCGGGATTCAAAATCCTTCCTTATTGTACGCTCGTCCGGGCACAGTATCTTAACTGAGGCTTGGAGGAGGGTCATGGAGGGAGGAGCCAGTGCACACCAGGTAGTCCTAAAGCTTTTACTTTTGTGCCCAGTCTCCTGCGGAGCCGCTACCCCCCCATGGTCCTGACGGAGTCCCAGCATCCACTACGGACTACGAGAAATAGAATTATCGGTAAGTAAATTCTTATTTTAATTATCCCTTACTTGGATGATCTCAGGATAAGGGCAAGATCCAGGGAACAGTTGGTAGTCGGGGTAGCACTATCTCAAGTAGTGTTGCGGCAGCACGGTTGGATTCTTAATATTCCAAAATCGCAGCTGATCCCGACGACACGTCTTCTATTCCTAAGGATGATCCTGGACACAGTCCAGAAAAAGGTGTTTCTCCAGGAGGAGAAAGCCAGGGAGTTATCCGAACTAGTCAGAAACCTCCTAAAACCAGGCCAAGTGTCAGTGCATCAGTGCACAAGGGTCCTGGGAAAAATGGTGGCTTCGTACGAAGCAATTCCATTCGGCAGATTCCACGCAAGAACTTTCCAGTGGGACCTGCTGGAAAAATGGTCCGGATTGCATCTTCAGATGCATCAGCGGATAACCCTGTCACCAAAGACAAGGGTGTCTCTCCTGTGGTGGTTGCAGAGTGCTCATCTTTTAGAGGGCGCAGATTCGGCATTCACGACTGGGTCCTGGTGACCACGGATGCCAGCCTGCGAGGCTGGGGAGCAGTCACACAGGGAAGAAATTTCCAGGGCTTGTGGTCAAGCCTGGAGACATCACTTCACATAAATATCTTGGAGCTAAGGGCCATTTACAATGCCCTAAGCCAAGCAAGACCTCTGCTTCAAGGTCAGCCGGTGCTGATCCAGTCGGACAACATCACGGCAGTCGCTCACGTAGACGGACAGGGCGGCACAAGAAGCAGGAGGGCAATGGAAGAAATCTTCCACATGATTGTAAACCGTTGGGAAAAACCAAAGGTGGACATGTTGGCGTCCCGCCTAAACAAAAAATTGGACAGGTATTGCGCCAGGTCAAGGGACCCTCAGGCAATAGCTGTGGACGCTCTGGTAACACCGTGGGTGTACCAGTCAGTGTATGTGTTCCCTCCTCTTCCTCTCTTACCAAAAGTACTGAGAATTATAAGACAGAGGGGAGTAAGAACTATACTCGTGGCTCCGGATTGGCCAAGAAGGACTTGGTACCCGGAACTTCAAGAGATGCTCACGGAGGACCCGTGGCCTCTACCTCTAAGAAGGGACCTGCTCTATCAAGGACCCTATCTATTCCAAGACTTGCTGCGTTTGACGGCAGGGCGGTTGAACGCCGGATCCTGAAGGAAAAAGGCATTCCGGATGAAGTCATCCCTACCCTGATCAAAGCCAGGAAGGATGTAACCGCAAAGCATTATCACCGCATTAGGCGAAAATATGTATCGTGGTGCGAGGCCAGTAAGGCCCCGATGGAGGAATTTCAACTAGGTCGATTCCTGCATTTCCTGCAAACAGGAGTGTCTATGGGCCTAAAATTGGGGTCCATTAAGGTTCAAATTTCGGCCCTGTCAATTTTCTTCCAGAAAGAACTAGCTTCAGTTCCTGAAGTTCAGACGTTTGTAAAAGGGGTACTGCATATACAGCCTCCTTTTGTGCCTCCAGTGGCACCTTGGGATCTTAATGTAGTTTTGGGGTTCCTAAAGTCACAATGGTTTGAACCACTTGAATCTGTGGAGTTAAAATATCTCACATGGAAAGTGGTCATGCTGTTGGCCCTGGCCTCGGCCAGGCGCGTGTCAGAATTGGCGGCTTTATCCTGTAAAAGCCCCTATCTGATCTTCCATTCAGACAGGGCGGAATTGAGGACTCGTCCTCATTTTCTCCCTAAGGTGGTTTCAGCGTTTCATCTGAACCAACCTATTGTGGTACCTGCGGCTACTAGTGACTTGGAGGACTCCAAGTTGTTGGACATAGTCAGGGCCCTGAAAATATGTTTCCAGGACGGCTGGAGTCAGAAAATCTGACTCGCTGTTTATCCTGTATGCACCCAACAAGCTGGGTGCTCCTGCTTCTAAGCAGACTATTGCTCGTTGGATTTGTAATACAATTCAGCTTGCACATTCTGTGGCAGGCCTGCCACAGCTAAAATCTGTAAAAGCCCATTCCACAAGGAAGGTGGGCTCATCTTGGGCGGCTGCCCGAGGGGTCTCGGCTTTACAACTTTGCCGAGCAGCTATTTGGTCAGGGGCAAACACGTTTGCTAAATTCTACAAATTTGATACCCTGGCTGAGGAGGACCTGGAGTTCTCTCATTCGGTGCTGCAGAGTCATCCGCACTCTCCCGCCCGTTTGGGAGCTTTGGTATATTCCCCATGGTCCTTACGGAGTTCCCAGCATCCACTAGGACGTCAGAGAAAATAAGAATTTACTTACCGATAATTCTATTTCTCGTAGTCCGTAGTGGATGCTGGGCGCCCATCCCAAGTGCGGATTGTCTGCAATACTTGTACATAGTTATTGTTAACTAAATCGAGTTATTGTTGTTGTGAGCCATCTATCCAGAGGCTCCTCTGTTATCATGCTGTTAACTGGGTTCAGATCACAGGTTGTACGGTGTGATTGGTGTGGCTGGTATGAGTCTTACCCGGGATTCATAAATCCTTCCTTATTGTGTACGCTCGTCCGGGCACAGTATCCTAACTGAGGCTTGGAGGAGGGTCATAGGGGAGGAGCCAGTGCACACCAGGTAGTCCTAAAGCTTTACGTTTGTGCCCAGTCTCCTGCGGAGCCGCTATTCCCCATGGTCCTTACGGAGTTCCCAGCATCCACTACGGACTACGAGAAATAGAATTATCGGTAAGTAAATTCTTGTTTTTTTTATGTTTTTGGTGTCTCCACCCCCCCCCCCCCCCCCCTTTGTCTTTATAACATGACTAGGAAACCCAATTAGTGCACCATGTCCCCTCCCTCCGGTACCCCTACCCTCTGCACAGGTTACTATTCCCAGTCGTAGTCTGTGTGGATGTTAAAGTATAAATATTTTAAAAATGTAAAAAAGTCATGTCGCCCTGTCCAGTGTCCATTATGTTAATGTGTCGACCTTGTCAATGTTGACCAATAGCAGTTGACCTACTATCCGGATACCCCCAAGTACGTAAAGACTCTGTAATGGCTTTAATGATATTTGTATCTCTGTTATAAAGTAATCAAAGATCCTGGAAGTGATAAGATAATGCTCTGCCTGGTGTGATTGGTAACGATGTGACCATGCCAGGTAAGTGGTTAAATGCATTCATAGCGTGAGGCTGCACAATTATCACGTTCTCAATGGAGATCATATAGCATATCCAAAATCAATCTTTTATTTACATAGACAAACCATTAGCAAGGTGAGATGAAAACAGCGCCAGTCCTTGTGTGAATGGTGTAAAACAGAGGAGATAGGCATATGCTTTAATTTTTTATAATTTTTTTTGTAAACTACGATAACTAAAGACAGTCTACCTTCTTGTTTACAATTACACATGGCTAATAAGTCCCACTAGCCTATGCCCAGTATCGCACATAATATATGCAGAAGAAATGAATGAACCGCTATTACATTGAGAGGTGAGTCTATAATTTGCCAGTTAAAAGCAGCTAGCTAGTTCTGGGCTATCACCGGTGAGAATTTGTATGCACCAGCAATGGGTAATGCTTTGTGTACCAGCATCTCTACCTCTGTTCCTAATGAAGTGCACACACCCTTGCCGTCCTTTGTCTGCATTTGCATGCACCTTCCCTCCCCTATCAGATCTGCACACACTTTTTAATTTTTTTTATTTTGTGATCATGCACAGTAAAAATGTACTTATTGTACGCTAAACAAATGGGCGTAATCCCGACCCTGGATCGGCTATAGTGATCTCACTTTCATAATAATCTCTTCTTTAGGAGTAAAATTGTGCATGCACCACCTGTCATAGTGCTGCGTTGGCTGCACACTCCGTTCTGGTGATCTTTGGACCATTTTTAAATTATTATATTTAAGGGTCTCTCCAAGATGCTATTAAATAGCACTTGTAGGGTATCTTTGTGTTGCATGGGATCACACACACCCTGAGATTGATCCTTTATCCCCTTAAGTCAGTCCACCACCTGATATAAATGCCTAGGAGGGTTATTTTTTGTAAGTCCTTGGGAGAATGAGTGTGCACACTTTTCCACAAATATCAGTCTGTAGTTTCTGCACTTTTTAGCTCCTCTGCAATCTGCGACGGGTATGGGTCATTCGGTCGACAAGATTTGGTCGACAGTCATTAGGTCAACCACTATTGGTCGACCTGGTCATAAGATCGACACGAGGTTTTTTTGTAACTTTTTTTTTTTTTTGGGTGGTGTTTTCTTCGTAAAGTGACGGGAAACCCAATTAGTGCACCGTGTCCCCTCACATGGCTCTCTTCACTCGCCATGCTTCGGACAAGATCCCTCGCTCCTACTGCTGCGCTCGGCACAGGTTACCATTCCCAATTGTAGTCCACGTGGTTTGTAAAGTATGAAAAGTAAAAAAAAGTGAAACACTCATGTCGACCTTTTTCCATGTCGACCTTGTTCATGTCAATCGAATAACCATGTCGACCAAAGTCTTGTCGACCTAATGACCGTAAGCCATCTGCGACAGCTAGTGTCTGTGAAGTTTTAATGTGTTATACTAGCTATTACAAAACAAGACTGAGTGTACTACAGTTGCGTGCTCATACATCTTTGCTGTAGTCACACCAAACAGCCACTCTTGGCACGCCAGGCTGCGTGAGAATCTTCTAGCACCGGGCGTTTTTTTTTTTTTCTTTTACGTCCTAGAGGAAGCTGGGGACTCCGTAAGGACCATGGGGAATAGACGAGCTCCGCAGGAGACATTGGCACTATAAAGAAATTTTAGAATGGGTGTGCACTGGCTCCTCCCTCTACGCCCCTCCTCCAGACCCCAGTTAGAGAAACTGTGCCCAGAGGAGACGGACAGTACAAGGAAAGATTTTGTTAATCCAAGGGCAAGATTCACACCAGCCCACACCATCAACACCGTATAACCTGGAATATACGAACCAGTCAACAGTATGAAACAGAATAGCATCAGTCAAAGAAATTTTAGAATGGGTGTGCACTGGCTCCTCCCTCTATGCCCCTCCTCCAGACCCCAGTTAGATCCTGTGCCCAGAGGAGACTGGGTGCTTTCAGGGGAGCTCTCCTGAGCTTCTCTGTAAAAAATAATTTTGTTAGGTTTTTTTATTTTCAGGGAGTCCTGCTGGTAACAGGCTCCCTACGTCGTGGGACTGAGGAGAGAGAAGCAGACCTACTTCAGTGTTAGGCTCTGCTTTTTAGGCTACTGGACACCATTAGCTCCAGAGGGATCGGAACGCAGGTCTCGGCCTTGCCGTTCGTCCCAGAGCCGCGCCGCCGTCCTCCTCGCAGAGCCGGAAGATAGAAGCTGGGTGAGTATACAAAGAAAGAAGACTTCACAGGCGGCAGAAGACTTTGAATCTTCACTGAGGTAACGCTGCGCGCCATTGCTCCACACACACACACACATGATACAGGCACTGATGGGTGCAGGGCGCAGGGGGGGCGCCCTGGGCAGCAATAATACTCTTGGCTGGCATAAATAATTGTATATTAAGCTGTGGCATTACTATATACAATCCCCCGCCAGGTTTTTTGTATTTTGAGTGGGACCGAAGCCCGCCGCTGAGGGGGCGGAGCTTGAACCCACAGCACTAACCAGCGCCATTTTCGCCACAGCACGCTGCTGAGAAGCTGGCTCCCCGGACTCTCCCCTGCTGAACACTGTGACAGAGGGCTTTGAAGGAGGGGGAGAGGGGGGGGGGGGGGGGCACATAATTTTGGCGCAGTCAGTATATAAAAAAGCGCTATATATATATATATATATATATTATATATTATATATATATATATAATTTATTTATTATCTGGGAATTGTGTTTCCAGGGTCATTGGCGCTGGGTGTGTGCTGGCATACTCGCTCTCTGTCTCTCCAAAGGGCCTTGTTGGGGACCTGTCTCCAATCTGGAGACTTCCCTGAGTGTGTGGGGTGTCGGTACGTGTGTGTCGGCATGTCTGAAGCGGAAGGCTCTTCTAGGGAGGAGGTGGAGCAAGTGAGTGTGGTGTCTCCGTCGGCAACACCGACACCTGATTGGCTGGATATGTGGAATGTTTTAAATGCAAATGTGAATTTATTACACAAAAGGTTGGACAAAGTGGAGTCCAGGGAAAGTACAGGGAGTCAATCCCTGCCTTTCACTATGTCACAGGGCCCTTCTGGGTCTCAGAAGCGCCCACTATCCCAAGTAGTAGACACTGATACCAACACGGATTCTGACTCCAGTGTCGACTACGATGATGCGAGGTTGCAGCCAAAATTGGCGAAAAGTATTCATTATATGATTATTGCAATAAAAGATGTGTTGCATATCACAGACGACCCCTCTGTACCTGACACGAGGGTCCACATGTTTAAAGAAAAGAAACCTGAGGTTACTTTCCCCCCCTCACATGAGCTAAATGAGTTGTTTGAAAGGGCTTGGGAAACTCCAGACAAGAAACTGCAGATTCCCAAAAGGATTCTTATGGCGTATCCTTTCCCGGCTAAGGACAGGATACGGTGGGAATCCTCCCCCAGGGTGGACAAAGCGTTGAGGCGCTTATCCAAAAAGGTGGCGCTGCCGTCTCATGATACCGCAACCCTCAAGGATCCTGCTGATCGCAGGCAGGAGACTACCTTGAAGTCGATTTTACACGCATACTGGTACATTACTCAGACCGGCGATAGCGTCGGCTTGGGTTTGTAGCGCTGTAGCAGCGTGGACAGATACCTTGTCTGCTGAAATTGAGACACTGGATAAGGATACCATTTTATTAACCTTGGGTCATATTAAGGATGCTGTCCTATATAAGATATGCTCAGAATGACGTTGGCCTACTGGGTTCCAGAGCCAACGCCATGGCGATTTTCTGCTAGGCGAGCCCTGTGGACCCGCCAATGGACGGGTGATGCCAACTCAAAGAGGCATATGGAGGTTTTGCCTTACAAGGGTAAGGACTTATTTGGGGAAGGTCTCACGGACCTGGTTTCTACAGCTACTGCAGGTAAATCCACCTTTTTTACCTTATGTTTCCTCACAGCCAAAGAAAACGCCACATTATCAGATGCAGTCCTTTCGGTCGCATAAATCCAAAAGAGTACGGGGATCTTCCTATCTCGCCAGAGGTAAGGGCAGAGGGAAAAAGCTGCCAACTACAGCTAGTTCCCAGGAGCAGAAGTCCTCCCCGGCTTCTACAAAATCCACCGCATGACGCTGGGACTCCGCTGAGGGAGTCCGCCCCAGTGGGGGCACATCTTCGACTTTTCAGCCACGTCTGGGTTCAATCACAGGTGGATCCCTGGGCAATAGACATTGTTTCCCAGGGTTACAAGCTGGAATTCGAAGAGGTGCCTCCTCGCCGCTTTTTCAAATCGGCCCTACCAGCTTCTTCCCCAGAGAGGGAGGTAGTTTTAAATGCAATTTAAAAACTGTGTCTTCAACAAGTGGTGGTCAAAGTTCCCCTGCTTCAACAGGGGACGGGGTACTACTCAACCCTGTTTGTGGTCCCGAAACCGAACGGTTCGGTCAGACCCATTCTGAATTTAAAATCCTTAAACCTATACTTGAAAAGGTTCAAATTCAAGATGGAATCGCTCAGAGCGGTCATCGCCAGCCTGGAGGGGGGGAATAATATATGGTGTCCCTGGACATAAAAGATGCATACCTTCATGTCCCCATATATCCTCCTCATCAGGTGTTCCTGAGATCTGCTGTACAGGACTGTCATTACCAATTTCAGACGTTGTCGTTTGGGCTTTCCACGGCCCAGAGGATTTTCACCAAGGTAATGGCAGAAATGATGGTGCTCCTGCGGAAGCAAGGAGTCACAATTATCCCGTACTTGGACGATCTCCTGATAAAAGCGAGATCGAGAGAACAGTTGCTGAACAGCGTATCACTCTCCCTGAGGTTGTTGCAGCAGCACGGCTGGATTCTCAATCTACCAAAGTCACAGTTGGTTCCAACGACCCGATTGCCTTTCTTAGCCATGATTCTGGACACGGAACAAAAAAGGGGTTTTCTCCCGTTGGAAAAGGCACAGGAACTCCAGAACTTGGTCAGGGACCTGTTAAAGCCAAAAAGGGTGTCGGTCCATCAATGCACTCGAGTTCTGGGAAAGATGGTGGTGTCTTACGAGGCCATTCCCTACGAGGACCTTTCAGTGGGACCTTCTGGACAAGTGGTCCGGGTCACATCTACATATTCATCAGATGATCAGCCTGTCCCCCAGGGCCAGGGTATCTCTCTTGTGGTGGCTGCAGAGTGCTCACCTTCTAGAGGGTCGCAAGTTCGGCATTCAAGACTGGGTTCTGGTGACCACGGACGCGAGCCTCCGAGGATGGGGAGCAGTCACACAGGGAAGAAACTTCCAGGGACTGTGGTCAAGCCAGGAGGCTTGTCTACACATCAACATACTGGAATTGAGGGCCATATACAACGGCCTGCGTCAAGCGGAGAATGTTCTTCGCGACCTACCGGTTCTGATTCAGTCAGACAACGTCACAGCAGTGGCTCATGTAAACAGCCAAGGCGGAACAAAGAGCAGAGTGGCAATGGCAGAAGCCACCAGAATTCTTCGCTGGGCGGAAAATCATGTAAGCGCTCTGACAGCAGTCTTCATTCCGGGAGTGGACAACTGGGAAGCAGACTTCCTCAGCAGACACGATCTCCATCCAGGAGAGTGGGGACTTCATCAGGAAGTTTTTACAGAGATTGCAAGTCTTTGGGGACTTCCTCAAATAGACATGAGGGCGTCACGCCTCAACAAGAAGCTTCCGAGGTATTGTGCAAGGTCAAGGGACCCTCAGGCGGTAGCTGTGGATGCCCTGGTGACACCGTGGGTGTTTCAGTCGGTCTATGTGTTCCCTCCTCTTCCTCTCATCTCAAAAATATTGAGAATCATCAGATGAAAAGGAGTACAGACAATTCTCATTGTTCCAGATTGGCCTCGAAGGGCCTGGTATCCGGATCTGCAGGAAATGCTCACAGAAGATCAGTGGCCTCTTCCTCTCAGAGAAGAGCTGTTGCAACAGGGGCCCTGTCTGTTCCAAGACTTACCGCGGCTGCGTTTGACGGCATGGCGGTTGAACGCCGGATCCTAGCTGGAAAGGGCATTCCGGATGAGGTCATTCCTACTATGATAAAGGCTAGGAAGGAGGTGACCGCGAAACATCACCGTATTTGGAGGAAGTATGTGTCTTGGTGTGAGACCAAGAATGCTCCTCCGGAAGAATTCCATTTTCTTTCAGATGGAATTGGCTTCTCTCCCAGAAGTCCAGACTTTTGTGAAGGGACTGCTGCATATCCAGCCTCCTTTTTTGCCCCCAGTGGCACCATGGGACCTTAACGTGGTGTTAGTTCCTTCAGTCTCACTGGTTTGAGCCTCTTAAAACCGTGGAATTAAAGTATCTCACTTGGAAAGTGGTTATGTTGTTGGCCTTGGCATCTGCAAGGCGAGTGTCTGAGTTGGCGGCTTTGTCTCACAAAAGCCCCTATCTGATTTTCCATGTGGATAGAGCTGAGTTGCGGACTCGTCCTCAATTTTTGCCAAAGGTGGTTTCCTCTTTTCATATGAACCAACCTATTGTGGTGCCTGTGGCTACAAGGGACCTGGTGGATTCAGAGTCCCTTGATGTGGTCAGGGCTTTGAAAATTTATGTAGCCAGAACGGCTAGGGTTAGGAAAACAGAGGCCCTGTTTGTCCTGTATGCAGCCAACAAGGTTGGCGCTCCTGCTTCTAAGCAGACTATTGCTCGCTGGATCTGTAACACGATGCAGGCTCATTCTACGGCTGGATTGCCGTTACCTAATTCGGTAAAGGCCCATTCCACTAGGAAGGTGGGCTCTTCTTGGGCGGCTGTCCGAGGCGTCTCGGCATTACTGCTTTGCCGAGCGGCGACTTGGTCGGGTTCAAACACTTTTGCTAAATTCTACAAGTTTGATACCCTGGCTGATGAGGACCTCATGTTTGCTCAATCGGTGCTGCAGAGTCATCCGCACTCTCCCGCCCGTTTTGGAGCTTTGGTATAATCCCCATGGTCCTTACGGAGTCCCCAGCATCCTGTATGGACGTAAGAGAAAATAAGATTTTAAACCTACCGGTAAATCTTTTTCTCCTAGTCCGTAGAGGATGCTGGGCGCCCGTCCCAAGTGCGGACAACATTCTGCAAGACTTGTATATAGTTATTGCTTGCATAAGGGTTATGTTACAGGTTTGTTCAGTTTTTGACTGATGTTATTCTGTTTCATACTGTTGACTGGTTCGTATATTCCAGGTTATACGGTGTTGATGGTGTGGGCTGGTGTGAATCTTGCCCTTGGATTAACAAAATCTTTCCTTGTACTGTCCGTCTGCCCTGGGCACTGTTTCTCTAACTGGGGTCTGGAGGAGGGGCATAGAGGGAGGAGCCAGTGCACACCCATTCTAAAGTTTCTTTATAGTGCCCATGTCTCCTGCGGAGCCCGTCTATTCCCCATGGTCCTTACGGAGTCCCCAGCATCCTCTACGGACTAGGAGAAAAAGATTTACCGGTAGGTTTAAAATCTTATTTTTTCCTTTTGCCAAAAATACGACTAGGATGCACAAGGAGACTGAGATTAATTTGATATGACACTTGCTTATCTGTTTGTGACCGAGACTCTGAATCTGTATACAAAGTGCTACAATGCAGCTTTTTTCCCAAACTGGTACATCACCCATTTTCCACCACTTCGGACAAATTTTCAGCACATTGGCACTGTGTGTAAGTTTCAGGTATAGCTTCCACAAACAGTGCAAGCATCAGTGGTGCTGTTATGGCTTCCAAGAATAGTGCAATAATATTGCATAATAAGTACGTCCGAGATGTATTTAATGTTACCACTGTTAGTGGCAAAACGGATAATCTGACACAGTGCTAGAACCAAGGGTGCCGAAAAATCATCTGTAGTGCACCATACCAGTACAAGTTCTGTTCCACTGCGTATACAGACTCAGTCACACACAATACACAAGTGTCATATATCCTATTAATCAGCAGAGTTTGTGCTTTGCAAAAAAGACACCCAACTTTAGCAGAGTTGCCCAGGACCTAGCAACTCATTTATGCCTGGAATCTCGTGCTGGATGTATGAGGATACATCTGTATATAATATACCGTATGTGGAGGCCTTGGTGTGTGTGTGTGGGAGTATATCTGGTGTGCAGGGGCCTGGTTGTCTAAAGAGGATTTAGTGAAGCAGGATCTATTGGACATGCAGATGTTCTCTAAGAAAGAGCTCTTATTGAGGTTCACTCACTGGTGTTGCTCAGGAGGTCCGCTTTCATGCAGCTATCTACCATAAGACCCATGCCACGCAACCCAGACTGTAGTGCATTGAAATAGATCATTCTGCAGTGTCAGCATTATGTTACATTTGCATGGTGTGTCTCGCAACATAGTAAGGAAGTTGCCTCCTAAGGAGGAAGTGAGAGCTGATACAAGTGATTTTCCTTGTTCATTGACATGTTACTAAGGACACATTTTAAATGGTAGATGCTAGAATCAAATGGCTTAAAGGACCTATGACGTCAGGGGGAGGGGCCACGTCACCAGGGGGAGGAGCTAGGAAGCGGGATAGTTCTTCTACTATCCACGTCACCAACTACTTACCTTTAGTAACCCGGTGGTGAGCGAAGCGAGCCCGCGAGGGTACATTTAGAGTACCCTGTTCGGGCATGGCTCCTCCCCCTGGTGATGTCAGAGGTCCCTTACCCAACTTGGATTTAGAACTAACCCATTTTCTGCAGCGGGGTACACTGTGTTGCACAGGGAATACATCGGGGTGTAGAGATGGATCTTGATCCAATTGAGGCACCAACAGGCTAAAGCTTTAGACTTTCCCAGGATGCATTGCGGGGCCTCCTCTATAACCCCGCCTCCAGGCACTGTGAGCTCAGTTTTAGAGTTGGTGTCTGCATGAAGCAGGTCACTTAACAGGGGGGCTGTGCTAGGCAGCCCTGAAAACTTTTTAGAAGACTTCAAGGGCTGCAGCGCTTCATATGCCAGTGTGACATACTGTGTTGCGGCTCAATCACCTCCCCAGCAGTGTCGCATACTCCCTCCCTTGAGGAACTGCTTTAGGACATCCCCGATGTATTCCCTGTGGAACACAGTGTACCCCGCTGCAGAAAAGGAGATTTATGGTAGACTTACCATAGTTAAATCTTTCTGCGAGGTACACTGGGTTCCACAGGGCGCCCACCCTGACACACTTAGCTTCTTTGGGTTCATATGGCATTAGCGCTAGTCCCTTCACCTGTCGTGAGAACGTGGTTCTATGTGACTAACATCTGCCTTCTCTTTTACCTGCTTCTGCATTGGACTGGTGAACAAAACTGAGCTTACAGTGCCTGGAGGCAGGGTTATAGAGAAGGCCCCGCTATGCATCCTGGGACAGGCTAAAGCTTTAGCCTGTTGGTCCCTCTGGATCAAGATCCATCTCTACACCCCGATATATTCCCTTTGGAACCTAGTGTACCTCGCAGAAAGAGATTTCTCCTTATGTCCTAGAGGATGCTGGGGACACTTCAAGAACCATGGGGTATAGACGGGATCCGCAGGAGACATGGGCACTTTGAGACTTTAAAAGGGGTGTGAACTGGCTCCTCCCTCTATGCCCCTCCTCCAGACTCCAGTTAGATTATGTGCCCAGTGAGACTGGATGCACACTGAGGAGCTCTCCTGAGTTTCTCTGAAAAAATACTTTTGTTAGGTTTATTATTTTCAGGGAGACCTGCTGGCAACAGGCTCCCTGCATCGTGGGACTGAGGGGAGAGAAGCAGACCTACTTCTGTGAGTTTCAAGGCTATGCTTCTTAGGCTACAGGACACCATTGGCTCCTGAGGGTCTGAATGCTAGGTACGCCTAGATGCTCGTTCCCGGAGTCCGCCGTCACCCCCCTTGCAGAGCCAGAAGTCAGAAGATGGGTGAGTAGAAGAAGATCTGAAGACTTCAGTGACAGCTTTGAGGTACCGCACAGCGCGCCATGCTCCACACAGCGGCACTACAGGGTGCAAGGCGCGGGGGGGGGAGGGCACCCTGGGCAGCATAAATGTTCATTTAAGGAACTGGCAAAAGTGGTATATAGTGCCTGTCGACACCGCCGACGCCTGATTGGGTAAATGCTTTGAATGCGAATGTGGCTCTATTAAATAAGAGATTGTATAAGTCTGAGTCTCAGACCCAGGCATGGAAGAAATCCGTGGAGGATGTGTTGTCACAAGTTCAGACCCCCTCGGTCACAAAAGCGTTCTTTTACCCAGTTAGCAGATACAGATACCGACACGGACTCTGACTCTAGTGTCGACTATAGTGATGCCAGATTACATCCAAAACTGACTAAAAGCATTCAGTACATGATTGTGGCGATAAAAGACGTGTTACATATCACGGAGGACCCTGCTGTTCCTGATACAAGGGTCTGTATGTTTAAAGAAAAGAAACCTGAGGTAACGTTTCCTCTCTCTCATGAACTGAACGCTCTTTTTGAAAAGGTTTGGGAAAATCCTGACCAGAAGTTTCAGATTCCCAAGAGAATTCCGGTGGCATATCCGTTCCCCTCTGGGGATAGGGAAAAGTGGGAGTCACCCCCCACTGTGGACAAAGCTCTGTCACGGCTGTCCAAAAAGGTGATGCTTCCGTCTCCTGACACGGCAGCCCTAAAAAAAACCTGCGGATCGTAAGCAGGAAAATACATTGAAATCCATTATGTCACTACGGGTACGCTACTCAGACCTGCCGTTGCTTCGGCGTGGGTGAGTAGCACTATTGAAAAGTGGGCGGATAACTTGTCGTCTGCGTTAGATATCCTGGATAGGGATAATATTCTTTTGACTCTGGGTCATATCAGGGATGCTGCAGCCTACCTTAAGGAAGCTGCGAGGGACATTGGCCTTTTGGGATCAAGAGCCAATGCTATGGCAGTCTCGGCTAGGAGAGCATTGTGGATTCATCAATGGAATACTGATGCTGACTCTAAGAAGGCTATGGAGTCTCTGCCGTATAAAGGTGGTGTCTTGTTTGGTGACGGCCTCGCTAACCTGGTATTTACGGCTACCGCGGGTAAGTCGTCCTTTTTACCTTATGTTCCTGCACCACTATCAGATGCAGTCCTTTTGGCCCAATAAATACAAAAAAGGACTGGGATTCCTCCTTCCTTGCTGCGAGAGGAAGAGGAAAGGGAAAAAGGTCACAGGCTGTGGCAAGTTCCCAAGAACAGAAGTCCTTTCCGGCTTTTACCAAATCCACCGCATGACGCTGGGACTCCTCTGCGGGAGTCCGCATCAGTGGGGGCACGTCTCAGACTCTTCAGTCATTTCTGGGTTCGTTCGACCCTAGACCCATGGGTATTAGAAATAGTGTCCCAAGGGTACAAGCTGGAATTTCAAGACATGCCCCTCGACGATTTTTCAAATCAGCCTTACCGGTTTCTCTTCCGGACAGGGAGGTGGTATGCGGTGCTATACAAAAAAAAAAAAAAAAGTTCAAATTCAAGATGGAGTCTCTCCGAGCAGGGATCTCCAGTCTGGAGGAAGGGGATTTTATGGTGTCGGTCGACATAAAGGATGCCTACTTACACGTCCCCATATATCCTCCACATCAGGCTTACCTGAGGTTTGCCGTTCAGGATTGTCATTCCCAATTTCAGACGTTGCCGTTTGGTCTGTTCACGGCTCCGAGGGTTTTCACCAAAGTTATGGCGGAAATGATGGTTCTCCTGCGCAAGCAAGGAGTCACAATTATCCCGTACTTGGACGATCTCCTGATAAAAGCGAAGTCCAAGGAACAATTCCTGCAGAGCGTGACACACTCCCTGACAATTCTGCAACAACATGGTTGGCTCCTAAACTTGCCAAAATCACAGTTGGTTCCGACGATGACGACTGTCGTTCTTGGGTATGATTCTGGACACTGAATTACAGAGCATTTTTCTTCCAGTGGAAAAGGCTCTGGAAATTCAGAACCTGGTCAAACAGATTCTGAAGCCAGCAAGAGTGTCGATTCATCAATGCACTCGGTTGCTAGGGAAGATGGTGGCGGCCTACGAGGCCGTTCAGTTTGGCAGATTCCATGCCAGAGTGTTTCAGTGGGACCTGTTGGACAAATGGTCCGGATCCCATCTGCACATGCATCGACAGATAATCCTGTCTTCCAAAACCAGAATCTCACTCCTGTGGTGGCTGCACAGCTCTCACCTCCTAGAGGGATGCAGATTCGGGATCCAGGACTGGATCCTGGTGACCATGGATGCGAGACTCCGAGGCTGGGGTGCAGTCACACAGGGGGAAAATTTCCAGGGAAAATGGTCAAGCCAGGAAGCTTGTCTACACATTAAACATTCTGGAGTTAAGGGCCATTTACAACGGCCTTCTACAAGCGGAACATCTTCTTCGCGATCTGCCCGTCTTGTTTCAGTCGGACAACATAACAGCAGTGGCATACGTAAACCGCCAAGGCGGAATGAAGAGCTGAGCGGCAATGGCAGAAGCCACAAAAGTTTTCCGCTGGGCGGAAAGGCATGTAAGCGCTCTGTCAGCGGTCTTCATTCCGGGTGTAGACAACTGGGAAGCAGACTTCCTCAGCAAACACGATCTCCATCCAGGAGAGTGGGGTCTTTATCATGAGGTCCTTGCAGAAGTGACAAGTCGTTGGGGCATTCCTCAATAGACATGATGGCGTCTCGCCTCAACAAGAAACTTCCGAGATATTGTTCCAGGTCGAGGGACCCTCAAGCAATAGCAGTGGACGCCCTAGTGACACCGTGGTTGTTTCAGCTGGTATATGTGTTCCCTCCGATTCCAAAAGTGATAAAGATCATAAGAAGAACAAGGGTTCAGGCAATCCTCATTGTTCCAGATTGGTCAAGGAGGGCTTGGTATCCAGATTTTGAGGAATTGCTCATTGGAGATCCCTGGCCTCTTCCTCTAAGAGAGGATCTGTTACAGCAGGGGCCGTGCTTGTACCAAGACTTACCGCGGCTTCGTTTGACGGCTTGGAGGTTGAGCGCGGGATCCTAGCCCGAAAGGGTATTCCCGGGGAAGTAATTCCCACACTGCTTCAGGCTAGAAAAGAGGTAACGGCAAAACATTATCACCGTATTTGGAGAAAATGTGTGAATCCAAGGAGGCGCCTACGGAAGAATTTCAGCTGGGCCGTTTTCTCCATTTTCTGCAAGCAGGGGTGGATGCGGGCCTAAAGTTAGGCTCAATTAAAGTACAAATTTCGGCCTTGTCAATTTTCTTTCAAAAAGAATTGGCTTCCCTTCCGGAAGTTCAGACTTTCGTGAAGGGCATGCTACGCATCCAATCTCCCTTTGTGCCCCCGATGGCACCATGGGATCTTAACGTGGTGTTGCGGTTCCTGCAATCTCATTGCTTTGAACCTTTACGTAAGGTAGAGTTGAAATTCGTCACTTGGAAAGTGATCATGCTGTTGGCCTTGGCCTCTGCAAGGCGGGTGTCTGAATTGGCGGCTTTGTCTCACAAGAGCCCCTATTTGATCTTCCATGAAGATAGAGCGGAGTTGAGAACTCGTCAGCAATTTCTGCCTAAAGTGGTGTCATCATTTCACATGAACCAACCTATTGTGGTGCCAGTGGCTACGGACGCCTTTGAGGAATCAGTCTCTAAATGTGGTCAGAGCTTTGAAAATTTATGTAGCCAGAACGGCTCAGATTAGGAAAACGGAGGCTCTGTTTGTCCTGTATGCTCCCAACAAGATTGGGGCTCCTGCTTCCAAGCAGACTATTGCACGCTGGATCTGTAATACGACTCGGCAAGCTCATTCTACGGCTGGATTGCCGTTCCCGAAATCGGTGAAGGCCCATTCTACCAGAAATTTGGGCTCATCCTGGGCGGCTGCCCGGGGGATCTCGGCATTACAGCTTTGCCGAGCAGCTACTTGGTCGGGTTCAAACACTTTTGCAAAGTTTTACAAGTTTGATACCCTGGCTAAGGAAGACCTCTTGTTTGGTCAATCGGTGCTGCAGAGTCATCCGCACTCTCCCGCCCGTTTTTGAGCTTTGGTATAAACCCCATGGTTCTTGAAGTGTCCCCAGCATCCTCTAGGATGTATGAGAAAATAGGATTTTATTACCTACCGGTAAATCCTTTTCTCTTCCGTAGAGGATGCTGGGTGCCCGTCCCAGTGCGTACTGTATCTGCAGTTATTGGTTATGGTTACACACATGTTGTGGTTATAGTCAGCCTGTTGCTGTCATTATTCATGCCGTTGCATGCGTTGGATTGAATGCCATGTTGTACGGCATGTTTGAGGTGTGAGCTGGTATGTATCTCACCTTAGTTTAAATCAAAATAAATCCTTTTTCCTCGAAATGTCCATCTCCCTGGGCACAGTTCCTATAACTGGAGTCTGGAGGAGGGGCATAGAGGGAGGAGCCAGTTCACACACCTTTTTAAAGTCTTAAAGTGCCCATGTCTCCTGCGGATCCAGTCTATACCCCATGGTTCTTGAAGTGTCCCCAGCATCCTCTACGGACTAAGAGAAAAGGATTTACCGGTAGGTATTAAAATCCTATTTTAACTATGGTAAGTCTACCACTAATTTCCTTTTAAATAGGAAGTATGTGCTAAAAGTATGTATCCTTAGAGTAAGTGGGACCAAGCTTATGTATTTGAAAACCTCCCATGCTTCTACCACATTATGTCACTGCACATGTTTATTTTATCCAAAATTAAAATGCATATACTCTAATAATCTCATACACGCATAAATTTTGAAACCCTTAATGTAGTCTCTTATACAAGTATAGTCCAGCAAATAAATTCCTTTAGAAATGCGCCTATAGTCAGCTTTTTCCTTTTACTGGCTGTTCTGTGCTACTGCAGGAATAGACAAAATATTTAAGGTGCTGACACATGGATAGATTGTTTTTAAATGATGTGGGTGTGTCTGACCGAGCGGAACGATACATCGTTTAAAAACGGTCTGTGTGTGAACATGTCAATGATGCATTGCATGCACCCGTGGATCGTTCATCGCCTCCTCAGATCTCTTGAACATGCAGAAGGATCTGAGGAGGTGGCAAACGATGCTAGCCGCGATTCCACCACCATCGATTGTTGTTGCCGGCGTCGGCAAGTGTGTGTGTGTGTGTGTGTGTGCACTCGCCGATGCAGGCACCGCGCCGGGTCCTGTCGCTCGCGATGTCCGTCGTATGCGATGTTTTCCTGGAGGACACATCGCTCAGTGTGTGGGCACCTTAAGCGATTTTCTCTATCGTCCTAGTGGATGCTGGGGTTCCTGAAAGGACCATGGGGAATAGCGGCTCCGCAGGAGACAGGGCACAAAAAGTAAAGCTTTAGGATCAGGTGGTGTGCACTGGCTCCTCCCCCTATGACCCTCCTCCAAGCCAGTTAGATTTTTGTGCCCGGCCGAGAAGGGTGCAATCTAGGTGGCTCTCCTAAAGAGCTGCTTAGAAAAGTTTAGTTTAGGTTTTTTATTTTACAGTGAGTCCTGCTGGCAACAGGATCACTGCAACGAGGGACTTAGGGGAGAAGAAGTGAACTCACCTGCGTGCAGGATGGATTGGCTTCTTGGCTACTGGACATCAGCTCCAGAGGGACGATCACAGGTACAGCCTGGATGGTCACCGGAGCCTTGCCGCCGGCCCCCTTGCAGATGCTGAAGTAAGAAGAGGTCCAGAATCGGCGGCAGAAGACTCCTCAGTCTTCTAAAGGTAGCGCACAGCACTGCAGCTGTGCGCCATTTTCCTCTCAGCACACTTCACACGGCAGTCACTGAGGGTGCAGGGCGCTGGGAGGGGGGCGCCCTGGGAGGCAAATGAAAACCTATTTTGGCTAAAAATACCTCACATATAGCCTCCGGAGGCTATATGGAGATATTTAACCCCTGCCAGAATCCGTTAAAAGCGGGAGACGAGGCCGCCGAAAAAGGGGCGGGGCCTATCTCCTCAGCACACAGCGCCATTTTCCCTCACAGAAAGGCTGGAGGGAAGGCTCCCAGGCTCTCCCCTGCACTGCACTACAGAAACAGGGTTAAAACAGAGAGGGGGGGCACTAATTTGGCGTTAGAAATATATAAAACAGATGCTATAAGGGAAAACACTTATATAAGGTTGTCCCTATATAATTATAGCGTTTTTGGTGTGTGCTGGCAAACTCTCCCTCTGTCTCTCCAAAGGGCTAGTGGGTCCTGTCCTCTATCAGAGCATTCCCTGTGTGTGTGCTGTGTGTCGGTACGTGTGTGTCGACATGTATGAGGACGATGTTGGTGAGGAGGCGGAGCAATTGCCTGTAATGGTGATGTCACTCTCTAGGGAGTCGACACCGGAATGGATGGCTTATGTAGGGAATTACGTGATAATGTCAACACGCTGCAAGGTCGGTTGACGACATGAGACGGCCGACAAACAATTAGTACCGGTCCAGACGTCTCAAAAAACACCGTCAGGGGTTTTAAAACGCCCGTTTACTTTAGTCGGTCGACACAGACACAGACAGGGACACTGAATCCAGTGTCGACGGTGAATAAACAAACGTATTCCTTATTAGGGCCACACGTTAAAGGCAATGAAGGAGGTGTTACATATTTCTGATACTACAAGTACCACAAAAGAGGGTATTATGTGTGATGTGAAAAAACTACAGTAGTTTTTCCTGAATCAGATAAATTAAATAAAGTGTGTGATGATGCGTGGGTTCCCCCCGATAGAAAATTATGGGCGGTATACCCTTTCCCGCCAGAAGTTAGGGCGCGTTGGGAAACACCCCTTAGGGTGGATAAGGCGCTCACACGCTTATCAAAACAAGTGGCGGTACCGTCTATAGATAGGGCCGTCCTCAAGGACCAGCTGACAGGAGGCTGGAAAATATCATAAAAAGTATATACACACATACTGGTGTTATACTGCGACCAGCGATCGCCTCAGCCTGGATGTGCAGAGCTGGGGTGGCTTGGTCGGATTCCCTGACTAAAAATATTGATACCCTTGACAGGGACAGTATTTTATTGACTATAGAGCATTTAAAGGATGCATTTCTATATATGCGAGATGCACAGAGGGATATTTGCACTCTGGCATCATGAGTAAATGCGATGTCCATATCTGCCAGAAGATGTTATGGACACGACAGTGGTCAGGTGATGCAGATTCCAAACGGCAAAAAGGTGTATTGCCGTATAAAGGAAGAGGAGTTTTTTGGGGTCGGTCCATCGGACCTGGTGGCCACGGCAACTGCTGGAAAATCCACCGTTTTTACCCTAAGTCACATCTCTGCAGAAAAAGACACCGTCTTTTCAACCTCAGTCTTTTCGTCCCTATAAGATCATATCTGCCCAGGGATAGAGGAAAGGGAAGAAGACTGCAGCAGGCAGCCCATTCCCAGGAACAGAAGCGCTCCACCGCTTCTGACAAGTTCTCAGCATGGCGCTGAGACCGTACAGGACCCCTGGATCCTACAAGTAGTATCCCAGGGGTACAGATTGGAATGTAGAGACGTTTCCTCTTCGCAGGCTCCTGAAGTCTGCTTTACCAAGGTCTCCCTCCGACAAGGAGGCAGTATGGGAAAAAATTTCACAAGCTGTATTCCCAGCAGGTGATAATTAAATTACCCCTCCTACTACAAGGAAAAGGGGTATTATTCCACACTATATTGTGGTACTGAAGCCAGAAGGCTAGGTGAGACTTATTCTAAAAAATTTTTTGAACACTTACAAAGGTTCAAATCAAGATGGAGTCACTCAGAGCAGTGATAACGAACCAGGAAGAAGGGGACTATATAGTGTCCGGGGACATCAGGGATGCTTACCTCTATGTCCCAAATTTGCCCTTCTCACTAAGGGTACCTCAGGTTCGTGGTGCAGAACTGTCACTATCAGTTTTAGACGCTGCCGTTTGGATTGTCCACGGCACCCTGGGTCTTTACCAAGGTAATGGCCGAAATGATGATTCTTCTTCGAAGAAAAGGCGTCTTAATTATCCCTTACTTGGACGATCTCCTGATAAGGGCATAGTCCAGGGAACAGTTGGAGGTCGGAGTAGCACTATCTCGGATACTGCTACAACAGCACGGGTGGATTCTAAATATTCCAAAATCGCAGCTGATCCCGACGACACGTCTGCTGTGCCTAGGGATGATTCTGGACACAGTCCAGAAAAAGGTGTTTCTCCCGGAAGAGAAAGCCAGGGAGTTATCCGAGCTAGTCAGGAACCTCCTAAAAACAGTGCATCATTGCACAAGGGTCCTGGTAAAAATGGTGGCTTCCTACGAAGCAATTCCATTCGGCAGATTTCACGCAAGAACTTTTCAGTGGGATCTGCTGGACAAATGGTCCGGATCGCATCTTCAGATGCATCAGCGGATAACCCTATATCCAAGGACAAGGGTGTCTCTCCTGTGGTGGTTATAGAGTGCCCATCTTCTAGAGGGCCGCAGATTTGGCATTCAGGATTGGATGCTGGTGACCACGGAGCCCAGCCCGAGAGGCTGGGGAGCAGTCACACAAGGAAAAAATTTCCAGGGAGTGTGATCAAGTCTGGAGACTTTTCTCCACATAAATATACTGGAGCTAAGGGTAAATTTATAATACTCTAAGCTTAGCAAGACCTCTGCTTCAAGGTCAGCCGGTATTGATCCAGTGGGAAAAACATCACGGCAGTCGCCCACGTAAACAGACAGGGCGACACAAGAAGCAGGAGGGCAATGGCAAAAACTGCAAGGACTTTTCGCTGGGCGGAAAATCATGTGATAGCACTGTCAGCAGTGTTTCATCCCGGGAATGGAAACTGGGAAGCAGACTTCCTCAGCAGGCACGACCTCCACCCGGGAGAGTGGAAACTTCATCGGGAAGTTTTTTCCACATGATTGTAAACCGTTGGGAAATACCAAAGGTGGACATGATGGCGTCCCGTCTGAACAAAAAACGGGACAGGTATTGCGCCAGGTCAAGAGACCCTCAGGCAATAGCTGTGGACGTTCTGGTAACACCGTGGGTGTACCAGTCGGTGTATGTGTTCCCTCCTCTGCTTCTCATACCTAAGGTGCTGAGAATTATAAGACGTAGAGGAGTAAGAACTATACTCATGGCTCCGGATTGGCCAAGAAGGACTTGGTACCCGGAACTTCAAGAGATGCTTACAGAGGTTTTATGGCCTCTGCCGCTAAGAAGGGACTTGCTTCAGCAAGTACCATGTCTGTTCCAAGACTTACCGCAGCTGCGTTTGTCGGCATGGCGGTGGAACGCCGGATCCTAAGGGAAAAAGGCATTCCGGAAGAGGTCATTCCTACCCTGGTCAAAGCCAGAAAGGAGGTGACCGCACAACATTATCACCACATGTGGCGAAAATATGTTGCGTGGTGTGAGGCCAGGAAGGCCCCACAAAGAAATTTCAACTCTGTCGTTTCCTGCATTTCCTGAAAACAGGAGTGTCTATGGGCCTCAAATTGGGGTCCATTAAGGTTCAAATTTCGGCCCTGTCGATTTTCTTCCAGAAAGAATTGGCTTCAGTTCCTGAAGTCCAGAATTTTGTCAAGGGAGTATTGCATATACAACCCCCTTTTGTGCCTCCAGTGGCACTGTGGGATCTCAACGTAGTTCTGGGATTCCTCAAATCACATTGGTTTAAAACCAGTCAAATCTGTGGATTTGAAGCATCTCACATGAAAAGTGACCATGATCTTGGCCCTGGCCTGGACCAGGCGAGTGTCAAATTGGTGGTTTTTTCTCAAAAAAGCCCATATCTGTTTGTCCATTCGGACAGGGCAGAGCTGCGGACTCGTCCCCAGTTCTCTCCCTAAGGTGGTGTCAGTGTTTCACCTGAACCAGCTTATTGTGGTGCCTTGCACCTACTAGGGACTTGGAGGACTCCAAGTTGCTAGATGTTGTCAGGGCCCTGAAAATATATGTTTCCAGGACGGCTGGAGTCAGGAAATCTGACTTGCTGTTATCCTGTATGCACCCAACAAACTGGGTGCTTTTGCTTCTAAGCAGACTATTGCTAGTGGATGTGTAATACAATTCAGCTTGCACATTCTGTGGCAGGCCTGCCACAGCCAAAATATGTAAATGCCCATTCCACAAGGAAGGTGGGCTCATCTTGGGCGGCTGCCCGAGGGGTCTCGGCTTTTACAACTTTGCCGAGCGGTTATTTAGTCAGGGGCAAACACGTTTGTAAAATCCTACAAATTTGATACCCTGGCTAAGGAGGACCTGGAGTTCTCTCATTCGGTGCTGCAGAGTCATCCGCACTCTCCCGCCCGTTTGGGAGCTTTGGTATTATCCCCATGGTCCTTTCAGGAACCCCAGCATCCACTAGGACGATAGAGAAAATAAGAATTTACTTACCGATAATTCTATTTCTCGGAGTCCGTAGTGGATGCTGGGCGCCCATCCCAAGTGCGGATTATCTGCAATACTTGTACATAGTTACAAAAATCGGGTTATTATTGTTGTGAGCCATCTTTTCAGAGGCTCCGCTGTTATCATACTGTTAACTGGGTTCAGATCACAGGTTGTACAGTGTGATTGGTGTGGCTGGTATGAGTCTTACCCGGGATTCAAAATCCTTCCTTATTATGTACGCTCGTCCGGGCACAGTATCTAACTGGCTTGGAGGAGGGTCATAGGGGGAGGAGCCAGTGCACACCACCTGATCCTAAAGCTTTACTTTTTGTGCCCTGTCTCCTGCGGAGCCGCTATTCCCCATGGTCCTTTCAGGAACCCCAGCATCCACTACGGACTCCGAGAAATAGAATTATCGGTAAGTAAATTCTTATTTTTTTTTTTTTAATTAATTTATTTTATTAATTACCATTTTTCCACCACACTGAATTTGCATTTGTTTACCCACAAGGAGGATGATGAGGTACTTCAGGAAACTGTAGGAAATATGGACAGATTCACAAGAATGCCCACACACTGCAGCATATCAGGACCTTTTGGCTGATATCTTTTTTTTTTTTTTTTTTCTTTCCAAAACTGACCGACTGGACGATTGAAGCGGAGCGTTCTTGGACCATTTTATCAGCGTTTGCCCAAAATGCTCGCACTACACAATAAAACAGGCCAATCAGTCGGTTATTGGCAAATTTGCTCAATAATTGTAATGTGTAGCTAGCCTTAGGGTGCTTTTAAATACCAAGTTTGGGGATCACTAGCATAGGTGATACCAAACATCATCAAGTTTTCTTTACTCTGAATTCACAAGTGTGTATAAATATATTCATGTATGTATTTATTCCATTGCTGTTCTCATAAAACTTTCATTACGCACAAATACTACAATTGTCATAATTAGTAATTATAACCCTCATTGCTCTCAATTCTATATGTATCTTTGGGGGGAATTCAGTTGTTTATTCGCCTGATCTCCCGTCTAAAGTGACTGGAGATAGAAGCGCGATATTCAATTGTTCCCCCTTACTGCACTGATCACGACGTATCAGTTGGGTTTAGCCGCGAAAAGCTGCAAAACTGGACTAAACGAATGGGCGCAATGCGAAAAGTCCAGCTTGGGCGCCCAAACGGGTCACTTTTCACACATTTCAGCTCTCCTCCACCAGGAGTAGCGAGCTGAAATTAAGTTCTCGTGCCCGCTGGCAGAGACATTTGACTAGCTATCAGCAGGGATCTGCGATAACGATTGAATACTCCCCTATGAGTCTGATTCTGAGGTGGGAGAAAAGCAAAACAGAGCAAGCAACTGTGCACATGGGCAAAACCATGTTGCAATGCAGGTGGAGGTCTTTTAAATGTGCAGAGAGCTTTAGATTTGGAGGGGGCATGTCTAAATGAAATCTAAATTGCAATGTAAAAATAAAGTTATCCAGCATTTGTGGGCTACTCGCAAAAGCAGCGAGTATTTACCCTACATGCGAAAACAATAAATGTATGTTTATTCATTGCAGTGCAACATGGTATGTAAAAGTCTAACGTTACTTGATCTGTTTTTTTGCTTTGCTTCCACCTCAGAATCAGGCCCAGGGGGTAGTCTAACATGGCCGACGCCCAGAGCGCTGTAGATTAGAAGCGTAACCCCAGTCATCTCACCAGCACTGTAGCCTGCGAAAGCATCCTCATTCACCACTGGATGTAAAGGAAGGAAGATTCTGTCTGCATTTTTCTCTCGACACTGAATGTCGGGCATTATAACATGACGCCCAACATTTATGAAGAGTGTGGACACGGAGGGGGGGGTGGGGGGGAAGCACTTCTGCTCTTCATAGTAGAGCAGTGGGTGAATTGATGCTGATGAGGTAGTCACAGGGGCTAATGTACACCTCGATGCAATGCTCATTAGAAAAGTAAATGTAAAGTGCATCCTGAAAAAATGATGCAGTTTTATGTCTCTATCGTAGTACAGAACATCATTTGGTGGAGTGCACACAATGTATAATGTCTTTATAAGCTTTTCATGCATTAAAGAGATGAGTGCAACCCCCCAAAGGAGTAGTGGGTGCTGGCTATGTGGTACTTGGGGGTAGTGGAAAGGGATCAGGTGGTGGCTCTTCTAGTTAGCAGACAATCTTCTTTTCTGTGAGGATACAAATTGGGAGGAGTGGATGCTCCTATAGCATACTAATATTGGACTACTTTTTCTTTTTTACCACATCTGAATGGCGAGACCCTATGCGACAGCACAAATGAGATTCATGTCTACCCTTCCGTCACGCTTTTCTTGTGGAGGGGTATAGCCAAAACAGAAATGGAATATGCCTGTGCGTGGTTTCAACCATAATATTGTGTAAGGCACCAGCTGCATGGCAGTATTAATGCTGTATGGGTATATAAAACAAAAATACTTTATCTGTGCTAAATCCCTGACACAATTTTAACTCTCTGCCGCCACCAGGCTCCTACACTGGCAGTGTTTCTCCACTAGGCTCTATCACTAGGCTCTGCATATTTTTGGTTGGAGGCAGCTAATTCACCGCTGCCAACTTGATATTGATCAGTGCTGCACTTTTTAACAGGCAGCATGCTTGAGCTTGGAGACTCTGGGCTCAGGCTTAGTACAGTCAGAGAACAGACATGTGTTTTACACTTATTGGCTAGTTATAGGCTACCAGCAGCTGCAGGCTTCTTTAAAAGCTGGAAGATGTTTATTTTATCCCAATATATTGTGTTTAAAAGCCCAGTTCCTAGTTGAAGAGACTAGGAATATCACTGCATTACACTCCTCTAGATCTTCACACTCATTTCAGCTTGCAGAGTCCTTCTCTTATTCCGTTATGGCACAGAATACAGCAGGGCGTAATTCAATCCCAGTCCCTTTAACCCAATTTATTTGGATACACTGTTTTTATGCATCCTCCTGGTGAAGTTTATACATTGTAAGCAGTGGACACAGGGGGTTGTACCCCTCTGTGCATGAGAATTCCGAAGGAGAATACTTTAAGGAGACTTACTCCAGGGGCCATCTTCTCCCTCTGGCTGAAAATGGGCTCCAAGGGGGTAGGCTACAATATGGTGCAGCAGTGTCCCTGCTGCCAAGTGTGGCGTCTTCAGGGCTCCAGTATAGCATATTGCTGGCTGACCGTCTCCTTGTCCCACCTTAGTAAATCCAAACTTGAGTCTGCTTGCTAAGTACCTTTGGCAGGTCACTATAGCTGTTAAGGTGGACTAGAACCACTGGGCCACCCAGGTTACGGTATGACACAGACTTTATTTTTAATATGTGGCTATACATGTATATGCAATTATAGTTTACATTTAAACACTGGGACACACTTGCTGTACACATACTGTGCTTAATCAAAGCACCGCTGCCTGGCATTGGAGGTTCACAGCTACTCTGCACGCAATGTCTTAGAATCAGTTTTATACTTTATAAAAACATTTATACATATTTTAAAAATGTATTTCTACGTACTTTAAATACTTTTTATACTAGACCGGGTGCCTAGCACCATGACTTTAACCCTTGCAATGCTCCCGTCCACATCGTTCTACAGAACGCAATGACCAGAGTATAGCCCTGCAGCATGTATTCCTTATATATTCTGTTGCACTTTACAGTAATAAAATAAGAACTGGGAAATAACAGACCAAGTGGTAATAGTTCCCTGATTGTAACCTTGGCTTACGGTCATTAGGTCGACATGAGTTTTTCACCAATTATTATTTTTTATTTATTTCTCTGACGTCCTAAGTGGATGCTCCGTAAGGACCATGGGGAATAGTGGCTCCGCAGGAGACTTGGCACAACTAAAAGAAAGCTTTTGGTCTAACTGGTGTGCACTGGCTCCTCCCTATATGACCCTCCTCCAGACTTCAGTTAGAATCTTGTGCCCGGCTGAGCTGGATGCACACTAGGGGCTCTCCTGAGCTCCTAGAAAAAAAAAGTATATTTTAGGTTTTTTATTTTCAGTGAGATCTGCTGGCAACAGACTCACTGCTACGAGGGACTAAGGGGAGAAGAAGCGAACCTACCTGCTTGCAGCTAGCTTGGGCTTCTTAGGCTACTGGACACCATTAGCTCCAGAGGGATCGAACACAGGACCCGACCTCGATCGTCCGGTCCCGGAGCCGCGCCGCCGTCCCCCTTACAGAGCCAGAAGCATGAAGATGGTCCGGAAAATCGGCGGCAGAAGACTTCGGTCTTCAACAAGGTAGCGCACAGCACTGCAGCTGTGCGCCATTGCTCCTCATGCACACCTCACACTCCGGTCACTGATGGGTGCAGGGCGCTTGGGGGGGGGGGGGGGCGCCCTGAGCAGCAATATGAATACCTTGGCTGGCAAAAAATCACAATATATAGTCCCAGAGGCTATATATGTGATAAATACCCCTGCCAGAATCCATAAAAAAAGCGGGAGAAAAGTCTGCCGAAAAAGGGGCGGGGCTATCTCCCTCAGCACACTGGCGCCATTTTTCCCTCACAACCCAGCTGGAAGGATTGCTCCCTGGCTCTCCCCTGCAGTTTCAAGCTACAAAAGGGTAAAAAAGAGAGGGGGGGCACTAAATTTAGGCGCAGCAATATATATATACATACATACATACATACATACATACATACATACATACATACATACATACATACATGCAGCTATAAGGGAAAACACTCAGTTATAGTGTTAATCCCTGTGTTATATAGCGCTCTGGTGTGTGCTGGCATACTCTCTCTCTGTCTCCCCAAAGGGCTTTGTGGGGTCCTGACCTCTGTCAGAGCATTCCCGGTGTGTGTCGGTACGGCTGTGTCGACATGTTTGATGAGGAGGCTTATGTGGAGGCGGAGCAGATGCCTATAAATGTGATGTCACCCCCTGCGGGGCCGACACCTGAGTGGATGGTTATGTGGAAGGAATTACGTGACATTGTCGACTCCTTACATAAAAGGTTTGACGACATACCAAATATGGGACAGCCGGCTTCTCAGCCTGTGCCTGCCCAGGCGTCTCAAAAGCCATCAGGGGCTCTAAAACGCCTGCTACCTCAGATGTCGACACGGATACTGACTCCAGTGTCGACGACGATGAGACTAATGTAACTTCCAATAGGGCCACACGTTACATGATTGAGGCTATGAAAAATGTGTTGCACATTTCTGATGTTACCCCAGGTACCACAAAAAAGGGTATTATGTTTGGAGAGAAAAAACTACCAGTAGTTTTTCCTCCATCTGAGGAATTAAATGAAGTGTGTGAAGAAGCGTGGGCTTCCCCCGATAAGAAACGAGTAATTTCTAAAAGGTTACTAATGACGTACCCTTTCCCGCCAGAGGATAGGTCACGTTGGGAAACATCCCCTAGGGTGGGTAAAGCGCTCACACGCTTGTCAAAGAAGGTGGCACTACCGTCTCCGGATACGGCCGCCCTAAAGGAACCTGCTGATAGGAAGCAGGAGGCTATCCTGAAGTCTGTATATACACACACAGGTATTCTACTGAGACAAGCTATTGCTTCAGCATGGATGTGCAGTGCTGCAGCTGCGTGGTCAGATTCTCTGTCGGAAAATATTGATACCCTAGACAGGGACACTATATTGCTAACCGTAGAGCATATTAAAGACGCAGTCTTATACATGAGAGATGGACAGAGGGATATTTGCCGGCTGGCATCTAAAATAAGTGCAATGTCCATTTCTGCAAGGAGAGGGTTATGGACTCGGCAGTGGACAGGTGATGCAGATTCTAAAAGGCACATGGAAGTTTTGCCTTATAAGGGTGAGGAGTTATTCGGGGATGGTCTCTCGGACCTCGTTTCCACAGCAACAGCTGGGAAGTCTGCATTTTTACCCCATGTTCCCTCACAGCCAAAGAAAGCACCGTATTATCAGGTACAGTCCTTTCGGCCCCATAAGGGCAAGCGGGTTAAAGGCGCGGCCTTTCTGCCCAGAGGCAGAGGTAGAGGGAAAAAGCTGCAGCATACAGCCAGTTCCCAGGAGCAAAAGTCCTCCCCTGCTTCCTCCAAGTCCACCGCATGACGCTGGGGCTCCACAGGCGGAGCCAGGTACGGTGGGGGCCCGTCTCAAAAATTTCAGCAATCAGTGGGCTCGCTCACGGGTGGATCCCTGGATCTTTCAAGTAGTATCTCAGGGGTACAAGCTGGAATTCGAGACGTCTCCCCCCCGCCGTTTCCTCAAATCTGTCTTGCCAACAACTCCCTCAGTCAGGGAGGCAGTGCTAGAGGCAATTCACAAGATGTATTCCCAGCAGGTGATGGTCAAGGTGCCCCTACTTCAACAAGGACGGGGTTACTATTCCACAATGTTTGTGGTACCGAAACCGGACGGTTCGGTGAGACCCATTTTAAATTTGAAATCCTTGAACACATATATAAAAAAATTCAAGTTCAAGATGGAATCACTCAGGGCGGTTATTGCAAGCCTGGACGAGGGGGATTACATGGTATCACTGGACATCAAGGATGCTTACCTGCATGTCCCCATTTACCATCCTCACCAGGAGTACCTCAGATTTGTGGTACAGGATTGTCATTACCAATTCCAGACGTTGCCGTTTGGTCTATCCACGGCTCCGAGGGTCTTTACCAAGGTAATGGCCGAAATGATGATACTCCTTCGAAAGAAGGGAGTTTTAATTATCCCGTACTTGGACGATCTCCTGATAAAGGCGAGGTCCAGGGAGCAGTTGTTGGTCGGGGTAGCACTATCTCGGGAGGTGCTACAACAGCACGGCTGGATTCTAAATATTCCAAAGTCACAGCTGGTCCCTACGACACGTCTACTGTTCCTGGAGATGGTTCTGGACACGGAACAGAAAAAAGTGTTTCTCCCGGAGGAGAAGGCCAAGGAGCTGTCATCTCTAGTCAGAGGCCTCCTAAAACCAAAACAGGTGTCGGTGCATCACTGCACGCGGATCCTGGGAAAGATGGTAGCTTCCTACGAAGCAATTCCATTCGGCAGGTTCCATGCAAGAACCTTTCAGTGGGACCTGTTGGACAAGTGGTCCGGATCGCATCTTCAGATGCATCGGCTGATAACCCTGTCTCCAAGGACCAGGGTGTCTCTGCTGTGGTGGCTGCAAAGTGCTCATCTTCAAGAAGGCCGCAGATTCGGCATACAGGACTGGGTCCTGGTGACCACGGATGCCAGCCTTCGAGGCTGGGGGGCAGTCACACAGGGAAGAAACTTCCAAGGACTATGGTCAAGTCAGGAGACTTCCCTACACATAAATATTCTGGAACTAAGGGCCATTTTCAATGCCCTAAGTCAGGCAAAACCCCTGCTTCAAAACCAGCTGGTACTGATCCAGTCAGACAACATCACGGCAGTCGCCCATGTAAACTGACAGGGCGGCACGAGAAGCAGGACGGCGATGGCAGAAGCCACAAGGATTCTCCGATGGGCGGAAAATCACGTGTTAGCACTGTCAGCAGTGTTTATTCCGGGAGTGGACAACTGGGAAGCAGACTTCCTCAGCAGGCACAACCTCCACCCGGGAGAGTGGGGACTTCATCTAGAAGTCTTCCAACTGATTGTAAACCGTTGGGAAAGGCCACAGGTGGACATGATGGCGTCCCGCCTAAACAAAAAGCTAGAAAGATATTGCGCCAGGTCAAGAGACCCGCAGGCGATAGCTGTGGACGCTCTAGTGACACCGTGGGTGTACCGGTCGGTTTATGTGTTCCCTCCTCTTCCTCTCATACCAAAGGTACTGAGGATAATAAGGAGAAGAGGAGTAAGAACTATACTCATTGTTCCGGATTGGCCAAGAAGAGCTTGGTACCCGGAACTTCAAGAAATGATCTCAGAGGACCCATGGCCTCTGCCGCTCAGACAGGACCTGCTGCAGCAGGGGCCATGTCTGTTCCAAGACTTACAGCGGCTGCGTTTGACGGCATGGCGGTTGAACACCGGATCCTGAAGGAAAAGGGCATTCCGGAGGAAGTCATTCCTACGCTGATTGAAGCTAGGAAAGAAGTGACCGCAAACCATTATCACCGCATTTGGCGAAAATATGTTGCGTGGTGTGAGGCCAGGAAAGCCCCAACGGAGGAATTTCAGCTGGGCCGTTTTTCTGCACTTCCTACAGTCAGGGGTGACTATGGGCCTAAAATTGGGTTCCATTAAGGTCCAGATTTCGGCTCTATCGATTTTCTTCCAGAGAGAACTGGCTTCACTACCTGAAGTTCAGACTTTTGTTAAGGGAGTGCTGCATATTCAGCCCCCTTTTGTGCCTCCAGTGGCACCTTGGGATCTCAACGTGGTGTTGGATTTCCTAAAGTCACATTGGTTTGAGCCACTTAAAACCGTGGAATTGAAATATCTCACGTGGAAAGTGGTCATGTTGTTGGCCTTGGCTTCGGCCAGGCGTGTATCAGAATTGGCGGCTTTGTCATGTAAAAGCCCTTATCTGATTTTCCATATGGCTAGGGCAGAATTGAGGACTCGTCCCCAATTTCTCCCTAAGGTGGTATCAGCCTTTCATCTGAACCAACCTATCGTGGTGCCTGCGGCTACTAAAGACTTGGAGGCTTCCAAGTTGTTGGACGTAGTCAGGGCCCTGAAAATTTGTTTCCAGGACAGCTGGAGTCCGAAAGACTGACTCGCTATTTATCCTGTATGCGCCCCACAAGTTGGGTGCATCTGCTTCAAAGCAGACTATTGCTCGCTGGATCTGTAGTACGATTCAGCTTGCACATTCTGCGGCTGGACTGCCGCATCCTAAATCAGTGAAAGCCCATTCCACGAGGAAGGTGGGCTCTTCTTGGGCTGCTGCCCGAGGGGTCTCGGCTCTTCAACTTTGCCGAGCAGCTACTTGGTCGGGTCAAACACATTTGCAAAATTCTACAAGTTTGACACCCTGGCTGAGGAGGACCTAGAGTTTGCCCATTCGGTGCTGCAGAGTCATCCGCACTCTCCCGCCCGTTTGGGAGCTTTGGTATAATCCCCATGGTCCTTACGGAGTCCCAGCATCCACTTAGGACGTCAGAGAAAATAAGAATTTACTCACCGGTAATTCTATTTCTCGTAGTCCGTAGTGGATGCTGGGCGCCCATCCCAAGTGCGGATTGTCTGCAAAACTTGTATATAGTTATTGTTTAACTAAAGGGTTATTGTTGAGCCATCTGTTGAGAGGCTCAGTTGTTGTCATACTGTTAACTGGGTATTGTATCACGAGTTATACGGTGTGATTGGTGTGGCTGGTATGAGTCTTACCCGGGATTCAAAATCCTTCCTTATTGTGTCAGCTCTTCCGGGCACAGTATCCTAACTGAAGTCTGGAGGAGGGTCATAGAGGGAGGGGCCAGTGCACACCAGTTAGACCAAAAGCTTTCTTTTAGTTGTGCCCAGTCTCCTGCGGAGCCGCTATTACCCATGGTCCTTACGGAGTCCCAGCATCCACTACGGACTACGAGAAATAGAATTACCGGTGAGTAAATTCTTATTTATTTATTTTTTCATTTTTTGAACTTTTTCATACATTACGATCTACGTGGACTACAATTGGGAACGGTAACCTGTGCCGAGCGCAGCAGTAGCGGAGCGAGGCACCTTGCCCGAAGCATGGCGAGTGAACACTGTGCACTAATTGGGGTTCCCCGTCACTTTCCGAAGAAAATGACACCAGAAAAAGTAAAAAAACTCTTGTCAACCTTTTTCCATGTCGACCTAATGACTGTCGACCTAATGACCCATACCCGTAACCTTACAGTCTAAAATATACATATACACAGATCCTGGCGCTTTATTTTATTTATTTCCAGTTATTTATATAGCGCACACATATTCCGCAGTGCTTTACAGAGAATACTTGCCCATTCACATCTGTCCCTGCCTCAGTGGAGCTTACAATCTATTCCCTACCACATGTACACGTACACACATTCACGCTAGGGTTAAATTTTGTTGGGATCCAATTAACCTACCAGTATATTTTTGGATTGTGGGAGGAAACCGGAGTACCCAGAGGAAACCCACGCAAACATAGGGAGAATATACAAACTCCACACAGTTACAGCCATGGTGGGTATCGAACCCATGACCTCAGTGCTGTGAGGCAGTAATGCTAACCATTACACCATCCGTACTGCTTCAAGAATAACATTGGGACTTAACCCAGCGCTACAGGGAGGGGGCAGGTCCTGGCTGCATAGGTGAGCATTGTTTTCCTCCTCTTTCTCTTGTGCTGTACTCTTGGTCTGTCTTGCGGTTCTTGGTTAGTAACAGCTGTAATACATAAGCCAGAGTGGCTGCGGAGTGCAAAAGCAAACTCTACAGACAGAACAGAGTCTGCTTCAACTTTTGGTGGGCTTTGGGGAGCCTGCCAGAAAGACAGTGCTGGATGCAGACTGCATCTCCCTCCAGGTCCCAGCCGTTACACAACGGTTGTCCCAAGGACCCCCCCATACTGTTCACGTAATCCTTATACAGGTTATTTTATCCTTTTATTTATAGAATACTGAGTCATTCACGAGTCACTGCCACAGTGGAGGTTACACCTATGAACATATATATATATATATATATATATATATATATATACACACACATATGTTAGAACCCAATTAACCTACAACTCTGGTTTTGAATTGTGGGAGGAAACTGAAGCAGCCAGAGAAAACCAACATAAGCATAGGATTTGCAGACTCGTAATAACCCATGGGTTCCATTGTTTGAAATGCAGTATGTCCTGTACACAGGCGTCATCACGTGTCCTTATGTTAAGAACCGTGCTTTTATGATTTTTAGCTGTGCTCAAGTAATGTAACAGACAAAAAGCATAGGTACTTTCCTACATTGCATGCATGTGTTTGTTCAGCTTTGTGTTAACCATAATTATCCGTGTAGGTGGCTATTTAAAAGGAGAGTTGTGTGAGTGTGTAGCCATTTGCAGTGTCGCACAGACTGTGGTGTTGAAGGGGTTACAGCTGCAGTATCTGGCTGCGGGCTCTGAGCTGTAACCAATGAGATGTGAAGAAGGGGTGTGCCAGGCTTTCACACCTGGATCTCTTGGCAGCTTTCTGTCTCTCTCTGTTAATCCCTCCAGGGCCTCAGCCTCCGCCTGCATGATCAGGCCATGCAGGCCAGCTCTAGCCTCTGAAGTGGAGAGACGCAGTGACTCCCACAGAAGCTATATAGCAACAGTAAACATGTTAACGTCATTCATGTAAAATTCTATCATTGTATTTAGTCTTGTTTTCTCCTTGAGTGCGTCAAGGCAAAAGGATGACACAGCATGGAATTTCACCCTGATCAATTCATATTTATTATATGATTAAATATTCATCTTGTAGGTTCCGTACACGTGGTAATATTGACTCCGTTACTTCGTTTATACCTGATTTGCAAGTGTATATGGACACAACGCTACGGTTACGACTTTCACATCTCTGCATATGTGTATGGTATGATGTGGGAGAAATGTGAATGTTGGGCAGAGCAGCATATTGCCCTGTATACCTGTCACATTTACACACTTTGCTTCAAATGAAACCACAAAACAGCTGATTTAAATAATTAAAGGATTTATTAATTTAGTCTTTGAAAGTTTTTTTTTTTTTTTTTTTTTTATAAGCAGAAGCTTTCCTCTATGACGGACGAATCACATATTTCTTATTCACTCTCATGTCACAAAACAAGCTGAATATGGCATCCACGTGACATCAGCCTGAGTTCTGCTTTGTGTGTGATAGGACTACTAGTACACTATGTATAAAAAATTGATTGGACACTCCCCCACCCCACCCCCATGCAAGCGAAATGGTGTGCTCTTGCAGCATGCAGGTGTTCTTGAAGGTATAATATGGGTGGAAGGGCACTGATTAGATTATTTGCTGATGAAATGGCTTGCCGGAGGGAGCTAATCGAGTTTGAAAAGGGGGTCATCGTGGGCTGCACGATGTCATGTTTCCAGGGCAGTGCACTGGTATACAGAGAATTCTGTAACCTGGATGGACTGGCCAGCTCAGAGTCCAGATCTTAACCCCATTCATCCTCTGGGATGAGTTGGAGCGACTGGTGCGTTCTAGCCTGACGCAACCATCTTCAGAGTTGCAGTTGGCCACTGGACTTAAGGCGTAATGGCAAACCATACCGCCTGCCGTTGTCCAGGAACTTGTGGGCAGTTTGCCAAGAAGGGTGTCTGCAGTAATCGCTGTACGTGGTGGACCTACAAAGTACTGACGTCAATAAAATCTTGTAGTAAATACTTATTTGCCTTTCCCCCTCATATTTAATACAGGTTTCTTCTATAAAGCATCACTCATCTACATGATAATCATCCCCCCTTGTTAGTGTTTTATGTATGTTTAATTGTTGATTGCCAAAAACAATATAAGAACTTAAGCTAAATTATTGAACTAATAGACCTGTGTGTCTATTTTATTTTTATTTTTTGTAAAGCAATCGTATGAACTGACTGATCTATGTTGTGTTTGTGTTTTTTGCATATAGATTTAGATTTTTGTGTGCACATTTACAAAGCACAGGTTGCCGTGTATACAGGCGATTAGTAAATCTTGTTGCTAACAGTGCATGCTGGGAATTGCTAATTAAGGATGTCCGGCAGAGACTCAACTCTCGTCTCCCTCCTCTCTGGCAAAGCATTACATCCTGTCTATCTGCAGAGCTATCCAGAACATTCTGCTCTAATCTCCCCCTCTCTCCCTTTTTACCTCTCAGCTGAACAGAGATTCACAACTTCAGTATACACTACATAATGTGCATTATCAGCAGGAGGACTCGCAGTATCGCTATATTAATTATGTCTTCTATATAAAACCCTAACATGGACTTTATTCTCAAGCACTGGGGAACACTTCTCTTAAAAACATGGAAAATAAACATTTTAAAAATATTACACTGTATTCTTTCTCCATACCACTATCCTCTAACTTGGATTGGATATACTTTTTTTTTATGTAATGTACTTTTATTTTAATGGCATGCTCTTAGGATGACGAGGCATTCAAATATTAATCAGGGTAATTCTCAAGTGGGACAAGCGGTGATGTCAACCTGATTTCCTATTTACAAAAACTTAGTTTTAGATTCATGTTTAGTAGGCATTAAGGGGTATATGCAATTGCGGTCGAATTCCCGAAATTGTCGAATTTCGGGTCATTTTCGACCAAAAAAAAAAAATCGCCTATGCAATTCAGTGCTTTCCGACCAAAAAACGGACTTTCAAAATTCGACTTTTTGAAATTCGAATTTTTGCAAATTCGACTTTTCTGCAATGATACAAGTGCTGCAATTCGACCAAAGCATATTCAATTCAAGTTTGGAAATTCGACAGCAGGGCTTTTAGACAGCAAATTCGTCATTTTCAATCCGCCACACTTTGGAGGGTGAAAACAAATAAAAAAATTTTAAACATGTTTTTTTTGGTGTTTTTTTTTTTTTGGGAATAGCAGATCTATTTATATTAGAAGGGATTAGGTACTTTTTTTTTTTTTTTGGGAGGCACAAATATTATTTATATATTTTTTAAAATATTATTATTTTTTTTTTTTTTTTATGCTGGAACGGTAAAATCTAAAAAAAAAATGGCGTGGGGTCCCCCCTCCAAAGCATAACCAGCCTCGGGCTCATTGAGCTGGTCCTGGTTCTAAAAATGCGGGGGAAAAATTGACAGGGGATCCCCCGTATTTTTAAAACCAGCACCGGGCTCTGCGCCTGGTGCTGGTGCCAAAAATACGGGGGACAAAAAGAGTAGGGGTCCCCCGTATTTTTAACACCAGCATCGGGCTCCACTAGCTGGACAGATAATGCCACAGCCGGGGGTCACTTTTATGCCGTGCCCTGCGGCCGTGGCATTAAATATCCAACTAGTCACCCCTGGCCGGGGTACCCTGGGGGAGTGGGGACCCCTTCAATCAAGGGGTCCCCCCCCCCCAGCCACCCAAGGGCCAGGGGTGAAGCCCGAGGCTGTCCCCCCCCCCCCATCCAATGGGCTGCGGATGGGGGGGCTGATAGCCTTTTGTGATAATAAAAAGATATTGTTTTTTCCAGTAGTACTACAAGTCCCAGCAAGCCTCCCCCGCAAGCTGGTACTTGGAGAACCACAAGTACCAGCATGCGGGAGAAAAACGGGCCCGCTGGTACCTGTAGTACTACTGGGAAAAAAATACCCAAATAAAAACAGGACACACACACCGTCGACAGTAAAACTTTATTTCATACGTCGACACACATACTTACCTATGTTGACACGCCGACATCGGTCCTCTTCTCCATGTAGAATCCACGGATACCTGAAAAGAAAAGTTCAATATACTCACCTCAGCCATGGTCCAGAGATACATCCACGTACTTGGCAACAAAACAAACCGCAAATACCTGACCACTGGACTGAAAGGGGTCCCATGCTGACACATGGGACACCTTTCCACGAATGAGACCTGTCAGTGACAGCTGTCACAGACAGGTCTCTAAGCCAATCAGGAAGCGCAACTTCGTTGCGCTCACCTGATTGGCTGAGCGCTGTCTGTACTGTGACAGCGCATCGCACAGCTCCCTCCATTATATTCAATGGTGGGAACTTAGCGGCTAGCGGTAAGGTCACCCGCCGGTCAGCGGCTGACCGGCGGGTGACCCCACCGCTACCCGCAAAGTTCCCACCATTGAAAGTAATGGAGCGGCTTTGCGAGGCGCTGTCACAGTACAGACAGCGCTCAGCCAATCAGGTGAGCGCCACGGCAGTAGCGCTTCCTGATTGGCTGAAGGGACATCAGTGACAGGAGTCACGTGATGTCCCGGCATTCGGGGAAAGGGGTCTAATGTGAAAGCATTGGACCCCTTTCATTAGTCCGCTGGATCGGTGTTCGTTTTTTTTTTTTTGCCAAGTACGTGGATTATCTCTCTGGACCTGGATGTACCTCTGGACGCTGGAAGGTGAGTATAATTTTTTTACAGGTACCTCGGATCGTCGGAGACCGTGGCAGTCGGCGTGTCAACATAGGTAAGTATGTGTGTGTCGGTAGTGTGTAATAAAGTTTTACTGTCAAGGTGTCTGTGTCCTGTTTTTATTTGGGTATTTTTTTCCCAGTAGTACTACAGGTACCAGCGGGCCCGTTTTACTCCCGCATGCTGGTACTTGTGGTTCTCCAAGTACCAGCTTGCGGGGGAGGCTTGCTGGGACTTGTAGTACTACTGGAAAAAACAATATCTTTTTATTATCACAAAAGGCTATCAGCCCTCCCATCCGCAGCCCATTGGATGGGGGGGGACAGCCTCGGGCTTCACCCCTGGCCCTTGGGTGGCTGGGGGGGGGGGGGACCCCTTGATTGAAGGGGTCCCCACTCCCCCAGGGTACCCCGGCCAGGGGTGACTAGTTGGATATTTAATGCCACGGCCGCAGGGCACGGCATAAAAGTGACCCCCGGCTGTGGCATTATCTGTCCAGCTAGTGGAGCCCGATGCTGGTGTTAAAAATACGGGGGACCCCTACTCCTTTTGTCCCCCGTATTTTTGGCACCAGCACCAGGCGCAGAGCCCGGTGCTGGTTTTAAAAATACCGGGGATCCCTGGCCAATTTTCCCCCTGCATTTTTAGAACCAGGACCAGCTCGATGAGCCCGAGGCTGGTTATGCTTTGGAGGGGGGACCCCACGCCATTTTTTTTTCAGGTTTTTCACGTTTTTTACCGTTTTTTAAAATCGCGGCAAAATCCGCCAAATCGGCCGATTTTCGCCCGCGACTCTGGCGAATCCGTTTTTCATTGAATATGGTGAATTCCGGAAGCCACCTTCCGGGATTCACCTGTCGAATTGAGTCGAATTAAAAAACGGCGAAAATTGCCGCGAATTCGACCGCAATTGCATATACCCCTAAATCTGTTTACATAAATATGCAAACATAGTGCCTTATTCAGCATGGATTGCAAAATCGCAAATCGTGAGATTTCTCTGCATATGTGTGAAGATCAAGTTGCGATCGCAGCTTCAGTGAAATGCGATTTGCAATTTAATTGACAGGAAGTGACTGTTCGTGGGTGTTAACATGGCGTTTGTGGGTAGTGGTTAGGAAAACGCAGGCAGGTAATGGCCATTTTCTCAGCTTGTATCTGACATCCGTTGCAATCACTTGTGATTAAGAAGGTGGCGCCGGTGCGATTGCATTCTCCTTATTCTGGGTAGCCCTGGGTCATCCACAACTGTTGATGGTACTCTGTTTCTGCACATAGATTGCAATTCTGAAGATGCTTGCGCAGACTTGCAAATGCATCGGTGGGCGTCTTTTACCATTCATGGCGGCTCTTCATATGTGATTTTCAGCAGTAGCTGTTTTGAGACGATTTGCAATTTCAGTCTCAATAGCAGTCCAAGCTGAATAAGGACCATAGTGCCTAATTTATAGCTTCTAATGCTGAAGCGCGGAAATCGCTATTCGCTATTTCTGCGCATGTGCAAGGATTTACACCGATCCCAGTTTAAGAGCCGGGGGGGGTGATGATATCACTTGCATACACACTTTGTGGTGGCCATGCTGCATTCTGCAGCAAGGCCCTCATTAGAGATGTCTTTTGTCAGCTCTGCAGCAGGGCCAACCAGAAGACATCCGCGGGGGGCGCCCAAACAGAGCACACGCACTTACCGATGTGGCCGGTGTATAGTTCAAATTCACAGTGGAATGATATATCGGCCGATATATTGCAAAATGTGTACCCAGCTTAAGTATCTCCTGGTTTAGGAAGCCCGTCTGGCTGGTTTTGCCATTTAGGTTATTGCCCCTATGTTTTCTCTTCCGTCCTAGAGGATGCTGGGGTCCACATTAGTACCATGGGGTATAGACTGGTCCACCAGGAGCCATTGGCACTTTAAGAGTTTGAGTGTGGGCTGGCTCCTCCCTCTATGCCCCTCCTACCAGACTCTGTTTAGAAAATATGCCCGGAGGAGCCAGTCACAGCTAGTGGAGCTCTCCAGTTTCCTTAGTAAAGTTTAGTTTTAGAGTTTATTATTTTACAGGGAGGCTGCTGGCATTAGCCTCCCTGCATCGAGGGACTGAGGGGGGGAGTAGTGTCCGCCCTGTGGGGTCTGAGGCACTCTCTCCGCTGACTAGACACTGAGCTTCGAGAGGGGATAGATCGTTCCACGCTGCAGGAGATCGCTCACTCCAGCAGCATGCCGCCACCCCCTTACAGAGCTGAAGATTGTGACGAGTGAGTCACCGCCCCCGCCCCTAGCAAGCGTGGGGAAGGGGGCGGTGTGAAGATGGCGGCATCAGTGTAGGAGCGCAGTATTAACTGCGCTCCGGAGGCTCAGCAGGACGTAGTGCGGCGCTGCGAGGGGTGCCCTGAGCCAGCGCCTATACCCTACAGTGGTCACACAGCCTGTCGGGGTCCCCAGATCTCAGCCAGCATCAATCCTCAGGCCAGTATAATCCTGTGAAGAGCGGGAAGACAGCGCCATTTTGGGGGCGGAGCTTCTCAGAGTGGACCCAGCGTTTCAGCGCCATTTTCCTTCCTGCACCGCGCTGTCAGTGAAGAGCAAGTCCCTCCACAGCAACTCCAGCTATCCATCACGTTACCAGGGTGTTATAGAAGGAGGGGGAGGCTGCAAAACGACTGCGTAACCTATTAAGGTGCACAGTCAGCGCTGATAAGGGGTCTCCCTTTATATTAAAAGTGCTGTGTTTGGGTTCGCTCCAATCTGTCTCTCTCTTGCCATTCTTGGGGGTGAAACTGTCTGCCCTCCCCTGTGTGTGTGTGTGTGTGTGTGTGTGTGTGTGTGTGTGTGTGTGTGTGTGTGTGTGTGTGTGGAGTGTCTGGTCTCCATTAAGCAATGTCCAGGGACTCTGTGTCATATGCTGCAGAGAATATGTCCTCTCAGGATGATCCCATTCCATGTAATCAGGATTGCACTGGTTTAGCACAGATTCCAGCAAGGGAGCCTGAGTGGTTATCCTCTATCAAATCTATGATTTCTCAGATTTCAAATAGGGTTGCACAAAATGAATCTGCAACTCAGGCTTTACAGAACTCTATGGCAGTCTGGCTCAGTTCTGGTACATCAGGATTCACCGCTGTATATTCACATAAACGTGCTCTTGCCCATATTATGCAGGATAACACGATACCAATTCTGATACTGCAGACGGTGACGGGGATGTGTTGCGGGGGACTGCATCTCTTGCAAAAGGGGTGCAGTTGATGATAGAGACTATTAGGGATGTGTTTGAATATTGCTGATACAACACCCGAGCAGGTTGAGGAGGCTTACTTCACTGAAAATAAGAAAGCCTCGCTAACCTTCCCTGCGTCAAAGGAATTAAATACTATATTGAAAAGGCTTGGGAAAACCCGGATAAAAAATTCCAGATACCTAACAGGGTTCTGGTGGCATTTCCTTTCCCGGTAGAGGATAGGAAAAAATGGGAAGACCCGCCTATTGTTGACGCGTCAGTATCTAGACTCTCAAAAAAGGTGGTTTTACCTGTTCCGGGATCTACCGCCTTGAAAGAGCCGGCTAATCGTAAAATTGATAATACGCTGAAATCCATGTATACTGCTTCTGGGGCGATCCTACGTCCCACTATTGCCAGTGCTTGGATTGCCACAGCTATAGTAAAGTGGTCAGGCACATTACTGGAGGACTTGAATACTATGGAGAAATGTGATGTTGAATTGTTTTTACGTAACATTCAGGATTCGGCAGGTTTTCTGGTAGAATCCATAAAAGACCTGGGTTCCATGGCTGCGGGGATTTCCTCCATGTCTGTATCAGCTTGTCGAGGACTGTGGTTGCGCCAGTGGTCTGCTGACGTGGAATCCAGGAGAAGTGTGGAGAACCTAACCTACACAGGTCAGGCTCTTTTTGGGGAAGCGTTAGATACGTGGATCTCCAATGCTACGGCTGGTAAGTCACCCTTTCTTCCCTCAGCTACACTTGCTCCGAAGAAACCCTTTTCTTCAGTTACATCACAGCCCTATCGGTCTAACAAGCCCAGAAAGACCAAGCCATCCAACACCTTCTTTCGGGGACGTCTGCCCAAGTTCAAGAAACCTGCAGCTTCAGGTTCCCAGGAACAGAAACATGCTTCAGGTACACCAAAGTCCTCCGCATGACGGTGGACTGCACGCCCAGGAGGTGAGGCCGGTGGGAGTGAGAGTCAGACATTTCAGTCATGTCTGGGTGTCCTCTGGCCTGGACACCTGGGTGCAAGAGATTGTGTCCCAGGGGGGTACAGGCTGGAATTTCAAAATCTCCCTCCTCACCGATTTTTCAGATCAGGCTTGCCAGCTCTGCCGGCAGACAGAACTGTCCTGCAAGAAGCCGTCCAGAAGTTGGTGGAGGCACAGGTTATTGTGCTAGTACCTCCTCATATGCAAAACAGAGGTTAATATTCAAACCTTTTCGTGGTACCGAAACTGGATGGTTCGGTCAGGCCCATTCTGAACTTAAAATCACTAAACCCCTTTCTGAGGGAGTTCAAGTTCAAAATGGAGTCTCTAAGGGCAGTGATATCTGGTCTGGAGGAGGGAGAATTCCTAGTATCCCTGGATATCAAGGATGCGTACCTCCACATTCCGATTTGGCTGCCGCATCAGGCTTATCTTCGATTCGCATTGTTGGACTGTCACTTTCAGTTCCAGGCCCTCCCAATCGGGCTCTCCACAGCACTGAGGGTATTCACCAAGGTGACGGCGGAAATGATGATTCTCCTCCGCAGACAGGGGGTGAACATAATTCCGTATCTGGACGATTTGCTGATGAAGGCATCATCCAAGGAGAAGCGGTTACGGTCCATAACACACACGACCTAGCTTCTCAGGGAACATGGTTGGATCCTGAATCTTCCAAAATCACAATTGGAACCAACCGGGAGGTTGTCCTTTCTGGGAATGAGCCTCGACACGGAGGTGCAAAGAGTGTTTCTCCCAGAGGAAAAGGCGTTGGTGATTCAAACGATGGTCCGGGATGTCCTGAAGCCAGCCCGGGTATCAGTTCATCAGTGCATTCGCCTTCTGGGGAAGATGGTGGCCTCTTACGAGGCTCTGCAGTACGGGTGGTTTCACGCTCTGTCCTTCCATCTGGACCTCCTGGACAAGTGGTCGGGATCCCATCTACACATGCACCAGAGAATACGTCTGTCGCCAAAGGCCAGGATTTCACTCCTCTGGTGGCTGCAGTTACCTCGCCTTCTGGAGGGCCGCAGGTTTGGGATTCAGGACTGGATCCTTCTAACCACGGATGCAAGTCTCCGGGGCTGGGGAGCAGTCACTCAAGGGGAAACCTTCCAAGGAAGGTGGTCAAGTCTGGTAGCCGGCCTGCCGATAAACATTCTGGATCTAAGAGCCGCCTACAACTGTCTTCTCCAAGCGGCCCATCTTCTGAGAAATCGGGCCAAACAAGTGCAGTCGGACAATGTGACAACGGAGGTTTACATAAACCGACAGGGCGGAACGAAGAGCAGAGCTGTAATGGCAGAGATAACAAGAATCATCATCTGGGCAGAAAAGCACGTGTTGGCGCTTTCAGCAATCTTCATTCCGGGAGTAGACAACTGGGAAGCTGACTTCCTCATCAGACACGATCTCCATCCAGGGGAGTGGGTCCTCCATCCGGAGGTGTTCAAGGAAGTAACAGATCTTTGGGGCGTACCCCAGATCGACGTGATGGCCTCTCATCTCAATAAGAAGCTTCGGCGGTGTTGTTCCAGGTCGAGGGATCCGCAAGCAGTGGCGGTGGACGCCCTAGTGACTCCGTGGGTGTTCCAGTCGGTGTACGTGTTTCCTCCACTTCCACTCATCCCAAGAGTTCTAATACTCATAAGAAGAACAAGGGTTCAAGCAATCCTTATTGCTCCAGACTGGCCAAGAAGGTCATGGTACGTGGATCTTCTGGATCTACTGCAAGAACAGCCGAGGCCTCTTCCTCTTCGGGAGGACCTGCTACAGCAGGGGCCGTTTGCCTATCAAGACTTACCGCGGCTACGTTTGACGGCATGGAGGTTGAACGCCTGATCCTAGCTCGGAAGGGCATTCCGAACAAGGTTATTCCTATCCTGATACAGGCTAGGAAAGGAGTAACATTACCATCGAATTTGGAAAAAAATATATATTGGTGTGAGTCCAAGAAATTTCCTGCAGTGGAGTTTCAACTTGGACAGTTTCTCCTCTTCCTACAAGCTGGTGTGGCTATGGGCCTGAGGTTAGGATCTGTGAAGGTCCAGATTTTGGCCCTATCTATTTTCTTCCAAAGACAATTGGATGCCCTCCCTGAGGTTCAGACCTTTTTTGCAGGAAGTTCTGCACATCCAACCTCCCTTTGTACCGCCTACAGCGCCTTGGGACCTTAACGTGGTGTTGCAGTTCCTCCAATCGGACTGATTCAAGCCTCTACAGGAGGTTGAGGTCAAGTTTCTTACGTGGAAGGCTGTCACGTTGTTGGCTTTAGCTTCTGCTAGACGTGTGTTGGAGTTGGGGGCTTTGTCCTGTAAAAGCCCATACTTTATCTTCCACGAAGATAGAACTGCGCTCCGGACACGTCAGCAGTTTCTTTCGAAGGTTGTATTGGCATTTCATATCAACCAACCTATTGTGGTGCCAGTGGCTACTGACTCCTCAGTTTTATCAAAGTCCTTGGATGTTGTAAGGGCTCTGAAAATCTATGTGAAGAGGACTGCTCGTCACAGGAAATCGGACTCTGTTTGTCCTGTATGATCTCAAGAAAATTGGGTGTCCTGCTTCTATGCAGACAATCTCTCGCTGGATCAGGTTTACTATCCAGCATGCATATTTTCTACGGCAGGCTTGCCGTGTCCTACGTCTGTCATGGCCCACTCTACTCGTAAGGTGGGGTCTTCCTGGGCGGCTGCCCGGGGTGTCTCGGCGTTACAACTTTGCCGAGCTGCAGCTTGGTCTGGGTCGAACGCGTTTGCAAAGTTCTACAAGTTCGATACTTTGATGATCTGAAGTTCAGTCAGAGGCCAATCAGTTTTGCAGGAGCCTCCGCGCTCTCCCTCCCATTCTGGGAGCATTGGTACATCCCCATGGTACTAATGTGGACCCCAGCATTCTCTAGGATGTAAGAGAAAATAGGATTTTGGTTACCTACCGGTTAATCCTTTTCTCGTAGTCCGCAGAGAATGCTGGGCGCCCGCCCAGCGCTTCGTTTTCCTGCAATTGTTATCTGGTTCAGTACAACTTTGTTTTTAGTTAAGTACTGCATTGTTACTTGGTAAGTAATGTTTCTCTGACGTCCTAGTGGATGCTGGGTACTCCGTAAGGACCATGGGGAATAGACTGGCTCCGCAGGAGACTGGGCACTCTAAAAGAAAGATTAGGTACTATCTGGTGTGCACTGGCTCCTCCCTCTATGCCCCTCTTCCAGACCTCAGTTAGAATCTGTGCCCGGCTCGAGCTGGTTGCACACAAGGGGCTCTCCTGAGCTTCTAGTAAAGAAAGTATTTGTTAGGTTTTTTATTTTCAGTGAGATCTGCTGACAACAGACTCACTGCTACGAGGGACTAAGGGGAGAGAAGCGAACCTACCTGCTTGCAGCTAGCTTGGGCTTCTTAGGCTACTGGACACCATTAGCTCCAGAGGGATCGAACACAGGCCCAGCCTCTGTCGTCTGGTCTCGGAGCCGCGCCGCTGTCCCCCTTGCAGAGCCAGAAGCAAGAAGAACATCCTGAAAATCGGCGGCTGAAGACTCCGGTCTTCATTAAGGTAGCGCACAGCACTGCAGCTGTGCGCCATTGCTCCCTATGCACACCACATACTTCGGTCACTGATGGGTGCAGGGCGCTAAGGGGGGGGCGGGGGGCGCCCTGGGCTGCAATTAGAGTACCTTACATTGGCAAACAGCACATAATATAGTCTAAAAAACTATATATGTGCAAAAATCCCCCGCCATAATATAAATATAAGAGCGGGAGAAGTCCGCCGAGAAAGGAGCGGGGCTATCTCCCTCAGCACACTGGCGCCATTTCCTCTTCACAGCTCCGCTGGAAGACAGCTCCCCAGGCTCTCCCCTGCAGTTTCCAGGCTCAAAGGGTAACAAAGAGAGGGGGGGCACTAAATTTAGGCGCAAACTGTATATGTAAAGCAGCTATAGGGAAAAATCACTTTGTGTTAGTGAAAATCCCTGATTAAATAGCGCTGTGGTGTGTGCTGGCATACTCTCTCTCTGTCTCCCCAAAGGACTTTGTGGGGTCCTGTCCTCAGTCTGAGCATTCCCTGTGTGTGTGCGGTGTGTCGGTACGGCTGTGTCGACATGTTTGATGAGGAGGCTTATGTGGAGGCGGAGCAGATGCCGATAAATGAGATGTCGCCCCCTGTGGGCCGACACCAGAGTGGATGGATAGGTGGAAGGTATTAACCGACAGTGTCAACTCCTTACATAAAAGGCTGGATGACGTAACAGCCGTGGGACAGCCGGCTTCTCAGCCCGTGCCTGCCCAGGCGTCTCAAAGACCATCAGGGGCTCACAAACGCCCGCTACCTCAGATGGCAGACACAGATGTCGACACGGAGTCTGACTCCAGTGTCGACGAGGATGAGACATATACACAATCCACAAGGGGCATCCGTTGCATGATTACGGCAATGAAAAATGTGTTACACATTTCTGACATTAACCCAGGTACCACTAAAAAGGGTATTATGTTTGGGGAGATAAAGCAGCCAGTGTTTTTTCCCCCATCAGATGAGTTGAATGAAGTGTGTGAAGAAGCGTGGGGTTCCCCCGATAAGAAACTGGTAATTTCTAAAAAGTTACTGATGGCGTACCCTTTCCCGCCAGAGGATAGGTCACGTTGGGAGATATCTCCTAGGGTGGATAAGGCGCTCACACGCTTGTCAAAAAAGGTGGCACTGCCGTCTCAGGATACGGCCGCCTTGAAGGAGCCTGCTGATAGAAAGCAGGAGGCTATCCTGAAGTCTGTATATACACACTCAGGTACTATACTGAGACCTGCAATTGCTTCAGCATGGATGTGTAGTGCTGCTGCAGCGTGGTCTGATACCCTGTCAGATAATATTGATACCTTCGACAGGGATACTATTTTGCTAACCATAGAGCATATTAAAGACGTCGTTTTTTATATATGAGGGATGCACAGAGGGATATTTGCCGGCTGGCATCTAGAATTAATGCAATGTCCATTTCTGCAAGGAGGGTATTATGGACCCGGCAGTGGACAGGTGATGCTGATTCTAAAAGGCACATGGAGGTTTTGCCTTATAAGGGTGAGGAATTGTTTGGGGATGGTCTCTCGGACCTCGTATCCACAGCAACAGCTGGGAAATCGAAATTTTTACCTCAGGCTCCCTCACAACCTAAGAAAGCACCGTACTATCAGGTACAGTCCTTTCGGCCTCAGAAAGGCAAGCGGATCAAAGGTGCTTCCTTTCTGCCCAGAGGCAGGGGGGAGAGGGAAAAAGCTGCACCAGACAGCCAGTTCCCAGGAACAAAAATCCTCCCCTGCTTCTACTAAGTCCACCGCATGACTCTGGGGCTCCACAGACGGAGCCAGGTGCGGTGGGGACGCGTCTCCGGAACTTCAGCGACCAGTGGGTTCGCTCACAGGTGGATCTCTGTGTTCTACAAGTGGTATCTCAGGGATATAAGCTGGAATTCGAGGCGTCTCCCCCTCGCTGTTACCTCAAATCAGCCTTGCCAGCGACTCCCCAGGACAGGGAGGTAGTACTGGCGGCAATTCACAAGCTGTACCTCCAGTAGGTGATAATAAAAGTTCCCCTCCTTCAACAGGGACGGGGTTACTATTCCACAATGTTTGTGGTACCGAAACCAGACGGTTCGGTGAGACCCATTCTAAATTTGAAATCCTTGAACACTTATATAAGGAAGTTCAAGTTCAAAATGGAATCGCTCAGGGCGGTTATTGCAAGCCTGGAAGAGGGGGATTACATGGTATCACTGGACATCATGGATGCTTACCTACATGTCCCCATTTACCCACCTCACCAGGAGTACCTCAAGGTTGTGGTACAGAACTGCCATTACCAATTCCAGACGTTGCCGTTTGGTCTATCCACGGCACCGAGGGTGTGTTCCAAGGTAATGGCCAAAATGATGATACTCCTTCGAAAGAAGGGAGTTATAATTATCCCGTACTTGGACGATCTCCTTATAAAGGCGAGGTCCAAGGAGCAGTCGTTGATCGGAGTAGCACTATCTCAGGAAGTGCTACAACAGCACGGCTGGATTCTGAATATCCCAAAGTCGCAGCTGGTTCCTACGACGCGTCTGCTGATATTGGGCATGTTTCTGGACACAGAACAGAAGAAGGTGTTTCTCCCGGAGGAGAAGGCCAAGGAGTTGTCATCTCTGGTCAGAGACCTCCTGAAACCAAAACAGGTGTCGGTGCATCATTGCACGCGAGTCCTGGAAAAGATGGTAGCTTCTTACGAAGCAATTCCCTTCAGCAGGTTCCATGCAAGGAACTTTCAGTGTGACCTGTTAGACAAGTGAGGATCGCATCTTCAGATGCATCGGCTGATCACCCTGTCCCCGAGGGCCAGGGTGTCTCTGCTGTGGTGGCTGCAGAGTGCTCATCTTCTCGAGGGCCACAGATTCGGCATTCAGGACTGGGTCCTGGTAACCACGGATGCAAGCCTCCGAGGTTGGGGAGCAGTCACTCAGGGAAGAAATTTCCAAGGACAATGGTCGAGTCAGGAGACTTCCCTACACATAAATATTCTGGACCTAAGGGCCATTTACAATGCCCTAAAGCAAGCAGAACCCCTGCTTCAAAACCAGCCGGTGCTGATTCAGTCAGACAACATCACGGCTGTCGCCCATGTAAACCGACAAGGCGGCACAAGAAGCAGGATGGCGTTGGCAGAAGACACAAGGATTCTCCGATGGGCGGAGTATCACGTGCTAACACTGTCAGCAGTGTTCATTCCGGGTGTGGAAAACTAGGAAGCAGACTTCCTCAGCAGGCACGACCTCCACCCGGGAGAGTGAGGACTTCATCCAGAAGTCTTCACGCAGATTGTGAACCGATGGGATTGGGAACGGCCACAGGTGGACATGATGGCGTCCCGCCTCAACAAAAAGCTAAAAAAGTATTGCGCCAGGTCAAGAGACCCTCAGGCGATAGCTGTAGACGCACTAGTGACATTGTGGGTGTACCAGTCGTTTGATGTGTTCCCTCCTCTTCCTCTCATACCCAAGGTACTGAGGATAGTACGTAAAAGAGGAGTAAGAACTATACTCGTAGTTCCGGATTGGCCAAGAGGGACTTGGTACCCAGAACTACAAGAAATGATCTCGGAGGACCCATGGCCTCTGTCTCTCAGACAGGACCTGTTACTGCAGGGGCCCTGTCTGTTCCAAGACTTACCGCGGCTGCGTTTGAAGGCTTGGCGGTTGAACGCCGGATCCTAACGGAAAAGGGCATTCCAGATGAAGTGATTCCTACGCTGTTAAAGGCTAGGAAAGACGCTGCCTGAAGTTCAGACGTTGTTAAGGGAGTGCTGCATATTCAACCCCCTTTTGTGCCTCCAGTGGCACCTTGGGATCTCAACAAAGTGTTGGATTTCCTAAAATCACATTGTTTTGTGCCACTTCAGAACGTGGAGTTGAAGTATCTCACGTGGAAAGTGGTCATATATATATATTTGGCTTCGGCTAGGCGTGTGTCAGAATTGGCGGCTTTGTCATGTGAAAGCCCTTATCTGATCTTCCATAGGGACAGGGCAGAATTGAGGATTCGTCCCCAATTTCTCCCTAAGGTGGTATCAGCGTTTCATTTGAACCAACCTATTGTGGTGCCTGCGGCTACTCGGGACTTGGAGGCCTCCAAGTTGCGGGATGCAGTCCGGGCCCTGAAAATCTATGTTTCCAGGACGGCTAGAGTCAGAAATACTGAATCGCTGTTATCCTGCATGCACCCGACAAGCTGGGTGCTCCTGCTTCTAAGCAGACTATTGCTCGCTGGATCTGTAGCACGATTCAACTTACACATTCTGCGGCTGGACTGCCGCATCCTAAATCAGTAAAAGCCCATTCCACGAGGAAGGGGGCTCTTCTTGGGCGGCTGCCCAAGGGGTCTCGGCATTACAACTTTGCCGAGCTGCTACCTGGTCGGGGTCAAACACGTTTGCAAAATTCTACAAGTTTGATACCCTGGCTGAGGAGCACCTTGAGTTTGCTCATGCAGTGCTGCAGAGTCATCCGCACTCTCCCGCCCGTTTGGGAGCTTTGGTATAATCCCCATGGTCCTTACGGAGTACCCAGCATCCACTAGGACGTCAGAGAAAATAAGAATTTACTCACCGGTAATTCTATTTCTCGTAGTCCGTAGTGGATGCTGGGAGCCCGTCCCAAGTGCGGACTCTCTGCAATACGTGTATATAGTTATTGCTTAACTAAAGGGTTTTGTTATGAGCCATCTGTTAATGAGGCTCATTTGTTGTTCATACGGTTAACTGGGTATAGTTATCACAAGTTGTACGGTGTGATTGGTGTGGCTGGTATGAGTCTTACCCTGGATTCCAAATCCTTTCCTTGTAGTGTCAGCTCTTCCGGGCACAGTTTTCCTAACTGAGGTCTGGAGAAGGGGCATAGAGGGAGGAGCCAGTGCACACCAGATAGTACCTAATCTTTCTTTTAGAGTGCCCAGTCTCCTGCGGAGCTCGTCTATTCCCCATGATCCTTACGGAGTACCCAGCATCCACTACAGACTTCGAGAAATAGAATTACCGGTGAGTAAATTCTTATTTTCTCTAACGTCCTAAGTGGATGCTGGGGACTCCGTAAGGACCATGGGGAATAGCGGCTCCGCAGGAGACTGGGCACATCTAAAGAAAGCTTTAGGACTATCTGGTGTGCACTGGCTCCTCCCCCTATGACCCTCCTCCAAGCCTCAGTTAGATCTCTGTGCCCGAACGAGAAGGGTGCACACTAGGGGCTCTCCTGAGCTTCTTAGTGAAAGTTTTAGATTAGGTTTTTTATTTTCAGTGAGACCTGCTGGCAACAGGCTCACTGCATCGAGGGACTAAGGGGAGAAGAAGCGAACTCACCTGCGTGCAGAGTGGATTGGGCTTCTTAGGCTACTGGACATTAGCTCCAGAGGGACGATCACAGGCCCAGCTTGGATGGGTCCCAGAGCCGCGCCGCCGGCCCCCTTACAGAGCCAGAAGGCAGAAGAGGTCCGGAAAATCGGCGGCAGAAGACGTCCTGTCTTCAACAAGGTAGCGCACAGCACTGCAGCTGTGCGCCATTGCTCTCGGCACACTTCACACTCCGGTCACTGAGGGTGCAGGGCGCTGGGGGGGAGGCGCCCTGAGACGCAATAAAAACACCTTGGATGGCAAAAAAAATGCATCACATATAGCTCCTGGGCTATATGGATGCATTTAACCCCTGCCAGAATCCATAAAAAAGCAGGAGAAAAGTCCGCGAAAAAGGGGCGGAGCCTATCTCCTCAGCACACTGGCGCCATTTTCCCTCACAGCTCCGTTGGAGGGAAGCTCCCTGTCTCTCCCCTGCAGTCACTACACTACAGAAAGGGTTAAAAAAAAAGAGAGGGGGGCACTAATTGGGCGCAGTATTAACTATACAGCAGCTATAAGGGGAAAAACACTTATATAAGGTTATCCCTGTATATATATATATATATATATAGCGCTCTGGTGTGTGCTGGCAAACTCTCCCTCTGTCTCCCCAAAGGGCTAGTGGGGTCCTGTCCTCTATCAGAGCATTCCCTGTGTGTGTGCTGTATGTCGGTACTTTTGTGTCGACATGTATGAGGAGAAAAATGATGTGGAGACGGAGCAGATTGCCTGTTATAGTGATGTCACCCCCTAGGGGGTCGACACCTGAGTGGATGAACTGTTGGAAGGAATTACGTGACAGTGTCAGCTCTGTATAAAAGACAGTGGTTGACATGAGACAGCCGGCTACTCAGCTTGTGCCTGTCCAGACGTCTCATAGGCCGTCAGGGGCTCTAAAGCGCCCGTTACCTCAGATGGCAGATATAGACGCCGATACGGATACTGACTCCAGTGTCGACGGTGAAGAGACGAATGTGACTTCCAGTAGGGCCACACGTTACATGATTGAGGCAATGAAAAATGTTTTACACATTTCTGATAATACGAGTACCACCAAAAAAAGGGGTATTATGTTCGGTGAGGAAAAACTACCTGTAGTTTTCCTGAATCTGAGAAATTAAATGAGGTGTGTGATGATGCGTGGGTTTCCCCCGATAACAACGGATAATTTCTAAAATGTTATTGGCATTATATCCTTTCCCGCCAGAGGTTAGGGTGCGTTGGGAAACACGTACGTAGGGGGGATAAAGCGCTCACACGCTTGTAAGGGCTCTACCTTCGCCTGAGATGGCCGCCCTTAAGGATCCTGCTGATAGAAAGCAGGAGGGTATCCTAAAAGGTATTTACACACATACTGGTGTTATACTGCGACCAGCAATCGCCTCAGCCTGGATGTGCAGTGCTGGGTTGGCGTGGTCGGATTCCCTGACTGAAAATATTGATACCCTAGATAGGGACAATATATTTTTGCCTATAGAGCATTTAAAAGATGCATTTTTATATATGCGTGATGCACAGCGGAATATTTGCCGACTGGCATCAAGTCTAAGCGCGTTGTCCATTTCTACCAGTAGAGGGTTATGGACACGTCAGTGGTCAGGTGATGCGTATTCCAAACGGCATTTGGAAGTATTGCTTTATTAAGGGAGGAGTTATTTGGGGTCGGTCTTTCAGACCTGGTGGCCACGGCAACAGCTGGGAATTCCACGTTTGTACCCCAGGTCGCCTCTCAACATGAGAAGACGCCGTATTATCAGGCGCAGTCTTTTCGTGGACAAGCGGGCAAAAGGTTCCTCATTTCTGCCTCGTGACAGAGGGAGAGGAAAAAGGCTGCAGAAATCAGCCAGTTCCCAGGAACAGAAACCCTCTCCCGCCTCTGCCAAGCCCTCAGTATACGCTGGGGCTTTACAAGCAGAATCAGGCACGGTGGGGGGCCCGTCTCAATGAATTTCAACGCGCAGTGGGCTCACTCGCAAGTAGACCCCTGGATCCTTCAGGTGATATCTCAGGGGTACAAATTAGAATTCGAGACGTCTCCCCCTCGCCGTTTCCTAAAGTCGGCTTTACCGATGTCTCCTTCTGACAGGGAGACAGTTTTGGAAGCCATTCACAAGCTGTATTCCCAGCAGGTGATAATCAAGATACCCCTCCTGCAACAGGGAACGGGGTATTATTCCACACTGTTGTGGTACCGAAGCCGGACGGCTCGGTGAGACAGATTCTAAATCTAAAATCTTTGAACACTTACGTACAGAGGTTCAAATTCAAGATTGAGTCACTCAGAGCAGTGATTGCGAACCTGGAAGAAGGGGACTACATGATGTCTCGGGACATCAAGGATGCTTACCTTCATGTCAAAATTTACCCTTCTCACCAAGGGTACCTCAGGTTTATGGTACAGAACTGTCACTATCAGTTCAGACGCTGCCGTATGGATGGTACACGGCACCCCGGGTCTTTACCAAGGTAATGGCCGAAATGATGATATTCCTTCGAAGGAAGTGAATTTTAGTTATCCCTTCCTTGGACAATTCCCTGATAAGGGTAAGATCCAGGGAACAGTTGGAGGTCGGTGTAGCACTATCTCAGGTAGTGTTGCGGCAGCACGATTGGATTCTCAATATTCCAAAATCGCACCTGGTTCCGACGACGTGTCTTCTGTTCCTAGGGATGATCCTGGACACAGTCCAGAAAAAGGTGTTTCTCCCGGAGGAGAAAGCCAGGGAGTTATCCGAGCTAGTCAGGAACCTCCTAAAACCGAGCCAAGTCTCAGTGCATCAATGCACAAGGGTTCTGGGTAAAATGGTGGCTTCCTACGAAGCAATCCCATTCGGCAGATTCCACGCAAGAACTTTCCAGTGGGACCTGCTGGACAAATGGTCCGGATCGCATCTTCAGATGCATCAGCGGATAACCCTGTCACCAAGGACAAGGGTGTCCCTCCTGTGGTGGTTGCAGAGTGCTCATCTTCTAGAGGGCCGCAGATTAGGCATTCAGGACTGGGTCCTGGTGACCACGGATGCCAGCCTGCGAGGCTGGGGAGCAGTCACACAGGGAAGGAATATCCAGGGCTTATGGTCAAGCCTGGAGACATCACTTCACATAAATATCCTGAAGCTAAGGGACATTTACAATGCTCTAAGCTTAGCAAGACCTCTGCTTCAAGGTCAGCCGGTTTTGATCCAGTCGGACAACATCACGGCAGTCACCCACGTAAACAGACAGGGTGGCACAAGAAGCAGGAGGGCAATGGCAGAAGCTGCAAGGATTCTTCGCTGGGCGGAAAATCATGTGATAGCACTGTCAGCAGTATTCATTCCGGGAGTGGACAACTGGGAAGCAGACTTCCTCAGCACGACCTCCACCCGGGAGAGTGGGGACTTCACCCAGAAGTCTTCCACATGATTAAAAACTCGACAGGTATTGCGCCAGGTCCAGGGAGCCTCAGGCAATAAGCTGTAGACGCTCTGGTATGTGTTCCCTCCTCTGCCTCTCATACCCAAGGTACTGAGATTGATAAGATGGAGAGGAGTAAGCACTATATTCGTGGTTCCGGATTGGCCAAGAAGGACTTGGTAACCGGAACTTCAAGAGATGCTCACGAAGGATCCGTGGCCTCTACCTCTAAGAAGGGACCTGCTCCAGCAAGGACCCTGTCTGTTCCAAGACTTACCGCGGCTGCGTTTGACGGCATGGCGGTTGAACGCCGGATCCTGAAGGAAAAAAGGCATTCCGGATGAAGTCATCCCTATCCTGATCAAAGCCAGGAAGGATGTAACCGCAAAAACATTATCACCGCAATTGGCGAAAATATGTTGCGTGGTGCGAGGCCAGTAAGGCCCGACGGAGGAAATTCAACTGGGTCGATTCCTACATTTCCTGCAAACAGGAGTGTCTATGGGCCTGAAATTGGGGTCCATTAAGGTTCAAATTTCGGCCCTGTCAATTTTCTTCCAAAAAGAACTAGCTTCAGTCCCTGAAGTTCAGACGTTTGTAAAAGGGGTACTGCATATACAGCCTCCTTTTGTGCCTCCAAGGGCACTTTGGGATCTCAATGTAGTTTTGGGTTCCAAAAGTCACATTGGTTTGAACCACTTAAATCTGTGGAGATAAAATATCTCACATGGAAAGTGGTCATGCTGTTGGCCCCTGGCCTGGGCCAGGCGCGTGTCAGAATTGGCGGCTTTATCCTGAAAAAGCCCTTATCTGATTTTCCATTCGGACAGGGCGGAATTGAGGACTCGTCCTCAGTTTCTCCCCAAGGTGGTTTCAGCGTCTCACCTGAACCAACCTATTGGTGGTGCCTGCGGCTACTAGGGACTTGGAGGCCACCAAGTTGCTAGACGTTGTCAGTGCCCTGAAAATATATGTTTCCAGGACGGCTGGAGTCAGGAAATCTGACTCGCTGTTTATCCTGTGTGCACCCAACAAGCTGGGTGCTCCTGCTTCTAAGCAGACTATTGCTCGTTGGATTTGTAGTACAATTCAGCTTGCACATTCTGTGGCAGGCCTGCCACAGCCAAAAATCAGTAAATGCCCACTCCACAAGGAAGGTGGGCTCATCTTGGGCGGCTGCCCGAGGGGTCTCGGCTTTACAACTTTGCCGAGCAGCTACTTGGTCAGGAGCAAATACGTTTGTAAAATTCTACAAAATTGATATCCTGGCTGAGGAGGACCTGGAGTTCTCTCATTTGGTGCTGCAGAGTCATCCGCACTCTCCCGCCCGTTTGGGAGCTTTGGTATAATCCCCATGGTCCTTACGGAGTCCCCAGCATCCACTTAGGACGTTAGAGAAAATAAGAATTTACTTACCGATAATTCTATTTCTCATAGTCCGTAGTGGATGCTGGGCGCCCATCCCAAGTGCGGATTGTCTGCAATACTTGTACATAGTTATTGTTACAAAAATCGGGTTATTATTGTTGTGAGCCATCTTTCAGAGGCTCCTCTGTTATCATGCTGTTAACTGGGTTCAGATCACAGGTTATACGGTGTGATTGGTGTGGCTGGTATGAGTCTTACCCGGGATTCAAAATCCTTCCTTATTGTGTACGCTCGTCCGGGCACCGTATCCTAACTGAGGCTTGGAGGAGGGTCATAGGGGGAGGAGCCAGTGCACACCAGATAGTCCTAAAGCTTTCTTTAGATGTGCCCAGTCTCCTGCGGAGCCGCTATTCCCCATGGTCCTTACGGAGTCCCCAGCATCCACTACGGACTATGAGAAATAGAATTATCGGTAAGTAAATTCTTATTTTTCAGGGGTTGCTGAGTTTTCAGGCTAAGTTGGCCTGATGTGCCTTGTATGTGTGAGCTGGTAAGAATCTCGCCACTATCTGTGTTAAATCCTTCTCTCGAAGATGTCCGTCTCCTCGGGCACAGTTTCTAGACTGAGTCTGGTAGGAGGGGCATAGAGGGAGGAGCCAGCCCACACTCTCAAACTCTTAAAGTGCCCATGGCTCCTGGTGGACCCGTCTATACCCCGTGGTACTAATGTGGACCCCAGCATCCTCTACGGACTACGAGAAAAGGATTTACCGGTAGGTAACCAAAATCCTATTTGGGCCCATAGGTATACCATTACTGTGTGTAAAATGCATTGAATATCTGGAACTAGGGTTAGTATGGAAGAATGGATAGGCCTTAATACAAATGACATCAGATATGCTCAATAGGCTTTACTTCAAATCATGTTCAAAACAGTACTGTCTGCATTTTACACGTGGGGAACGCTATACTAATGTTAAATATACTTATACATTGCACTTTTGCTAGCCTATTCCATACTCCACGTTTTCTGTTTCTTGAGCAGATATTGCCAGTTAGTATATGTCAGAATCCTCCCTTTTTTTTTTTTTTTTTTTTTTTTACGCGTTATGGCTTAATTCAGAGATGGCTCTAGTGTCAATGTTTCAAGCAACTGAGTGATTATTGGCAGTCTGCACATGTTCCGATATTGCATTGTGCATGCGTAAGGTGCTGCTGTGATCTCGCTCGCAATAAGGTATTAACCGCCTGTGTCCCTACTGCCATGTCCAGTTACCGTATCCATAGGGCAACCCTTAAGCCTGATGTTCCTTTCTCTTGCGAAGGAGTTGCGATAGCTCCGGTGGGTGTCTCTTTTAATTTCTGGGCGGCAGCTTCACTTGCTGATATCAGCAGTTGCAAAGCCAAAAAAAATCGCACTTGCAATTGCATTAGGGTCCATCTCTGAATCAGACCCATAGTAATGTTAATTGTGATCTGACTTTCTAATGCAGCTTAGCTGACATATACTCTCAGGTGATAACATTGCAATACACGTTTGTCAGCTCTTTGTTACAACAAAAATGATACTGGGCCTGATTCAGATCGAGTTGCTGTTGCATTACATGTTGCCAAGTACCGATGTTCAGTACTTTACTGCCCATGTGCAGTACGGGTCCTGTGTTGATGGACGCACTACGGCAGCATCCATTTGGGGGCAGGCTTGGGGAGTGCCAAGGCCAGGATTTCCATCTTCCAACTGTTATTTCCTGGCCTCTGGGTAGGCGCTGTGGCGGCCAGCTTGCATGACCCCATGGCCGATATAGCAGGTGATCCGATGCTGCGGATGAGAACTGCATGCAGGAGGCATCTACTCTTTTTCTTACGTCCTAAAGGATACTGGGGTCCACATTAGTACCATGGGGTATAGACTGGTCCACTAGGAGCCTTGGACACTTTAAGAAATCAGTAGTGTACAGTGGCTCCTCCCTCTATGTCCCTCTTACCAGACTCTGTTTAGAAAATGTGCCCGGAGGAGCCGGTCACGCTTAGGGAAGCTCCTGAAGAGTTTTCTGCATTTATTTTCTGTTTGTTTTTTTCAGGCAGGTCTGATTGGCACCAGACTGCCTGCTTCATGGTACTTAGGGGAGAGAACGGCCCAACTTCCTAAAGAGTTAATGGTCCCATTTCTTTGCTGACAGGACACTGAGCTCCTGAGGGAGTCATTTGCAAGCCTCCCCACGTACCCTCCCGCAGCACGCCGCCACCCCTAACAGAGCCAGAAGATAGCATCCCCTTTAGCGGGTTGCCGGCGGGAATGGCGGCACAAGGGTAGGAGTTCAGTTCTGAATGCAGGCTGCGCTCAAGGGGTTTCAGAGGACATACACAGACGTGTGTCACGCTGTGAGGGGCGTGCTGAGCCACCAATGCATACCCACACTGGCGATCATACCTAACAAGGGTTTTAACCCTCTGTTAGGCATAAAAATTACCTCAGGCCAGTATAAAAAAGCGGGAAGCGGAGTGCCATTAAGAGGGCGGGGCTTCACTATATAAGCGGATCCAGCAACTCACCAGCGCCATTTTCCCTCTGCAGCTTACACTGACAGGAATCACAGGGAAGCACAGCTCCTCCACAAAGACTCCACATCCCCTCAGCGGTACCAAGGGGTCTTAGAAGGGGGGAGAGTGTTGTAGTATACTAAGCCCTATTAAGGGACTTAGTGTGGCGACCCAGCTAAGTTTTACTTGGCTACAAGGGTGCTGTGTGGCTGGCTTTAATTTCTGTGTCTCCCTGAGGTCTCTGTGTGGGTTAAACTGTGTTTTCACCTTCTGTCTGTGGGGGGGGGGGGGTGTCCCTTCATGTTACCATGTCCAGGGACTGGGTTTCCTGCACAGCTGAGTGTCTTTCCTCCCCCGGAGACTCACTACCCTGTACTCAGGATAGTGCACATTCTCAGGCTAGTGGGGCAGAACCCCCATGGTTAGCTTCCATTAAAGGGATGATATCTAATATTTCTACTAAATTATCCCATAATGAGAAAGAGATGCAATTCTTAAGACAGTCTATGGATGACCTGATGAATAGAGATTCAGTTCCCATACAAGCGTCTCAAACCCCCACCATTTGCCCACAAAAGCGTGCTCTGGCCCAGCTCATGCAGGATGATACTGATGACGATACATCAGATCCAGAGGATGGCGAAGTGGATGCGAGTGGGGGGTGGGGGGGATATGGTCCTGTCACAAGGAATACAGGCCCTAATAGAGGCCATCAGAAATGTCCTGCACATTCCTGACAAGATGGCGGAGGTAGAGGAGGAATTTTATTTTAATGTAAAAAAATAAATCCTCAGCTACTTTTCCAGCATCAAAGGAATTGAATGCCCTGTTTGAAGAAACTTGGGCTAACCCTGACAAAAAATTTCAGATCCCTAAAAGGTTAATTACATCCCTTCCTCTGGAAGATAGAAAGCAATGGGAAAACACGCCGATTGTGGATGCATCGGTATCTAGGTTGTCAGGTAAGATAGTCTTACCTGTTCCTGGGGCAGCATCCTTAAAGGACACAGCTGACTGCAAGATTGGGAACACACTCAAATTGTGATACACTGCTGCTGGGGTGGCCCAGAGACCCACTATTGCTTGCGCATGGATAACTAAAGCCATTGCAAAGTGGTCAGGTAACCTAATTGACGGATTGGATACCTTACCCAGGGAGGAGAGAGTTTTACTCTTGCAGCATATTCAAGACTCTGCTAATTTTATGGTGGAGGCCATAAAGGAAATTGGTTTGATCGACGCACGCACCACTGCCATGGCAGTGTTAGCACGCAGGGGCTTGTGGCTACGCCAGTGGACTGCGGATGCGGATTCCAGAAAAGGCATGGAAAACCTACCATTGACAGGTGAGGCCCTTTTTGGAGATTAACTTTATAAGTGGATATCCAAGGCTACGGCGGGTAAGTCTACGCACCTTCCTTCCACAGCACCCCCAGCTAGGAAAACCTACTCTGCTCCAACTCTGCATTCCTTTCGGACAGCGAAATTCAAAGGCAAATCCAAAGGTTCTTCTACAGCTTTCAAAGATAATAGAGGTAACCTCAGAAAAACAGCAGCTGCAGGTTCTCGGGAACAGACCTCCGGGTCTGCTTCCTCAAAGCCTTCAGCATGACGGTGGTCCGCACTGCCTGGAAGACAGGCAGGTAGGAGCTCTGTTACATTATTTCAGTCACGTTTGGGAAACATCTTGCCAGGATCCCTGGGTCACAGACATTATCGCGCAGGGATACAGATTGGAGTTTCAGGAACTCCCACCTCACAGATTCTTCAAATCAGGCTTACCAGCTTCTCCGGAAGCAAGTATGACTTTACATGCAGCAATTCACAAACTGTTACAGACTCAGGTCATTGTCCCATTTCCACTTCAACTACAAAACAAGGGTTATTACTCCAACCTGTTTGTGGTACCGAAACCGGACGGTTCGGTAAGGCCCATTTTAAACCTCAAATCACTGAACCCGTATTTAAGGTTGTTCAAGATGGAGTCTCTGCGAGCGGTGACCTCAAGTCTGGAGGAGGGGAAATTCCTGGTGTCTCTGGACATCAAGGATGCGTACCTTCATATTCTGATTTGGCCGCCTCATCAGGCTTATCTAAGGTTTGCACTACAGGATTGTCACTACCAGTTTCAAGCTCTGCCATTTGGCCTCTCCACGGCACCGAGGGTGTTCACCAAGGTAATGGCAGAGATGATGTTTCTCCTTCGTAAGCAGGGGTGAACATAATACCGTACCTGGACGACCTGCTGATAAAAGCGCCTTCCAGGGAGAGGTTGTTGGACAGCATTACCCTCTCAACCCAACTACTTCAGGATCACGGATGGATTCTGAACCTACCAAAATCCCATCTGGAACCAACACTGAGGCGTCCGTTTCTGGGGATGACACTGGATATGGAGGAACAGAAGGTATTCCTTCCGTTGGAAAAGGCATTGGTAATCCAGTCGATGATGCGGGATGTCCTAAAACCAGCCCGGATATCAGTGCATCTATGCATTCGCCTTCTGGGGAAGATGGGCGCCTCTTACGAGGCTCTGCACTATGAAAGGTTTCATGTGAGGCCCTTCCAGCTGGATCTGCTGGACAATTGGTCCGGATCGCATCTTCACATGCACCAGAGGATACGTCTGTCACCAAAAGCCAGGATTTCTTTTCTGTGGTGGCTTCAGCGTTCTCACCTGACCGAGGATCGAAGGTTCGGGATTCAAAATTGGGTTCTGCTAACCACAGACGCAAGCCTCAGAGGTTGGGGAGCAGTCACCCAGGGGGAACCGTTCCAAGGAAGATGGTCAAGTCAGGAAACCATTCTTCCGATCCACTTTCTGGAACTAAGGACCATGGGGGTAATTCCAAGTTGATCGCAGCAGGAAATTTTTTAGCAGTTGGGCAAAACCATGTGCACTGCAGGTGTGGCAGATATAACATTTGCAGAGAGAGTTAGATTTGGGTGGGTTATTTTATTTCTGTGCAGGGTAGATACTGGCTGCTTTATTTTTACACTGAAAATTAGATTGCAGATTGAACACACCACACCCAAATCTAACTCTCTCTGCACATGTTATATCTGCCTCCCCTGCAGTGCACATGGTTTTGCCCAATTGCTAACAGAATTCCTGCTGCGATCAACTTGGAATTACCCCCCCATATACAACGCCCTGCTACTTGCATCGCATCTATTTCAAGATCACGCCATTCAGGTTCAGTCGGACAATGTGACGGCAGTAACGTACATAAACCGACAGGGAGGAACGAAGAGCAGAGCAGAAATGTCAGAGGTAACAAGAATTCTTCTCTGGGCAGAAAGACACACGGTGGCGCTGTCGGCAATCTTTATTCCGGGAGTAGACAACTGGGAAGCGGACTTCCTCAGCAGACACGACCTCCACCCGGGAGAGTGGGGCCTTCACCCGCTGGTGTTCGAGTCCTTAACACGTCGGTGGGGAATTCCACAAGTAGACATGATGGTCTCTCATCTCAACAAGAAGCTAAAGCGGTATTGAACTAGGTCGAGAGACTTGCAAGCAATGGCGGTTGACGCTCTGGTGACTCCATGGGTCTACCAAATGTTTTACGTGTTTCTACCTCTTCCACTGATCCCAAGAATTCTTAAAAGAATAAAAATGGAAAAGGTTCAAGCAATTTTCATTGCTCCGGATTAGGCAAGGAGGACCTGGTACGCGGATATACTGGAGATGCTCCTGGTGGACCAGTGTCCTCTGCCTCTTCGAGAGGATCTTCTACGACAGGTGCCGCTCGTCTATCACGACTTACCGCGGCTACGTTTGACGGCATGGAAGCTGAGCATCAAATTCTAGCCCGGAAAGGCATTCCGGACAGGGTTATTCCAACCCTGATCCAAGACTGGAAATGGGTAACGTCTAAACATTACCACCGTATTTGGAAAAAATATGTCTCGTAGTGTGAAAACAGGAAATTTCCTGCAGTGGAATTTCAACTGGGACGTTTTCTCCTGTTTCTACAGTCAGGTGTGGATGTAGGCCTACCATTTTGGCTCCTTGAAGGTCCAGATTTCGGCCTTATCCATTTTCTTCCAGAAACAATTTGCTCCCCTCCCCGCGGTTCAGACATTCTTGAAGGGGGTTCTGCATATCCAACCACCCTTTGTGCCTCCCACGGCACCTTGGGATCTTAACGTGGTGGTGCAGTTCCTACAATCAGAATGGTTTGAGCCTTTACAGGAGGTTGACGTAAAGTTTCTTACGTGGAAGACCGTTACACTATTGGCCTTAGCTTCTGCAAGGCGTGTGTCCGAACTGTGGGCGTTGTCTCACAATCCCCCTATTTGATTTTTCATGAAGATAGAGCTGAACTCTGAACTCGTCAGCAATTTCTTCCTAAGGTGGTGTCTGCGTTTCATGTCAACCAACCTATTGTGGTTCCTGTGCTTACTGACACCTCTTCCACCTCAAAGTCCTTGGATGTTGTGAGGGCTTTGAAGATCTACGTGAAGCGGACAGCTCGTCACAGGAAATCTGACTCGCTGTTTGTTTTCTATGATCCCAAGAAAATTGGGTGTCTTGCTTCAAAGCAGTCTATTGTTCGCTGGATCAGGCTTACTACCCAGCATTCTTATTCATCGGCAGGTTTGCCGGTTACTAAAGTACAAGCCCACTCTACTAGGTCGGTGGGTTCTTCTTGGACGGCTGCCCGGGGTGTCTCGGCTTTACAACTCTGCCGAGCAGCTACTTGGTCGGGTTCGAACACGTTTGCTAAGTTCTACATGTTCGATACTTTGGCTTCTGAGGACCTTCAGTTTGGTCAATCAGTTCTGCAGGAACCTCAGCACTCTCCAACCCGGTTTGGGAGCTTTGGTACATCACCATGATACTAATGTGGACCACAGTAACCTCTAGGATGTAAGAGAAAATAGGATTTTAATTACCTACCCTTAAATCATTTTCTCGTAGTCCGTAGAGGATACTGGGGTCCGGCCCAGTGTTTCGTTTTTTCCTGCACTGTTACTTTAAGTAATGTTGTTGTTTCAGCTGTTGCTGTTCCTGTTCAAGTTGGTTAGTATGGCTTGCCTCTTGTTTGTGTGTGCTGGTTCGAATCTCACCACTGTTCTGTTACATCCTTCCTCATGATATGTCCGTCTCGGGCACAGAGTCTGGTAGGAGGGGCATAGAGGAAGGAGCCAGTGCACACTATTAGTTTCTTAAAGTCCCCAAGGCTCCTAGTGGACCCGTCTATACCCCATGATACTAATGTGGACCCCAGTATCCTCTACAGACTACGAGAAAAGAATTTACCGGTAGGTAATTAAAATCCTATTATATCAGACCCCTCCTATCTGTGCTTCCAAGTAAGCAGCAGCGATGCACAATCCAACCACATCTGAATCAGGCCAATTGTTTGTAATACCCCTTTCACACTGCCAATGTCGGATCCCACCCAGGAATTGGAAACGGCTCCTTCCCGGGTGGGATCCGGCATTAGACCCTAACAGGAGGCTAACCGACACAACAATATGCCGGGCCGGTTTACATAGCGGCGCGGGGGGCTGAGCCGGCAACGGAGGCAGTGCTGGGAGACCTCATCTCCGTGCTGCCTCTCCCTATGTAGTGAACGGGTACCCGGGAGCCCGTTCACGCTGCCACTGACCTGGTATTCAGCCCAGGAATAACACTGCTTTATTCCCGAGTTCAATTACCAGGTCAGGCGACCCGGGATTTCGACCATGTCTCTTTCACACTGCACATCGACCCGGCAATATGCCGGGTCGATACCGGGTTATTTGTGTAGTGTGAAAGGGGTATAAGTCCAGCACGATTTATGTAGATGAATGATGTGTGCTCTAACTTTATCGTATAGTATGTGTAACCAATATCCAAAGTACACTACCGGTCAAAGTTTTTGCCAATTTATTTAAATTTTTTATTTTTATTGATTTACAGTTTGTTTCAGCGTACGCTAAAATTAAAGTAAATAAGCAAATGGTGATAAAAGAAAAAAATCATAGAATCCTTTTGATAAACAAAATGTAATCTAAATGTTTAAAGCAGCCCCCTTTTGCAGATATAACCACTGATCACACTCATGGGGGGAATTCAATTGTGTGTCGCCGTCCCCCAGCCTGGCTGCCACTAGATGGCGCCCAATGGAGCAATTCATTTGTTGCTTCATTTAGGCACGCGTGCAGCCGGGGGATGACTCATTTCAGCTCACAGCCTCCTGTGGTGCAAGCTAAAATGTGCAATTACTAACCATGTCTTTAGACGAGTTTAGCCACTTTGCGTGGGTAGACCCAGTACTAATGGGCGCACACATGCGGCATGTCCACCCAAGTCCCAAGGGGGGAAACAATTGAATGGCTTTAGTTGCCCATAACATTTGGGCACCCACAAAACAATTGAATTCTTCCATAGCATCCTTTCTACAATGGAAATCCAAATATTGTTTGGGAAGTTCTTCCCAAATCTGTTGCAGAAGTTCCCATAGTCAGCCAGTTTGAAGGAGTTGAAGTCTGGCAGCTGTGCTGGCCATTTGATGATTTTTAGCCTGCCATCTTGTTTTTTTCATCTAAGGTAGTTCTGACAGTCTGGAGGTAGAATCTTGCTGTAGTATGAACCCTTCACCAACTATTGCAGAGGGTATTATGCTAACAACAAAAAGAAATACAACTCTGCGCTGGACAACAAAAGGCAGCAATAGTTCATTCGTCTTAAGTGTATTGACTCATCGAATAGGGATGTTCACATGGAAAAAGAACACAAACAAAATGTCCCTATGTATAGTATTGTCTTGATGGTAACAGTCAAAAAGATAAAAGAATATGGGATATATTCAGATCCTCTGAGTGAACATCCCTATTCGATGAGTCAATACACTTAAGAAGACGAATGAACTATTCACAGTAAGAACTGTATAACTGAAATTTCCTATCTACCGTTAAAAATTGGCGCAAAATAATATCATCTTTTGCATTGTAGAGGGTATTATGCTGCCACCTTCCATTGTAGCCGTTTTGGGTCGGGGTGCCAGACACTATGCAAATCGCAGACTGGAGATCCAGCAAAAGAAACCACAACTATCATTCTTCCTATTCTGTTTAACAGTTTGCATTACAGGGGATTACTCACTGAGCAGTTGCTTGTAAAAGCTGCCACTTCCTGGCGTGTTTAAGTCCATAATTTAAAAGGGCAATGCTAATTAATAGCAAAACATGCATTAAAATTTTGGGCCTAAACATGGCAGGAACCAAAAGCTGCTGCTTAATAAATAAACCACACACACACGAACCATCCTTTCACCTTCTTGACTGTACGAAACCCTGCGTGATGAGTCAAAGACTTAAAATTACGATTTGTTGGGCAGAAGACCTTCCAGACTCCAGAATTTCCAGCAGACTAACATTACTTTTCAGTTGTTGATAAATAAAACTTTTTTTTTTTTCACCTCTAGTAGTGTACCTTTTGTGCCATTATAGGTTATTCCTTGGACCTGCATTGCTTAAATTTCAATCCAAAACTAGGAATAAAATAACCTTTGACCAGTAATGTACATTAAAGTACAGGCTGAGTATCCCTTATCCAAAATGCTTGGGACCAGAGGTATTTTGGATATGGGATTTTTCCGTATTTTGGAATGATTGCATACCATAATGAGATATCATGGTGATGGGACCTAAATCTAAGCACAGAATGCATTTATGTTTCATATACACCTTATACACACAGCCTGAAGGTCATTTTAGCCAATATTTTTAATAACTTTGTGCATTAAACAAAGTGTGTGTACATTCACCCAATTCATTTATGTTTCATATACACATTACACACACAGCCTGAAGGTAATTTAATACAATATTTTTAATTCTTTTGTGTATTAAACAAAGTTTGTGTACATTGAGCTACAGAAAACAAAGGTTTCACTATCTCAGTCTCACTCAAAAAATTCCGTATTTTGGAATATTTGGATATGGGATACTCAACCTGTACTACATAGTGTATCTAGCTGTTTTATTACATATTAGGAGGTGTGTAGTCTTCTATCATCAGATTTGAACATAGTGCCAATTTAACTTGTTGCTACTTGGTTTTAACTGCTCATGTCCGGCGTGTATATTTGTGACATTTTTTATATTAGATTTGTGTTATATATAACAAATGCTTTTTTTTATTTTTCAACCAAAGTTAAATGTAATGTAAAGCCTAACACGGACATACAATTCCCTGCATGTATTATCCTTCCAATGTTTACAAATAGCATGATTTATGAGAGGTTTTTCCTTCACTGTTGTAAAGTGGATATATATTTATCTATGTATCTGCTGATTGTCAACTTTGTTAATCCTTCTAGAATGCCGCTGGTCGCTCGCTACATTGAGCCGCGCTATCTGTGCCGGCAGAAACTTCCAAATGTCCGCAGTGAACTGGAATGCATGACCAACCTTAGCTTGTCCAATGTCATCCGCCAGCTTGGAAGTCTGAGTGAGTGACATTGTCAGGTGACGGAGGGATAGGAGCAGTGATCAAGAGTTGGTGATGGTTTGGGACAGAGAGGGAAAATGAAAACTACAGTGATTAATGGAGAATCTTGAGTAGATAATGGGCATAATCTGCTGGGAAAAAGATAACAACAGTTTATGTACTGTCGCAGCACAGACTTTTTTGTTTTTATTTTTTAATCATTGAAGGTGCTGGATTATATAATGTATGACTTTATTTGACAATTGGAATTCGATAAATCCATGTTAGAATACAGAGGTCTTCTAGCATTAGAGAAGTTGAAAAACCTCCTGTCAATACAGAAGCATTACATTGCTTTCTAAAGTATTAAAGGGCTAGAGTTTTCTGGATTATAGTTTGAACCTGCACTGAGAGTATGACTAGTCACAAGAAAGAGGGAAACGGAACAGGAGTTTGCCTGATAGCTCTATACGCTCTACTTTCTCCTTCATTGCGTCACTCCTCACTTTGGTCTCCCTTTTTTATGCTTCTGCCGCTTAGTTTTACCTGTATGCTTTTTAACTCCCTTGTAATAACACTCTCTTTCAGGTCGCTATGCAGAGGATATATTTGGAGAATTGTTCACTGAAGCAAGTCTGTTTGCTGAGCGTGTGGGAACACTGGGTGAGAGAGTGGAGAAGCTACAGGTCAAAGTGACCCAGCTGGATCCTAAAGAGGAGGAGGGTAAGTATTTTGGGAAGATACCTGTACATAATGTAGAAGTGTAAAAGCATCAGCGTTCCCCCATAACTGTATTCAGTACCCAGTTTGAACAGTGTACTTCTCAGATGATCATGCATGTTATCCATATAGATGTGATTTCAGCTTAAAATCTGCACCAATGTGAAGCCCTCAGGATAGTCATTGACAGGCTTCTGCCTTTGTTTCCAGTTTCTCTACAGGGCATAAATACAAGAAAAGCGTTCCACAGTAATACCTTGCAAGATCAGCAGCTGTTTGTACGCGACTCTCTATCTGTTCCAGTTTGTGAAACCTACATCACATGTAACATGCCGCCGCCACTCAACATCCTGTCTCCTTATAGGTAGGTGAGAAAGTAGGAAGGTTGCTTTGCCTGTGTAGAGGTGTAATGGGGCAGATGTATTGAGCCCGGAGAAGTGATAAGTGCAAGGTGATAACGCACCAGCCAGTCAGCTCCTATCGGTCGTCTTTCAAATCCGCAATGATTGGCTGGTGCGTTATCACCTTGCACTTATCACTTCTTTATCCCTTCTCCAGGCTTAATACATCTGCCCCAATGTGTGCATAAGAGAGTGGAAACTTTTGTATTTTCTGCTGCGGGGTACACTGGGCTCTACAAGGAATGGACAATGGGGTGTAGAGTAGGATCTTGATCCGCGGCACCAACAAGCTCAAAGCTTTCTGTTCCCAGAATGCATAGCACCGCCTCCTATATCACCCCGCCTCCCTGCACAGGATCTCCGTTTTGTAGTTGGTGCTGCAGTAGCAGGCACATAACAGAGGGGCTGCTCCAGGCAGCCCTAAGAAGAGCTTTTTTTCTGAGGAAAAAAGTGAAGACTTCAAGGGCAGCAGCAGTGTTACATGTCAGTGGACATTCACTGCTGCAGCTCCAGCTCTCCCCAGCGGCGCTATACACTCCCGAGCCCTGGTTGCCGGGTAACTAAAGCAGGAGGCTCCGGTTTTCTTCTTGTCAGGCACACACATCGGGGGCTCTCCGGGATCGCGTGGCCGCGCTTCGGGAGATAGTAAGTGGGTCCCGCTTGCGGGACCCGGTCTTTATCGCGATCCGGCGCGGTCAGTGGGAGGCGGGCCGCGCGCACTGGCGGTGGACACTGTGGTGATACAGGTGATCCCACTAGATCACCAGGGCATGGGACAGGTCAGGTTTTCTCTATAAACAGTTTTATTAGAGCCCGCAGTACCCGGTGGTTTTGCCAGCAGGGGGATTGAGCTTGGACCTGAAGCCCCTCCCCCAGCGCGCCATTTTCTGCAAATGTTCCCGCCCTGGAGCTGCATATATGTCTCTCCCTCACTCCCTGGCAGTGTCTGCGGCGCCATTATCCCTCAGCTCACTGTTCCTGGGAATGCTTGGGCAAATCCTCCTATGTAAAGCCACCTGGTTGTCAGTGCTGTGACTTTACAAGACACTTAAGTATTCTACCTGCCTTTTTTAGTCAGTGTTCGTTAAGAAAGAGTGCACTTAGTCAGGGTTTCCTAGTACAATTACCCTGTGATATACATCCAGTTCTTACTGTGTACTGTAACTGTTACATCTATTGTCATATAGCTGTGTAAGCTAGTCCAGTGCAGTATTATTGTTAGTAATAACCTCTGCATTGTACAGACTGACTATTTGTGTGTGCATTTGATAGCTGAGTGGTGTCCATTTCGTGTCTTTCACTCAACCTGCTATCCCTATATTCTATAACCTGAGGGGGCTTGGTGCGTCAGGTTTTATCTAATATAGAATTTTCACAAAGATATACTGTATTACGTATTTTTCTCTGTGATTTAGTCACCATATCTCTGCTGGTGCTGACTACACTGCGCAGGGGTTTGGGTTAGAGGTATTGTGCTGCTGACAAATTGTACTGTGTTACCTGATACTGCAAGTTATATCATGTCTGCTTCTTAGGGTAACTGTTCTGGGGCTGAACACACTGCCGGTGTTGCTGAGGCCACAGACTCCTATGAGGAGAATATAGCAGCTTTGGGCTCTGGTTCTGGGGGCTCCTTGACCCCCAGTGGGATGGTGGCAACAGGGGCAAATAACGACCCGCCGTGGGCCGCTTTTTCCACGCTTCTGCATATGCTAGTTCATAAACTAACACCCCCTATGGGACCCCCAATGCTGGTGCAACAGTTTGTGGTCCCTGCAGCTAATCCGCCATGGGCGGACGATTTATCTGCTCAAATAAAGAAGTTGAACCAGTCCCTGACTACTAAAAAGTCTGACCGTCGCTCGCCTACGTCCAAGGGGTCCTCTAAGCGAGCGCTTGTCTCCTCACAATCCACTGCTGCTACTGACACCTCATCGGATGAAGACGGCACTTACACTGACCCCACAGGTTCTGACTCCGATACGGCTGATGGGGAGGGTGGTTCACATGTGGATGTTCCTGATCTTTTGGAGGCTATTAACTTAATTCTGCAGATTACGAATGATCCCGAGCCATCCGTTCCTCCTAAGAAACCAGATAGGTTCAAGCGTCAGAAGGTGATTAAACAAGTTTTACCTCGCGCCGGAGCTGTCTAAGAAATGGGAAACGCCTCCTCCAGTGGACTCGCATGTGGCTAGGATGGTGGTTTCCTCAGCCCTACCGGTCACCACCATCAAGTCTCTAAAAGAGCCTACGGATAAACAGTTGGAGGGTTGTCTGAAAGCGATTTTACACCCTCATGGGTGCTGCACAAAGGCCCACTATTGCAGCTACTTGGCTGCAGAGGCCATTAGATGCTGAAATCTCCTCTGACCATGCTAGACAATGCTTGTCTTATATTGTCACAGCTTCTCGTTATATTAAAGAGGCGGCTTCTGATGCCGGTATCCTGGCAGCCAAGGCCTCTACTACGTCAGTCCTGTCTCGCCGGATATTGTGGCTGAGATCCTGGTCTGTGGATCTGGACTCTAGAAAAACCCTGGAGGTGCTCCCTTTTAAGGGAGATATTCTGTTTGGGGAGAATTTAAATAAGATTGTGGCTGACTTGGCTACTGCCAAAACTGCCTGTCTGCCAAGTACTGTTCCTTCTGTGTCGAAGGCTAAAGGTACTTCCTTTCGCCCCTTTCGTCCTTCAGGTAAAGCAAAAGGTCAGGCGTACAACAAGCAGGCCCGCACTTCCAAACCTGGTAAGCCAAAGCCCAAAAGAGCCTGGGCGGCCAGTCAGCCAGCTTCCAAGACAGATAAGCCTGCCGCATGACGGGGCGGGCCTCCCTCTGGGGGATCCCAGGGTGGGGGGCCGGCTTCTAGGGTATACCCAGGAATGGTTGAAGACAACTTCAGATGCCTGGGTACGGGAAGTCGTCACTCGAGGTTACGCCATAGCCTTCAAAAACCGACCCCCTCATCGATTTTGCCAGACAGATGTCCCGTTGGACAAGACAAAGGCAAACACTCTACATTCGGTGGTACAGACCCTCGTGGATACAGGAGTCGTAGTACAGGTGCCTCTTGCACAGAGGGGCCGGGGGTACTATTCTCCGCTGTTTCTAGTCCCGAAACCGAATGGGTCCTCCCGGCCCATTCTCAACCTCAAGGCATTGAACAGGTTTGTGAAGGTTTCCAAGTTCCGGATGGAAACCCTTCGCTCTATAGTTCTGGCCTTGGAACCTGGGGACTTCATGGTCTCCCTGGATATACAGGATGCTTACCTGCATATTCCTATAGCATTGTCTCATCAGCAATACCTGAGATTTGCGATTGGCAACTGCCATTACCAGTTTCGGGCGTTACCTTTTGGTTTAACAACAGCTCCGCGAGTCTTTACAAAAGTCATGGCGGTGATGACGGTGGTACTCCGCCGTCAAGGGGACAGGATACTGCCGTATTTGGACGCCTTGTTAATCCTGGCAAATTCCCCAGAACATCTCCTGCGTCATCTAGATGTGACGGTCCGGTTTCTGCAAGCCCACGGGTGGCTCATCAACTGGAAGAAGTCATCCCTGATCCCTGCTCAGAGCATGGTGCATCTGGGAGCACTATTGGACACTCACAACCAGCGGTTGTTCCTGTCTCAGGAGAAAGTCCTGAAACCTCAGGACAGGATTCGTTGCTTCCTATCTCGTCCGCAAGTGTCGATACGTTCGGCGATGCAGGTGCTGGCCCTCATGGTGTCAGCATTCGACATGATGGAGTACGCTCAATTTCACTCTCGCCCTCTCCAGAGGCTGATTCTTGCCAAGTGGGACGGCCTGCCTCACCGCATCAGGTCTCAAATGATCTCATTGACTCCAGAGGTCCGTCTGTCGCTGCTCTTGTGGCTCCGGGACCAACAACTGTGCAGGGGCCTTCCCTTCTGGATATCCGACTGGGTCCTGTTGACGACAGATGCCAGTCTAAGAGGTTGGAGCGCAGTGCTGGAGCAACACTCCCTTCAGGGGCGGTGGACCAAGGAGGAGTCCCTCCTCTCGATCAATATTCTGGAGTTGCGGGCGGTCTTCAATGCCTTGAACCTAGCCCAGCATTAAATTCAGAACCGTCCTGTTCAAGTACAGTCGGACAACACCACCACAGTGGCTTGCATAAATCATCAAGGCAGCACTCGAAGCCGCCTAGCAATGAAGGAAGTTTCACGGATTCTACAGTGGGCAGAACGCCATCTACCGGCCATATCGGCAATATTCATTCCGGGAGTCCTGAATTGGGAAGCGGACTTTCTCAGTCGTCAGGACGTGCATGCCGGCGAGTGGGGCCTCCATCTAGAAGTGTTTCAAGTCCTAGTGGAAAGGTGGGGCCTTCCAGACGTAGATCTGATGGCGTCTCAACACAATCACAAGGTTCCGGTCTTCGGAGCAAGGACAAGGGATCCTCAAGCAGCATTCGTGGATGCGCTGGCGGTACCGTGGAGGTTTCTGCTGCCGTACGTGTTCCCTCCGGTGTCACTCCTGCCCAGGGTAGTTCGGAAGTTCAAGCAAGAAAAAGGAATTCTGCTTCTCATAGCTCCAGCGTGGCACAGACAGCACTGGTTCTCAGACCTGCAAGGCCTATCGTCAGAGCGTACAATTCTACTTCCACAACGCCCAGACCTCCTCATTCAGGGCCCCTGTGTCTACCAGGACCTAGCCCGGCTGTCTTTGACGGCGTGGCTCTTGAAGCTTCAGTCTTAAGGGCTAAAGGGTTTTCTGAGGCGGTCATTCAAACTATGTTGCGGGCCCGGAAACCGGCTTCGGCTCGGATTTACTATAGGGTCTGGCATTCTTACTTTGTTTGGTGCGCATCTAACAATTATGACGCTTCCAAGTTTAGTATAGCCAAGTTGTTAGCGTTTCTTCAGCAGGGCCTGGACTTAGGCCTGCGTCTGGCCTCCCTCAAGGTTCAAATATCTGCCTTGTCGGTGTGGTTTCAGAGAAAAATTGCGACCTTACCTGATGTGCATACCTTTACTCAGGGCGTGTTGTGTATCCAACCTCCCTATGTCCCGCCTGTGGCTCCTTGGGACTTGCGGTGGTTTTGGAGGCGTTACAAGAGTCTCCGTTTGAACCTCTTGGTTCAGCTGACCTTAAGTGGCTTTCCCTTAAGGTAGTGTTTCTGCTGGCTATCGCTTCAGCTAGAAGAGTGTCGGATTTGGGTGCCTTGTCCTGTAGTTCCCCATATCTGATATTTCACCGTGACCGGGCAGTTCTTAGGACTCGTCCCGGCTATCTACCTAAGGTGGTTTCTTCGTTCCACCTTAATAATGAGATTGCAGTTCCGGCACTTGTTTCTCCTAATCTGTCTCCCAAAGAGCGGTCTTTGGATGTGTTACGGGCTCTCCGTATCTATGTGAAGAGAACTGCTCCTATTAGGAAATCTGATTCTCTTTTTGTTGTGTTTGGGTTTCACAAAATGGGCTGGCCTGCTCACAAGCAAACTCTGGCCAGATGGATTAGAATGGTGATTGCACATGCTTATGTGAAGGCTGGTCTCTCTGCTCCTGATCACATTAAGGCCCATTCTACTCGGTCTGTTGGACCTTCTTGGGCGGGCCAACGTGGTGCGACCCTTGAACAATTGTGCAAGGCGGCTACGCGGTCCTCCGTGAACACGTTCATAAGGTTCTATGCCTTCGATACTGCCGATTCCCAAGATGCTTCCTTTGGACGCCGGGTTCTTGTGCCCGCTACAGTGCGTCCCCTCCCATAAGGAACTGCTTTAGGACATCCCCATTGTCCATTCCTTGTGGAGCCCAGTGTACCCCGCAGCAGAAAACGAGTTTTATGGTAAGAACTTACCTTTGTTAAAACTCTTTCTGCGAGGTACACTGGGCTCCACAAGGCGCCCACCCTGACGCACTATGCTTCTTTGGGTTGGTATGGCATTAGCCGCTGACACGTCTCCTGTCGTGAAAATGCGGTGTTGTGGCTACTAACCGTTGTCGTCTCTTTTCCTGCTACTGCATTCGACTGGTTAACTAAAAACTGAGATCCTGTGCAGGGAGGCGGGGTGATGTAGGAGGCGGCGCTATGCATTCTGGGAACAGTCAAAGCTTTGAGCCTGTTGGTGCCTCGGATCAAGATCCTACTCTACACCCCATTGTCCATTCCTTGTGGAGTCCAGTGTACCTCGCAGAAAGAGTTTTAACAAAGGTAAATTCTTACCATAAAACTTGTTATTTTCATGAACAACTCTTCTTATGTCTTACAGGGATGATGGGAAAGAGGCCTTGAAGTTTTATACTGACCCCTCATATTTCTTTGATCTCTGGAAGGAAAAGATGTTGCAAGACACCAAGGATATTATGAAAGAAAAACGTAAACATAGGGTGAGAAAACTGCTGCAGCTCCAGAGTAAACCCATAAATCTGCCCATACATGATGACATTCAGAACCTCAGAAATTGGCAGTTTGGTCGTATAAAACCAGCTTAAACTTAAATCGCTAAGTGTAGGGGTCCAAAATGACCTGCACTCACAATCAACATCTGATTGCAATCAGACACAATTCAGCTCAAGTGGATCCGAGGTGTATCCGGTAGCTCGGAGCTTGTGCCCTGATCGGCTTATGCATTAATGCCTGACGCGAAACAAAGTGGTAATATGCATAGCTTTCTTTTAGGTGGAACTGAATTGAACAAAGCTATATAGAAGGCTGCAGAGTTTTAGTGCCAGAGATAGCTTATTTTGTTCGCTTTGACTTCATTGCAGTTTTGGGCATACAATCATTGATTGGTACGTTTATTAAAGGGGAGATGTCCTAAAAGGTGAACAAAAATTAGAATTTTTTTTGTCATTCCAAGTCAATTACATGATATTAAAAATAATTAAACTTATGGAAAGACTGGAGACCCAATCAAATTATCACTGTGAGATCCATAGATCCAGGGTTGTTTTTTTTATTTTATCAGGAATAATTCAGACATGATTAATCCATGTTCATCTTTATGTAGCATGCTATTCATTTACTTTCTTGAAATACTGTATTTTATGTAGCAATATTTTATACGCTTATTATTCATGCTGGTATCTGAACATGGAATGTAACAAGACATTTCTCTAACGTCCTAAGTGGATGCTGGGGACTCCGTAAGGACCATGGGGAATAGCGGCTCCGCAGGAGACTGGGCACAAAAGTAAAGCTTTAGAACTACCTGGTGTGCACTGGCTCCTCCCCCCATGACCCTCCTCCAAGCCTCAGTTAGATTTTTGTGCCCGAACGAGAAGGGTGCACACTAGGTGGCTCTCCTGAGCTGCTTAGTGAAAAGTTTAGTTTTAGGTTTTTTATGTTCAGTGAGACCTGCTGGCAACAGGCTCACTGCATCGAGGGACTAAGGGGAGAAGAAGCGAACTCACCTGCGTGCAGAGGGGATTGGGCTTCTTAGGCTACTGGACATTAGCTCCAGAGGGACCGATCACAGGCCCAGCCATGGATAGGTCCCAGAGCCGCGCCGCCGGCCCCCTTACAGAGCCAGAAGACAGAAGAGGTCCTGAAAATCGGCGGCAGAAGACGTCCTGTCTTCAACAAGGTAGCGCACAGCACTGCAGCTGTGCGCCATTGCTCTCAGCACACTTCACACTCCGGTCACTGAGGGTGCAGGGCGCTGGGGGGGGGGCGCCCTGAGACGCAATAAAAACACCTTGGATGGCAAAAAATGCATCACATATAGCTCCTGGGCTATATGGATGAATTTAACCCCTGCCAGAATACACAGAAAAACGGGAGATAAGGCCGCCGAGAAGGGGCGGAGCCTATCTCCTCAGCACACTGGCGCCATTTTCCCTCACAGCTCCGTTGGAGGGAAGCTCCCTGGCTCTCCCCTGCAGTCACTACACTACAGAAAGGGTTAAAAAAGAGAGGGGGGCACTAATTAGGCGCAGTATAAACAATACAGCAGCTATAAAGGGAAAAACACTTATATAAGGTTATCCCTGTATATATATATATATATATATATATATATATATATATATATATAGCGCTCTGGTGTGTGCTGGCAAACTCTCCCTCTGTCTCCCCAAAGGGCTAGTGGGGTCCTGTCCTCTATCAGAGCATTCCCTGTGTGTGTGCTGTGTGTCGGTACGTTTGTGTCGACATGTATGAGGAGAAAAATTATGTGGAGACGGAGCAGATTGCCTGTAATAGTGATGTCACCCCCTAGGGGGTCGACACCTGAGTGGATGAACTGTTGGAAGGAATTACGTGACAGTGTCAGCTCTGTATAAAAGACAGTGGTTGACATGAGACAGCCGGCTACTCAGCTTGTGCCTGTCCAGACGTCTCATAGGCCGTCAGGGGCTCTAAAGCGCCCGTTACCTCAGATGGCAGATATAGACGCCGACACGGATACTGACTCCAGTGTCGACGGTGAAGAGACAAATGTGACTTCCAGTAGGGCCACACGTTACATGATTGAGGCAATGAAAAATGTTTTTACACATTTCTGATAATACGAGTACCACCAAAAAGGGGTATTATGTTCGGTGAGGAAAAACTACCTGTAGTTTTCCTGAATCTGAGAAATTAAATGAGGTGTGTGATGATGCGTGGGTTTCCCCCGATAACAAATGATAATTTCTAAAATGTTGTTGGCATTATATCCTTTCCCGCCAGAGGTTAGGGTGCGTTGGGAAACACCCCCTAGGGTGGATAAAGCGCTCACACGCTTATAAGAACAAGGGCTCTACCCTCTCCTGAGATGGCCGCCCTTAAGGATCCTGCTGATAGAAAGCAGGAGGGTATCCTAAAATGTATTTACACACATACTGGTGTTATACTGCGACCAGCAATCGCCTCAGCCTGGATGTGCAGTGCTGGGTTGGCGTGGTCGGATTCCCTGACTGAAAATATTGATACCCTAGATAGGGACAGTATATTATTGCCTATAGAGCATTTAAAAGATGCATTTCTATATATGCATGATGCACAGCGGAATATTTGCCGACTGGTCTAAGTGCGTTGTCCATTTCTGCCAGTAGAGGGTTATGGACACGACAGTGGTCAGGTGATGCGGATTCCAAACGGCATTTGGAAGTATTGCCTTATTAAGGGGAGGAGTTATTTGGGGTCGGTCTTTCAGACCTGGTGGCCACGGCAACAGCTGGGAAATCCACGTTTGTACCCCAGGTCGCCTCTCAACATAAGAAGACGCCGTATTATCAGGCGCAGTCTTTTCGTGGGCAAGCGGGCAAAAGGTTCCTCATTTCTGCCCCGTGACAGAGGGAGAGGAAAAAGGCTGCAAAAATCAGCCAGTTCCCAGGAACAGAAGCCCTCTCCCGCCTCTGCCAAGCCCTCAGTATGACGCTGGGGCTTTACAAGCAGAATCAGGCACGGTGGGGGCCCGTTTCAATGAATTTCAGCGCGCAGTGGGCTCACTCGCAAGTAGACCCCTGGTTCCTTCAGGTGATATCTCAGGGGTACAAATTGGAATTCGAGACGTCTCCCCCTCGCCGTTTCCTAAAGTCGGCTTTACCGATGTCTCCTTCTGACAGGGAGGCAGTTTTGGAAGCCATTCACAAGCTGTATTCCCAGCAGGTGATAATCAAGATACCCCTCCTGCAACAGGGAACGGGGTATTATTCCACACTGTTGTGGTACCGAAGCCGGACGGCTCGGTGAGACCGATTCTAAATCTAAAATCTTGAACACTTACATACGGAGGTTCAAATTCAAGATTGAGTCACTCAGAGCAGTGATTGCGAACCTGGAAGAAGGGACTACATGATGTCTCGGGACATCATGGATGCTTACCTTCATGTCCCAATTACCCTTCTCACCAAGGGTACCTCAGGTTTATGGTACAGAACTGTCACTATCAGTTTCAGACGCTGCCGTATGGATGGTCCACGGCACCCTGGGTCTTTACCAAGGTAATGGCCGAAATGATGATACTCCTTCGAAGGAAGGGAATTTTAGTTATCCCTTACTTGGACGATTCCCTGATAAGGGTAAGATCCAGGGAACAGTTGGAGGTCGGTGTAGCACTATCTCAGGTAGTGTTGCGGCAGCACGATTGGATTCTCAATATTCCAAAATCGCAGCTGATTCCGACAACTCGTCTTCTGTTCCTAGGGATGATCCTGGACACAGTCCAGAAAAAGGTGTTTCTCCCGGAGGAGAAAGTCAGGGAGTTATCCGAGCTAGTCGGGAACCTCCTATAACCGAGCCAAGTCTCAGTACATCAATGAAATGGTTCTGGGAATAAATGGTGGCTTCCTACGAAGCAATCCCATTCGGCAGATTCCACGCAAGAACTTTCCAGTGGGACCTGCTGGACAAATGGTCCGGGTCGCATCTTCAGATGCATCAGCGGATAACCCTGTCACCAAGCACAAGGGTGTCTCTCCTGTGGTGGTTGCAGAGTGCTCATCTTCTAGAAGGCCGCACATTCAGGACTGGGTCCTGGTGACCACGGATGCCAGCCTGCGAGGCTGGGGAGCAGTCACACAGGGAAGGAATTTCCAGAGCTTATGGTCAAGCCTGGAGACATCACTTCTCATAAATATCCTGAAGCTAAGGGCCATTTACAATGCTCTAAGCTCAGCAAGACCTCTGCTTCAAGGTCACCCGGAGTTGATCCATTCGGACAACATCACGGCAGTCACCCACGTAAACAGACAGGGTGACACAAGAAGCAGGAGGGCAATGGCAGAAGCTGCAAGGATTCTTCGCTGGGCGGAAAATCATGTGATAGCACTGTCAGCAGTATTCATTCCGGGAGTGGACAACTGGGAAGCAGACTTCCTCAGCAGACACGACCTCCACCCGGGAGAGTGGGGACTTCACCCAGAAGTCTTCCACATGTTTATAAAACTCGACAAGTATTGCGCCAGGTCAAGGGACCCTCAGGCAATAGCTGTAGACGCTCTGGTAACACAGTGGGTGTACCAGTCAGTGTATGTGTTCCCTCCTCTGCCTCTCATACCCAAGGTACTGAGAATTATAAGATGGAGAGGAGTAAGCACTATATTCGTGGCTCCGGATTGGCCAAGAAGGACTTGGTAACCGGAACTTCAAGAGATGCTCACGGAGGATCCGTGGCCTCTACCTCTAAGAAGGGACCTGCTCCAGCAAGGACCCTGTCTGTTCCAAGACTTACCGCGGCTGCGTTTGACGGCATGGCGGTTGAACGCCGGATCCTGAAGGAGAAAGGCATTCCGGATGAAGTCATTCCTATCCTGATCAAAGCCAGGAAAGATATAACCGCAAAACATTATCACCGCATTTGGCGAAAGTATGTTGCGTGGTGCGAGGCCAGTAAGGTCCCGACGGAGGAATTTTCAACTAGGTCGATTCCTACATTTCCTGCAAACAGGAGTGTCTATGGGCCTGAAATGGGGGTCAATTAAGGTTCAAATTTCGGCCCTGTCAATTTTCTTCCAAAAAGAACTAGCTTCAGTCCCTGAAGTTCAGACGTTTGTGAAAGGGGTACTGTATATACAGCCTCCTTTTGTGCCTCCAGTGGCACCTTGGGATCTAAATGTAGTTTTTTTCTGTTCCAAAAGTCACATTGGTTTGAACCACTTAAATATGTGGAGTTAAAATATCTCACATGGAAAGTGGTCATGCTGTTGGCCCTGGCCTGGGCCAGGTGCGTGTCAGAATTGGCGGCTTTATCCTGTAAAAGCCCTCATCTGATTTTCCATTCGGACAGGGCGGAATTGAGGACTTGTCCTCAGTTTCTCCCTAAGGTGGTTTTCAGCGTTTCACCTGAATCAACCTATTGTGGTGCCTGCGGCTACTAGGGACTTGGAGGACTCCAAGTTGCTAGACGTTGTCAGAGCCCTGGAAATATAGGTTTCTGGAACGGCTGGAGTCAGAAAATCTGACTCCGTTGTTTATTCTGTATGCACCCAACAAGCTGGGTGCTCCTGCTTCTAAGCAGACTATTGCTCGTTGGATTTGTAGTACAATTCAGCTTGCACATTCTGTGGCAGGCCTGCCACAGCCAAAATCTGTAAAAGCCCATTCCACAAGGAAGGTGGGCTCATCTTGGGCGGCTGCCCGAGGGGTCTCGGCTTTACAACTTTGCCGAGCAGCTACTTGGTCAGGAGCAAATACGTTTGTAAAATTCTACAAATTTGATACCCTGGCTGAGGAGGACCTGGAGTTCTCTCATTTGGTGCTGCAGAGTCATCCGCACTCTCCCGCCCGTTTGGGAGCTTTGGTATAATCCCCATGGTCCTTACGGAGTCCCCAGCATCCACTTAGGACGTTAGAGAAAATAAGAATTTACTTACCGATAATTCTATTTCTCGTAGTCCGTAGTGGATGCTGGGCGCCCATCCCAAGTGCGGATTGTCTGCAATACTGGTACATAGTTATTGTTACCAAAAAAATCGGGTTATTGCTGTAGTGAGCCATCTTTTCTAGAGGCTCCTCTGTTATCATGCTGTTATATGGTGTGATTGGTGTGGCTGGTATGAGTCTTACCCGGGATTCAAAATCCTTCCTTATTGTGTACGCTCATCCGGGCACAGTATCCTAACTGAGGCTTGGAGGAGGGTCATGGGGGGAGGAGCCAGTGCACACCAGGTAGTTCTAAAGCTTTACTTTTGTGCCCAGTCTCCTGCGGAGCCGCTATTCCCCATGGTCCTTACGGAGTCCCCAGCATCCACTTAGGACTACGAGAAATAGAATTATCGGTAAGTAAATTCTTATTTTTTATTATGATTTTCTGATGGGTAGGAGAAAATACAGTTTAATATATGGATGTTTATTAAAATCTGCTTCTGGAAAGCATTTAAAAACTCACCTCAGCGGTGCTTGTGTACAGAAGGAAAGCTGTCTTATAGAGCCGAGAAGGGAGGCAGAGGAGAGGCCATACACCGCTCATTATTGGAACGTTTACAATCAAATCGTTTAGTTGTCGAATATAAAAACCTACCATGCTTTTTTACAGAGAGAAAAGAAAGACAATCCCAACCGCGGCAATGTAAATCCTCGTAAGATCCGCACACGGAAAGATGAATGGGAGAAGAAGAAGATGGGGCAGGAATTTATGGATGCCTCAGAGAAGGAGCAGAATGATGGGTGTGCACATGTCTATTTATAAAGACTTTGCTATACTAGATTATGGTTACTAGTACTTAACGATGTGCAGAGTTATGCTTTGCACACACTAGACAACTCGCAAACTACGCGATGTCGTCAGTAGCAGGATCCAACGAGGGTGCCGGCATCGGCAAGTGCATACACACTTACTGATGCCGGCAGCGACTAACAGTGGCGGTGAAGGGGGGGGGGGGGGGTTCATGCTGACATAGTGCATACACACTGGACAATATCTTGAACGATGTGTCCGAATCTGGCACATCGTCTAGTGTGTACGCACCTTTAGCGTGGTATATTTGTCATTGGTAATAAAGATATATCTTTAACTTTGTGCTCTTTAGGTTCCAGGTAAATCAAAATGGATCTCTCAGTCCTATGGATGGGGGAGATATAGTTCAGTATCTTCCTCCACCTCCAAATGAAGACGTCATACCAATCCCACCTCCAGCTCCTGATGACTTTCTGCCACCTCCTCCTGCAGAATTCAGGTAAGTAATTAACTGGCAATTTTATTTTTTTATTAAGCCATGTGCCTTTTACAATGATACTTTGAGTCTCTACAATTAATACATGTATACTATAATGCACAAGTGGTCATATTGTTAAGACTAAAATAAAAGACATTGGTCTACCATATTCCGACCTTCAGAAATTGTAAATGTGAAGGGAACAGGAGTAAAATAAAGCATCCTTGCTGGCCACAATAGTGGCACAGACTTCCTGGATCAGTCACCCCCTCATGTCATCTTCTAAGAAGACACTGTTATAGTAAAGGTATCCAATCCAGAATCCATTATTAAGGTGTAAGTGAATTTGCAATTTACACCTCGGATGGTAAGGAGCAATGCAAATGGCGGAACTTTCATTTTTCTATTTGCAAACTGATGACCCCTGGTACTCTGCATTGTTTAATGGACATGTAATTTAAGAGACCTTCCAAAGCATTAGTGTCTTATTTGCTTCAATGTTATTTGTTGGGTGACTTGTTGACATGTTAGACAGTTAATGCAAAAATGTCTGCACCAAACCTGGCTCCCTATGACAAAACTTGGGTTGGGATCTCATGATTAGGACCCCCATCGTTAGGGAGAGCTTCTTGCCTGTACATGGTAAGAAGATCAGCAATACAGATAGTGTAATGGTTAGCATTACCTGCCTCCCATAGTGTTTGATTCCCACCATGGCTCTAAGCCACCCCTCCTATGCCTGTGTGGGTTTCCTTCTGGGTACTCCAGTTTCATCCGGCAATTCAAAACTATACTGGTGGGTTAATTAGCTCCCGCCCAAAAATTTTTACCTTAGTGTGTACGTATGTGCATGTACATGTGTTTAGGGCAGAATAGATGGGCCAAGTGGTTCTTATTTGCCGTCAAATTCTATGTTTGCCTGCCTCTGCAGGAGATTCATGTACTGGGTAGTTGGTTTCTTCCTAGATTTGTTTCTAGATTTCACCTTTACTTAGAGCATAGGTTCTCAGACGTGGTCCTCAAGGCACCCCAATGGTCCAGGTCTTAAGTTTATCCATACTTGGCCACAGGTGACTTAATTAGCACCTCAGTCAATTTGATTTAACCATCTGCTGAGCCATGGATATACCTAAAACCTGGACCGTTTGGGTGCCTTGAGAACAACGTTTGAGAACCTCTGACTTAGAGACATTTCTGCTGCGGGGTACACTGGGCTCCACAGGAATGACATTGGGGTGTAGAGTAGGATCTTGATCCGAGGCACCAACAGGCTCAAAGCTTTGACCTCCTTCTTAAGATGCATAGTGCCGCCTCCTCTATAACCCCGCCTCCGTGCACAGGAGCTCCGTTTTGTAGTTGGTGCCATACAGTAAGCAGGCATACAACAGGGGGGCTGCTCCAGCAGCCCTTAGAGAAGCTTTTAACGAATATTGAAGACTTCAAGGGCTGCAGCAGAGACACTGACTGTGTTAGATGTCAGTCAGACATCTCCTGCTGCAGCTCCATCACCTCCCCCAGCGGCACTGTACACGCCCGCACCCTGGTTGCCGGGTACCTACAGCGGAGGCTTCGGTTTAATTCCAAGTTAGTCACACACACACGACCGCTGTTCTCACGGATCGCGTGGCCGCACTCAGGGAGGAGGTAAGGGGTCCCCTCGACGGGACCCGCTGTAAATCGCGCGGCCGGTGGGAGGTGGGCCGCTCACGCTGGTGTGGACACTGTGGTAGTACAGGGACCCCACTAGACCACCAGGGCATGGGCACAGGTCGGTTTTCTCTCATAAAACAGTTTTTTATTAAGCCCCCAGTACCCGGTGGTGAAGTCCAGCAAGGGGATAAGGCTTTGACCTGTAGCCTCTCCCCCAGCCCCAGGGCACCATTTAGAGTAAATGTTCCCGCCCTGGAGCTGCATATCTCTCTCCCTCACTCCCTGTCAGCGTTTGGGCGCCGTTATTACAAGCCGAGCTGATCCTGGGACAGTTGTGGGCAAATTCTCCTCTGTAAAGCCGCCTGCATGTCAGCGCTGTGCATTTTACAGGACACTTCAGTATTCTACATGTCTGCTGACAGTGTTGGTTAAGAAAAGGTGCATTTAGTCATGGTTATTTAGTACAAGTACCCTGTGATATACATTTAGTCTTTATTGTGCATTGTTATATCTATTAAGTGTATAGCTATATATAGTACTACTCTGTATTACTAGTCCAGTGCAGTTTTATTGCATGTCATAATTTCTGCATTGTACAAACTGTGACTCTGTGTGTGTGTGTGTGTGTGTATATAGATGCTGTGTGACCTCCATTTCGTGTATTTCACTCAGATTGCTATCCCTATATTCTATAACCTGAGGGGGCTAAGTGTGTCAGGTTTATCATAATATAGGCAGTTCACAGGATATACTCGGTGTGTATTTTTCTCTGTGATTTTTAGTCACCATATACCTCTTGAATTCCCTGTTTGTGCTGATACACTGCACAGGGGGTTCTTGTCGGGTATTGTGCTGCTGATATTGTACTGTGTTGCCTTGCATTGAACTTTTGATTATGTCGGCTTCAAAGAGCAACGGAGCTGGGGCTGATCCCACATTGCGTGGTGCTGACGCTGCAGACACATTTGAGGATAACATAGCAGCTGAGGGTTCAGGTTCTGGGGGTTCCTTTCCCCTCCAATGGGACTGTAGCAACGGGGGTGCAAAATGACCCACCTTGGGCTACCTTCTCCACGCTATTGAATACGCTGGTAACTAGACTAACGCCCCCTATAGGACCTCCTGTGCCGTTATAACCGCTTGTGGTCCCCGCGGTTAACCCGCTGTGGGCAGATCAACTGTCCAATCAGTTACAGCAATTGAACCAATCACTGACTGCTCAAAAGTCTAACCCTCGCCCACCTAAGACCAAGGGGTCCTCTGAGCGGGCAATTACTTCCTCACAATCCACCATCGTCCCAGACACCTCGTCTGATGAGGATGGCCTTTATACGGACCCCACAGAGATTCTGATCCCGATGCTTCTGATGGGGAAGTTGTTTCGCAGGTGGATGTTCCTGACTTGTTAGAGGCTATCAGGCTTATTCTTCAGGTTGATGATGAACCGGAGCCTGACGCTGCCCCTAAGAAACCGGACAGGTTTAAACGTCAGAAGGTGGTTAAACAAGTTTTACCTCACTCTGAACATTTAGTTGTCATACGTCAGGAGTCTTGGGAAAATCCAGGAAAGAAGTTCACGCCTTACAAGAAGATGCTGTCTCGCTACCCCCTCGCTGCGGAGCTTAGTAAACATTGGGAAACACCCCCGCCAGTGGATTCGCAAGTGGCGCGGCTGGTAGTATCCTCAGCTCTGCCTGTAACTACCGTCACGTCCGTGAGAGAGCCGACGGACAAGCATGTGGAGGGTTGTTTGAAGGCAATCTACACCCTAAACCAGAGGTTCTCAAACTCTGTCCTCGGGGGCCCACACAGTGCATGTTTTGCAGGTCTCCTCACAGAATCGCAAGTGAAATAATTAGCTCCACCTGTGGACCTTTTAAAATGTGTCAGTGAGTAATTAATACACCTGTGCACCTGCTGGGTTACCTGCAAAACATGCACTGTGTGGGCTCCCGAGGACCGAGTTTGAGAACCTCTGCCCTAAACGGTGCGGTGCATAGGCCCACTATTGCAGCGACATGGGCTGCAGAAGCTGTGAAAGTGTGGGCTCAGGAGCTGGAGGCGGAGTTGCCTTCCAATGCTTCTGATCATGCTAGACCATGCCTGTCGTATATTGTTACAGCGTCTCATTACATTAAAGAGGCGACTGCCAAGGTTTCTACTGCGTCCATTTTGGCTCGCCAAATTCTCTGGTTACGGTCCTGGTCTGTGGACATGGACTCTAAGAAAACCCTGGAAGTACTCCCCTTCAAGGGAGACATTCTTTTTGGAGAATACCTCAGCAAGATAGTGGCTGACTTAGCGTCTGCTAAAACAGCATGTCTTCCTAGTACTGCTCCTTCGGTGCCGAAGGCTAAGAGTACTTCCTTTCACTCCTTTCTTCCTTCAGGGAAAGCTAAAGGTCAAGGGTACCCAAAACAGGTTCGCACTTCCAAACCCAATAAGCCCAAACCCAAACGGGCCTGGGCTGCCCGTCAGCCTGCTTCCAAAACTGACAAGCCTGCTTCATGACGGGGCGGGCCTCCCTCTGGGGGGTCCCAGAGTGGGGGGCCGACTTCTAGGGTTTACCCAGGAATAGTTGAAGACCACTTCCGATGCCTGGGTACGGGAAGTCGTCACTCGAGGTTACGCCGTATCCTTCAAGAATTGTCCCACTCAGCGATTTTACCAGACAGATGTCCCTTCGGATCAGGTGAAGGCAAAAATTCTTCATTCGGTGGTACAGGAGTGGTAGTATAGGTGCCTCTGGCTCAGAGAGGCAAGGGGTACTATTCACCGCTGTTCCTAGTCCCGAAACCGAATCGGTCTTTCCGACCCATTCTCAACCTCAAGTCCTTGATCAAATTTGTGAAAGTCTCCAAGTTTCGTATGGAAACTCTTCGCTCTATTGTACTGGCCTTGGAGCCTGGGGACTATATGGTCTCACTGGACATACAGGATGCTTATCTGCATATTACCATTGCAGTGTCGCATCAGCAGTACCTGAGGTTTGCGGTTGGCAACCTCCATTACCAATTTCGGGTGTTACCTTTTGGTTTGACCACGGCTCCACGAGTCTTCACCAAGGTCATGGCGGTAATGACGGCTGTACTCCGCCGTCAAGGGGTGAGGCTCCTTCCATACTTGGAAGACTTGTTGATCCTGGTAAATTCTCCAGAGATTCTCCTACGCCATCTGGATCTGACTATCCAGTTTCTGCAAGCCCACGGGTGGCTCATCAACTGGAAGAAATCCTCCCTGGTCCCTGCTCAGAGCATGGTGCACCTGGGGGCGTTGTTGGACACTCAAAACTTCAGGACAGGATTCGATGCTTCCTATCTCGTCCGCAAGTGTCGATACGTTCGGTAATGCAAGTGCTAGGTCTCATGGTGTCTGCTTTCGACATGGTGGAGTACGCTCCATTCCATTCCCGGCCTCTCCAGAGGCTGATTCTTGCCAAGTGGGATGGCCTGCCTCACCGGATCAGGTCTCAAATGATCTTTGTCTCCGGAGGTCCGTCTGTCACGGAGCTGGTGGCTTCGGGACCAACGATTGAGCAGGGGTCGTCCCTTCTGGATCTCCAACAGGGTCCTTCTGACGCCGGACGCCAGTCTGAGGGGTTGGGGCGCGGTTTTGGAGCAACACTTCCTTCAGGGTCAGTGGACCAGGGAGAAGTTTCTCCTCCCGATAAACATTCTGGAATTGCGGGCGGTGTTCAACTCATTAAACTTGGCCCAGCATTTAATACAGAACAGACCTGTTCAAGTACAGTCTGACAACGTCACCACGGTGGCGTACATCAATCATCTAGGCGGCATTCGAAGCCGCATGGCAATGAGGGAAGTATCACAGATTCTTCAGTGGGCAGAACGCCATCTGCCAGCCTTATCGGCAGTGTTCATTCCGGGGGTCCTAAACTGGGAAGCGGACTTTCTCAGTCGTCAGGACGTACACGCTGGAGAGTGGAGCCTTCATCCAGAAGTGTTTCAACTCCTCCTCGTGGACAGGTGGGGCCTTCAAGATGTGGACCTGATGGCGTCTCGACACAATCACAAGGCTCTGGTCTTCGGAGCAAGGACAAGGGATCCTCAAGCAGCGTCCGTGGACGCATTGGCAATTCCATGGAACTTTCTGCTGTCATACGGGTTCCCTCCGGTGTCACTCCTGCCCAGAGTAATAAGGAAGTTCAAGCAAGAAGGAGGAATCCTACTTCTGATCGCTCCAGTGTGACCCAGACTGCATTGGTTCTCAGACCTTCAGAATCTCTCGATAGAGCATCCTCTTCTACTTCCATAGCGCCCGGATCTCCTCGTTCAGGGCACCTGTGTATATCCGGATTTAGCCCGGTTGGCTTTGACAGCGTGGCTCTTGAAGCTTCCGTCTTGAGGCGGTTATTCAAACCATGTTGCAGGCCCAGGAACCGGCTTCTGCTCGTATTTACCATAGGGTCTGGAATTCTTACTTTGCTTGGTGCGCATCTAACAATCATGACGCTTACAAGTTTAGTACGGCCAAACTTTTGGCCTTTCTACAACAGGGCCTGGACTTGGGCCTTCGTCTGGCCTCCATCAAGGTTCATATTTCTCTATCGTCCTAAGTGGATGCTGGGGTTCCTGAAAGGACCATGGGGAATAGCGGCTCCGCAGGAGACAGGGCACAAAAAAGTAAAGCTTTTACCAGATCAGGTGGTGTGCACTGGCTCCTCCCCCTATGACCCTCCTCCAGACTCCAGTTAGATTTTTGTGCCCGGCCGAGAAGGGTGCAATCTAGGTGGCTCTCCTAAAGAGCTGCTTAGAGAAAGTTTAGCTTAGGTTTTTTACTTTACAGTGAGTCCTGCTGGCAACAGGATCACTGCAACGAGGGACTTAGGGGAGAAGTAGTGAACTCACCTGCGTGCAGAGTGGATTTGCTGCTTGGCTACTGGACACTAGCTCCAGAGGGACGATCACAGGTACAGCCTGGATGGTCACCGGAGCCGCGCCGCCGGCCCCCTTGCAGACGCTGAAGAGAGAAGAGGTCCAAAATCGGCGGCTGAAGACTCCTCAGTCTTCTTAAGGTAGCGCACAGCACTGCAGCTGTGCGCCATTTTCCTCTCAGCACACTTCACACAACAGTCACTGAGGGTGCAGAGCGCTGGGGGGGGCGCTCTGAGAGGCAAATAAAAACCTTATTAGAGGCAAAAAATACCTCACATATAGCCCACAGAGGCTATATGGAGATATTTAACCCCTGCCTAACTTCAAAAATAGCGGGAGACGAGCCCGCCGAAAAAGGGGCGGGGCCTATCTCCTCAGCACACAGCGCCATTTTCTCTCACAGAAAAGCTGGAGAGAAGGCTCCCAGGCTCTCCCCTGCACTGCACTACAGAAACAGGGTTAAAACAGAGAGGGGGGGCACTGATTTTGGCGATATTGTATATATATAAAAGATGCTATAAGGGAGAAACACTTATATAAGGTTGTCCCTATATAATTATAGCGTTTTTGGTGTGTGCTGGCAGACTCTCCCTCTGTCTCCCCAAAGGGCTAGTGGGTCCTGTCCTCTGTCAGAGCATTCCCGGTGTGTGTGCTGTGTGTCGGTACGTGTGTGTCGACATGTATGAGGACGATGTTGGTGAGGAGGCGGAGAAATTGCCTGTAATGGTGATGTCACTCTCTAGGGAGTCGACACCGGAATGGATGGCTTATTTAGAGAATTACGTGAGAATGTCAACACGCTGCAAGGTCGGTTGACGACATGAGACGGCCGACAATCTATTAGGACCGGTCCAGGCGTCTCAGAAACACCGTCAGGGGTTTTAAAAACGCCCATTTACCTCAGTCGGTCGACACAGACACAGACACGGACACTGAATACAGTGTCGACGGTGAATAAACAAACGTATTTCTCATTAGGGCCACACGTTAAGGGCAATGAAGGAGGTGTTACGTGTTTCTGATACTACAAGTACCACAAGAAAGGGTATTATGTGGGAGTGAAAAAACTACCTGTAGTTTTTCCTGAATCAGATAAAATAAAATGAAGTGTGTGATGATGCGTAGGGTTACCCCGATAGCAGATATTGGCGTTATACCCTTTCCCGCCAGAAATTAGGGTACGTTGGGAAACACCCCTTAGGGTGATAAGGCGCTCACACGCTTATCAAGTGGCGTTACCGTCTTCAGATACGGCCGCCTTCAAGGAGCCAGCTGATAGGAAGCTGGAAAAATATCCTAAAAAGTATATACACACATACGGTGGTTATACTGCGACCAGCGATCGCCATCAGCCTGGAGATGCAGTGCTGGGTTGGCTTGGTCGGATTCCCTGACTGAAAATATTTTATTCATGTAGAGCATTTAATAGGATGCATTCTATATATATGTATGTGAGATGCACAGAGGGATATTTGCTCTCTGGCATCAAGATAAGTGCGTTGTCCATATCTCCCAGAAGATGTCAGGGACACGACAGTGGTCAGGTGATACAGATCCCATACGGCAGATGGAAGTATTGCTCTATAAAGGGAAGGAGTTATTTGGGGGTCGGTCCATCGGACCTGGGGACCACAGCAACAGCTGGGAAATCCAACCCTTTTTACCCCAAGTTACATCTCAGCTAAAAAAGACACCGTCTTTTCAGCCTCAATCTTTCCTTTCCCATGAGGGCATGCAGGCAAAAGGCCAGTCATATCTGCCCAGACATAGAGGTAAGGGAAGTAGACTGCAGCAGGCAGCCCTTTCCCAGGAAAAGAAGCCCTCCACCGCGTCTGCCAAGTCCTCAGCATGACGCTGGGGCCGTGCAAGCGGACTCAAGGTGGGGGGGTAGTCTCAAGAGTCTCAGGGCGCAGTGGGATCACTCGCAAGTTGACCCCTAGATCGTACGAGTATTATCCCAGGGGTAAAGATTGGAGAGTCGAGACATCTTCTCCTCGCAGGTTCCTGAAGTCTGCTTTACCAACGGCTCCCTCCGACAGGGAGGCAGCATTGGAAACAATTCACAAGCTGTATATCCAGCAGGTGATAATCAAAGTACCCCTCCTACGACAAGGAAAAGGGTATTATTTTTCCACACTATATTGTGGTACTGAAGCCAGACGGCTTGGTGACACATAGTCTAAATCTAAAATGTTTTGAACACTTACATAAAAGGTTCAAATCGAGATAAAGTCACTCAGAGCAGTGATAGCGAACCGGAAAAAAGGGGACTATATGGTGTCCCTGGACATCAAGGATTACCTCCATGTCCAAATTTTGTCCTTCTCATCAAGGGTACCTCTGGTTCGTGGTACAGAACTGTCAATATCAGTTTCAGACGATGCCGTTTGAATTATCCACGGCACCCCGGGCCTTTTTACCAAGGTAATGGCCGAAAAGATGTTTCTTCAAAGAAAAAAAAGGCATCTAAATTATCCCTTACTTGCACGACCTAAAAAGGGCAAGTTCCAGAGAACAGTTGGAGGTCGGAAGAGCACTATCTAAAGTAGTTCTTCGACGGCACGACTGGATTCTAAATATTCCAAGAATCGCAGCTGTTTTCCGACGATACGTCTGCTGTTCCTAGGGATGATTCTGGACACGGTTCAGAAAAAGGTTTTTCTTCCCGAGGAAAAAGCCAAGGAGTTATCCGACCTGTCAGGAACCTCCTAAAACCAGGAAAGGTGTCTGTACATCAATGCACAAGAGTCCTGGGAAAAATGGTGGCTTTTTACGAAGCAATTCCATTCGGCAGATTCCATGCAAGAATTTTCCAAAGGGATCTGTTGGACAAATGGTCAGGGTCGCATCCTCAGATGCACCTGCGAATAACCCTGTCGCCAAGGACAAGGGTATATCTTCTGTGGTGGTTGCAAAAGGCTCATCTATTGGAGGGCCGCAGATTCGGCATACAGGATTTGATCCTGGTGACCACGGACGCCAGCCTGAGAGGTTGGGGAGCAGTCACACAAGGAAGAAACTTCCAGGGGGTATGGACGAACCTGGAAAAGTCTCTTCACATAAACATTCTGGTACTAAGAGCAATCTAAAATGCTCTAAGCCAGGCGGAACCACTCCTGCAAGGAAAACCGGTGTTGATTCAGTCGGACAACATCACGGCGGTCGCCCATGTAAACAGACAGGGCGGCACAAGAAGCAGGAGTGCAATGGCAGAAGCTGCCAAGATTCTTCGCTGGGCGGAGAATCACGTAATAGCACTGTCAGCAGTGTTCTTCCCGGGCGTGGACAACTGGGAAGCAGACTTCCTCAGCAGACACGATATTCACCCGGGAGAGTGGGGTCTTCATCCTGAAGTCTTCCACATGCTAATAAACTGTTGGGAAAGACCAATGGTAGACATGATGGCGTCTCGCCTCAACAAGAAACTGGACAAGTATTGCGCCAGGTCAAGAGATCCACAGGCAATAGCTGTGGACGCACTGGTAACACCTTGAGTGTACAAATCAGTATATGTGTTTCCTCCTCTGCCTCTCATACCAAAGGTATTGAAGATTATACGGTGAAGAGGAGTAAGAACAATACTAGTGGTTCCGGATTGGCCAAGAAGGACTTGGTACCCGGAACTTCAAGAGTTGGTCACGGACGACCCGTGCCCTCTACTTCTGAGAAGGGACCTGCTACAACAGGGTCCCTGTCTCTTTCAAGACTTACCGCGGCTGCGTTTGACGGCATGGCGGTTGAACGCCAGATCCTAAAAGGGAAAGGCATTCCAGAAGAAGTCATTCCTACCTTGATTAAGGCAAGGAAGGAAGTCACCGCGAAACATTATCACCGCATTTGGCGAAAATATGTCGCGTGGTGCGAGGATCGGAGTGTTCCGACGGAGGAATTTCAACTGGGTCGTTTCCTACATTTCCTACAATCAGGATTGTCTATGGGTCTCAAATTGAGATCTATTAAGGTTCAAATTTCGGCCCTGTCAATATTCTTCCAAAAAGAATTGGCCTCAGTTCCTGAGGTACAGACTTTTGTTAAAGGAGTACTGCATATACAGCCTCCTGTGGTGCCTCCGGTGGCACCGTGGGATCTAAATGTAGTTTTAGATTTCCTCAAATCCCATTGGTTTGAACCATTGAAAAAGGTGGATTTTAAATATCTCACATGGAAAGTGACTATGTTACTGGCCCTGGCTTCCGCCAGGAGAGTATCTGAATTGGCGGCTTTATCTTATAAAAGCCCTTATCTAATCTTCCATTCGGATAGGGCAGAACTGAGGACTCGTCCGCATTTTCTCCCTAAGGTGGTATCAGCGTTTCACCTGAACCAACCTATTGTGGTGCCTGCGGCCACTGGCGACTTGGAGGACTCCAAGTTGTTGGACGTTGTCAGAGCCTTAAAAATATACATTTCAAGGACGGCTGAAGTCAGAAAATCTGACTCGCTGTTGATACTATATGCACCCAACAAGTTGGGTGCCCCTGCTTCTAAGCAGACGATTGCTCGTTGGATTTGTAACACAATTCAACTTGCTCATTCTGTGGCAGGCCTGCCACAGCCTAAATCTGTTAAGGCCCATTCCACAAGGAAGGTGGGCTCATCTTGGGCGGCTGCCCGAGGGGTCTCGGCATTACAATTCTGCCGAGCAGCTACGTGGTCGGGGGAAAACACGTTTGTAAACTTCTACAAATTTGATACCCTGGCAAAAGAGGACTTGGAATTCTCTCATTCGGTGCTGCAGAGTCATCCGCACTCTCCCGCCCGTTTGGGAGCTTTGGTATAATCCCCATGGTCCTTTCAGGAACCCCAGCATCCACTTAGGACGATAGAGAAAATAAGAATTTACTTACCGATAATTCTATTTCTCGGAGTCCGTAGTGGATGCTGGGCGCCCATCCCAAGTGCGGATTATCTGCAATACTGTACATAGTTATTGTTAACAAATTCGGGTTATATTGTTAAGGAGCCATCTTTAAGAGGCTCTTTGTGTTATCATACTGTTAACTGGGTTTAGATCACAAGTTGTACGGTGTGATTGGTGTGGCTGGTATGAGTCTTACCCGGGATTCAAATTGCCTCCCTTATTGTGTACGCTCGTCCGGGCACAGTACCTAACTGGAGTCTGGAGGAGGGTCATAGGGGGAGGAGCCAGTGCACACCACCTGATCTGGTAAAAGCTTTACTTTTTTGTGCCCTGTCTCCTGCGGAGCCGCTATTCCCCATGGTCCTTTCAGGAACCCCAGCATCCACTACGGACTCCGAGAAATAGAATTATCGGTAAGTAAATTCTTATTTTCTGCCTTGTCGGGTTGGTTTCAGAGAAAAATTGCACCTTTACCTGATGTACATACATTTACTCTGGGTGTGTTGCGGATTCAACCTCCCTATATCCCACCTGTGGCCCCTTGGGACTTGTCGGTGGTATTGGAGGCGTTGCAAGAGTCTCCGTTTGAGCCTCTTGAAGCTGCGGACCTTAAGTGGCTTTCTCTTAAGGTATTGTTCCTGCTGGCTATTGCATCTGCTAGAAGGGTGTCGGTTTTGGGTGCCTTGTCTTGTAGGTCACCATATCTGATTTTTCACTGTGATCGGGCGGTTCTTAGAACACGTCCCGGGTGTTTACCTAAGGTGGTGTCTTCGTTCCACCTTAATCAGGAGACTGGTTCCGGCCTTGGCCTCTCCTGAATTGTCTACCAAAGAGCGGTCTTTGGATGTGGTACAGGCTCTCCGTATCCGTGTGAAGAGAACTGCCTCCATCAGGAAGTCTGATTCTCTCCTTTGTTCTGTTTGGTTTTCACAAACGTGGCTGGCCTGCTCACAAGCAGACCCTGGCCAGATGGATTAGAATGGTGATTGCACATGCTTATGTACAGGCTGGCCTTCCAGCTCCTGCTACTATAAAGGCCCATTCTACTCGGTCGGTTGGACCTTCTTGGGCGGCCCGCAATTGAACAATTGTGCAAGGCGGCTACGTGGTCCTCGGTGAACACGTTCATAAGGTTCTATGCCTTCGATACTTCCGCCTCCAAGGATGCTTCCTTTGGACGCCGGGTTCTTATGCTTGCTACAGTGCGTCCCCTCCTATAAGGAACTGCTATAGGACATCCCCAATGTCATTCCTGTGGAGCCCAGTGTACCCCGCAGCAGAAAACGAGATTTATGGTAAGAACTTACCGTTGTTGAATCTTTCTGCGACGTACACTGGGCTCCACAGGGCGCCCACTCTGACCCACTTAGCTTCTTTGGGTTGGTATGGCATTAGCCGCTGACACCTTCTCCTGTCGTGAGAATGTGGTGTATGTGGCTACTAACAGTTGTCGTCTTTTACCTGCTACTGCATTGGACTGGTTAACAAAAACTGAGCTGTGACCAATCAAGGTAGCCTGCATGTGAATGGTGTGAGCTATGGTGGCCAATCCCGGGATCGGGGTCGGTGGGATCCCGGGATTTAGGGCCAAAAATGACCAGGATTCAATCCTGGGATTGGAAGGTCCAATCCCGGGGATTGAGGGATCAGCGTTGAGCGTCCACAAGATGCTCAGACGCTGCCCGGCTTCCTCCTTCCGGCTCCCCCAGCGCAGCATGAGGTCACGCTGCGCCGTCAGCCGTGCACTGAGGGAGTGCAGGAAGAGATCCCGCCCGCCCGCGGTATGCGGTTAGTAATGTGTGCGGGGCGAGGGGGCGGCCACACACTTAAAAGCCAATCCCTGAAATCCCGGGATTGGCCTTTTTTCAATCCCGATACCCGGGATTGAAAAAATGGCCTGGGATTGGCTTCCTTAGTGTGAGCCAATTTATACAATCTGGGTTACCTTTTAAAGCTGCTGATTAGTTGTGTATCTTGAGGCACACCTCAAGTTAGTGTCTACAGTGACTTGCAGGGCAGACGTTGAACTATTGTGAAAGGGGTTGACCCGCGAATAACCGGAGACCACGGTGCAGTGTGAAACTGGTATAGTTGCTAAGACCCGGGTCCAACACATTCAGTAAACTGGGAAAAAGAAGGGTCAAAGCCCCGGCTTTGATCTGATAGTGGTATTCGTTACCTCTGTCTGTTGAATACTGAAAGGAGGACATAACCCCTTTAGCGAGTGCTAAAGAGGTTATGTCTTGTGCCTTAATGGGGCCCTAAATATTTTAGCTATACCTAGTTTTACAAAGTTGGAGTTGACCTGTAAACTTTTGCTGCCCTTTTTATTAAAAACTAAAAATAAATCAATTTCACATAATCTCTAATTTTAATATATTATTATTTTTTGCTAGATTGAAGCCTGTTTCCCTACTAATTCTATAAGGGAACATTGATTAGAGTATGCGATTATGGGGAGTTGTATCAAGCCTTGTAGAGAGAGAAAGTTGAGTAGTTGTCCAAAACAACTGTCATTTCAAAGACTGTGCTAGATAAATGAGTTAGAGGGTGATTGTTTGCATTGAGCAACTTCTCCACTCTCTCCAAGGCTTGATACATCTTCTCCTAACTCCTTTTTTTTTCTTTCTCCTCTTTCTAATCCTCAGTGAACCTGGACCCTCTATTCGATCAAGCCTGGTTAGCCCAGCTCACCCTCCCCCAGCTCCTCCTATTGGTTCTCCTATTGGAGGAAGACCCAGTTTCTCTCCTCCCCTGGCTCCTCCACCACCTCCTCCTGCTGGATTATTCCCAGATACCACCTACCTTCCTCCCCCATCTCCACCAGCCAGCCTTCCCATTTCAGGATTTCCTGCTCCTCCTCCTCCTCCAGTACCTTCTTTAATGGATTATGCACCTGCATCTCCTGTCAGTCCTCCAGCTCCTATTTCTGGTGGCCCACCTCCGCCTCCTCCACCCCCACCACCTCCACCAGGTCCTCCACCTCCTGGTCCCCCACCTCCATCTTTTTTCCATTCAGAGAGAGGAGATTCTGCAGCACAGCCTTCCAAATCCAAAACTTCTCTGCCACCAGTGAGCGATGCTCTGAGCGACCTCTTGTCTGCCATCCGTCAAGGTACTTATACATTTCCTACCTTAATTACTATCTGCATTGCTACCCCCTATAATTGTCTTATCAAGTGTCTCCAGTCTATTGTAACTCACATGCAGGTTTTGTCTTTTTTTTTTTTCCCTTTCAGTTTTACTCTACTTTTTACTTGATTTTCTTTATCCACCTTCTCATAATATATTTATGATTTTGTATAGCCACTAAAAATTTTTCCAGAAGACACTCTATTGAGTCCCAGTAACAAATATGTACATATTGTAACTTGGCTGACATTAATCTGGAAAGTGTTCCATGATAGAATGATTTCTGATTGTTATTTTCAGTTAAGAGGAGTATGCAGTATCACTACCATACAGGGCAGTCTTAACATATAGGCACAGTGGGAAGCTGCCCAGGGTCCCACAATTCTACGGGCCTCCGAGCAGGGGCGGGTGATGGTCACGCAATCAGAGCAGCGAGGCACATTCTTTACCTGCCTCCCAGCCTGCAGCCAGACAGTGCTTGGCTGTCAGCATGCTGATTTGGTGGATGGCCGGAGCTGTCCAACAGTCAGACTGCAGACAGCCATTCACTGCATGGAAGCATGTGGAGAGATGGCGCAGGACCGCATGTGGGGCATTTTATGATTTTTTAGAATTAGTTCCTGTGAATGGATGTATAGGGGCCCCAGTGCATTGCTTTGCTCAGGGCGTACTATACTGTTAATATGGACCTGCTACCACAGCAGAGGGAGTACTGAGAGGGAGTACAGTGCTACCATTTTACCCATGACTCCCTGCATAAGTAGGATGAAAAAATGGTAGTGGTCTATGAAGGTCAAAACGCCTAGATTTGAGGAGCACTTTTTGCTATGTTGTAAAGATGTTAGCACCACAATTCAACAGTTATGTTAGCCAGACATTTCTATTTATATCATTGTCTAAGTAGTATATATTTCAACTTTTACAGCGGGATTTGGTAGTGGTCTTGCACAACCCAATCCTATTTTTTGATTTGTCTATCCTATTATTCTCCTTAATGTTGATTTATTTTATGCCTTTATCTCCATTATTTGTATTCTATATTATTCCATTTGGCAGTTGCAGTAATGACTGAAGGCTAAGTCTTAAATAAAATAAAGGCTGGACATTAGTGGATATCTTAAAGGTTTTTCTTCATCTTACATACTGTAGATTTTAATGAAAAAAACTATGATGACTTTTCTTCATGATTATATTTCTATTTGAGGATCTCTTTATCTTCTCCAGGTTTCCAGCTGCGCAAGGTGGAGGAACAGATGGAGCATGAGAAGCGAGATGTTGGAGGTAATGATGTGGCCACTATCCTGTCTCGTCGTATAGCCGTGGAGTACAGCGACTCAGAGGATGACTCTTCAGAATTTGATGAGGAGGAGTGGTCTGACTAAATGCAGGAGGAGTGTGGGCGGGAGGGAAGATCCGATTATATGTAAGGTTATTACTGCCAGAGAGAGAGAGAAGATCATCTTAAAGAGAGTTCCAAAACACAACCGTGAATGGATTGTATGTTAAAGAAATCCATGCTAGTCCATGCTAGTCAATGCTGGCCTAAACACTTTCAATTATGGGCATACATGGCTAGTGTTGGAACCTTTTGGTTGGCCTGTAAGGTCTGTTACCCCCAACCCGACAAGATAACATGGCGCACACCGGGAAAATAACTCTTCCTTCTTCTGACTAAATAATAGGGCATAACATACACCGCTTATCCAGTACGTTATCAGCCAATACAATGTTAGATATACTATATAGCATTTTCAGTAACGGCTGCATTGGAAAGTAGGATTTGAAGTTGGACTATTTACACACAACATGTTGTTCCTATGATAGAATCCAACCATCTCTGCTCCCCATGTACTGGTTATTAGCTTTACAGTTGTTAAAGTGTTAGTATGCATGCGTGTTCATGGTCAGTGCTGTCTAAGCTTCATTTAGTCACAACTTCATTCCCGTACTATAATACAGTGCTTTTCAGCTGATCTAAATCGCATCATCCATGTAAACACACTGTGTAAACATTCCTAAGAAGCGAGTTCTTGATGTACCACGGACACATGGACTAATATTTGCTCCTTTTAGTTTAATAAAAAAGAGAAACTGTGCCTTACATTAATGTCCCTGTTTACAGGGACCTTCTGCAGTTAAACAGCAATCACCACTGTATTGGACTATCCTAGTTATATTCAAATTGAAGTGGTGGCTGTAATGTATAATCACCTAGGAATGTGTCTGATTGGGAAATACATAAAAAATATAGACTGAAGAGACAGGATCTTATGTGTAACCTGCTTTATTTACTGTGGGACAGGTGAAGGATTATTCTATGCATATATTATAGATTATATTTAGCTATTGTAATAGTGCCTTTGTGTCAGCCCCAGTGGGGAATATATGCCCTTGATACAGAGTAGTTTAAGAATAAGCGGTCTGTCCCACTGGGGAGCAACCTGGTAATATGGGAACAAATCAACAAAATAATTATGTTTAATTTGTTGGGATAATGTATCTAGAGAGGAAGGTAATTTATTAGTCTTCTAAGGGGGGAATTATATTGTTTTGCACGTCCGCCGCTCCCATCTAAAGTGACCGGGTACTATCCAATTGTTTTTGGGCATCCATCACTGTAGCAGATGTCTTGCCTAAAATGCAGGGCTAAGCCATGAAAAGTGGCAGGTCGGGGTGCCGGCAGGGGGGTGAGTGCAACCAAGCCCCTTGCAGGCTCGCTATTCTGCAGGGTTGGTGGTTCGCTGTGCTCGCCACAGGTTCTATTCCCACTATATGGGTGTCGTGGACAGCCACGAGTGGGAATAGCCCTGGGCCTTAGCCGAGCTCACGGCATCTGTATGCTCACTGCCGGTCACCTGACTACATCACAAAGTGGCTTTTCCCGTCTAAAGTATCGGTTAAGGTGACCAAAAGCCCTACTTTGAGTGGATTTCTGCTCGCAACTCAGGAGACAGTGGGGGTAGTTCAGAGTTGATCGTAGATGTGCTAAATTTAGCACATCTACGATCAATTACTCAGACATGCGAGGGGACGCCCAGCACAGGACTAGTCTGCCCCGCATGTCTGGCTCTGCCTCCCCGCACAGGTACAAAAGTATCGCACAGCGACGATGCTTTTGTACCTGAGGAGTAGCGCTCTGGCAGGGAGCTACTGGCCGCGTCCCGGGTCGCAGCAGCTGCGTGTGACGTCACGCAGCCTGCCGCGGCCCGCCCACCCAACGGTCCGGACACGTTTCCGTTGTCCAGACCGCACCCTGCGCCGTTGGCACGCCCCCTCCCACCCCACGACCGCCTCTGCCTGTCAATCAGGCACAGTCGATCGCAGCCCAGAGATGCTCATAGCATCTCACTGGGCCCCGGGCTGCAGCGATCCAGTCTGAATTAGCCCTTGTGAGATGAAAGCCACAATTAGTAGTAAGTGCCCAAAAACAATTCAATAGCTCCCAGTCACTTTTATTGTGGCCGCAGCGCCCATCTAATGATTGCATTTTCCCCTAAAAGCTATGCAACAGTATTCAGTATTTGTCTACATACTATATGTGTATTTAAATGTACACAGGACCTATTTACTGAAGGTACATTTACAAAAAACTACAACACGTAAGGACTATTTTGTAGATTCTCTTACTATACTAGTTGAATGATGACCTACAGATCAAAAGTGCCTTAATTAAAGTTACTTGGGACTTGTGCCATAAGGGGATAATGTTTTATATTGCATGTCCCTGTCCTTCCCTATATGACTTGCATTTTTTGTTTTGCTAATGATATTGACCTGTAACTTCTTATTCTGTATATGTATCTCTTTAATAAGTGCTCTATAAAAATTTTAAATGACTTATCTTCTGTGTTTGTGTCATTGTGAACTTTGATACCCTCATGCAAGTAACTTGTCCTGTTTCAAATTGAAACCCGTATATCATAAGTATTGTACTGTAATATGAAAAGCATATTCAAAGTCACTTTTGGAGTTCCAAGACCTAAGTTACCGAAGCCATATAAAAAGGTCAAGGCAAGCCTGCCAACTATCCTAATATTATAAAGGGTATACCGTCTACCATTGGATGGTTAGATTGATATGGTCTCATCCATAGAATTAGCTATTTCAGGAAAACTTCAGTTTAGGTGTGTAACCTGAAACGTAGGCATAGCCAAACTGTTTCTTCTCCACCATCATTGTTTTTTGTGGGTTTTTTTTTTAAAAGAAGATGCATATAACTAGTCTCAGTGCAATTTGTAGTACTCTTCTGCTCTCTAATCCATTTCTCACCAGTTTTAAGTGAGTGGATATAGAATAAACTGTACCTTTTCAGATCATCAGAATGCTCACAGCATCTGGGATTAATCTACAGACATAAAGTTTCCACACACCTTTATTGTTTCCCTTCTACTTATATATAACCATACCTCCCATTATTTAGATATGTCATATCACTACAAAATAAGCACTGCACTTGATCCACCCAGTCTCAGCCAATCCATCCCAATCCCAGCCTTATCTGCACAGAAATGCCGTTTGGGAGGTTTGAGGACCAATCGGATGTTTACCCTGAAGCCTGGCCACAGACAATTAACAGATGCCATTGAAAAATTATAAGTACAATATTTCTGTAAGGAGCATAAATAGGAAGGAGAAGGGAGATGGTTGAAGAACCCTGTTAAGGAAGTAAAATACCCAGCAGAATGTAGTTGTGTATACAGAAGTGCATGTTCATATTTATTTTATGTCCTTTTTAGCCTGTGTTATGAATACAGCTTCATATAAATGACTCCCAAAATGAAGCAACCAGCCATATTGCAATATGCATCACCTATGTGTGTCCGGGGATTTGTCCAGTGTGGTTCTGTTTTGGCATTAAAAAAATAGTTTTGTCACTTTCATGCTTTTGTTTTCACTGTAACTTATAAATAATACTTTAAATGTTTGCTCCTTGCATGATTTGCAATTTCATGCTGTGTTTTTACAAATCTTCATAACAATGATGAACTTCCAATAATTAGCACCAGGGGGCACCAACAGCTCAGTGTTATGAACTTCTTTGTAATGTAAATCATCCATAATTTTTAGTGTACAATGTATATGTAAATATGTGATTGATTCACGAGGGAACAAGCGCTTGTTAGCTACTGCCAGGGACGAAGGGGGAGAGTGATAAAGTGCAGAGAGCTAAAGTACCAGGCAATCAGCTGCTAACTGCCTTGTTGGTGGTTTATCACTCTCCAAGGCTTAGTACATCTGCCCCTGATTCAGAATATTCTAATGGGGAAGGTCATCATTTTCCCCAAGAGCACAAATAAAGCTAGTTATGTGACTGTTAGAAGAGTGACTGTTCCTATAGGGATGTGCAGTGGTATTAATGAAAATGGGGAGGTTTTGTGCCTGCCGGAGCTGCAGTGACGTTGGGTAGACAACAGTAATGAAAAGGGGAGGGGGGGGGGGGGGGCAAAATCTCAGAAGTCTGACGTTCTGACAACTATAACAGTCACTTTTTAGCTCTGCCGTTTGGCAGGATACAATTCTCTATGGTTGATGAATAGAGGGAATTCACAAAACTGCTCTGCAAGATATCTCCTGGTTTTCATTTCATTAATTGTTCCCAGTCCTACCCCAGCCATACCACACAGTAGAATAAATTGGCAGCTGCTATCCTAGCAGACCTCCCAAACTATAAATTCTGCAAAATGCGTATATACAAATACAGTGCAGCACGGCTCTGTAGTACTGGGAGCCTGTATCACTGGAGTGTCACACTTTTTTGTATATCCGAAAACACTGCGTGTAAAAATTCCCAGAACTTTGCTTATTTCTCAAAACGTCCTAGAGGATGCTGGGGACGCTTCAAGAACCATGGGGTATAGACGGGATCCGCAGGAGACATGGGCACTTTAAGACTTTGAAAGGGGTGTGAACTGGCTTCTCCCTCTATGCCCCTCCTCCAGACTCCAGTTTAGAATCTGTGCCCAGGCAGACTTGATGCTGTACTGAGTTTCTCGGAAAATACTTTGTTAGGTTTTTTTATTTTCAGGGAGGCTGCTGGCAAAGGTCTCCCTACATCGTGGGACTTAGGGGAGAGAAGTCAGACCTACTTCTAGGGAGTTAAAGGCTCTGCTTCTTGGCTACAGGACACCATTAGCTCCTGAGGGTTTGGAACACTAGGTATGCCTAGGCATCCACTCCCAGAGCCCGCCGTCACCCCCATTGCAGAACCAGAAGTCAGAAGACCGGTGAGTAGAAGAAGATAGAAGACTTCAGTGACTGCTTTCTGAAGTACCGCACAGCGATCACGCTGCGCGCCATGCTCCCATACACAGCGGCACTACAGGGTGCAGGGGGGGGGGCACCCTGGGCAGCATCAAAACACCTCTTTAAAGGCTGGCAGAGTGATATTGAAGTGCCTTGGCACTAAATTCATACCCCCGCCGGCATTATTTGGTTGAAAAAGAGCGGGCTGAAGCGCGCCATGTAGGGGGCAGGGCTTAGCCCTCACAGCTCTCATCAGCGCCATTTTCTCTCCAGGAGTTGCAGAGACGCTGGTCCTTCCTCACCACTGCTATCACAAGTAACAGGGTGCAAAACTGGGGGAGGGAGAGGGGGGGTTTCAAAAATAAGTGATTGTAAAGTGCTGCAGGGTCTGAGGCTATATATAAAGTTTCAGAACCGGGACAGGCGCTGGGTTGTGAGCTGGCAAACTCCCTCTGTGTTTCTCTGACGGGCTTTACTGTGGGTCTGTCCCCCTTTTGGCCCAGTGTGTCTGTGGGTGTAGGTACAGGTGTGTCGGCATGTCTGAGGCGGAGTGCTCTTTCCAGGAGGAGACTGTGTTGGGGGCAGAAACGGCTGTGGGAGTGACCCTGTTGGCACCGCCGACTCCTGATTGGGTAAATGTGTTGAATGCTTTGAATGCTAATGTGGCTCTTATTAATAAGAGACTAGATAAATCTGAATCTCAGAACCAGGTATGGAAGAAATCGGTGGAGGATGTGTTATCACAGGTACAGACCCCCTGTTATCACAGTTAGCAGACACAGATACCGACACGGACACTGACTCCAGTGTCGACTATGGTGATACCAGATTAGACCCAAAATTGGCAAAAAGCATTCAGTACATGATTGTGGCAATAAAAGACGTGTTGCATATCACCGAGGACCCTGCAGTTCCTGATACTAGGGTCTGTTTGTTTAAGGGAAAGAAACCTGAGGTAACGTTTACTCCCTCTCATGTACTGAATGCCCTTTTTGAAAAAATGTGGGAAAATCCTGACAAAGTTTCTGATTCCCAAAAGGATTCAAATGGCGTATCTGTTCCCCTCTGGGGATAGAGAGAAGTGGGAGTCACCTCCCATTGTAGACAAGGTGCTGTCACGGTTGTCTAAAAAGGTGGCTTTACCGTCTCCTGACATGGCAGCCCTTAAGGATCCTGCAGATCGTAGACAGGAAAATACGCTAAAATCCATTTACGTCACCACAGGTACACTACTCAGACCAGCTATTGCATCTGCGTGGGTGAGTAGTGCTATAGAAAAGTGGGCAGATAACTTGTCATCTGATATAGATACCCTGGATAGGGAGGCCATCCTTTTAACGCTAGGTTATATCAGGGACGCTGCAGCCTACTTAAAGGAAGCGGCGAGAGATATTGGCCTCTTGGGTTCAAGGGCAAATGCCATGGCAGTCTCAGCTAGGAGAGCATTGTGGATTCATCAATGGAATGCTGATGCTGACTCTAATAAAGCTATGGAATCTCTACCGTATAAAGGTGGTGTATTGTTTGGTGAGGGTCTCGCTGAGTTGGTATCTACGGCTACCGCGGGTAAGTCGTCATTTTTGCTTTATGTTCCTCCACAACAAAAGAAAGCTCACCACTTGCAGATGCAGTCCTTTCGGCCAAATAAATACAAAAAAGGCAGAGGTTATTCCTTCCTTGCTAATAGAGGAAGAGGAAAAGGTAAAAGATCTCCGGCCGTGGCAGGTTCTCAGGAGCAGAAGTCCTCCCCAGCTTCCGCCAAATCCACCGCATGTCGCTGGGGCTCCTGTGGGAGTCCGCACCGGTGGGGGCACGTCTCAAACTTTTCAGTCATTTCTGGGCTCAATCGGCCCTAGACCCATGGATTCTGGAAATAGTGTCCCAGGGGTACAAACTGGAGTTTCAAGACGTGCCCCCTCGACGTTTTTTCAAATTAGCCTTACCAGCTTCTCTTCCGAACAGGGAGGTAGTATGCGATGCAATCCAAAAATTGTGTCGGAATCAAGTTATTGTCAGGGTTCCCCCGGCACAACAGGGAGAAGGCTTTTATTCAATCCTGTTTGTGGTCCCGAAGCCGGACGGCTCGGTCAGACCAATTCTGAACCTAAAATCCCTCAATCATTACCTAAGAAAATTAAAATTCAAGATGGAATCTCTCCGAGCAATGATCTCCAGTCTCGAGGAGGGGGATTTCATGGTGTCGGTCGACATAAAGGATGCCTACTTACACATCCCCATGTATCCTCCGCATCAGGCTTACCTGCGGTTTGCTACTCAGGATTGTCATTACCAATTTCAGACGCTGCCGTTTGGTCTATCCACGGTCCGAGGCTCTCCCTGACAGTTCTGCAACAACATGGTTGGCTCCTAAACCTGCCGAAGTCACAGTTGAATCCGACAAAAGCGGCTGTTGTTTTTGTGAATAATTCTGGACACAGAATTACAGAGAATTTTTCTTCCAGAAGAGAAGGCTCTGGAAATTCAGAGTTTGGTCAAACAAGAAACCAGCGAGAGTATCAATTCATCAATGCACTCGGCTGCTGGGGAAGATGGTGGCGGCCTATGAGGCCATTCAGTTTGGCAGATTCCATGCCAGGGTGTTTCAGTGGGACCTGTTGGACAAGTGGTTCGGATCTCATCTGCACACACACCGGAAAATTAATCCTATCCTCCAAGACCAGAATCTCACTCCTGTGTGGCTGCACAGCTCTCCCCTCCTAGAGGGACGCAGGTTCGCGATCCAGGACTGGATCCTAGTAACCACGGATGCGAGTCTCCGAGGCTGGGGAGCAGTCACACAGGGGGAAAACGGGGAAAATGGTCAAGCCAGGAAGTTTGTCTATGCATAAATGTTCTGAAGTTAAGGGCCTTTTACAACGGCCTCCTTCAAGCGGAACGTCTTCTTTGCAACCGGCCCGTCCTAATACAATCGGACAATATAACAGCAGTAGCGTAAATAAACCGCCAGGGCATAACAAAGCGCAGGGCGGCAATGGCAGAGGCCACAAAATTTCTCAGCTGGGCGGAAAGACATACAAGCGCTCTGTCAGCGATCTTTATTCCAGGAGTGGACAACTGGGAAGCAGACTTCCTCAGCAGACACGATCTCCATCCAGAAGAGTGGGGTCTTCATCAAGAGGTTTTCACAGAAGTGACAAGTCTTTGGGGAATTCCTCAAATAGTCATGATGGCGTCTCGCCTCAACAAGAAACTTCAGAGATATTGTTCCAGGTCGAGGGACCCTCAAGCAATAGCGGTGGACGCGCTGGTAACACCATGGGTGTTTCAGTCGGTGTATGCGTTTCCTCCGCTGCCACTCATTCCAAAGGTGTTAAAGATCATAAGGTTCAGGTGATCCTCATTGCTCCGGACTGGCCAAGGAGGGCCAGTCCGGATCCTAACCCGAAAGGGTATTCCCAGTGAAGTTATTCCCACACTTTTTCAGGCTAGAAAAGGAGTAACGTCTAAACATTATCACCGTATTTGGAGAAAATGTGTCTTGGTGTGAATCCAAGAAGGCTCCTACGGAAGAATTTCAGCTAGGGCTTTTACTCCATTTCCTGCAAGCGGGTGTGGATGCGGGTCTAAAGTTAGGCTCAATTAAAGTACAAATTTCGGCCTTATCGGTTTTCTTTCAGAAACAATTGGCCTCCTTTCCAGAAGTTCAGACTTTTGTGAAAGGAGTTTTGCACATCCAACCTCCATTTGTGCCTCCAGTGGCACCATGTGATCTTAACGTGGTGTTGCATTTTCTTCAATCACATTGGTTTGAACCTTTACAGAAGGTTGAGTTGAAATTTCTCACTTGGAAAGTGGTCATGCTATTGGCCTTGGCATCCGCAAGGCGGGTGTCTGAGTTAGCGGCTTTGTCTCACAAGAGTCCTTATTTCATTTTCCATGAGGATAGAGCGGAGTTGAGGACTCGTCAAAATTTCTCTATCGTCCTAGTGGATGCTGGGGTTCCTGAAAGGACCATGGGGAATAGCGGCTCCGCAGGAGACAGGGCACAAAAGTAAAGCTTTCTGATCAGGTGGTGTGCACTGGCTCCTCCCCCTATGACCCTCCTCCAGACTCCAGTTAGATTTTTGTGCCCGGCCGAGAAGGGTGCAATTCTAGGTGGCTCTCCTAAAGAGCTGCTTAGAGAAAGTTTAGCTTAGGTTTTTTATTTTACAGTGAGTCCTGCTGGCAACAGGATCACTGCAACGAGGGACAGAGGGGAGAAGAAGTGAACTCACCTGCGTGCAGGATGGATTGGCTTCTTGGCTACTGGACATCAGCTCCAGAGGGACGATCACAGGTACAGCCTGGATGGTCACCGGAGCCGCGCCGCCGGCCCCCTTGCAGATGCTGAAGTAAGAAGAGGTCCAGAATCGGCGGCTGAAGACCCTTGCAGTCTTCTAAAGGTAGCGCACAGCACTGCAGCTGTGCGCCATTTTCCTCTCAGCACACTTCACACGCAGTCACTGAGGGTGCAGGGCGCTGGGGGGGGGCGCGCCCTGGGAGGCAAATGTAAACCTATATACTGGCTAAAAATACCTCACATATAGCCCCCAGAGGCTATATGGAGATATTTAACCCCTGCCAAACTTCACTAAAGAGCGGGAGACGAGCCCGCCGGAAAAGGGGCGGGGCCTATCTCCTCAGCACACAGCGCCATTTTCTCTCACAGAAAGGCTGGAGAGAAGGCTCCCAGGCTCTCCCCTGCACTGCACTACAGAAACAGGGTTTAAACAGAGAGGGGGGGCACTAATTGGCGATATAAATATATATATATAAAGATGCTATTAGGGAGAAACACTTATATAAGGTTGTCCCTATGTAATTATAGCGTTTTTTTTGGTGTGTGCTGGCAAACTCTCCCTCTGTCTCTCCAAAGGGCTAGTGGGTCCTGTCCTCTGTCAGAGCATTCCAGGTGTGTGTGCTGTGTGTCGGTACGTGTGTGTCGACATGTATGAGGACGATGTTGGAGGAGGCGGAGAAATTGCCTGTAAGGGTGATGTCACTCTCTAGGGAGTCGACACCGGAATGGATGGCTTATTTAGGGAATTACGTGAGAATGTCAACATGCTGCAAGGTCGGTTGACGACATGAGACGGCCGACAAACAATTAGTACCGGTCCAGGCGTCTCAGAAACACCGTCAGGGGTTTTTTAAAAAACGCCCATTTACCTCAGTCGGTCGACACAGACACGGACACTGAATCCAGTGTCGACGGTGAATAAACAAACGTATTCCTCATTAGGGCCACACGTTAAGGGCAATGAAGGAGGTGTTACATATTTCTGATACTACAAGTACCACAAAAGATGGGTATTATGTGGAAGTAAAAAAAAAAAAAAAAACTACCTGTAGTTTTTCCTGAATCAGATAAAATAAAATGAAGTGTGTGATGATGCGTGGGTTTACCCCGATAGCAAATATTGGCGTTATACCCTTTCCCGCCAGAAGTTAGGGCGCGTTGGGAAACACCCCTTAGGGTGGATAAGGCGCTCACACGCTTATCAAGTGGCGTTACCGTCTCCAGATACGGCCGCCCTCAAGGAGCCAGCTGATAGGCAGCTGGAAAAATATCCTAAAAAGTATATACACACATACGGTGGTTATACTGCGACCAGCGATCGCCATCAGCCTGGAGATGCAGTGCTGGGTTGGCTTGGTCGAATTCCCTGACTAAAAATATTTTATTGATATAGAGCATTTAATAGGATGCATTCTATATATATATACTGTATGCGAGATGCACAGAGGGATATTTGCACTCTGGCATCAAGATAAGTGCGTTGTCCATATCTCCCAGAAGATGTCATGGACACGACAGTGGTCAGGTGATACAGATCCCATACGGCACATGGAAGTATTGCCGTATAAAGGGAAGGAGTTATTTGGGGTCGGTCCATCGGACCTGGGGGCCACGGCTACAGCTGGGAAATCCAACCTTTTTACCCCAAGTTACATCTCAGCAGAAAAAGACACTGTCTTTTCAGCCTCAATCCTTCCGTTCCCATGTGGGCAAGCGGGCAAAAGGCCAGTCATATCTGCCCAGACATAGAGGAAAGGGAAGTAGACTGCAGCAGGCAGCCCCTTCCCAGGAAAAGAAGCCCTCTACCAGTGGGGGGGTAGTCTCAAGAGTCTCAGCGCGCAGTGGGATCACTCGCAAGTTGACCCCTAGATCGTACAAGTATTATCCCAGGGGTACAGATTGGAGAGTCGAGACATTTTTTCCTCGCAGGTTCCTGAAGCCTGCTTTACCAACGGCTCCCTCCGACAGGGAGGCAGTATTGGAAAAAAATTCACAAGCTGTATTTCCAGCAGGTGATAATCAAAGTACCCCTCCTACAACAAGGAAAAGGGTATTAGTCTTCCACACTATATTGTGGTACTGAAGCCAGAAGGCTTGGTGAGACATAGTCTAAATCTGAAATCTTTGAACACTTACATAAAAAGGTTCAAATCAAGATGGAGTCACTCAAAGCAGTGATAGAGAACCGGAAAAAAGGGGACTATATGGTGTCCCTGGACATCAAGGATTACCTCCATGTCCAAATTTGCCCTTCTCAACAAGGGTACCTCTGGTTCGTGATACAGAACTGTCAATATCAGTTTCAGACGCTGCCGTTGAATTATCCACGGCACCCCGGGCCTTTACCAAGGTAATGGCCGAAAAGATGATTCTTAAAAGAAGAAAGGCATCTTAATTATCCCTTACTTGGACGATATCCTGAAAGGGGCAAGTTTCCAGAGAACAGTTGGAGGTCGGAAAAGAACTATCTAAAGTAGTTCTACGACAGCACGAGTGGATTCTAAATATTCCAAAAATCGCAGCTGTTTTCCGATGATACGTCTGCTGTTCCTAGGAATGATTCTGGGCATAGTCCAGAAAGAGGTATTTCTCCTGGAGGGGAAAGCCAGGGAGTTATCCGACCTAGTCAGAAACCTCCTAAAACCAGGCCAAGTATCAGTGCATCAATGCACAGGAGTCCTGGGAAAAATGGTGGCTTCTTACGAAGCGATTCCATTCGGCAGATCTCACGCAAAAACTTTTCAGGGGGATTTGCTGGACGAATGGTCCGGATCGCATCTTCAGATGCATCAGCGGATAACCCTGTCTCCAAGGACAAGGGTGTCTCTTCTGTGGGGGCTGCAGAGTGCTCATCTTCTAGAGGACAGCACATTCAGCATTCAGTACTGTGTTCTGGTGACCACGGATGCCAGCCTGAGAGGCTGGGGAACAGTCACACAGGGAAGAAATTTCCAAGGAAGTGTGGTCAAGTCTGGAGATTTCTCTCCACATGAATATACTGGAGCTAAGGGCAATGTACGATGCTCTGAGCCTAGGAAGAACTCTGCTTCAAAGTCAACCGGTGCTGATCCAGTAGGACATCATCATGGCAGTCGCCCACGTAAACAGACGGGGCGGCACAAGAAGCAGGAGGGCAATGACAGCAAGGATTCTTCGCTGGGCGAAAGATCATGTGATAACACTGTCAGCAGTGTTCATTCCGGGAGTGGACAACTAGGAAGATTTCCTCAGCATGAATGAATTCCACCCGGAAAAGTGGGAACTTCATCTGGAAGTTTCCACATGTTTGTAAACCGTTGGGAAAGACCAAAGGTGGTTATGATGGCGTCTCACATGAAGCGCCAGGTCTAGAGACCCTCAGGCAATAGCTGGGACGCTCTGGTAACACCGTGGGTGTACCAGTCGGTGTATGTGTTCCCTCCTCTGCCTTTCATACCCAGTGTATGGAGAATGATAGGAAGGAGAGGAGTAAGAACTATACTCGTGGCTCCGGTTTGGCCAAGAAGAACTTGGTACCCGGAACTTCAAGAGATACTAGAAAGGATCTTGATTCAGCAAGAATCATGTCTGTTCCATGACTTACCGCAGCTGCGTTGACGCCAGGGCGGGTGAACGCCGGATCCTAAGGGAAAAAGGCATTCCGGAAGAGGTCATCCCTACCCTGGTCAGAACCAGGAAGGAGGTGACCGCACAACATTATCACCGCTTAGGTGAAAATATGTTCCATGGTGTGAGGCCAGGAAGGCTCCACGGAAGAATTTCAACTAGGTTAATTCCTACATTTCCTGCAAACAGGAGTGTATATGGGTCTCAAATTGGGGTCCATTAAGGTTCAAATTTCGACCGGTCGATTTTCTTCCAGAAAGAAATTGGCTTCAGTTCCTGAAGTCCAGAAGTTGTTAAGGGAGTACTGCATATACAACCCCCTTTTGATGTCTCCAGTGGCACTGGGCGATCTCAACGTAGTTTGGGATTCCTAAAATCACATTGGTTTAAACAACTCAAATCTGTGGATTTGATATATCTCACATGGAAAGTGACCATGCTGTTGGTCCTGGCCTCGGCCAGGCGAGTGTCAGAATTGGCGGCTTTATCTCATAAAGCCATATCTGATTGTCCATTCGGACAGAGCAAAGCTGTGGACTCGTCCCCAGTTTCTCCCTAAGGTGGTGTCAGCGTTTCACCTGAACCAGCTTATTGTGGTACCTGCGGCTACTAGGGACTTGGAGGACTCCAAGTTGCTGGATGTTGTCAGGGCCTTGAAAATATAGTTTCCAGGTCGGCTGGAGTCAGGAAATCTGACTTGCTGTTTATCCTGTGTGCACCCAACAAGCTGGGTGCTCCTGCTTCTAAGCAGACTATTGCTCGTTGGATTTGTAGTACAATTCAGCTTGCACATTCTGTGGCAGGCTTGCCACAGCAAAAAATATGTAAATGCCCATTCCACAAGGAAGGTGGGCTCATCTTGGGCGGCTGCCCGAGGGGTCTCGGCATTACAACTCTGCCGAGCAGCTACGTGGTCAGGGGAGAACACGTTTGTAAAATTCTACAAATTTGATACCCTGGCAAAAGAGGACCTGGAGTTCTCTCATTCGGTGCTGCAGAGTCATCCGCACTCTCCCGCCCGTTTGGGAGCTTTGGTATAATCCCCATGGTCCTTTCAGGAACCCCAGCATCCACTAGGACGATAGAGAAAATAAGAATTTACTTACCGATAATTCTATTTCTCGGAGTCCGTAGTGGATGCTGGGCGCCCATCCCAAGTGCGGATTATCTGCAATACTTGTACATAGTTATTGCTAACTAAATCGGGTTAGTGTTATTGTGAGCCATCTTTTCAGAGGCTCCCCTGTTATCATACTGTTAACTGGGTTCAGATCACAGGTTGTACAGTGTGATTGGTGTGGCTGGTATGAGTCTTACCCGGGATTCAAAATTCCTCCCTTATTGTGTACGCTCGTCCGGGCACAGTATCTAACTGGAGTCTGGAGGAGGGTCATAGGGGGAGGAGCCAGTGCACACCACCTGATCGGAAAGCTTTACTTTTGTGCCCTGTCTCCTGTGGAGCCGCTATTCCCCATGGTCCTTTCAGGAACCCCAGCATCCACTACGGACTCCGAGAAATAGAATTATCGGTAAGTAAATTCTTATTTTTTGCCGGACGTGGTTTCATCGTTCCACATGAACCAGCCTATTGTGGTACCAGTGGCTACTGACGCCTTCCAGGAGTCAAAATCTCTCGATGTTGTCAGGGCCTTGAAGATTTATGTCGCCAGAACGGCTCCACTTAGGAAAATGGAAGCTCTGTTTATCCTGTATGCTGCCAACAAGATTGGAACACCTGCTTCAAAGCAGACTATTGCGCGCTGGATCTGCAATACGATTCAGCATGCTCATTCTACGGCTGGATTGCCGTTACTGAAATCAGTGAAGGCCCACGCTACCAGGAAAGTGGGCTCATCCTGGGCGGCTGCCCGAGCATTCTCAGCATTACAACTCTGCCGAGCAGCTACTTGGTCGGGTTTACACTTTTGCGAAATTTTACAAGTTTCATACCTTGGCTGATGAGGACCTCATGTTTGGTCAATCGGTGCTGCAGAGTCATCCGCCCTCTCCCGCCCATTCTAGAGCTTTGGTATAAACCCCATGCTTCTTGAAGCGTCCCCAGCATCCTCTAGGACGCATGAGAAAATAGGATTTTAATACCTACCGGTAAATCCTTTTCTCTTTGTCCGTAGAGGATGCTGGGCGCCTGTCCCAGTGCGGACTCTGTCTGCAGTTATTAGTTATGTTTACACACAGGTTGTGTTATGTTGTAGTCAGCCTGTTGCTGACATGGTTCGTGCTGTTGACTGGGTTTCTGTTAAATGCCATATTGTACGGCGTGCTTCAGGTGAGAGCTGGTATGTATCTCACCTTAGTTAACAATAAATCCTTTCCTCGAAATGTCCGTCTCCCTGGGCACAGTTCCTATATTTGGAGCCTGGAGGAGGGGCATAGAGGGAGGAGCCAGTTCACACCCCTTTCAAAGTCTTAAAGTGCCCATGTCTCCTGCGGATCCCGTCTCTACCCCATGGTTCTTGAAGCGTCCCCAGCATCCTCTACGGACTAATAGAAAAGGATTTACCGGTAGGTATTAAAATCCTATTTTCTATGTCAGCTGGGGGCTATTTATAATAATTATTTTATTTATATGGTGCACAAGGAGTCTGCATTGACTATACAGTGCATATACAGATTCATCATTCCAGAAATAACAGATTAGGCACAATGCAAATCAAAGCAGAATACAAACCAAAATAAACATGTTAGACAATATGCAGACACAATAACATCATCATCATCATCATCACTGGCTCTAACCTCGACCCTACTTTATGAGTGCATTTATTTAGTGTGAAGTATACAAAATAAAACCATATGTGTTACCTAGTATCAAATTCCAAGTATTACCACCAAGTATGCAAATCTGAGCCATATCTGCTGACTACTATCTAGTGACAAGGAAGTATTGCAAAAAAAAAAAAAAAAACACACTTGCAATTATAGTGGGTATGATATTGTTTTTACTTGTTGACCATTTATAGTTATTATTATCCATTATTTATGTGGTACCACAAGGGATCCACAGCGCAAATTACAGAGTGCCTTAACAAATGGTCCAAACAGTTCAAGACAATATTGGACAAGTACGGAAAACTAGGGTTTACGTGCTATCAAAGGGAGTATGGCGTATAAGATAGTGTAAGTAATGGGCACTACACACTGATAGATCCACCGCCGAGCTGCCCGACGGCGGATATGGCCGACGGGCGACCCGGCGGCGGGCAGTGACGGGGGGAGTGAAGTTAATTCACTCCCCCCCGGCTCCATAGCAGTGCAGGCAAATATGGACGATCTCGTCCATATTGGCCTGCATGCACAAGCGACGGGGCACCAGCGATGAACGAGCGCGGAGCCATGTATCTTTCATCGCTGGTGCCTCCACACTGAAAGATATGAATGGTATCTCGTTCAATAATGAACGAGATCGTTCATATCTTTCAGTATTCTCGCCCAGTGTGTAGGGCACATGAGGGGAGAATACTCTTAAGTTATAATGCTGTTAATATTGTATATGAAATGATTGATCATATCGCTTTTAGAAAACTCTCCTATACCCATGGAGCATACAGCTTTTAGATTGTAAGCTCGCAAGAGCAGGGCCTTCTTTCCTCATGTGCCTTTCCTTTTCTTACTTACACTTACATTTACACTCCATACTCCATTTGATGGTTCCTAACCCCTGGCTTTCTATACCTGTCCTACATATTGTCCTTGCCTGTATATTGTCTCGAACTGTAAGTGTTTTCTTGTTTGCTCATTTAATTATGTACTGTGTAATGAGTGCTGCGGATCCCTTGTGGTGCCATATAAATAAAGGATAATAATAATAAGAACCAGTGGCAGACAACTCACCAGTGACCCTAATACTACCTACCTCTGACAGCTGCGCTATGGGGGTCATTCAGACCCGATTGCACGCAGCCATACGATCGGGTCTGAACAGCGCTTGCGCGTTGGCCGCAATGCGCAGGTGCTTCCGGAGAAGGCCGTCGCCACGGAGTGACGGAACTAACAAAGAAAACGTTTGCAGCGGCGAGCGCAGGAATATTGACAGGAAGAGGCCGTCCGGGGGTGTTAACTCACCGTTTTCAGGGAGTGTCCAGGAAAATGCAGGCGTGCCCGGCCATTTCCTGGGAGGGATCCTGACATCAGCTTCTTCCAGGATCATTGCAGCGGCTGAGCAAGTCCAGGGCGGTGCAGAAACTGCACAGCCGATCGCACCCCTGCACAGTGATTACCCCTTCCCCTATAGGCGGACATTACCTGGTTGCAGCAGTGCAAAAAATAGCCTGCGTGCGACCAGGTCTGAATTAGGCCCTATGACCTTTAGAGAGAAGCATTAGATCATGAAGTCCAAACTGAAGCTTCATAATTACACTGCACAATATCAGGGATTATCTGCCTTATGTTATCAAGCCTAACAAATACAAGCAAATGGGGAAAATGTGATGTTTGGCAAAAAATTTGTTTAACACAAAATTGTGAATGAAGAAAATAAGATTTTACTCACCGGTAAATCTATTTCTCGTAGTCCGTAGTGGATGCTGGGACTCCGTAAGGACCATGGGGAATAGCGGCTCCGCAGGAGACTGGGCACAACTAAAGAAAGCTTTAGGACTACCTGGTGTACACTGGCTCCTCCCTCTATGACCCTCCTCCAGACCTCAGTTAGGATACTGTGCCCGGAAGAGCTGACACAATAAGGAAGGATTTTGAATCTCGGGTAAGACTCATACCAGCCACACCAATCACACCGTATAACTCGTGATACTATACCCAGTTAACAGTATGAAATATAACTGAGCCTCTCAACAGATGGCTCAACAATAACCCTTTAGTTAGGCAATAACTATAAACAAGTATTGCAGACAATCCGCACTTGGGATGGGCGCCCAGCATCCACTACGGACTACGAGAAATAGATTTACCGGTGAGTAAAATCTTATTTTCTCTGACGTCCTAAGTGGATGCTGGGACTCCGTAAGGACCATGGGGATTATACCAAAGCTCCCAAACGGGCGGGAGAGTGCGGATGACTCTGCAGCACCAAATGGGCAAACTCTAGGTCCTCCTCAGCCAGGGTGTCAAACTTGTAGAATTTAGCAAATGTGTTTGACCCCGACCAAGTAGCTGCTCGGCAAAGTTGTAGAGCCGAGACCCCTCGGGCAGCCGCCCAAGAAGAGCCCACTTTCCTCGTGGAATGGGCTTTCACTGATTTAGGATGCGGCAGTCCAGCCGCAGAATGTGCAAGCTGAATCGTGCTACAGATCCAGCGAGCAATTGTCTGCTTAGAAGCAGGAGCACCCAGCTTGTTGGGTGCATACAGGATAAATAGCGAGTCAGTTTTCCTGACTCCAGCCGTCCGGGAAACATATACTTTTCAGGGCCCTGACTACGTCCAGTAACTTGGAATCCTCCAAGTCCCAAGTAGCCGCAGGCACCACAATAGGTTGGTTCACATGAAAAACTGATACCACATTAGGAAAGAATTGGGAACGAGTCCTCAATTCCGCCTTATCCATATAAAAAATCAGATAAGGGCTTTTGCATGACAAAGCCGCCAATTCTGATACACGCCTGGCCGACGCCAAGGCCAACAGCATGACCACTTTCCACGTGAGGTATTGTATCTCCACGGATTTAAGTGGCTCAACCCAATGCGACTTCAGGAAATCCAACACCACGTTGAGATCCCACGGTGCCACTGGAGGCACAAACGGGGCTGACTATGCAGCACTCCCTTAACAAAAGTCTGAACTTCAGGCAGTGAAGCCAGTTCTATTTTGGAAGAAAATCGATAGAGCCGAAATCTGGACCTTAATGGAACCCAATTTTAGGCCCATAGTCACCCAGACTGTAGGAAGTGCAGAAATCAATCTAGCTGAAATTCCTCCTTTGAGCCTTCATGGCCTCACAGCACGCAACATATTTCCGCCATATGCGGTGATAATGGTTTGCGTTCACTTCCTTCCTAGCTTTAATTAGCGTAGGGATAACTTCCTCCGGAATGCCCTTTTCCTTCAGGATCCGGCGTTCAACCGCCATGCCGTCAAACGCAGCCGCGGTACGTCATGGAACAGACAGGCCCCCTGCTGCAGCAGGTCCTGTCTGAGCGGCAGAGGCCATGGGTCCTCTGAAATCATTTCTTGGAGTTCTGGGTACCAAGCTCTTCTTGGCCAATCCGGAACAATGAGTATAGTTCTTACTCCTCTCCTTCTTCTTATTATTCTCATTACCCCTGGGTAAGAGAGGCAGAAAAGGGAACACATACACCGACTGGTACACCCACTGTGTTACCAGAGCGTCCACAGCTATCGCCTGAGGGTCCCTTGACCTGGCGCAATATCTTTGTAGCTTTTTGTTGAGGCGGGACGCCATCATGTCCACCTGTGGCCTTTCCCAACGGTGTACAATCATTTGGAAGACTTCTGGATGAAGTCCCCACTCTCCCGGGTGGAGGCCGTGCCTGCTGAGAAAGTCTGCTTCCCAGTTGTCCACTCCGGGAATGAACACTGCTGACAGTGCTAACACATGATTTTCCGCCCATCGGAGAATCCTTGTGGCTTCTGCCATCGCCATCCTGCTTCTTGTGCCGCCCCGTCGGTTTACATGAGCGACCGCCGTGATGTTGTCTGACTAGATCAGCACCGGCCGGTGTTGAAGCAGGGGTCTAGCCTGACTTAGGACATTGTAAATGGCCCTTAGTTCCAGAATATTTATGTGTAGGGAAGTCTCCTGACTTTTCCATAGTCCTTGGAAGTTTCTTCCCTGTGCGACTGCCCCCCAGCCTCGAAGGCTGGCATCCGTGGTCACCAGGACCCAGTCCTGTATGCCGAATCTGCGGCCCCCTAGAAGATGAGCACTCTGCAGCCACCACAACAGCGACACCCTGGCCCTTGGAGACAGGGTTATCCGCCGATGCATCTGAAGATGCGACCCGGACCACTTGTCCAACAGATCCCACTGGAAGATCCTTGCATGGGACCTGGCGAATGGAATTTCTTCGTAAGAAGCTACCATCTTTCCCAGGGCTCGCGTGCATCGATGCACCGACACCTGTATTTGTATTAGGAGGTCTCTGTCTAGAGACGACAACTCCTAGGACTTCTCCTCCGGGAGAAACCCTTTTTATCCTGTTCTGTGTCCAGAACCATACCCAGGAACAGTAGACGCGTCGTAGGAACCAGCTGCGACTTTGGAATATTCAGAATCCAGCCGTGCTGTTGTAGCACTTCCCGAGATAGTGCTACTCCGACGAAAAACTGCTCCCTGGACCTCGCCTTTATAAGGAGATCGTCCAAGCACGGGATAATTATTTCGGCCATTACCTTGGTAAATACCCTCGGTGCCGGGGACAGACCAACGGCAACATCTGGAATTGGTAATGACCATCCTGTACCACAATTTTGAGGTACTCCTGGTGAAGAGGGTAAATGGGGACATGCAGGTAAGCATCCTTGATATCCAGTGATACCATGAAATTCTCCAGGCTTGCAATAATCGCCCTGAGCGATTCCATTTTGAACTTGAACCTTCGTATATAAGTGTTCAAGGATTTAAATTTTAGAATGGGTCTCACCGAACCGTCTGGTTTCGGTACCACAACATTTTGGAATAGTAACCCCGGCCTTGTTGAAGGAGGGGTACCTTGATTTCACCTGCTGGAAGTACAGCTTGTGAATTGCCGCCAGTACTACCTCCCTTTCTCCGAGGGCAGCAGGCAAGGCTGATGTGAGGTAACGGCGAGGGGGAGTCGCCTCGAACTCCAGCCTGTATCCCTGTGATACTACTTGCAGAACCTAGGGATCCACCTGTGGGCAAGCCCACTGGTCCCTGAAGTTCCCGAGACGCGCCCCCACCGCACCTGTCTCCACCTGTGGAGCCCCAGCGTCATGCGGTGGACTCAGAGGAAGCGGGGGAAGATTTTTGATCCTGGGAACTGGCTGTCTGGTGCAGCTTTTACCTTCTTCCCTTGTCTCTGTGCAGAAAGGAAGCGCCTTTGACCCGCTTGCTTTTCTGAAGCCGAAAGGACTGTACCTGAAAATACGGTGCTTTCGTAGGCTGTGAGGAAACCTGAGGTAACATTTTTTCTTCCCAGCTGTTGCTGTGGATACGAGGTCCCAGAGACCATCCCCAAACAATTCCTCACCCTTATAAGGCAGAATCTCCGTGTGCCTTTTAAAGGCAGCATCACCTGTCCACTGCCGGGTCTCTAATACCCTCCTGGCAGAATGGACATTGCATTAATTCTGGATGCCAGCCGGCAAATATCCCTCTGTGCATCCTTCATATATAAGACAACGTCTTTAATATGCTCTGTTAGCAAAATATTATCCCTGTCTAGGGTATTAATATTATCTGACAGGGTATCAGACCACGCTGCAGCAGCACTATTTATGCTGAGGCAAATGCAGGTCTCAGTATAGTACCTGAGTGTGTATATACAGACTTCAGGATAGTCTCCTGCTTTTTATCAGCAGCCTCCTTCAAAGTGGCCGTATCCCAAGACGGCAGTGCCACCCTTTTTGACAAACGTGTGAGCGCCTTATCCACCCTAGGGGATATCTCCCAACATGACCTATCCTCTGGCGGGAAAGGGTACGCCAGCAGTAACTTTTCAGAAATTACCATTTTCTTATCGGGGGAACCCACGCTCTTTACACACTTCATTCACTCATCTGATGGGGGAACAAAACACTGGCTGCTTTTTCTCCCCAAACATAAAACCCCTTTTATGTGGTACTTGGGTTCATGTCAGAAATGTGTAACACATTTTTCATTGCCGAGATCATGCAACGGATGTTCCTAGTGGATTGCGTATATGTCTCAACCTCGTCGACACTGGAGTCAGACTCCGTGCCGACATCTGAGGTAACGGGCGTTTTTTGAGCCCCTGATGGCCTTTGAGACGCCTGGGCAAGCGCGGGCTGAGAAGCCGGTTGTCCCCCAGCTGTTACGTCATCCAGCCTTTTATGTAAGGAGTTGACATTGTCGGTTAATACCTTCCACCTATCCATCCACTCTGGTGTCGGCCCCACAGGGGGCGACATCCCATTTATCGGCCTCTGCTCTGCCTCCACATAACCTTCCTCATCCAACATGTCGACACAGCTGTACCGACACACCGCACACACACACAGGGAATGCTCTGACTGAGGACAGGACCCCACAAAGTCCTTTGGGGAGACAGAGAGAGAGTATGCCAGCACACACCAGAGCGCTATATAATGCAGGGATTAACACTATAACTGAGTGATTTTCCCCCCAATAGCTGCTTGTATACACATATTGCGCCTAAATTTAGTGCCCCCCCTCTCTTTTTAACCCTTTGAGCCTGAAAACTACAGGGGAGAGCCTGGGGAGCTGTCTTCCAGCTGCACTGTGAAGAAATAATGGCGCCAGTGTGCTGAGGGAGATAGCCCCGCCCCTTTTTCGGCGGACTTTTCTCCCGCTTTTTTCATGGATTCTGGCTGGGGTAATTTATCACATATATAGCCCTGGGACTATATATTGTGATGATTTGCCAGCCATGATGTATTATATTGCCCTCAGGGCGCCCCCTCCCCAGCGCCCTGCACCCATCAGTGACCGGAGTGTGAGGTGTGTATGAGGAGCAATGGCGCACAGCTGCAGTGCTGTGCGCTACCTTGTTGAAGACAGAAGTCTTCTGCCGCCGATTTTCCGGAACACTTCTTGCTTCTGGCTCTGTAAGGGCGCCGGCGGCGCGGCTCCGGGAACGAACACCAAGGTCGGGTCCTGCGGTCTATCCCTCTGGAGCTAATGGTGTCCAGTAGCCTAAGAAGCCCAAGCTACCACCAGTTAGGTAGGTTCGCTTCTTCTCCCCTTAGTCCCTCGCTGCAGTGAGTCTGTTGCCAGCAGATCTCACTGTAAAATAAAAAACCTAAAATATACTTTCTTTCTAGGAGCTCAGGAGAGCCCCTAGTGTGCATCCAGCTCAGCCGGGCACAAGATTCTAACTAAGGTCTGGAGGAGGGTCATGGTGGGAGGAGCCAGTGCACACCAGGTAGTCCTAAAGCTTTCTTTAGTTGTGACCAGTCTCCTGCGGAGCCGCTATTCCCCATGGTCCTTACGGAGTCCCAGCATCCACTTAGGACGTCAGAGAAAAGGGGACATCAACTCATTGTAGAGTATGCAGTGAATATTAAAATAATCTTGTAAGGTAATCACGTACCCTATAGTATAAATGTCCAGATCTTAAAATAGGACGCAGTTACATTGTGGTCAGTCGTGATCCCGGCGGTCAGGGTACTATCTCCTGGATCCCGACTGCTGCTAATGCCGCCAGCCAGAATCCCGGCTCACAGGGGCTATTCCCATTCGTGGGTATCCACGACACCCATGGAGTGGGAATATAACCTGTGGCGAGCCACCGAACCTGCAGCGCAAGGGGCTTTCTAGTGTTCGCCTTACTGCCGCCATACTGACAGTCTGGATGCCGTTGTCTGTATACTGACGTCCGACATCCAAACCGTTAGTCATTCATACTGATCCCCTTAAAATATCTGTATTGAAATGTTGGGTGGACAACTCCAAATGAGGGTGACCTCTGAAGAATGTAGAAAAACACCTATAATAGGGCCTAATTCAGAAGCAGTGCAGCGCTTTTTGTCAGCGCATGTGCCTGATTTTGAGACTTGGACACAGGATATCAGAAATGTTAGTGGTGTTCCTGGACGGTGATTGGGAGGTAACATTGGTGGCCCCAAAGGCACATGGAGGATGGCACAGGTGCACCACTTGGAAGCAGTACAGAGACTCTGTACCACTCACATAACAGGCCAAACACGGACGGAGAAACTGCAACTGCCATACATATCAAGTGGTATTTCCGCATCTATATAATACGGACGCTGACAATGGGTGGCTCAGGCGCTGATGTACACCAGGGAAGGGCTTTGTAGTAGCTGTAGCAGCAAGATACAGAAGTGACCATTGCAAAAGACACATCTGCATAGCTTGCAAAAGTATACAACCAGATTGGGTATGCGTCATTAGGTCAACCACTATTGATCGACATGGAAAACGGTCAACATGAGGTTTTTGGTTTAGTTTTCTTCGTAAAGTGACGGGGATCCCCAATTAGTGCACCGTGTCCCCTCGCATGGCTCGCTTTGCTCGCCATGCTTTGGGCAAGCTTACCGTTCCCAATTGTAGTCCACATGGATCGTAAAGTATGAAAAATGTCAAAAAATGTCACTCATGTCGACATATTGAACATGTCGACATAATGACCGTATCCCCACAGATTTGTCTGTTACAACTGACACTAAGGCTAGGTACACACCTGACTGAGGTAAGTATACACACTTACTGATCGGATACACAATGTAGCCGTCAGGATCCCCAGCTGGGCAGGCATTTGAATTTGCCCACCCAGCTGTGATATCAGCCCCTTGCAGTAAGGGTACGGGCACTCACAGCCAGTTGGCCTATAATATTGTCCAACACCCGTGCTGCACAGCCGACACAATATGTCTGTGAATGACATCGTTTACAGACATATCAGGTGTACACACCTGCCGACAGGCTCACGATATATCAGCCACTGTGTACCCAGATTTATACAGTTTGTTCTTCACAGTATTTTTATTGGAAGTGTCTGTTCATAAAAATAAAAACATGTATTTAGCAGAGACAGAAAAATTATAATTCCTGCAGAACAAGGGATTACTGGCTGGTAGTGGATTATGTATTACCTATATTCTATTACATCATTATTATGGGTTATATATTATTTCTAGTCCACATTTGAGGGTGAGAGCAGAGTGCTAGTGACCAGAACAACAAAAATGACACACATGAGCCATACTGACAGGCTTTACTTCTAAACATGTCTCTCCCAAAGCCGGCATGCTGGATCTGGCAGGTAGAATTGCTGCAGTTGAAGTTTAATGCATGGCATATATAGCATGGAGTGTGAGTAGCTTCATACCTTCCAGCTAATGTTTGTTACTTTCTTTTGTTTTTAACTTTGCATGTTTTTTGATGTTGGTGCAACTTTTATTCACATTGCGTGTGGATTTTTGTAACCTGTTTTTATACGGAACATTTTATGGATTTTTAATCCAATAAATATTGCTTTTTCTGACTACCACGGACCTGAGTGCTCCAGTGCTTTGTATGAAGATTTTCACCAGACGTGTAAAAGATACCTTTATGGGAGCACCAACACACTATGAACTGTGAGTTTGGGTATGCCATACCTTTAATAGGCCTCCAAAAAGATACCTTGATGTGTTTTCTTCCCCTCCTTCTGTTGTGAGTGTTGGGGTACGCTCCTGAATATTACAAATCCTTGGGTAATACCACTAAACTGGTTTTGCATCTAGAGAGTGAAAGACACCAGAGCGGTTTCTAAAGTGATTGGGGCACTATTTGGTTTTAAAGATACCTTGATGTGTGTACTCCCTCTACCTTCTGTGTGAGTGGGGTACGCCTTTGATTAAGTCCCTAAAACCCCATATTCTTACTCCCTAGTTGTTAAGGATATACTACACATTGTTTTGTTTGTTATCATATCTTTTTATATTGGGACACATGTCCTGGACATACATTATGAGAAAAAGAACCTAGGACAACATTCAACACAAAGATACCTTGATGCGTTTACCACCCTCCCTCATGTTGTGAGTGTTGGGGTACGCCTTCTAATTATTGTAAGCTGACTACTTTTGGGTAACATCACCTGACTGATTTGCACTTCAGAGATTGAAAGACACCAGACGGGACTTTTAAAGGGATCAGGGCACTACTCGGTTAAAAGATACCTTGATGTGTATACTCCCTCTATCCTTTGTGTGAGTGGGGTACGCCCTTGAGCAGCTTCTAAAAATCTGTATTCTCACCTCGTTACTTGTTTAAGAATAAACTACACATTGTATTTCTTTTGTTATAATTTTTTCTGGGGTACCCATTCCGGATATATATCACCTGAAGAAGAATTGGAAATATGAGAGATTCTCTGCACCTCTCCTAAAAAGGGATGTATTAGCTTCTTTCCTATTAAGCGCACCGTATGTTATACAGGTCCAAAATTTGGGTTGTGTGAAATTGTGTTTTAAATGTGGTGACATTTATTATTTGGACCTGAACAGACTTATTTTTCTAATATATAGCATGTAGCTGGTCATACAATATTTTTCACCATATTAGTGCATACAGGTCATGCACAATCATGACTGATGCTATTCCTTATGTTGTTCCATGGATGCGTCATACATCATAGACTGTGACCGTCCCAAGCGTCCTGCTCTGATGGATGGTTCACATGGATACAGGAGGCTGATACATGTGGAAGGAGGAGATCATGATGCTCGCTGTTACTCTTTGTTATTGGAGCTGGCAGATGGAATTGCTGCAGGCCGAATTTAGGATTACTTTATAATCCTTGTGGTTGGTCAAAGGGTATTTTGTCCCCGTCTCTGTGCAGACATTTGTATGAGCAGCGCAAGCTCCGGCATATACATACTGCACAGGCTGCCATGGCAACAGTCACTTGACCATTCCAGAAAGAAATTCCTGGGTGAATCCGCATGTCTCATGCTGTTCCTGATGGCATATGATGCTTTTCCTGTAGGCCAGTTTGGCTGCTGTGTAAAAGGAAAGGATGCAGAGAATCTATTTATTAATGCATGGTTTATTTAGTAGTATTTAGAAGAATTACATAAACATTTCATTGATAAGATTGAGCTGACTGTAATAAAGGAAATGTTTGGTCACCGGATTCTCACAAGACATTATATTATCAGGGCCCGAGATACTGTTAGGCAGCTTCCTAGGGCATTGAGACCAGGGGAGGGGGAGACACCGCTGAGGCTGCCTACACTAAAATTAAAATGTCCCTGATAGGAACTGAAAATGAACGGCGACTGCAGGCAGCACATAAATTACCAAAATGACTACTACTATTATTATTATTATTATTATTATTATTATAATTAGTAATCGTTAATGTTTACAAATAAATTAATTAAGTAAATACAAGTAATGATAGGAAAATTATAGGCTTTTTAGTTTTAAGTTTTCACCATATCTGCACCTGGAATTCCATTATCAATTCACAAAATGCAAAATGAACAGGAGAGATCTAAATCAAATCAATATTTGGTGTGCCCATCCTTTGCCTTCAAAACAGCATCAATTCTTCTAGGTACACTTGCACACAGTTTTTAAAGGAACTCGGCAGGGAGGTTGTTCCAAACATCTTGGAGAACTAACCACAGATCTTCTGTGGATGTAGGCTTGCTCAAATCCTTCTGTCTATTCATATAATCCCAGACAGACGCAATGATGTTGAGATCAGGGCTCTGTGGGGGCTATATAATCAATTCAGGACTCCTTGTTCTTTTTCTTTACGCTTAAGATGGTTCTTAATGACATTGTATACTTAAGGATGTTGTCCTGCTGCAGAATTATTTGGAGGCAATCAGACGCCTCCCAGATGGTATTGCATGATGAATAAGTACTGGTCTGTATTTCTCAGCATTGAGGACACCATTTATCCTGACCAAATCCCCAACTCCATTTGCTGAAATGCAGCCCCAAACTTGCAAGGAACCTCCACCATGCTTTACTGTTGCCTGCAGACACTCATTATTATACCACTCTCCTGCCCTTTGGCGAACAAACTGCCATCTGTTACAGCCAAATATTTCAAATATAGTCCAGAGAACCTGCTGCCATTTTTCTGCACCCCAGTTCCTATGTTTTCATGCATAGTTGAGTCGCTTGGCCTTGTTTCCACATCGAAGGTATGGCTTTTCGACCGCAATTGTTCCATGAAGACCACTTCTGGTCAGACTTCTCCGAACAGTAGATAGGTGTACTTGGGTCCCGCTTGTTTCTGCCAGTTCTGAGCTGATGGTGCAGCTTGACATCTTCTGATTTTTCAAGAAGGTAAGTAAGCATGATGTGTCTTTCATCTGATGCAGTTAAGGCCCGTACACAGTAGTCTATAAAGTAAATGACGTTGCTCATTTTGACCCTTCCTGAACAAAGTTGTTTACTATATCGACTAGTGTGTACACTGTAAATAACGAGTTATGCGTGCATGCAGCTCAATTTGGACTCCTCGTCCAAAGCTGCATGCTCCGACTGGACACGGCATGACGTCACTGTGCAATATCACTAGCGATATCGCACAATGTGTATGGCCGCCGTCGGGCGACCTGGCCTGGGAGGGGGACACACTAGGCGATGTCGCTCACCGAGCACATCGCCTAGTGTGTACTCAATGGCAGTGGCGTGTGGTGAGGTCAGTGGCTGGTGAGGCACTGCAACCATAATGTCCACGAGTCCTGTTGATGACCCCTATCGCCCGCCATGCGAATGCCCCCTACCGCACCCAAGCCTGCTACTGCCACGGTCATTGCGCCAAAGGCACACGTGTTCCTGAAAAAGTGGGCATGGTCTTGCAATAAGGGTGTGGCCTCACAGCAAGAGGCATGGCCTCAATGGTAATGCTGTATCCGTTTGACCAGGAGAGGGTGATGCCTTGGAAAGGCAGAGGGTGACAGGAGAGAGATGGTCATGGGGAGACAGTGATTCAGGGGAGATGCAGTGGGTGACAGGGAGAGGGTGTGGGTTACAGGGAGAGAGTAACACCAGGGAGAGTTTGACAGCAGTGGGTGACAGAGAGAGAGTGATACCGGCGAGCTGGTGACAGGAAGAGGGTGATGCCAGGGAGAGGGTGACAGCAGTCAATGCCAACTGTACTCTGTTGGCAGTATAGCATAGAACGTAAGCGTACAGCTCTGTCGCCGGTGAGTTTAGCTCATGTCAAATTAAAGTACCTGCCACTCTTCCCCGCAAACCCCAGCTAGCCACCGCTGCAACCGGTAACAGAGAGGAAACAACAAAACTGCTCCCTGTGGCGGGGCTGCCCGTCATTTAGCGCTTCCTAGCTCCACCTGTACAGGGCCGCAGGCTGCTGGGGTTACTGCTTTATCAGAGCTCCAGGTGTGGCTGGGAGCAGGGCCGGTGCATGGTGGCGCTGCGCCCTAGGCTACATTTTAGCCTACAACCCATCCTCCCTCAAAAACCTGCATAAGTGACTGTTGGGAAAAGCTGGTGAGTAGACTCTAGGGCAGCACCAGAGTCTACTCGCATGCACCGCCGGCTAGAGAGAAGGAGGCCTAGATGGACATGGCACACAGACCCCCTTCTTGCTGAATACACCTTTGTGTGGGATCGGTATGGGATCCCGTTGCACGGGATGCCAAATGTCAGTATACCGACACTTTCATCCTGTGCGCCAGAATGCTAGCAGGGGGGTGAGCGCAACAAAGGTTCTATTCTCCCTCTATGTGTGTCCTGGACACACTCACAGAGGGGGAAACGCCTACTTCACCGGTATAGTACCCCTGTTGGGCTCCCGGCGTCGGTATTGAGACAGCAGGGATCCCGACGGGCGTTTTTTTAACTGCATACCGGGTGTGTGCGTGTGTGTGTATAAAAAAAAAATCCCATGTGATCTGTATGTACATGGAAAACCATAATACATACTCTTCAACTTCCACAAATCATTACTACTCTCCCCTACACAAACATTACATTATACACAATATACTATAAAACAAGATAGTACACAACCCCATGATAGTCATACAACCCCCACAACACACAATATTATTTGCCAACCCACTCCCCTACTGATAACACAACACCCCTAGATAAAAACAATATATACCCCAACCCCTATATATATATATATATATATATATATATATATATGCAATTAGACCCGGCACTCGAGCAGTCCCTTCCTGCTGGTAATCTTGCTACCAGTGCCCTCCCAGATGGGTTGCAGCCCACTGAAATAGTAGTACAGAAGGGCGGCACTCGGAGACTTGTTAAAGTGATGAAGTGCAGTAGATTTCATGTCAAGAGTATCTACATTTCGGCGTTGCAGCCCTGTCGTCCATTCCCCCCACAGATACTTACCTTTGATTGTGGAAAGGTTGCAGTCTCTATATATTCCCTGGTTCACCCCACAGAGCTGGATGGGAAGGAATCAGATCTTCCCAACTAGAGCAGGGAAGGGGCGTGGCCTCCAGCGTGAGGGGGCAGAGCCTCGGGAGGGGACGGAGAAGGGACATCTAGATGCAGGCGATTGGTGGCTGGTCCCGGGGAAGGGAGCAGCCATGCAGGTAGGGAAGGGGCGGGTATCGGGCACTGCTGCTGCTGCTGGCTGTGCTGCAGCAGACATGTCAGACTGTGACATGTCTACATTCACAGCCAGATGGCAGCTGAAAGGGGTGGGGGCAGTGGCTGCAGCTTACAGCATCCAGCGCCACCGCACATATTTAGTAAAATAGGGGGGGGGGGGGGGGGGGGCCTGCCTATGTAAATAATAATCCAAATAACTTTCTAGACTATGGAGGGCCACGTGCCTTAGTGCTCCCTCAGAATCCACCACATCTGCCTGTGACAGTGGCGTGCTTTCATATGGGTTGAAAGCACGCCCCTTCCAAAACGGCACTTCTGTTAGGTGCCGCTTCTGCTGCTTTTTCTAATGGGCTTTTACTGCCCAATGCTTGGCCCCACCCCCCGCTTCCGGCCATTTACACTGACAGCGGGAGGCACCGAGAGTGGTGCCTCCGACACATATTTAAACCAATTTTAACACACAAAAAATGATTAAAATAATAACAAGGCTAAAGCAGATACTTATGGCACAGAATATGTGTCATAAGTATCTTTTTGTATTATTTTAATCATTAATGATTGTATGGTTGTATGGTACACAACGATGCCCTTTTCTTTGATTCTTCACAAGAGCTGGGACAACACATCTTTAGACCCCAGTCTGCTTTGAAATCTTAGCCTGGGAGAGACCTTGCTGATGTAGTAGTATTACTACCTTTTGTCTTGTTGCTGTGCTCAGTCTTGCCATGGTGAATGACCTATAAGATGAAACTGTCTTCCACAACCTCATCTTTGATGCAGAGTTTGGCTGTTCCTAACCCAGTTTCAAGCTTCCTACACAGCTGTTTCAGTTAAATTACTATGTTTCAACCTACACACAGAGGTGCAGCTAGTCGCCATGGGTGCCCCCATGTTTAAAATAGGGACAGTGCGTGCCGGAGGCTTGCAACAACAATAAGGGCATGGCAGTACGGACGATGTAAAGGTTAGCATTGCTGCCTCACAGAACTAAGGTCATGGGGTGTCATTCCGACCTGATCGCACGCTAGCTATTTCTCTATCGTCCTAGTGGATGCTGGGGTTCCTGAAAGGACCATGGGGAATAGCGGCTCCGCAGGAGACAGGGCACAAAAGTAAAGCTTTCCGATCAGGTGGTGTGCACTGGCTCCTCCCCCTATGACCCTCCTCCAAGCCAGTTAGATTTTTGTGCCCGGCCGAGAAGGGTGCAATCTAGGTGGCTCTCCTAAAGAGCTGCTTAGAAAAGTTTAGCTTAGGTTTTTTATTTTACAGTGAGTCCTGCTGGCAACAGGATCACTGCAACGAGGGACTTAGGGGAGAAGAAGTGAACTCACCTGCGTGCAGGATGGATTGGCTTCTTGGCTACTGGACATCAGCTCCAGAGGGACGATCACAGGTACAGCCTGGATGGTCACCGGAGCCTTGCCGCCGGCCCCCTTGCAGATGCTGAAGTAAGAAGAGGTCCAGAATCGGCGGCAGAAGACTCTTCAGTCTTCTAAAGGTAGCGCACAGCACTGCAGCTGTGCGCCATTTTCCTCTCAGCACACTTCACACGGCAGTCACTGAGGGTGCAGGGCGCTGGGAGGGGGGCGCCCTGGGAGGCAAATGAATACCTATTTTGGCTAAAAATACCTCACATATAGCCTCCGGAGGCTATATGGAGATATTTAACCCCTGCCAGAATCCGTTAAGAGCGGGAGACGAGGCCGCCGAAAAAGGGGCGGGGCCGATCTCCTCAGCACACAGCGCCATTTTCCCTCACAGAAAGGCTGGAGGGAAGGCTCCCAGGCTCTCCCCTGCACTGCACTACAGAAACAGGGTTAAAACAGAGAGGGGGGGCACTATTTTGGCGTTAGAAATATATAAAAAAGATGCTATAAGGGAAAACACTTATATAAGGTTGTCCCTATATAATTATAGCGTTTTTGGTGTGTGCTGGTAAACTCTCCCTCTGTCTCTCCAAAGGGCTAGTGGGTCCTGTCCTCTATCAGAGCATTCCCTGTGTGTGTGCTGTGTGTCGGTACGTGTGTGTCGACATGTATGAGGACGATGTTGGTGAGGAGGCGGAGCAATTGCCTGTAATGGTGATGTCACTCTCTAGGGAGTCGACACCGGAATGGATGGCTTATTTAGGGAATTACGTGATAATGTCAACACGCTGCAAGGTCGGTTGACGACATGAGACGGCCGACAAACAATTAGTACCGGTCCAGACGTCTCAAAAACACCGTCAGGGGTTTTAAAACGCCCGTTTACTTTAGTCGGTCGACACAGACAGGGACACTGAATCCAGTGTCGACGGTGAATAAACAAACGTATTCCTTATTAGGGCCACACGTTAAAGGCAATGAAGGAGGTGTTACATATTTCTGATACTACAAGTACCACAAAAGAGGGTATTATGTGGGATGTGAAAAAACTACCGTAGTTTTTCCTGAATCAGATAAATTAAATAAAGTGTGTGATGATGCGTGGGTTCCCCCCGATAGAAAATTATGGGCGGTATACCCTTTCCCGCCAGAAGTTAGGGCGCGTTGGGAAACACCCCTTAGGGTGGATAAGGCGCTCACACGCTTATCAAAACAAGTGGCGGTACCGTCTATAGATAGGGCCGTCCTCAAGGACCAGCTGACAGGAGGCTGGAAAATATCATAAAAAGTATATACACACATACTGGTGTTATACTGCGACCAGCGATCGCCTCAGCCTGGATGTGCAGAGCTGGGGTGGCTTGGTCGGATTCCCTGACTAAAAATATTGATACCCTTGACAGGGACAGTATTTTATTGACTATAGAGCATTTAAAGGATGCATTTCTATATATGCGAGATGCACAGAGGGATATTTGCACTCTGGCATCAAGAGTAAATGCGATGTCCATATCTGCCAGAAGATGTTATGGACACGACAGTGGTCAGGTGATGCAGATTCCAAACGGCACAAAGGTGTATTGCCGTATAAAGGAAGAGGAGTTATTTGGGGTCGGTCCATCGGACCTGGTGGCCACGGCAACTGCTGGAAAATCCGCCGTTTTTACCCTAAGTCACATCTCTGCAGAAAAAGACACCGTCTTTTCAGCCTCAGTCCTTTCGTCCCTATAAGATCATATCTGCCCAGGGATAGAGGAAAGGGAAGAAGACTGCAGCAGGCAGCCCATTCCCAGGAACAGAAGCGTTCCACCACTTCTGACAAGTTCTCAGCATGGCGCTGAGACCGTACAGGACCCCTGGATCCTACAAGTAGTATCCCAGGGGTACAGATTGGAATGTCGAGACGTTTCCACTTCGCAAGCTCCTGAAGTCTGCTTTACCAAGGTCTCCCTCCGACAAGGAGGCAGTATGGGAAAAAATTCACAAGCTGTATTCCCAGCAGGTGTTAATTAAATTACCCCTCCTACTACAAGAAAAGGGGTATTATTCCACACTATATTGTGGTACTGAAGCCAGAAGGCTAGGTGAGACTTATTCTAAAAAAATTTTTTGAACACTTACAAAGGTTCAAATCAAGATGGAGTCACTCAGAGCAGTGATAACGAACCAGGAAGAAGGGGACTATATAGTGTCCCGGGACATCAGGGATGCTTACCTCTATGTCCCAAATTTGCCCTTCTCACTAAGGGTACCTCAGGTTCGTGGTGCAGAACTGTCACTATCAGTTTCAGACGCTGCCGTTTGGATTGTCCACGGCACCCCGGGTCTTTACCAAGGTAATGGCCGAAATGATGATTCTTCTTCGAAGAAAAGGCGTCTTAATTATCCCTTACTTGGACGATCTCCTGATAAGGGCATAGTCCAGGGAACAGTTGGAGGTCGGAGTAGCACTATCTCGGATACTGCTACAACAGCACGGGTGGATTCTAAATATTCCAAAATCGCAGCTGATCCCGACGACACGTCTGCTGTGCCTAGGGATGATTCTGGACACAGTCCAGAAAAAGGTGTTTCTCCCGGAAGAGAAAGCCAGGGAGTTATCCGAGCTAGTCAGGAACCTCCTAAAAACAGTGCATCATTGCACAAGGGTCCTGGTAAAAATGGTGGCTTCCTACGAAGCAATTCCATTCGGCAGATTTCACGCAAGAACTTTTCAGTGGGATCTGCTGGACAAATGGTCCGGATCGCATCTTCAGATGCATCAGCGGATAACCCTATATCCAAGGACAAGGGTGTCTCTCCTGTGGTGGTTATAGAGTGCTCATCTTCTAGAGGGCCGCAGATTCGGCATTCAGGATTGGATGCTGGTGACCACGGAGCCCAGCCCGAGAGGCTGGGGAGCAGTCACACAAGGAAAAAATTTCCAGGGAGTGTGATCAAGTCTGGAGACTTTTCTCCACATAAATATACTGGAGCTAAGGGTAAATTTATAATGCTCTAAGCTTAGCAAGACCTCTGCTTCAAGGTCAGCCGGTATTGATCCAGTGGGAAAAACATCACGGCAGTCGCCCACGTAAACAGACAGGGCGACACAAGAAGCAGGAGGGCAATGGCAAAAACTGCAAGGACTTTTCGCTGGGCGGAAAATCATGTGATAGCACTGTCAGCAGTGTTTCATCCCGGGAATGGAAACTGGGAAGCAGACTTCCTCAGCAGGCACGACCTCCACCCGGGAGAGTGGAAACTTCATCTGGAAGTTTTTTCCACATGATTGTAAACCGTTGGGAAATACCAAAGGTGGACATGATGGCGTCCCGTCTGAACAAAAAACGGGACAGGTATTGCGCCAGGTCAAGAGACCCTCAGGCAATAGCTGTGGACGTTCTGGTAACACCGTGGGTGTACCAGTCGGTGTATGTGTTCCCTCCTCTGCTTCTCATACCTAAGGTGCTGAGAATTATAAGACGTAGAGGAGTAAGAACTATACTCATGGCTCCGGATTGGCCAAGAAGGACTTGGTACCCGGAACTTCAAGAGATGCTTACAGAGGTCTTATGGCCTCTGCCGCTAAGAAGGGACTTGCTTCAGCAAGTACCATGTCTGTTCCAAGACTTACCGCAGCTGCGTTTGTCGGCATGGCGATGGAAAGCCAAATCCTAAGGGAAAAAGGCATTCCGGAAGAGGTCATTCCTACCCTGGTCAAAGCCAAAAAGGAGGTGACCGCACGACATTATCACCACATGTGGCGAAAATATGTTGCGTGGTGTGAGGCCAGGAAGGCCCCACAAAGAAATTTCAACTCGGTCGTTTCCTGCATTTCCTGCAAACAGGAGTGTCTATGGGCCTCAAATTGGGGTCCATTAAGGTTCAAATTTCGGCCCTGTCGATTTTCTTCCAGAAAGAATTGGCTTCAGTTCCTGAAGTCCAGAAGTTTGTCAAGGGAGTATTGCATATACAACCCCCTTTTGTGCCTCCAGTGGCACTGTGGGATCTCAACGTAGTTCTGGGATTCCTAAAATCACATTGGTTTAAAACCAGTCAAATCTGTGGATTTGAAGCATCTCACATGAAAAGTGACCATGCTCTTGGCCCTGGCCTGGACCAGGCGAGTGTCAAATTGGTGGTTTTTTCTCAAAAAAGCCCATATCTGTTTGTCCATTCGGACAGGGCAGAGCTGCGGACTCGTCCCCAGTTCTCTCCCTAAGGTGGTGTCAGTGTTTCACCTGAACCAGCTTATTGTGGTGCCTTGCACCTACTAGGGACTTGGAGGACTCCAAGTTGCTAGATGTTGTCAGGGCCCTGAAAATATGTTCCAGGACGGCTGGAGTCAGGAAAACTGACTTGCTGTTATCCTGTATGCACCCAACAAACTGGGTGCTCTTGCTTCTAAGCAGACTATTGCTAGTTGGATGTGTAATACAATTTAGCTTGCACATTCTGTGGCAGGCCTGCCACAGCCAAAATATGTAAATGCCCATTCCACAAGGAAGGTGGGCTCATCTTGGGCGGCTGCCCGAGGGGTCTCGGCTTTACAACTTTGCCGAGCAGCTACTTGGTCAGGGGCAAACACGTTTGCTAAATTCTACAAATTTGATACCCTGGCTAAGGAGGACCTGGAGTTCTCTCATTCGGTGCTGCAGAGTCATCCGCACTCTCCCGCCCGTTTGGGAGCTTTGGTATAATCCCCATGGTCCTTTCAGGAACCCCAGCATCCACTAGGACGATAGAGAAAATAAGAATTTACTTACCGATAATTCTATTTCTCGGAGTCCGTAGTGGATGCTGGGTGCCCATCCCAAGTGCGGATTATCTGCAATACTTGTACATAGTTACAAAAATCGGGTTATTATTGTTGTGAGCCATCTTTTCAGAGGCTCCGCTGTTATCATACTGTTAACTGGGTTTAGATCACCAGTTGTACGGTGTGATTGGTGTGGCTGGTATGAGTCTTACCCGGGATTCAAAATTCCTCCCTTATTGTGTACGCTCGTCCGGGCACAGTACCTAACTGGCTTGGAGGAGGGTCATAGGGGGAGGAGCCAGTGCACACCACCTGATCGGAAAGCTTTACTTTTGTGCCCTGTCTCCTGCGGAGCCGCTATTCCCCATGGTCCTTTCAGGAACCCCAGCATCCACTACGGACTCCGAGAAATAGAATTATCGGTAAGTAAATTCTTATTTTTTTGCAGTGCTGCAATCAGGTCAAAACTCTGCAGATCTGAGCATGCGTATGCACCGCAATGCACAGGCGCGTCGTACGGGTACAAAACGGATCGTTGCTGAGCGAAGGATTTTACGAAGAATCCATTCGCACAGCCGATTGCAAGGAGATTGACAGGAAGAAGGCAGTTATGGGTGTCAAGTGTCAACTGACCATTTTCAGGGAGTGGATGGAAAAACGCAGGCGTGTCCAAACATTTGCAGGGCGGGTGTCTGACGTCAATTCCGGGACCAGACAGGCTGAAGTGATCGTAACGGCTGAGTAAGTTTAGACCTACTCAGAAACTGCACAAACTGTTTTTGTACTGCTCAGCTGCACAAGCGTTCGCACACTTGCAAAGCAAAAATACACTCCCCCATAGGCGGCAACTATCTGATCGCAGCGCTGCAAAAAATAGCGAGCGATCAACTCGTAATGACCCCCATGGTTTTTATTCTCCCCATGGCCCTAACTGCGTGGAAGTTGTATATTTCTCTGACGTCCTAGTGGATGCTGGGGACTCCGTAAGGACCATGGGGAATAGACGGCTCCGCAGGAGACTGGGCACATCTAAAGAAAGATTTAGGACTATCTGGTGTGCACTGGCTCCTCCCCCTATGACCCTCCTCCAAGCCTCAGTTAGATTTCTGTGCCCGGCCGAGCTGGATGCACACTAGGGGCTCTCCTGAGCTCCTAGAAAGAAAGTATAGTTTAGGTTTTTTATTTTACAGTGAGACCTGCTGGCAACAGGCTCACTGCAGCGAGGGACTAAGGGGAGAAGAAGCGAACCTACCTAAGTGGTGGTAGCTTGGGCTTCTTAGGCTACTGGACACCATTAGCTCCAGAGGGATCGCACACAGGACCCGACCTCGTTGTCCGTTCCCGGAGCCGCGCCGCCGTCCCCCTTACAGAGCCAGAAGCAAGAAGGTCCGGAAAATCGGCGGCTGAAGACTTCTGTCTTCTCCAAGGTAGCGCACAGCACTGCAGCTGTGCGCCATTGCTCCTCATGCACACCACACAGTTCGGTCACTGATGGGTGCAGGGCGCTGGGGGGGGGCGCCCTGAGCAGCAATATTAACACCTTGGCTGGCAAAACTGACACCATATATAGCCCCAGAGGCTATATAGGTGTAATTACCCCTGCCAGAATAGCACAAAAATCGGGAGAAAGCCCGCCGAAAAAGGGGCGGAGCCATCTCCCTCAGCACACTGGCGCCATTTTCCCTCACAGCTCCGCTGGAAGGATCGCTCCCTGGCTCTCCCCTGCAGTCCTGCACTACAGAAAGGGTAAAAAAGAGAGGGGGGCACTAAATTTAGGCGCAGTATATATATAATACAAGCAGCTATAGGGGAAAACACTCTGTATAGTGATATCCCTCTGTTATATAGCGCTCTGGTGTGTGCTGGCATACTCTCCCTCTGTCTCCCCAAAGGGCTTTGTGGGGTCCTGTCCCCTGTCAGAGCATTCCCTGTGTGTGTGCTGTGTGTCGGTACCGCTGTGTCGACATGTATGATGAGGAAAATGATGTGGAGGCAGAGCAAATGCCTGTAAATGTGTTGTCACCCCCTGAGGGGTCAACACCTGTGTGGATGGACTTATGGAAGGAATTACGTGACAGTGTCAGCTCCTTACATAAAAGGTTTGACGACATAGGACAGCTGGCTACTCAGCTTGTGACTGTTCCAGCGTCTCAAATGTCATCAGGGGCTTTAAAACGCCCGCTACCTCAGATGGCAGACACAGATGTCGACACGGATACCGACTCCAGTGTCGACGACGATGAGACTAGTGTACCCTCCAATAGGTCCACCCGTTACATGATTGAGGCAATGAAAAATGTATTACACATTTCTGATAGTACCCCAGGTACCACAAAAAAGGGTATTATGTTCGGTGAGAAAAAACTACCAGTAGTTTTTCCTGCATCTGAGGAATTAAATGAGGTGTGTGAGGAAGCCTGGATTTCCCCCGATAAGAAATTGATAATTTCTAAACGGTTATTGGCAGCGTACCCTTTCCCGCCAGAGGATAGGTCACGTTGGGAAACATCCCCTAGGGTAGATAAAGCGCTTACACGTTTATCAAAACAGGTGGCACTACCGACTCAGGATACGGCCGCCCTAAAGGATCCTGCTGATAGAAAGCAGGAGGCTACCCTAAAAGCTATATATACACACACGGGCATTATATTGCGACCAGCGATTGCATCAGCATGGATGTGCAGTGCTGCTGCTGCGTGGTCAGATTCCCTGTCGGATAATATTGATACCCTGGATAGGGACAATATTTTGCTGACAGTAGAGCATATAAAAGACGCTGTCTTATACATGCGTGATGCACAGAGGGATATTTGCCGGCTGGCATAAAAAATAAGTGCAATGTCCATTGCCGCCAGAAGGGGGTTATGGACTCGGCAGTGGTCAGGTGATGCCGATTCAAAAAGGCACATGGAAGTTTTGCCTTATAGGGGAGTGGAACTGTTTGGGGATGGTCTTTCAGACCTCGTTTCCACAGCTATGGCTGGGAAATCGACATTTTTACCACAGGCTACCCCACAGCAAAAGAAAGCACCGTATTATCAAGTACAGTCCTTTCGGCCCCATAAACACAAGAGGGCTCGAGGCGCATCCTTTCTGCCGAGAGGCAAAGGTAGAGGGAAAAAGCTGCAGCATACAGCCAGTTCCCAAGAGCAAAAGTCCTTCCCCGCGTCCGGTAAGTCCACAGCATGACGCTGGGGCTTCACAGGCGGACCCGGGTACGGTGGGGGCCCGTCTCAGAAATTTCAGCACACAGTGGGCTCTCTCACAGGTGGATCCCTGGATCCTTCAAGTAGTATCTCAGGGGCACAGGCTGGAATTCGAGACGTCCCCCCCCCCCCCCCGCCGTTTTCTAAAATCTGCCTTACCAGCAACTCCCTCTGCCAGGGAGGCAGTGTTGGTGGCTATCCAAAAACTGTATTCACAGCAAGTGATTGTCAGGGTACCCCTCCTTCAGCAAGGAAAGGGTTACTATTCCACAATGTTTGTGGTACCGAAACCGGACGGTTCGGTGAGACCCATCTTAAATTTAAAATCCTTGAACACGTATATCAGAAAGTTCAAGATGGAATCGCTCAGGGCGGTTATTGCGAGCCTGGACGAGGGGGATTACATGGTCTCTCTGGACATCAAGGATGCCTACCTGCATGTCCCCATTTACCCTCCTCACCAGGAGTACCTCAGATTTGTGGTACAGGACTGTCACTATCAGTTCCAGACGCTGCCGTTTGGGTTATCCACGGCACCGAGGGTCTTTACCAAGGTAATGGCCGAAATGATGATACTCCTTCGCAAGAAGGGAGTTTTAATTATCCCGTACTTGGACGATCTCCTGATAAAGGCGAGGTCCAAGGAACAGTTGGTAGAGGGGGTAGCACTTTCTCGGGAAGTGCTACAACAGCACGGCTGGATTCTCAATATTCCAAAGTCACAGCTGGTCCCGACGACACGTCTTCTGTTCCTGGGAATGATTCTGGACACTGACCAGAAAAAAGTGTTTCTTCCAGTGAAAAAAGCCGAGGAGTTGTCATCTCTAGTCAGAGACCTCCTAAAACCGGGACAGGTGTCGGTACATCAATGCACACGAGTCCTGGGAAAAATGGTAGCTTCGTACGAAGCAATTCCATTCGGAAGGTTCCACGCAAGGACTTTCCAGTGGGACCTGTTGGACAAATGGTCCGGGTCCCATCTCCAGATGCAACAGCGGATAACCCTGTCGGCAAGGACCAGGGTGTCGCTGCTGTGGTGGCTGCAGAGGGCTCATCTACTAGAGGGCAGCAGATTCGGAATACAGGACTGGGTCCTGGTGACCACGGATGCCAGCCTTCGGGGCTGGGGTGCAGTCACACAGGGAAGACATTTCCAAGGACTGTGGTCAAATCAGGAGATTTCGCTTCACATAAATATTCTGGAGCTAAGGGCCATTTACAATGCCCTAAGCCAAGCAAGGCCCCTGCTTCAGAACCAACCGGTACTGATCCAATCAGACAACATCACGGCGGTCGCCCATATAAACAGACAGGGCGGCACAAGAAGCAGGAGGGCAATGGCAGAAGCCACAAGGATTCTCCGATGGGCGGAAAATCATGTGTTAGCACTGACAGCAGTGTTCATTCCGGGAGTGGACAACTGGGAAGCAGACTTCCTCAGCAGGCACGACCTCCACCCGGGAGAATGGGGACTTCATCCAGACGTCTTCCAAATGCTGGTAAACCGTTGGGAAAGACCACAGGTGGACATGATGGCGTCCCGCCTCAACAAAAAGCTAAAAAGATATTGCGCCAGGTCAAGGGACCCTCAGGCGATCGCTGTGGACGCTCTAGTAACACCGTGGGTGTACCAGTCGGTTTATGTGTTTCCTCCTCTGCCTCTCATTCCCAAGGTACTGAGAATAATACGAAGGCGAGGAGTGAAAACTATACTCGTGGTTCCGGACTGGCCAAGAAGAGCTTGGTACCCGGAACTTCAAGAGATGCTTTCAGAGGACCCTTGGCCTCTGCCGCTCAGACAAGACCTGCTGCAGCAGGGGCCCTGTCTGTTCCAAGACTTACCGTGGCTACGTTTGACGGCATGGCGGTTGAACACCGGATCCTGAAGGAAAAGGGCATTCCGGAGGAAGTCATCCCTACCCTGATCAAAGCCAGGAAGGATGTCACCGCAAAACATTATCACCGCATTTGGCGGAAATATGTTGCTTGGTGTGAGGCCAGGAAGGCCCCAACGGAGGAATTTCAACTGGGTCGATTCCTGCATTTCCTGCAAGCAGGGGTGACGTTGGGCCTCAAATTGGGGTCCATTAAGGTCCAGATTTCGGCCCTGTCGATTTTCTTCCAGAAAGAACTGGCTTCACTGCCTGAAGTTCAGACTTTTGTCAAAGGAGTTCTGCATATTCAGCCTCCTTTTGTGCCCCCAGTGGCACCTTGGGATCTCAATGTGGTTTTGGAGTTCCTGAAATCACATTGGTTTGAACCACTTAGGACTGTGGATTTGAAATATCTCACGTGGAAAGTGGTCATGCTGTTGGCCCTGGCTTCGGCCAGGCGTGTGTCAGAATTGGCGGCTTTGTCCTATAAAAGCCCTTATCTGATTTTCCATATGGATAGGGCAGAGTTGAGGACTCGTCCTCAGTTTCTCCCGAAGGTGGTATCAGCATTTCACTTGAACCAGCCTATTGTGGTGCCTGCGGCTACTCGGAACTTGGAGGATTCCAAGTTACTGGACGTAGTCAGGGCCCTGAAAATGTATGTTTCCAGGACGGCTGGAGTCAGGAAAACTGACTCGCTGTTTATCCTGTATGCACCCAAACTGGGTGCTCCTGCTTCTAAGCAGACTATTGCGCGCTGGATTTGTAGCACTATTCAGCTGGCGCATTCTGCGGTGGGACTACCGCAGCCTAAATCTGTAAAAGCCCATTCCACAAGGAAGGTGCGCTCATCTTGGGCGGCTGCCCGAGGGGTCTCGGCTTTACAACTTTGCCGAGCTGCTACTTGGTCAGGGGCAAACACTTTTGCAAAATTCTACAAATTTGATACCCTGGCTGAGGAGGACCTGGAGTTCTCTCATTCGGTGTTGCAGAGTCATCCACACTCTCCCGCCCGTTTGGGAGCTTTGGTATAATCCCCATGGTCCTTACGGAGTCCCCAGCATCCACTAGGACGTCAAAGAAAATAAGAATTTACTCACCGGTAATTCTATTTCTCGTAGTCCGTAGTGGATGCTGGGCGCCCATCCCAAGTGCGGATTGTCTGCAATACTTGTATATAGTTATTGTTACACAAATCGGGTTGTTATTGCGAGCCATCTGTTCAGAGGCTCCGTTGTTATCATACTGTTAACCGGGGTTCCTATCACGAGTTATACGGTGTGATTGGTGTGGCTGGTATGAGTCTTACCCGGGATTCAATCAAAATCCTTCCTTATTGTGTCAGCTCTTCCGGGCACAGTGTCCTAACTGAGGCTTGGAGGAGGGTCATAGGGGGAGGAGCCAGTGCACACCAGATAGTCCTAAATCTTTCTTTAGATGTGCCCAGTCTCCTGCGGAGCCGTCTATTCCCCATGGTCCTTACGGAGTCCCCAGCATCCACTACGGACTACTAGAAATAGAATTACCAGTGAGTAAATTCTTATTTTTCCCTGTACCTGCGTGGGACTGATGTGAATGGTGGAATATAATAATAATAATTTTATTTATATAGCGCTCTTTCTCCAACAGGACTCAAGGCGCTTTACAGATATCAAAAACAGTGCACATGATACAGACGATTTGAGTAATACAACAATAGACAAGCAACCCAGACATAAAAGAAAACCTTAAGCACACAGAAAGCATAATGCAGGATTGGTGTAGGCATTTTGGGTAATAACTTCCAAGGGTTGTGTATTCCACCCTCACAAGGTACCAGGTGCGGCAGCCATCTTGGGCGCTCAGCGTAGGATTACCCAGGGTGGAATAGTCCACCCCTAGAAGAGATGACAGAAAATGGGGGTGATTTCAGAGTCCTACAGTTCGGAGTAGGGTTCCATCAAAACCATCAGGCCTATATATTTTTCATCCCATCCACAAGTGTACCATATGGGGCAGCCATGTTGGGCGCACTTTGAAGGTTACACTGTGGGAGGTGAGCCATAAAAGGCCCAAGTTCATATATGGGAAGACTGATGCTTATGTAGTAGTATGATGTACCCTGCATGTAGGGCACAATGGAAAGGTGTGCAATCAGTGGAGGTCAACATTACAGGAAAAACACATGGTGGGGTGGAAGCGAGCAATGATGAGAAGAAAAAAAAAAGACACAATAGCAGGTAACTAGTGGCAGAAGTAGGATTGGGATAACATTTTGATCAGATCTTAGTACGGGTGGGTATATACCCTCTAAAGCACTGTGGAATATGTATATTAATAAATAATGGCTTCATTCGGAAGGTGTGTGGCCACAGAATAGTAACAATTAACATTACACTGCACAGTAGTGTCCGTTATTCACATTACACCACACAGTAGAGCCCCTTATACACATTTCACCATGGTAGAACCGCTATGGAAGTAGCTATACAGGTTGAGTATCCCTTATCCAAAATGCTTGGGACCAGAGGTATTTTGGATATGGGATTTTTCCGTATTTTGGAATAATTGCATACCATAATGAGATATCATGGTGATGGGACCTAAATCTAAGCACAGAATGCATTTATGTTACATATACAACTTATACACATAGCCGGAAGGTAATTTTAGCCAATATTTTTTGTAAGTTTGTGCATTGAACAAAGTGTGTGTACATTTGCACAATTCATTTATGTTTCATATACACCTTATATACACAGCCTGAAGGTCATTTAATACAATATTTTTAATAACTGGTTGTATTAAACAAAGTTTGTGTACATTGAGCCATCAGAAAACAAAGGTTTCACTATCTCACTCTCACGCAAAAAAGTCCGTATTTCGGAATATTCCGTATTTCGGAATATTTGGATATGGGATACTCAACCTGTATTTTACTATTTACTTGTTTAATTCAAATAAATTAAAAACACTATATATGTCCCTACTAACATGACCTCACTACCCCCCAATACCTCAATGAAAATGCCCCACAGACCTGAACCCCCCCAAACTCTCAATGAAAATAATGCACCAAAATTGCTAAAAACCCCTTCCCCCTGACTTTAATAACCCCCAATTCTTAAATAAAGATAATACCCTGGAACTGCCAGCATCAATGTAGAGAGAAGTGCTGCAGCAGCTGGGGCAGAGAGGGGTGCTACAACAGCTGGGGCAGAGAGAGGTTCTACAGAAGCCAGGGCAGGAAGAGGTGCTGTAGCGTCTGAAGTAGAGAGTGAGACATGTGCTGCAGCTTCCAGGAAAGTAAGATCTGCTGCAGCAGCGGAAGCAGAGAGTGGTGCTGCAGGACATAAGTAACCCTGCTGCACAGCTACAAGCAGACAGACATATAAAGAGGGCAGGCAGAGCTCCGGCATGTTCCTGTTATCAGCGACTCCTGCTGCCGCTTCTGGCCTGCCCTCTCAGTGTCTGCCAGGACAGTGGCCCATGGGAAGGGGGGGAGGTGTTCTGCAGCGTGCCCCTCTAACTTTTTCAGCGCCCGAAGCTTGCGCTCCACCGGAACCAGCCTCGCTACACCCCAGCCTGCATATGAGAGTGATCATTGGTGGTCATTCCGAGTTGTTTGCTCTGTAATTTTTTTTTGCATCGCAGCGATTTTCCGCTTATTGCGCATGCGCAATGTTTGCACTGTGACTGCGCCAAGTAAATTTGCTAAGAAGTTTGGTATTTTACTCACGGCATTACGAGGTTTTTTCTTCGTTCTGGTGATTGTAATGTGATTGACAGGAAGTGGGTGTTTCTGGGCGGAAACTGGCCGTTTTATGGGTGTGTGTGTAAAAACGCTACCGTTTCTGGGAAAAATGCGGGAGTGGCTGGAGAAACGGAGGAGTGTCTGGGCGAACGCTGGGTGTGTTTGTGACGTCAAACCAGGAACGACAAGCACTGAACTGATCGCACTGGCAGAGTAAGTCTCGTGCTACTCAGAAACTGCACAGAGAAGTCTTTTCGCAATATTGCAAATCTTTCGTTCGCAATTTTGATAAGCTAAGATTCACTCCCAGTAGGCGGCGGCTTAGCGTGTGCAATGCTGCTAAAAGCAGCTTGCGAGCGAACAACTCGGAATGAGGGCCCTTATCATTTGTTTGGTATCATTGGTTAATCATACACCAGACTATAGTCCTACAAAATCCCAGACTTGTGCAAGTGTACCTAGAAGCATTGATGCTGTATTGAAGGCAAACGGTGGTCGCACCAATTATTGATTTGATTTAGATTTATCTTCTGTTCATTCACTTTATATTTTGCTAATTGATAACAAATAAACTTTTAACACTTCTGTTTTTGAAAGCATCCTTACTTTGCAGTATTTTTTTCCATCCACACCTGCCTAAAACTTTTGCACAGTTCCGTACATTAGACTATACAATGGTTTGGTTTTCTGTTTTATTAAGCTTTTTTTTTCCACCTTTTTTTTTTTTTTTTGCAAAAGTGGAACTGAAAGCCATAGTTCGGCTGTAAATGTAAGTAAATGTAATAATATATAAAAAGTCAAATGTGTGAGTTTCTAGGAAGACGTTACTGGAGGAATAGGGACTGCACAGTGACGCTTTGCCTGGGGCGCCGTGAAAGCTTGCACTGGCCCTGTTCCCATGTGACCATCATCAAAATAACCAATTTAAATTTCTAGTGTTGTACATATGTAGTAGGATCTAAAGCTTTTGGGGTAAATGGTCTGCTTTTGGCCTGCAAAGAATAGTTTGCAGCCCTGGAGTGAAACAAACATATCCTACAACTCAGGCACATTGCAAGAAGTTAATAACCAATTGGCATTTTCTTTGACTAGGCTGCAGCAGTTTTTAGTTGCCTAGGCTTTAATATCGGGATCCGGATTGAAAGTTGACAGTAACTAGGTCGACAATGTCTAGGTCGACCACTATTGGTCGACAGTAACTAGGTCGACATGTTCTAGGTCGACAGGTCAAAAGGTTGACATGAGTTTTTCACAATTTTTTGCTTTTTTTGAACCTTTTCATACTTAATGATCCACGTGGACTACGATTGGAACGGTAATCTGTGCCGAGCGAAGCGAAGGCACCATGCCCGAAGCATGGCGAGCGAAGCGAGCCATGCGAGGGGACGCGGTGCACTAATTGGGGTTCCCGGTCACTCTACGAAGAAAACGACACCAAAATAACATTAAAAACTCATGTCGACCTTTTGACCTGTCGACCTAGAACATGTCGACCTAAAGACCCTGTCGACCAAAAGTGGTCGACCTAGACATTGTCGACCTAGTTACTGTCGACTTTCAATACCACACCCTTTAATATCACACTTAGTCAATTCAATTAAAAATGATGCTGACTATTATAACTGTATTATCACTCATTTTATCTCACACCCACAAAGAAGTGTGTAATAAAATGAGGGATGGTGGGCTACCATAAGCACAGCTGCACATCACATTCCAACATTGCATTGCATTGCATTTAATTGAATTGCTCCCATATAAAGCACATGCCAGATGACTGAATCTGGCATCCCCATATGACCTATGCAGTTCACAATGTTTGTGGCCTACCTTCACCTGCAACCAGCAGTCTGTTGTCCTGCCGAGTACTTCATCTGTCTAAGGTTCTGTCCTAGAGACGCCACCACCTCAGGTCCTTACTGACACTTCTCCCCTCAAGTCTGCCTCCATTATACCTGACATGGACTAGCCTGAGCTGGACAGGTTCTCCTGACTCTGACTAGTCCAAACACAACATGCATGGCTAGGCCTCATACCACAGTGCCACCTCGGCCCCCAATTTACTTCTGCTAATGCAGCGTTCCGAAATCCATCCTGCATTCACAGACTGATGATACTCTCCACCTGTCCCTCAGACCTTCTATTTTTTCCTTGGCTACTACTACCCTAATCTAAGTACTCTGGACCTGGTAAAGTCTCACCAAGGATACTCTTCCAGCCTCTCAGGTCTGCAATTCCTTCATTGCCTACTACAGCTTATTATTTCACCTGTTCTCTCATCTACACCAATATCCTTCCATTCCCATTCTTGTAATGCATAGGGACAGATTCAATTAGCAGCAGGGCTTACTGCACGGTTGTAGCTCCGGGTTTAATGCCCAGTGCTATTAAATTAGTAAATTTTCCTGCATGGCAAGTCCGTCACTAACAGGCATTAACCCATAAATTCCGTGTCAAGTGCCCAGAATCTATTGGTTACTCCATAACTCTTAAGTCTGCAAGTAAAAATCTGCGTTAAGTGTACCCTCCGGTATACTGCATTATCTGTTGTTTCATTTTCTACTACCATTTGTCTTTTGCTATTTACAGTATCATATAGTGTATCATCTACTCGTTCTATTTTCATTTTTATCTTTCACTGATGCCATTTTTCACTGATGCATCTAATCGGTTACCTATTGCATTGCATTACCAGTGATTGGTACTGTTTGTGTTGCCACTGTTTGCCATTGTCTTGCTGTGTATTGTTTCATCTACTCTTTATGGTTTCATCCTATTTTCTTTTACTGCTGTTCACACTTATTCATAGCTTACAGCAGAGGTTCCCAAACTCTGTGCCGTGGCTCCCTGGGGTGCCTCGGGACACTTGCAGGGGTGCCCTGGGTTGGTGGTCCAGGACCAATTCAAATTATTTATGGTCAGTATAATAGGCAAAACCAGTGCTGGTGGCTGCCAGTCATAAAATATGTGGCCAAACAGAAGCAAATCTTGTCCTTCACCACACAACTGACCCTAAGGATGACATATAAACGCAATCTAATTAATGTAATATTTCTTTCTAAATTACTCAATAAGAAATTTTTGGACTAGGGGTGCCGTGAAAAAAATTCTGATATTCTAGGGCGCCGTGATTCAAAAAAGTTTAGAAACCACTGGCTTACAGTATACTTCACACCTTCTATGACTAAATTGATTAGTTCTGTTCTCCACCATTGCTCTTTGTCTTCCACTCCTTCCCTTTCTACCCTACCCCCTCTGTCCCCTCTTCTTCTCCATCCTCTACCCCATCTAATCACCTTCTCACTCTTGTTCTACCACTACCCTCGGTGGTAGCGAGTACTACTTACCCAGGCCTAGGCTTGTTGGAGCGCCTGGGTATTGTAGACTGTATGGAACATACCGTGTTCGGCACTGAACAATACATACAGTACTGTACATTGTATAATATACAGCCTGCTGTAAAACAGCATACACAGTCACTGTATTACAGGTACACCAGCGGTATACGTTGAATTTGCCGGCTATCGGGATCCCGGCGTTCAGGATACCGACGCCAGAATCCAGACAGATGTCAATGCCGGTAATATGCAGTTTGGTCATTAATTGCATCCCTGTGCTCTTTTTTTCTACTCTATATGTTTCTCTGTATGATATATCTATATTACTCATAGACATGTCATCTGTGGCGCCTTATAAATAAACTCTGATGATAATGATTAAGAATTTAATTACATTTCCAGTAGCAAGCATTCTAGCTAGCCATCCACAATGCACAGTCGATGGGACTAACATTCTCTAATCACATTTGTTAGTTTGACAAGCTATGAGATTCCCACCAATTTTACAGTAGAGCTGCAGAAATGGCCAAAGCCAGCTGGGCATATAGAGACATTAGAGGTTTAGGTAGATGGTAATCTGTCAGATACAAATCCCAAAGTCATCCAAATTGGATAAAAATCCTGCTTTCCACTGCAAAAGGTTTGACCAAGGAAATAATCCACTGGTCAATGGGATATGGCAGGAGGAAGATTTACACCTTTTTTTCATAAATTGTGTTGTTTTATAATAAGGCCATATAACACCATCCCTTTAAACCGGGATGCTCATGGATTACACAGCTTCTGTGGCTCAATAAAACCCAGTGCAGGAAGACCGCCAGCCACAGAAGCTGTGTAATTCATTAGTGTTCCAGTTTAAAGGGATAGTATGGTATGGTAAGCCTAATAATATGTGATTGCTGATGTAATGTCTAGGGGGAGGGGACTAACCTTTGGCGCTACTGGTTAATACTCAGAGTTGGTAGTTTGTAAAAAATTAAATAAATTGCAGTTTCGTGCACAAATTATTGAATTATTAAATTGTAAAATATATAAATGTAGAAATTAGTGGTTAGTAACAAGAGAATGCAGTGAAATTCTGTTATCTCTTCCTATGTCAATTTGAGAATTGTAAGCAAAGTATATATAGGTGTAACAGTTATAGTATTTTAAAATAATAAAGGCAATGGGATCTGTCTAGATATGAACTTGTTTAATAGGCTGATAATCATTAAAATGACAGTGTTAGTTTGTACCTTAATACCTGAGCGCGCTCTTTGCGGTATTACCGCTAACAAACAGTATGAGTGACAGTAGAAATAAAAAAATAAAAAAAATACGTAAAAAATAATAAATAATAAATAAAAATAGTAATAAAACAATTGACACTTTGTATAAGATTTATAAAAGATAATGGAGACCGGTCTCCTACTCTGTGAGGTCGAATGGTGACCCGTTATGTAAACGTCCTGGCCGGGCGTTCTATGTCCGCAAAGGTCCGTAATTAGGGGTCTATTCATGTAGAAAACGAAAACATAATTGCTACTTATCACTATACATCGCATCTCTTCGATGCGATGTATAGCTGTGATAAGTAGCAATTCATGTATACTCACCCTTCCGACGATGCGCTGCGGTGTCTGGGGCTCCTGCGGTGAGGTCTTCTCCAGCGGCCCCTCCCTGCGATGCGCGGAGTCCAGCGGCGGGTCCCTTTGCGCATGCGCATCTTGATGACCTCCCGGCAGGCCGCAGTGGTTGCTGGGAGGTCGGGGGGCGGAGCCAGCACGAGGTGCCGAGCAGCGATCAGGGAAGCATTGAGCTTCCCTGACGTCTTCGCACTACAGTTCAGGTTACGCCGTCCTCAGATGGCGAACCTGAACTCCATGGAGAAGCGGAAAGCAGAGCTTTCCGCACCTTCATGAATTGCACTCACCATACAAAGGTATGGTGATGCGATTCAGACACAGAGCGGGGGTACCGCTGGAGAAGTCAGAGACTTCTCCACGGTAACCGGCTCTGTGAATTGCGGTAAGCAGAGAAAAGCCCTGTTTAACGCAAAACAGGGCTTTTCACTGCTGCATGAATAGACCCCTAAATGAGTTCCTGGTGATTAGTAATTCCAGTCTAGTGTGCTCACGGTGCTTCAGCGTTCAGGTGAAATAAAGTTTGTAAGGACGCTTACGTGTCTTCACCCTGTCCAGTGCTGAGGGCTCCGTTTGTATCCTTGGTGCTGCTGGTGTCTTTTCTCCGTAGCCGCGGTGTGTTACAGGCGCCTGTAACTCCGGTCCTCTTGGTGCTTTCTCGCCGGCGTCTTCCAGGAGGTTGGGATCTCCGGGTTTCGATCCCAACCTCCTGGAAGACGCCGGCGAGAAAGCACCAAGAGGACCGGAGTTACAGGCGCCTGTTACACACCGCGGCTACGGAGAAAAGACACCAGCAGCACCAAGGATACAAACGGAGCCCTCAGCCCTGGACAGGGTGAAGACACGTAAGCGTCCTTACAAACTTTATTTCACCTGAACGCTGAAGCACCGTGAGCACACTAGACTGGAATTACTAATCACCAGGAACTCATTAATTACGGACCTTTGCGGACATAGAACGCCCGGCCAGGACGTTTACATAACGGGTCACCATTCGACCTCACAGAGTAGGAGACCGGTCTCCATTATCTTTTATAAATCTTATACAAAGTGTCAATTGTTTTATTACTATTTTTATTTATTATTTATTATTTTTTACGTATTTTTTATTTTTATTTATTTCTACTGTCACTCATACTGTTTGTTAGCGGTAATACCGCAAAGAGCGCGCTCAGGTATTAAGGTACAAACTAACACTGTCATTTTAACGATTATCAGCCTATTAAACAAGTTCATATCTAGACAGATCCCATTGCCTTTATTATTTTAAAATACTATAACTGTTACACCTATATATACTTTGCTTACAATTCTCAAATTGACATAGGAAGAGATAACAGAATTTCACTGCATTCTCTTGTTACTAACCACTAATTTCTACATTTATATATTTCTCTATCGTCCTAGTGGATGCTGGGGTTCCTGAAAGGACCATGGGGAATAGCGGCTCCGCAGGAGACAGGGCACAAAAAGTAAAGCTTTTTCCGATCAGGTGGTGTGCACTGGCTCCTCCCCCTATGACCCTCCTCCAGACTCCAGTTAGATTTTTGTGCCCGGCCGAGAAGGGTGCAATCTAGGTGGCTCTCCTAAAGAGCTGCTTAGAAAAAGTTTAGCTAGGTTTTTTATTTTACAGTGATTCCTGCTGGCAACAGGATCACTGCAGCGAGGGACTGAGGGGAGAAGGAGTCAACTCACCTGCGTGCAGGATGGATTGGTTTCTTGGCTACTGGACATCAAGCTCCAGAGGGACGATCACAGGTACAGCCTGGATGGTCACCGGAGCCACGCCGCCGGCCCCCTTGCAGATGCTGAAATCAGAAGAGGTCCAGAATCGGCGGCTGAAGACTCCTGCAGTCTTCTAAAGGTAGCGCACAGCACTGCAGCTGTGCGCCATTTTCCTCTCAGCACACTTCACACGGCAGTCACTGAGGGTGCAGGGCGCTGGGAGGGGGGCGCCCTGGGAGGCAAATGATTACCTATAAAGGTTAAAAATACCTCACATATAGCCCTAGAGGCTATATGGAGATATTTAACCCCTGCCTAATTTTTCTAAATAGCGGGAGACGAGCCCGCCAGAAAAGGGGCGGGGCCTATCTCCTCAGCACACGGCGCCATTTCCTCTCACAGCTCCGCTGGTCAGGACGGCTCCCAAGTCTCTCCCCTGCACTGCACTACAGAAACAGGGTAAAACAGAGAGGGGGGGGCACATTTATGGCGATATTTTGATAAAACAAAGCAGCTATAAGGGAGCACTTATTATAAGGCTATCCCTGATATATATATAGCGCTTTTGGTGTGTGCTGGCAAACTCTCCCTCTGTCTCCCCAAAGGGCTAGTGGGTCCTGTCTTCGTTAGGAGCATTCCCTGTGTGTCTGCTGTGTGTCGGTACGTGTGTGTCGACATGTATGAGGACGATATTGGTGTGGAGGCGGAGCAATTGCCAAATATGAGGATGTCACCCCCTAGGGAGTCGACACCAGAATGGATGCCTTTATTTATGGAACTACGGGATAGTGTCAACACGCTAAAGCAGTCGTTTGACGACATGAGACGGCCGGACAATCAATTAGTGCCTGTCCAGGCGACTCAAACACCGTCAGGGGCTGTGAAACGCCCTTTGCCTCAGTCGGTCGACACAGACCCAGACACAGGCGATGACTCCAGTGGTGACGGTGACGAATCAACCGTATTTTCCAGTAGGGCCACACGTTATATGATTTTGGCAATGAAGGAGGCGTTACATTTAGCTGATACTACAGGTACCACTAAACAGGGTATTATGTGGGGTATGAAAAAACTACCTATAGTTTTTCCTGAATCAGAAGAACTAAATGACGTGTGTAATGAAGCGTGGGTTGCCCCTGATAAAAAGCTGATAATTTCAAAGAAATTATTGGCATTATACCCTTTCCCGCCAGAGGTTAGGGAGCGCTGGGAAACACCTCCTAGGGTGGACAAGGCGCTAACACGCTTATCTAAACAAGTGGCGTTACCCTCTCCTGAGACGGCCGCACTTAAAGATCCATCAGATAGGAGGATGGAAAATATCCAAAAAAGTATATACACACATGCAGGTGTTATACTACGACCAGCTGTAGCGACTGCCTGGATGGGCAGTGCGGGGGTAGTTTGGTCAGAGTCCCTGATTGAAAATATTGATACCCTGGACAGGGACAATATTTTACTGTCGTTAGAACAAATAAAGGATGCATTTCTTTATATGCGTGATGCACAGAGGGATATATGCACACTGGCATCACGGGTAAGTGCTATGTCCATTTCGGCCAGAAGAGCTTTATGGACGCGACAGTGGACAGGCGATGCGGATTCAAAACGGCATATGGAAGTTTTGCCGTATAAAGGGGAGGAGTTATTTGGAGTCGGTCTATCAGATTTGGTGGCCACGGCTACAGCCGGGAAATCCACCTTTCTACCTCAAGTCACTCCCCAACAGAAAAAGGCACCGACTTTTCAACCGCAGCCCTTTCGTTCCTTTAAAAATAAGAGAGCAAAGGGCTATTCATATCTGCCACGAGGCAAAGGTCGAGGGAAGAGACAGCAACACGCAGCTCCTTCCCAGGATCAGAAGCCCTCCCCGGCTTCTACAAAAGCCTCAGCATGACGCTGGGGCTTCTCAAGCGGACTCGGGGACGGTGGGGGGTCGTCTCAAAAATTACAGCGCGCAGTGGGCTCACTCGCAAGTAGATCCCTGGATCCTGCAGATAATATCTCAGGGATACAGGTTGGAATTAGAGACAGATCCACCTCGCCGTTTCCTGAAGTCTGCTTTACCAACGTCCCCCTCCGAAAGGGAGACGGTTTTGGAAGCCATTCACAAGCTGTACTCTCAGCAGGTGATAGTCAAGGTACCTCTTCTGCAACAAGGGAAGGGGTATTATTCCACTCTTTTTGTGGTACCGAAGCCGGATGGCTCGGTAAGGCCTATTCTAAATCTGAAGTCCTTGAACCTGTACATAAAGAAGTTCAAGTTCAAAATGGAGTCACTCAGAGCAGTGATAGCGAACCTGGAAGAGGGGGACTTTATGGTATCCTTGGACATCAAGGATGCGTATCTCCACGTTCCAATTTACCCCTCACACCAGGGGTACCTCAGGTTCGTTGTACAAAACTGTCACTATCAGTTTCAGACGCTGCCGTTCGGATTGTCCACGGCACCTCGGATCTTTACAAAGGTAATGGCCGAGATGATGATTCTTCTTCGAAGAAAAGGCGTATTAATTATCCCATACTTGGACGATCTCCTAATAAGGGCGAGGTCCAGAGAACAGCTAGAGATGGGATTAGCACTGTCTCAAGAAGTGCTAAAACAGCACGGGTGGATTCTGAATATTCCAAAATCCCAGTTAATGCCGACAACTCGTCTGCTGTTCCTAGGGATGATTCTGGACACAGTTCAGAAAAAGGTTTTTCTCCCGGAGGAAAAAGCCAAGGAGTTATCCGAGCTTGTCAGGAACCTCCTAAAACCAGGAAAGGTGTCTGTACATCAATGCACAAGAGTCCTGGGAAAAATGGTGGCTTCTTACGAAGCAATTCCATTCGGCAGATTCCACGCAAGAATTTTCCAAAGGGATCTGTTGGACAAATGGTCAGGGTCGCATCTTCAGATGCACCTGCGGATAACCCTGTCTCCAAGGACAAGGGTGTCTCTTCTGTGGTGGTTGCAGAGTGCTCATCTATTGGAGGGCCGCAGATTCGGCATACAGGATTGGATCCTGGTGACCACGGACGCCAGCCTGAGAGGCTGGGGAGCAGTCACACAAGGAAGAAACTTCCAGGGAGTATGGACGAGCCTGGAAACGTCTCTTCACATAAACATTCTGGAACTAAGAGCAATATACAATGCTCTAAGCCAGGCAGAACCTCTGCTTCAGGGAAAACCGGTGTTGATCCAGTCGGACAACATCACGGCAGTCGCCCATGTGAACAGACAGGGCGGCACAAGAAGCAGGAGTGCAATGGCAGAAGCTGCAAGGATTCTTCGCTGGGCAGAGAATCATGTGATAGCACTGTCAGCAGTGTTCATCCCGGGAGTGGACAACTGGGAAGCAGACTTCCTCAGCAGACACGATCTTCACCCGGGAGAGTGGGGACTTCATCCAGAAGTCTTCCACATGCTGGTAACCCGTTGGGAAAGACCAATGGTGGACATGATGGCGTCTCGCCTCAACAAAAAACTGGACAGGTATTGCGCCAGGTCAAGAGATCCGCAGGCAATAGCTGTGGACGCGCTGGTAACGCCTTGGGTGTACCAGTCGGTGTATGTGTTTCCTCCTCTGCCTCTCATACCAAAGGTATTGAGAATTATACGGCAAAGAGGCGTAAGAACGATACTAGTGGTTCCGGATTGGCCAAGAAGGACTTGGTACCCGGAACTTCAAGAGATGATCACGGAAGATCCGTGGCCTCTACCTCTAAGGAGGGACTTGCTTCAGCAGGGTCCCTGTCTGTTTCAAGACTTACCGCGGCTGCGTTTGACGGCATGGCGGTTGAACGCCGGATCCTAAAGGAAAAAGGCATGCCGGAAGAAGTCATTCCTACTTTGATTAAAGCAAGGAAGGAAGTAACCGTGCAACATTATCACCGAATTTGGCGAAAATATGTTGCGTGGTGCGAAGATCGGAGTGCTCCGACGGAGGAATTTCAACTGGGTCGATTCCTACATTTCCTGCAATCAGGATTGTCTATGGGTCTCAAATTGGGATCTATTAAGGTTCAAATTTCGGCCCTGTCGATTTTCTTTCAAAAAGAATTGGCTTCAGTCCCTGAAGTCCAGACCTTTGTTAAGGGAGTGCTGCATATACAGCCTCCTGTGGTGCCTCCAGTGGCACCGTGGGATCTCAATGTGGTTTTGGAATTTCTAAAATCTCATTGGTTTGAACCACTAAAAAAGGTGGATTTAAAATATCTCACATGGAAAGTGACCATGTTACTAGCCCTGGCTTCGGCCAGGAGAGTGTCAGAACTGGCAGCTTTATCTTACAAAAGCCCATATCTGATTTTCCATTCGGACAGGGCAGAACTGCGGACTCGTCCGCATTTTCTCCCTAAGGTGGTGTCAGCATTTCATCTGAACCAGCCTATTGTAGTGCCTGCGGCTACAAGTGACTTGGAGGACTCCAAGTTACTGGACGTTGTCAGAGCATTAAAAATATATATTGCAAGGACAGCTGGAGTCAGAAAATCTGACTCGTTGTTTATATTGTATGCACCCAACAAGATGGGTGCTCCTGCGTCTAAGCAGACGATTGCTCGTTGGATCTGTAGCACAATCCAACTTGCACATTCTGTGGCAGGCCTGCCACAGCCTAAATCTGTAAAGGCCCACTCCACAAGGAAGGTGGGCTCATCTTGGGCGGCTGCCCGAGGGGTCTCGGCATTACAACTTTGCCGAGCAGCTACGTGGTCAGGGGAGAACACGTTTGTAAAATTTTACAAATTTGATACTCTGGCTAAGGAGGACCTGGAGTTCTCTCATTCGGTGCTGCAGAGTCATCCGCACTCTCCCGCCCGTTTGGGAGCTTTGGTATAATCCCCATGGTCCTTTCAGGAACCCCAGCATCCACTAGGACGATAGAGAAAATAAGATTTTACTTACCGATAAATCTATTTCTCGGAGTCCGTAGTGGATGCTGGGCGCCCATCCCAAGTGCGGATTATCTGCATAAATTGTACATAGTTATTGTTAACTAATTCGGGTTATTGTTGAAGGAAGCCATCTTTCAGAGGCTCCGCTGTTATCATACTGTTAACTGGGTTTAGATCACAAGTTGTACGGTGTGATTGGTGTGGCTGGTATGAGTCTTACCCGGGATTCAAAATCCTCCCTTATTGTGTACGCTCGTCCGGGCACAGTACCTAACTGGAGTCTGGAGGAGGGTCATAGGGGGAGGAGCCAGTGCACACCACCTGATCGGAAAAAGCTTTACTTTTTGTGCCCTGTCTCCTGCGGAGCCGCTATTCCCCATGGTCCTTTCAGGAACCCCAGCATCCACTACGGACTCCGAGAAATAGATTTATCGGTAAGTAAAATCTTATTTTTACAATTTAATAATTCAATAATTTGTGCACGAAACTGCAATTTATTAAATTTTTTACAAACTACCAACTCTGAGTATTAACCAGTAGCGCCAAAGGTTGGTCCCCTCCCCCTAGAGATTGCAAAACAAGGAAACAACAGAAAAGAGTTTCCTACTCCAACCTGGGCTGCACGGATACCTGAATATACAAGTAACCACTATAGGGAGCGCAGAGGACACCCCCAACAATGCTGATGTAATGTGTTCAGCTGCAAATAGCAGGGCTGATATATAAATTGCTGCAGGGCAAAGGCACTGCGTGGTCCTGTTAAGGGGATGCATTTCATTTGCCGGCTGTCGGGATCCCGGTGGTCAGGATCCTGACGCCGGAATCCCGACAGACGAAAATGACAACAGCCGTAATCCAGGCGCAGCAAGGTTATTAATAGATCCTGTGGCGAGTGCAGTGAGCCCGCAAGGGGACTCTTAGCGTTTCTTAGTGACTCTTAGCATTCTGGTGGCTGGGATGCCGCTGTCGGGTTATCGACAGCCGGCATCACGTCCGCCGGTAAACCATACTGAATCCCTGTTAAGATATGGCACCATTACACATTTGTACTGGCCGCACAGGGCACCTAACAAAAAAAAGGTTTTCAGTGGTATAGAAAACAATTGCATGGTGGTCTGGAGCATTTCTTGTAGGTCATAGCTTGGGTGTCAGGGGTCCTGGCTTCCTACAAAAACGCTGCAGCTATCCATATATCGTTGAGATGAGGCAATTGTAAAGCGCAACAGAATTTTCTGTGCTATATAAGGAACTGTTAATAAATAAATAATGAGGCAAGCAAGGGGGACCCTCTACTTAGCTCTTTGGTATTGTAAGGGTAACTCCGAGATGGGTGCTAGTGAGGACTGGCAAACGGAAAAGGAGTAGAGTGCCTCTCCCCCATTTTTATGGTGGTATTATAGCTGGGAACTACGGTTGTTTTTGTTTTTACTGTGCTCTAAATCGTTAGATCCTGATGAAAATCTGTGGTTTGTAAAAGTGATGTTTAGTAATAAACCTGAAGTAAACTTATAAAATCAGTTTGTGTGTACATACTCATCAGCACATCAAATAAGACAATAAAAAAATACATCCACGGCATTTATGAATGTATTTAGGATGTGTTTATATAACATTTTATGCTTTTTCCAGCAAATTTTAATCTTACGGCACAAACACAAGTGGAAACGTATATGTAACCACAACTCATGTCATTTGCAATGCACTGTTATGAAGGTGAATGAGTTTTCAACTGCATGTCAGATGTACGGAATAGGAAGAAGAGGCATAAAAAGGCACTGCAATGCAATTGTAAACACATGTAAAAATACTTTAAAAAAATGAATGCTACTCAGATTGTGTAAATTCTGAGTAAAATAAAAACTTATGATACAACATAACATGGCATGTGGGATCATTTATGCAAACTGCTACAGTGGATTGAAATGGGTAGTAACCGTAAGCAGCCATTAGAATGCATACTTTCACTTTCTAAACTGTACATGAAACCTGGTGGAATCGGATTGGTTGCCAGATTGCAAAGTTTCCTGCGGAACAGTTTCATAAATGTCTTCAATGGAGTATGGTACTGGAAGCATGAGTGTATGATATTAATTGCATATATATTTAAAAGTCCACGGAATGGCAAAGGAAAATAACTGGCATTTACCCTTTTACAAATCCAAGCACACAACACTCACTGTGCCTTCGTCTTGAGCTAGTCCTTTTTGTTTTTCTGTCAATGTGTGTAGTTTGCATTGAGCCTGTATGTCGCTTCTCTTTCTGTCTCTTGCTAAGGATGGGTTACCATGGAAACTGGCTTTCACACCAATTGCTGCAATGTCTGTCTTACTTCCTATGTATCTTTTATCTATATCTTATGTATATCTCATATATATATATTTGTAAAAGTGTAATATTGTAGACCATTCTTACCAATAGAGCTACAGGCAGGTGATTTAAATGTAGTGCAGGTTAATAAGAGAACTGGCAATTATCATTGAGGAGAATGTCTCAGCTTATTTCTGAGCAAGGGTGATTTTCAGGGGGGTCTTCATGCAGGAATGACAGCCTGGCTACAACTGAGACATTACTCTGTTTCATATCACTGATGCATGGCATTCATTATGCAATTATCTCCGATACAGAGCTTATCGGCAAGATCAGGCCAATAATCACATAGTGTATAACTGTAACTGTTCAGAAATTATTCAGACGGTCAGGCATGAGAAATGTTCCAACATGCCTGACTGACCAGATCATTGGTCAGCCGCATCTGGCAATGGGGATAAAGAAGTGATAAGGCAAAGAAAAGTGCTAGGTGATAACGTACCAGCCAATCATAACGGATTTGAAAAAAGACAGGAGCTTACCGGCTGGTGCGTTATCACCTTGCACTTATCACTTCTGTGTGTCAGGGACAGTGAATAGGTCGGAACAGTTTCCGACCTAAAAAAGTCGTAAACTGCTGACTTTCCGACAAGACGGCAGTTCCGACAGTAATTGAAAACCCCCTATGCCATCATTTACACTTTCAGTATTCACACGGACACCGATACTCTGTAATAAAGTCTGCCGACCTCTTTTCTCACAGCGCAATTGTTCTTTCTTTTCTTTTCTCTTTTGAAATAGCGCTAGTCCACTGTCTTACCCCCTTGTCTCAACACAGACCTCAGCTGACTCCAAGTGCAATGTGCCTTTAACCATTGGAGCCCCAGGGTCCTGGTTAGTATGCGTCAACAAAAAAACATTACCGGGCCCCTAGTCACAACAGGGCCCATAGCCTGCAGTCTAGTCAGCCTTATTGAATATACAGCTCTTGCTATTGGTCCTTCCAAGAGGACAGGAAATCTCCTACCTCTAATGGTATCAGGCTGTCAATTACTGACAGTCTGATACCATACTGCAGTGCGCAGTACGGATCTGGCACATGCTCAAAGTTCCGTACATTGGTACTTTGCGCTATGCACAGCAACTACATCCACTTCTGAATAAGGCCCAATGTATGCCCAGCATTATTCACCAGGTCTCTGACTGACAATAGTCAAAGCAATATGTAAATATCATTAAAAGGCTTGCAACGGCAGTCTATGTAGTTGCTATTTTAATAGCAAGTGTATACATTTCCCCAGATCTTATAGCTTTCTGACTTATAACTATCCTTGTCTATTTGATGCCAGTGATTCACTATGACATGCAATTACATTGTAATTTATCATAATTTTGCTTTGGGTAAGTACAAGTTAAATTAATCTCTTTGCGCTATCATACCACCCAACTTGACCCATTCCCGGAGGGACCAAATGCTCTGTTCCTGGTCTTTTCACCCAATTAATGATTGTTATCACCTGTGGTGAAACGCCTTTCTTATCAAATAACTAGTTTGACACAGGTGATGGAAATTACAAATTAAGTTCAAGAACAGAGCAATCTGTCCTTCCTAGACAGGGTCATGTTGGGAGGTATGCGCTGTTTGTTTGCATACCTTCATTACATAAATGTGTTTATCCAACCAGGATGTAGTCAGGATCCCAGCGGTCGGAATCTCGGCGGTCAGAATACCATCGCCGGGATCCCAGCCGTCAGAATGGCGGCAGCACCGCCACAGCTATTCCCACTCCTGGGTGTCCACGACACCCATAGAGTGGGAATGGAACTTAGAGCCCGCAGCGTGGCGAGCCCACAGGGGTCTTCTTTGCGCTCACCCCCCTGCCGGCATTCTGGTGGCTGGAATCCCGTCGTCGGCATTCTGACCGCCGGGATTCCGAGTGCCGGCATCCCGTACCCAACCCATCCAGCCACCTGATTACCAATTTACCAGTGTGCAGTTATTGTTCAGCATATAAATCCCCTGTGATTTAGTTGTCTATTTACTAAGCCTTGTATGGAGATAGAGTGGATGGAGATAAAGTACCAGCCAATCAGCTCCTAACTGTCATTTTTCTAACCCAGCCTGTGACATGACAGGAGCTGATTGGCTGGTACTTTATCTCCATCCACTCTATCTCCATACAAGGCTTAGTAAATAGACCCCCTAGTTAGTAGGCCTGACCATCATGTGTCCGAATCTAACCATTTTGATCACTGAGAGGGGCAGATAATTAGGCAAAGAGCTCAGGCCAATCATTTGGATTCACACATTTTGGCATCTTTAGCCCACACCTGTTTAAAAATAAGATTATTGTAGTAAAATGAAAAACAAATCGAGAAACAACATGGACTGAAAACATAAAAATTCTAGAAGCAAGACAGGAAGATTACGGACCTCTTATATATAAAGTTATAATGCATATATACATATAAAAGTTATGCATTTATCAAGCATCTGACCAAAAACAATAGCAGTTTCAGTTTTGTGGAGGGAAATGTACATTAATACTACTAATAATAATTATTAAAAATGTATGTATGTAACATTCTCCTGGTCAGATTTAATTAACTAAAAGTAACTAAAATGCAGACAGGAAGTACAGTATATGGCATGTATTTGGAGACTGTTACATACTTGTTATTGCATTTCAGATGCCTGCTCTCATTTGTGCTAGAGCATATTTTACTTTCTTCCTATGGGAATCAAACCTTGGTTTTCTAATGTTGATAGGTGTTTTGTAATTCTACTGAGGCTTTCTGAATTCTGATTACTTGTGTCCCTCCTGTGGTCAATCAAGGTAATTGCCTTTTAATATAAGCCCCTGTTCCACCTTACTTTGTTGTGCAACAAATATGTCCTTGTTTTCTGCCACTGACCTTGGCTGCTTTTTGTGAATGATGTATAACCTTGATTTTTGGCTTATTTCCTGATTTGCCTTTTGTTGTCAGTACTTTGCTCTCTTGGCAGTTTTCTAGCTGGGCTCCATTATGGACTGCGTCCTGTGTTCTTCTATAATTCACTTCTCTTGCGGAATTCTCTGGTCAGATTGAAGAGACCGAAGGAGCCAGCTGCAACTACAGCAGACACAAGGGATTCACACTACTACCTGGACACTTCCAGAATGTTTAAAGACAATAATATTGCTTTAATTTGTACAGTGTTTAATGTCATGTATAGATTAGCCTCAATTGTGGCTATATTAGCCTCAATTATGTCACAAATTGCAGGTTAAACTACATTTACAAAAAAAAGTCACAAATACATGCATATGCAAAGTTGTAACTATGCAAGATGTATGCAGATCAACACCAGTAGCACAAATAAGCTGTAAAGCATATATTTTCACTGAAACTCATGTTTTGCTTAGCTTGCAAATCTGCATTTTTATTTAGCTTCAAGAAAAGATAAATAAACATACACATTTGACTTAGTGGTTAACATTACAGCCTCACCAGGGACGTGCGGTGAGGTAAATGGCTCAGGAGGCACTGACTAGTACCAGAGCCAGATTTACACAAAATATATGAGCCGAAGGGTACATCTGGGTATTATACCCAGGTGTAGCAGTATAAACTTCTGGAAAGTTGCCGGGTTTTGATCAGAGATGTGCGGAAAAGGTAGGCACCGCCTCACCTGCCATAGACTTTTTACTCCAGAGTTTTAACTATAAAAATTATTAGAATGATACAAAGAAGATTTTTATAATATATTCTTTGTATTTTTCATAAACTTTATACTAAAGTTCTGGCGCAAACGTTAGTATGACAGGAAAGGCTCTGCCTCACCTGTATCACCCCACTGCATGTCACTGAGCCTCACATACCAGAAGTCATGAGTTCAATTCCTGACCAAGGCATATTGTCTGGGTGGGGTTGGTAACACCCAGTGCACCACTATAGAATCATTGCGTGCGTGAAAGGGTACTTGGCCTCGTATCAAGGAAAAACTGGGGCTTGACATGTGGACGCTTCCCCAAAATGGCGTACACAAGGTGGCGAGACCACATGTCAAGCCCCCAGTTTTTGTCACAGGGGGCTTGCCCAGCCCACAGCCTCTTAGAGGATAATGTGCTGCTCTCCGTGCAAGGTGACACCATCAGAGGGGGTGACACCAAACCAGTAGAGCAGCTTTGTTTTATTGGTGTAACCCCTCCCGGATAGTGTCACCTGGTGCACCTGCACTCCCTTAGTGACACCACTGGGGTTTGCATCGGTTTCTTACAGGTGCTCCAGCTATCTCCCACAATTGTAAAACATACAGGTAGGTTAATTGACTTCTAATTAACTTCAGTGTGTGTTTCCATGTGACAACAAAGTGTGAAAATGTGTTAAATAACAGTTGAACAACATCTGAGACCAGGTAATTTAAACATTGACATTTTCTGATGTACTGTCTAACCATATCTAGGAATAAGATACACAAGGAAAACTTTTAGAGTTATGTGTGCTAATATCAGGAGTTTAGGAGATAACATTCCAGAATTACTTACAATAATGACAAAGGATGATCTAGATGTTGTGGCAATTACAGAGTATTGGTGCAAATAACATCATGACTGGGACATGGCTATACCAGCCTATACTCTAATAAGAAAGGACAGAATGGCAAAAATTGGAGAAGTAGCAATGTATGTGAAAAACAGTATTAATACTACTTCAATACAAAATTTAGAAGAAAAAAACAGGCTCTTTGGGTGACCAATTAAGCAGGTAACAAGGACATAATTCGCACTGAGGTGATCTATAGACCACCAGCAGTGGTAGATGAACTGGACAGGTACTTATTGCAGGACATAATAGAATGGCTTTAATAGGAGTGGTCATAATCATGGGAGACTTTAATTTACTTGAAGTGGAGACTTTCTAAATTCATTACAGGGAACATACCTCAAGCAATTGGTGAGAGAGCCCACTCGCAAAGATGCTATTTTAGACTTGATACTCACAAATTATGACAATATCTGATGTAAATGTGTATGAGAACCTAGGATCCAGTCAGAGGCGTAGCTATGGTTTTCGGAGCCCAGGGCAAGATGGAAAATGCCCCCCCCCCCAAAAAAAAAAAAAAAAAACACAAAAAAGAAGGATGTGCGCGCGCAAAAAAAAAAAATGGGCGTGGCCACACACCAGAAGGTGCCACATACAATGCCTCACAGTGCCGGATACATGCCCCACAGTGCCGGATACATGCCCCACAGTGCCAGATACATTGTGAAAAAATGGGCGTGGCCACACACCAGAAGGGGTGTGGCCACTGAAAATGGCCCACGGTGCCAGTTACATTGCCCCACAGTGCCACATACAATGCCTCACAGTGCCGGATACATGCCCCACAGTGCCAGTTACATTGCCCCACAGTGCCGGATACATGCCACACAGTGCCAGATACATTGCCCCACAGTGCCAGATACATTGCCCCACAGTGCCAGATACATTGCCCCACAGTGCCAGTTACATTGCCCCATAGTGCCGGATACATGCCCCACAGTGCCAGATACATTGCCCCACAGTGCCAGTTACATTGCCCCACAGTGCCAGATACATGCCCCACTCAGTTCCAGATACATGCCCCACAGTGCCAGTTACATTGCCCCACAGTGCCAGTTTCATTGCCCCACAGTGCCAGTTTCATTGCCCCACAGTGCCAGATACATGCCCCACTGTGCCAGTTACATTGCCCCACAGTGCCAGATACATGCCCCACAGTGCCAGGCCCCACTCAGTGCCAGTTACATGCCCCATTTGGTGCCAGATACATGCCCCACTGTGCCGCCGCCGACCTCCCCCCGGTCACTCACCGGCCGCCTTGTTGTTGATATGTGAGGGGAGGAGAGCGCAGCGCCTCTCCGTCTCCTCACCGCTCCAGGTCTCCAGCGGCTGTCTGGCGCCGGTTCGCTAGCCAATCAGAGCTTTGGGACCGGCAGCCAATCCGGAGCCGGTCCGCAAGCTCTGATTGGCTAACGCCGGAGACCGGACACAGCAGCGCTGCTAGTGCTGGCAGCGGCGGTGAGGCGAGGGAGAGACGCTGTGCTCTCCTCCCCTCACATTTGGGGTTGACGGGGTCGAATGGGGCATGCCAAGGCGCCCAGGGCACGTGCCCCACTCGCCCTACCCTAGATACGCCTCTGGATCCAGTGATCATAAAGTGGTATGGTTTTAGATTTTAGGAAGGCTGATTTATTAGTGATTCATAGGCAGATTGGAGGAACTCGGAAGGGGTGCAGGAGAGATGGGGGAAAAATGCAATACTAAACACAACATACTTTTGTATCAAAAAGGGTTAGGAAAGCAAATGGAAGCCATTGTGGTTTATAAAAGAAGTAGCAACTAGTATGAAAGCAAAAATGACGGCCTTTAGGAAAAAGGGATTTGGTTAAGGGATGCTGCAAAGGACCGTGGGTCAATGAGAAGATGATTGATACTATTAGTCTCAGAGAAAACGACAATACAGACTATCGTCTACTATCTATGACTGCGTACCTATCACACTTTTATTTTTTTGCTTAGGTCACACGTGATTGTCAGTGGTGCTCTCAGATATGTAACACGAGAAAAAAAAGAAGTAACCTTGGTTGGAAGCACTCAGACTCAGAGACAGAAAATTGATTCGTTAAAACATAACTTTTATTTATACTTTTTTTTTTTAATATAGATTTTTATTGAGAAGGAACACACAATATAGATACAAGTCGTATGTCATAATGTATAAAAGGACAATAACCACTGTAAGGTACAGAAATCGGCAAAAGAAGAGTAGAACAAAAATTTGGAATACCATAATCAAGATTATGAGGATAGTTAGCCACATAGTTCAATTATTAGAATGTAGTATCAGTCTAATAATTTAAAAGGGTGGTGAGCCTAAAGTGAGAGATTCCGTATTATACCACGTTGTCAGTCGTACTACTTTGCGCACATATTCCTTGGTGGCAGTAGGTAGCGTGAGCAAGTAGGGCAACCAAATGGAAAAGAATTTCGAAGAACGGGACTCCGCGTCTAGGGAACAATTTACCCAATCCATTTGATAGAGTTAAGTTAAACGTGGTAACATGAGGGATAGGGGTATCGGCTCCGAGTGTATCCATTGGGATAAAAGAGTTTTCTTTGCCGCAGCAGCCACACGAGCCAACAACAATTTCGTCCCTTTGGAATATGGGGGATCCTGAATATATGATTCCAGAAAGCCCAAACCATAGTAATATTAAAAGATATATGAAGTTCCACATTAATATACGTTTGGACTGCAGTCCAAAATGCTTGTACCACTGGGCACGCCCCCCGAGACAATGAATAATATCGGCGTCAGGGGAGTTACATTTAAAACAGAGAATTATCAGACACTCCCGTGAGAAACCGAAGTCTGGGGGTGTAATATGCTCTATGTAGTATTTTAAAGTGCATCTCTGCATAGGATGACAAAACTAATTGTTTCTTTAGTACACCACACCACCGAATCACTGTTAGAAGATCAGTGTCAGGGAAGGTGTCTGTCCATTTGGCCATCCCAGTTGTGAGTTTAGATCCAACCTCCGCCTAGTGTGAGAATAAATGAAAGAAGTATTATATGGGTCTCCTCGGCACCGCCGTACTAGGCCATCTAGGGGAAAGGTGAGATCAGGGGAGCGCAGCCATGATAATTTGCTAGTAACAAAGCTTCGGACTTGAAAATAGGCAAAAAGAGGAAAATGAAGAGTGGGGTATTTTTCTTTTAGTTGAGATAAAGTTAAGATCGCTGAGCATTCTATATTCAAAAATTTATATAATAAAGAAAGGCCCTGGAGATGCCAACTACGAACAACCTCGTTATCCTCTCCACCCTGAAATTGCGGGTTAAACAACAAAGGCTGAAATAAAGAATCCGTCAAGGAAAGTCCTAAGCGTTTCCTAAGTATACGCCAAGCTGTACATGGAGCATATAACAATGGATTATGGAGTCGGTCAGGTAGTGGAGGGTCGTCAGCAAAATGCAATACATGTACCAAAGTATGCTGAGGTGAGAGAACTTGTTTCAAAGCTCGATTAACAAAGTTGTCACCATCCCCTATCCAATCCAAAGCATATCTATAATTGGAGGCTAGGGAGTAGTCCTCAGGACAAGGGAGGTTGACACCACCAAGTGACGGAGGTTGTTTTAATTTGAAAAGTGGTATGCAGGGACGTTTGTTTGCCCAAATAAATTTAGTAAGGGCTTTGTTAATAGTATAGACATCGCGTTTGGACAATAAAAATGGGAGCATCTGGATTGGATAAAGTAGTTGGGGGAAGGAGACCATTTTGTATAAATGGCACCTGCCTAGGTAAGAGATAGGGAGATGTTGCCATTTCAAAAAGTCATCCATCATTTGAGTGATGTAGTGAGAGAAAGTTTATAGGTCAGTGAAGATTGGTGGGATGCGTAGGCCTAAATATTTTAAATATTGGCAAGCCCATTTAAAGGGGAACAAGTTACCCCAATCCAGAGTCGCCTCCTTTCCCAATGCTAGTGCCTCCGTCTTATCAAAATTAATAAGGATCCTGAAATTAAATTTAAATCATGTAGTGTAGTTAGTAATGATGGAAATGCCTGTTTAGGGTCAGAAAGATATAATAAAAGGTCATCAGCAAAAGCAGAAACCTTGACGTTGTTGTTACCGACCATAATACCTTGCCATGTGGGATCTTGTATAAAATGACATATCAACGAGTCAAGGGCCAGATTGAATAGCAAGGGGGAGAGATTGCAGCCCTGGCGCATCCCTCTACCTAACGTAAAAGCGGACGAGTTTAGTCCATTTATAGTTAAGTGTGCCTGGGGTAGTGCATATAGCATTCTAAATAGATGGATGAATTCCACACCAAATTGTTGAACATGAAGAATACGGAGAAAATGAGACCAGGAGACGTGGTCAAACACCTTATCGGCGTCGCAACTTACAATAAGAGCGTTCGGGCAGGCTGATTGTTGTGCACTATACATTGCTGCAATCAACGTACGAATATTATGAACTGAGGTTCTACCTTTGACAAACCCTGTTTGTGCCGGATGTAAGACCCTGTTCAATGTATGTTGAAGTCGTGCTGCAATTAGTTTTCTAAAAAGCTTCAAATCCTGATTCAATAATGAAATAGGTCGATAAGACTGAGTATATCGGGGATCTTTTCCCGGTTTCGGAAACAACACAATTCTGGCTTCACTAAATCCGATAGGAAGAGATTTACCTTCAAACATACATTAAAAAGAGATAATACTCCGCTCCAAACCCGTCCGGGCCGGGAGACTTGCCATTTTGTAGCGATTTGATCAAGGAAAGTAATTTCTGTTCCGTGACCAGTTCCGTTAAGGATTTTCTTTCCTCTTCCGTTAAGACAGGCAGTCTCACCCTCTCAAGGAATTGCATTCCTAGAATCAGATGATCCAGGGGGGCGTTATAAAGAGTTTTATAATATTGTAAGAAGGCCTCAGAAATTGACTTATTTCCCCCTCTGAAAAATCTATTCCGTTGAAAATCGTATGAAAATCTCGCCTGTTCAGTACACAATGAGTCGTACAGCTGTTTAGCAGCAAGATAGGCCTGCCGGTTGTCAGGTGAATCCTGCAATAAAAGTGCATCATAAGTCTTGGTCAGATTACAAGCAAGGTCATGTAATTGGTTAGCGAGTAGCTTGCGTCTCCTGGAAACATACTCCATAATATGTCCTCGAATCACCGGTTTTGAAGCTGACCAAAACAAATTGATATCATCTACATGTGTAATATGGTCTTCTACATAATTACTAAACGTTTGTTCCAGATGTGTGCAAAAATCTGAGGATTTCACAAGATAAGTTTGAAATCTCCAATTATATGACTGAGAGACAGGGGAGTGTAGGTTAAGGGTAAACCAAACCGGGGCATGGTCAGATAATGATATGGGTTCTATTTTAGTTTTTGCCACACGCTGTAAAAGAGTGTCAGTGATCAGCCAATAATCAAGGCGAGAGGAGGAATGATGTGGGTGGGAGTAGAATGTGAACTCGCGGGAGTCAGGATGTTGGCATCTCCAGGGATCGCAAAGCTGTAGTAAATCAGTCAATAAAGACAGAGACTGGGGTGGTGTAGAAATATGCGATCTAGCAGAGGTGGATCTATCCAAACCAGGAGACTGAACAGTTTTAAAGTCCCCGCCTAAAATAGTTTCCCCCTCCGCCCAATCTTGTAACTTGGTGTAACGATTAGAAAAAAAGAGTGAGTTGTGACCATTAGGTGCATAAATAGTAGCTATGGTGTAAAGAACTCCATAAATAGTGATTTTTATAAATAAATACCGTCCTTCAAGTTCACACAAACTATCATTTATTTGATATGTGAGATGTTTACTAAAAATAATTAATACACCCCTTTGTTTGGCTGAATAGGACGCCAATTTAAATTCCCCTACCCAGGAATCTCTCACTACATTGGGATCCGTATTTTTCCAGTGGGTTTCCTGTAAGAGGGCTACATCAGGCTTTAGACGTTTAAGATAAGAAAGAATCTTTCGTCTTTTGATCGGGGTGTTTAAACCCTCAACATTCTAAGTTACAAATTTAATAGTTGACTGTACTCCAGTGGAGGTGGCAGCAGTCATTGACATCTAACCTATACCTACTCTAGGCCAAAAACCCCATTTGACTTGCAAAAGCAGACCCATCCAGCCCATCCCAGCAAGCGGGCTAGCGAGTAACATACCTAGACCAAAGCAGCATAAAAATAGATATAACAATGGTAACAATGACATACAGTGTGTCTGAACAACAACTAGATCAATAACCCAACTCAATGATATTTCAAGTATTATACAAACCAAAGAAGTGAGGTCTATGGAGCGGTCCACCGTGAAGCCATATAAATTCCAACCTAGAACATGAGTGAATTGGTGAATTGAACCAAAAAACCATTCAATAATCAAACATAATAATAACAGATAAGGTAAGGGAAAGGGAGGGGAAAAGTATAGCTGGAGAAGAAAAGAGATAGAAGAAGTCAGAAAAATTAGGGAACAATTCAAGAAAAAATGAAAACAATAGAGTAAACAGTTACAGAGAGACAAAATATTTAGGAAGATGCAATTGAGTACAGTTGACAATGTACCAACATGGATAAGGACAGTCCAAAAATATATCAACCAGTGGTATGACCCACTTATAGTAATTACTAAGAACCTGAATGGGAACTGTTCAGGAAGACAAAAATATGTATGGCCATTGGATATCAGTCCTCATCATCCATCCCTGTAGAGGATTGCGAGGATAGTGAGTCGCCAAAGTTCTTGCCCGTTTTCGGATTCTCAAAGAAGTAGGCCTTCCCCGCATGTGTGACTCTCAATTTAGCCGGATAGAGAAGTGCAAAACGGTGGCCTAGTTCAAAAAGACTCCTGCAGATAGGTGAGAATTCTCTCTATTTGGAAGCAACCATGTAAGAGAAGTCTTGGAATAGTAACAATTTAGCATCCTGATATCTCAAGTCGGCACATTTTCTGTAGGCATCTAATAACATGACCTTGTCAGCGTAGTTGAGGACTCTCATGATGACGGGCCGGGGCCTGTCTCTTGTGGATTGTCGATCAGGGCCTGTACGGTGTACACGTTCCACTACAACGGATCCAGAATCTGAAACGCAGCCCAGCTCCCTGGGCAGCCACTGAGAAACGAGTGTCATGAGGTCACGAGGTTTCACCGACTCCGGTAGGCCAATAAGGCGCACATTATTTCTCATATTTCGGTTTTCAAGGTCCTCAAGTTTATCCTGAATAGATGCAACAATTTTTTCTTGGTCAGAGAGCCGTCTTAGCCGTTGTGAGATCATCTTACAAATCAGATATTCAGCCTTGGAGAGTCGCTGAGCATGTTGGTTCAATTGAGTGAGAGCAGAGTCAAGCGAGTCCTTTAGAGGAGCCAATTTTTGATCCAGTAACGCAGACAGGATATCTGTTATCTCATTCGTCGTGCAGGATTTTGCAGAATCCATTGCAGATATGGACACAGGTTGGCCACGGGAGCTAGGACGTGATCCCAATGAAGGCGAAGGAGGACCATCAACAGAAGAGTTGTCACGGCCTCAGCCTTTGCCTGACTGGTTGCTACGAGTGCCCCACGGCGGTTTGACCACAAATTTGTCCATAATCAGAATAGAGAAATAGACACAACAGTGGTTGTGGCAATAGACAACTTGAGATATATAATAATACGAGTCGCAATATAAGGTTCATCCAGCAGAGGGAGTTCAGTGAATCAAGTAAATTATTAGATGTATTGTGTGTAAAAGTCCGTTTCCTCAGAAAACAAATGCAGAAGGTGAGGAAATATATAGAAGGGGCTATGAGGGCTCAGGTCCCATTCAGCAGGTTCCAGTCTGGCCAGAGAGGATAGTCAACAGGGATCAATGACCTGCCAGTGATCACAGCTGACTGCCTGCAGCAGGGAGCCCCAGCTTACCGGCTCTCAGCTCCCAAGATGGCTGCCGGGTGTGTGGTGATCTGTGGTGCAGCCTGATCAATGCTCCTTCCCGGCTGCCCAGCATCTCGGTTGGGTCAGGGAGGCACAGGGTAGGTCAGTGGTCGCACTCTGGGGAGCAGGGCGAGGGGGTGGAACAGCCGCGGGCGCGAGCGAAGTGGGCACTTCCGCTCTGCCGCCCTGGTTGTCCGCAGCGGGTCGCGGTCTACTCGAGGTCCCTGCTTGTGGAGGGATGGTAGGCCGCGAGGCTCTAAAGCTCCGTCAGTGGCTTCCAGCTCCCGGAGAGGTGCCCCCTGATAGCGGACCAGGAGATAAGGCGAGCAGGGTGCAATATAGGGGCCAGCAGCAGTGGAAGGCTATAATATAGCAGACGACGTGCAGAGCTACTCTAGGACACGTCCTCTTCCCCTGCTGGCCGCAGCGTCTCCGCTATTTATACATTCTTAATAAAAAAACACAACGGATAGCCCGGGAATTTACAAAATGGTCTTAGATGCGCTGGGGTAGACATTACAGTCCAAATTTCAAATCGAATGAATAGCTCTCAATGTTCCTCGTGATGACTCATGGGAAAAAAAGGAGAGAATATATATAGTGTAATTACGTCAGATGATAAAAATACACCTGGCGTGCTAATTCCTTTCTGTCAAAAAAGTGTAAAGAGTCCACTTCCAAATGAGGTTCCACTCCAGATAAGACTCAGAAACCCTGAATCCTCTTCTATGGAATAGTGGGATGCTCACATGTATGCTTACTTTTTGTAAACAGCCACTGTGCCCATAAAGGTATCTTTATCCCTTCTCGCCTTTTGGTATGGGAAAGTTGCAGCCATATAATACAGGACAGTCAAACAGTAAAAAAATACAAATTTATTAAAAAACAAACAAGAGGTCTGAATCATGTTATGGTTCAATCCAAATTGCACAGAAGGGAACACCAGATGTGACCCGGGTATAGTCCCCTGTGTTTATGAACCCTTAATGCCGTACCTCATAAAAAAGACACTATTTTTCTACGCGTTTCGGCATTCTGCGGCGCCTTTTTCAAGATGAGTGTCAAAAGGTTAAAAACGAGGCCTCCATATATGGCCAAAGATATTGCCTCCAACCAAATCTGATTAGCAGAAAGGTACCCTTTATGATATGATCGCACTTTGGAGAAATACAGAGACAAAACTCCCTGCGCTGTGAATATTTCACATCAAGGAGTATCTCTTTGCAACCAGAGTGTTCGTAATGTCTCCCTTTACTTCTTTCAAGCTGTAAGATGGTGCCTCAACCTCTCTCATTCCCTGTCCAATACCAAACTCTTGGGACAACATGCAGAAGGGTGGGGAAACTACAGTCCCATTTTATACTAAACACTAAAGTTAACTGACATACATAAAGCTGCCTGGATTAAATTGAGACACTGGTGCCTCACATCTCCTTCTGAAAAAAGAGGTTAACACCTACACTTATTGCTATCCTAATATAGAATCAAGAGTGATCAAATTATTTAAATCCTCTGTATACCCTGATAAATGGGTAACTGGCAGGTGAATGACGGTCACTATCACATAAAAACATATCTTTATCTAGTGAAATTACCCACAGGGGATATACCACCACCTACCTGTGTCCAATTTTCCTCTGCAACAGTTACACCTTGCCTCTGATAGGTGTAGTTGAACCTACTACCATACCACACTGCACGTGCCCAATCTCATCCGATCTTGGAAGCTATTCAGTGTTGGGCCTGGCCAGTACTGGGTTGGGTGACCACCTGGGAATATCAGGTGCTGTAGGTTCTGAACTGCACCATTTCAGAAAAAAAGACAACCCTGCATGGTTTCTGATACATGATATATGCATCTAAGCAACAGATACATTACTATGGCCCTCATTCCGAGTTGATCGCTCGCTGCCGATTTTTGTAGCGCAGCGATCAGGTAAAAAAGTGTCAAGACTGCGCATGCGTAAGGGCCGCAGTGCGCATGCGCAACGTACTTTCACACAAAAGTATGTCGTTTCACACAAGGTCTAGCGACTCTTTTCCGTCGCTCTGTTGATCGGTGAGTGATTGACAGGAAGTGGGTGTTTCTGGGTGGTAACTGACCGTTTTCCGGGAAAGTGCTAAAAAACGCAGGCGTATCAGGTGATAACGCAGACGTGCCTGGGGAAATGGGGGGGTGGCTGGCCGAATGCAGGGCGTGTTTGTGACGTCAAAGCAGGAACTAAACAGACTGAAGTGATCGCAAGGAAGGAGTAGGTCTGCAGCCACTCTGAAACTACATGAAAAAATTTCAGCCCTGTTCTGCTAACCTTTCGGTCGAACTTCTGCTAAGCTTGTAGGGCGGCGGCTTAGCGTTTGCACTGCTGCTAAAAGCAGCTAGTGAGCGATCAACTCAGAATGAGGGCCAATATCTTTAGTAATTTCACAGTAAAAGGAAGTTTTTTGTTCACAAAGCAAGCTCAATCAATAATTTAAATTCCTGGGCTATCCATTGTGTCTTTATATTGAGAATGTGTAAATAAAAGTTATGTTTTAATGAATCAATTTTCTGTCTCTTAGTCCGAGTGCTCCCAACCAAGGCTACTTCTTTTTTCTCTCGTGTTACATATCAAAACAATGAGAACAAGCAGGGTCGGCGCCACCACTAGGTAGCTTTAGGCAGCTGCCTATGGTCAGTGGCACTTGAGGGGCAGAGACACTGAGCGTAACGAAAAAATTAAGGTTATGACAGCAAGGACTGTGTTGCGCTCACCTCTCCATGCTTACCCACAATGTCAGATCTGCCAGGCGGGTGCTAGAGTGGAGCAGCATGTCTGGGTCCTGTCCCCGCCTCCCCCTCCTGCCTCTGCGCTCACTCCTCCCCTTCCTTCCCCCGACCCGATGGCTGGGGATAAGACCCGCCTATGTCTGGACCGCAAGCCGGGCAAGTTCTTGCCGAAGAGGAGGCCATGACCGGGGGGTGGCACATTCAGCCGGGTGGCAAGGGCTTCCCCAACCACAAGCTGATCTGCCCCCTCTCCCAGTTAGCAGTGGCCGGCGGCTGCGACAGGGAGTCCAAGTCTGGCAGCCACTACCCCAGGATTGCATCTTCCGCTGTCCTACCTTAAACAGACCAACAGCCAGGAAAACTACGGTCAGTGCCGTGCACCTCATGTGACTGGCATGCCTAAACAGTAATGAGTGAATATATATATATATATATATATATATATATATATATATATATAAATTGGATCCATCCTACACCAGTTCCCCCAAGCCCCGGGTGGCACGGACTATACAGCATTTTATATATATAAGTGTCGCCAATTAGTACAGGGGTATACAGTATCTATCAATGTATCTCTAATCATAATCTAACTCAAACCACTAAAATATCCCTAATATCCTAACCCTGGGGGTCATTCCGAGTTGATCGCTAGCTGAATTTATTCGCAGCGCAGCGATCAGGCTAAAAATCAGCAGTTCTGCGCATGCATATGCGGCGCAATGCGCACGAGCGAAGTACGGGCACAACGAACAATGTAGTTTTGCACAGGGTCTAGTGATGCATTTCAGTCGCACTGCTTGCCGCAGAGTGATTGACATGAAGTGGGCGTTTCTGGGTGGCAACTGACCGTTTTCAGGGCGTGTACGGAAAAACGCAGGCATGCCAGGAAAAATGCTGGCGTGGCTGGGCGAACGCTGGGCGGGTTTGTGACATCAAATCCGGAAGTGAATAGTCTGAAGTGATCGCAAGCGCTGAGTAGGTTTTGAGCTACTCTGAAACTACACTAAACATTTTTGTAGGCGCTCTGCGATACAACCGTTCGCACTTCTGCCAAGCTAAAATACACCCCTGGGAGCGGCGGCATAGCGTTTGTACAGCTGCTAAATCTAGCTAGCGAGCGATCAACTCGGAATGACCCCCCCAATCCAATAACTAACCCCTAACCTTTCCTGAATACTCTAGTCTCTAGGACAGACTGGATAGGCCATATGGCTCTTATCTGCCGTCAAGTTCCATGTGAGGAAAATATTCTTTGGTGCGGCACGAACTTGCATTTACCAGGCAGTTGCTGTGGAACATATCAGATGCCGCCTCCGCACATTTTCACTTGAGGGGCTGGCTATTGAAGGAGGGGCGGGGGTGGGCGCGCTGAAGATTTGCCTAGGGTGCTAAGAAACCTTGCACCGGCCCTGAGAACAAGATGGCATATCTTGCCAGAAGGAAGGAGGCTAAGAAGGTAATCAGACATGCAAAGGCATAAGCTGAAGAGATAATGGCACAGTTAGTAGGTAAAGGGGGCAAAACTTTATATAATTTATAAGTGAAAAGAGAAAATCAAACAGAGGAATAAAAAGGAAGACAGAGAGCGAGTGTCTGATTGAGGGAGACAAAAAGCTGATCATCTAAATAATTATTTTTGCTTAGCATTCATTGCTGAAGTAGAGGGGAAGGGACCACAGTTAATTTGCCAGGACATTCATAAAAGTGTGTGTACAGAGGAGAAGGTCCTAAAAGAGCTCATACAACTGAAAGTGGAGAAATCAGTGGGGCCAGATGGGATACTGGCTAACACCATTAATAGAATTATTCAACCAGTCGCTAGTTACAGAAGTAATTACAGAACACTGGAAAGGAGCAAATTTAATCCCACTGCACAGAAGTGTAAACAAGGAAGAGTCAAACAACTACCGACCAGTAAATCTTGTATCAGTAGTAGGGAAAATAATGGAAACACTATTAAAAAAAAGAGTTGTGGAATATCTCAAATCCAGCAATTAACAGGATCCCAAATAGTATGGATTTACCAGGGGAAGATCATGCCAAACAAATCATTTTGACTTTTTTGACTCAGGGACTAAAGTGATCAAGGGGGGTCATCAATGTATCTTGTCACAATCCTGGGGGATGACCCTCCAGATATGCCAATCTGAGAATCGCTGCCCATGACATTTACTGGATACCTCAGCGTGTGTGGTTAATGAACATGGTTACTGCCAGCAGCTGAAGTTACTTTTTGAGACAACGGCCAGGGCAAGCTTCAGCTCTCACCCGCACACTCAACTATTTATACTAGAAAAAAAGGTAACATGGGACACTTTAGGCTTTAGGTTAAAAACACAGAACTAATCAAGAAATAAAATAAAGGAGAAAAAAAACAAAGTTCAGATCACCTGTAGTGTTGAACGATGGTATGGAAGTGAGGACTCTTCCTGAATCTGGGGAGCAGTTTGATCATTTCTTTTCTTGATCTTCCTCAGAGTAAACCACTGGTATATAGTGCCTCTCATGCTTAAGATAACTGCCAGTTACTCCCAGCCCCCACCCCATGGGATTATTTTAACCCTACCTGGACCATAATTGATTGATTGTGCTACGAAGTCCTCCGGTCACCTGAGCAAGGGCGGATGCTCTTATCCCTATTACTGTTTGAAGCTCAGAGACCAGGCTTGTGTCAACAAAGTTTAGTCATGTTCTACAGCAGGCCAGGAAGAAAGTTTCACACCTTTGTAGAAATTGTGTCTTTCTCTGGGTTGTAGGTTTGACCCCTGCAGCGTTATAAAGAAATCCTCGATCTCTTATCATTGTTCCACACAGAATACAGGGTCATTAGCATTTTGTCTCTGGGGTCTGGTGTTTATGAGTACATACCAGCTGTCACGTCTGAGGATTCTTGTGGATCCAGATTTGGGGAAGATGATTCTGGTGCACTTGGATCTCTGAATAACAACGAGCAGGACGGATGAAGGTCTTGCGCATTTATTACTTGGAGTAGTTTAACAGGGTTCGCCAAAGACAGTTGAATAGAGACACGACTGTAGGTTAATGGGTGGCTGAGGATACCGGAACCGTGATTCAGTAATTAAAGAAATTCTGAAGGCTGGTTACTGCGGCGTCCGGAACAGGTAGCTAGGTAGGACACGGGAACAGAGTCGGCAGTCTGCGTAAGGCTATATCAGGAGGCTTGGGTAATTTGCTGTAACAAGAACCTGACACTGGAGACACTGCGGGAGCACAGAGAACAAGCTTCACAGATACTGTGAAAGACGTTGCACTGGCAAATTCCCTCCTCCAGGTCTTCCTGTATTATAGCTGCTGCTCTGAGCTAATTGGCCACAGGAAAGTGATAAATTGGTGAAGTGTGGGCAAGACAGGCTCTTTGCCCACATCCAAGATGGCCACCAGGAACACAGCCCAGCCTGTTCACAGAAGCCCTGGCTCCACAGCAGCACTGCTAACCCCTACCGGAGGAACATGCTGCCAGTCCGCTGAGCTGCCAACCAGTGCCCCTGCCTGTCCTCCCAGCGCACCCTGCCCGGCGCCAGCAGCCCGCACCTCCACCAGCTGGACCTCTCCAAAGGGACCGGACAGGTAAGAGCTGGCTCCCCTGCACAGTCTCCTGCTGGACCGTGACACCAGCAAAGTAATGAAAACTTTCCAACCATTTGTCATCCAAAGACATTTTCTTCTATACAATATATGTGACTAGTTGTGGCATATGTAAATGACATGTTCATAACCTGCGGTATGCTATACCTTTCCGACTTAAATAGGGTTTAGTCAATGAAATTTCCCTTGTACAATATACATTGATATATCACGCAATTTGAATAATAACATTATTTCATTATGCCCAGTCCGATGTGAATTGGACGTTTGCTACATATATTATCTAGACTTTAGTAAGACGGTCCAACAGTACATTTCAGACTGCTAAAGAAAAATGGAAAGCTTGGGATTGGATTCTAGGACTACTGAATGGATAAAATATTGGATGCAGGATAGGAAACAGAGATCTGTAGTAAATGGAGTGTATTCACACAAGGGAAATGTTACTGGTGGAGTACCCCAGGGATCTGTACTTGAGCCAGTGCTTTTTAATATAACGTACTTGTTGAAGACATTGCAAATGGTATTGAAGGAAATGTATGCCTTTTTACAGATGGTACAAAGATATGCAACAGGGTAGATACACCAGGAGGGGATAAAACAAGTGGTGATAATGATCTAGGAAGACTAGAGGAATGGGCAAGAACGTGGCAACTACAGTTTCATGTAAAAAATGCAAAATCATGCACTTGGGTCTCAAAAACCCAAAGGCTAAATATAGTATCAAGGGTACTACAATGGAAAATACAGAGGAGGAAAGGGATTTAGGAGTCACTATTTCGGATGACTTGAAGACAGGCAAGCAATGTAACAAAGCAATGAGGAAGGAAACTAAATGCTTGGTTGAACAGGTAGAGTAATCTGTAGCAGGAAAAAATAAGTGATAATACCACTGTATAGGTCATTAGTACGGCTTCATCTAGAATACTGTGTTCAGTTCTGGAGACCATATCTTTAAAAGGATATTAATACATTAGAGATGGTACAAAGTAGGTCAACTAAAATGATGCATGGCCTACATCACAAACATTTCCAGGAAAGACTAAAATCTCTTAATATGTGTAGTTTGGAGCACAGAAGGGAATGGGGTAAAATGTCACAATTTTTTTCATTTTTTGAACTTTTCCATATTTTACAATCCACATGGACAACGATTGGGAATAGTAACATTGGCCCTCATTCCGAGTTGATAGCTCGCTAGCTGTTTTTAGCAGCCGTGCAAACGCATAGTTGCCGCCCACGGGGGAGTGTATTTTCACTTTGCAAGTGTGCGAACACCTGTGCAGCCGAGCTCTGCAAAAACATTTTGTGCAGTTTCAGAGCATCTCTGAACTAACTCAGCCCTTGCGATCATTTCAGTCTTTTTGGTGCTGGAATTGACATCAGACACCCGCCCTGCAAACGCTTGGAAAAGCCTGCGTTTTCCCTACCACTCCCAGAAAACGGTCAGTTGACACCCATAAACGCCCTCTTTGTCAATCTTCTTGCGATCGGCTGTGCATATGGATTCTTCGTTAAATCCATAGCTCAGCAACGATCCTCATTATACCTGTACGACGCGCGTGCGCATTGCAGTGCATATACATGCGCAGTAGACACCTGATCGCAGCACAGCAAAAAACGGCAGCGTGCGATCAACTCTGAATGACCCCCATTGCCCGAAGCATGGTGAGTGAAGCGAGCCATGCGAGGGAATACGGTGCACTAATTGGGGTTCCTTATCAGTATACGAAGAAAGCGACACCAAAAAAATATTAAAAACTCATGTCGACCTTTTCCATGTCGACCTAATGACCACATCGACCTCTTTCTGATGTCGACCCAGTCACTGTCAACCAATAGTGGTGGACCTAATGACTGTCAACCTAGTTACTGTCAACCCTATGATCCACACCCGGCATAAGAATATCTTTAGAGGGGTTTTTATGGAGATCCTGGTGCTTGGGATGACGGTGGTCGGAATGCTGATGCAGGATCTAACCCCATTCCCCCCTAACACTCCTTCCCCGAGAGTGGCATCCTGACATGCAGGATGTTTTCGGTAAGTATTGTAACACTAACCCCCTACCCCTCTAACCCTCCCTCCCCGCAGCCTAAACCTAATCATCCCTCCTCCACAGCCTAACCCTAACCTTTCCCCGCTTCAACCCTAACTGCCCCACCTGCCTATACCTAGCAGTACATGTCCGCGCTGATAGGTGTTCACATAGATAACAAACTTAGTAGCAGTACCCAAAGTAGGATTGCAGCAAAGAAAGCTAACACGTGTATGCATAAAACGGGGAATTAATGCAAGGGATGTGTCAAAGTCGAAAAATATTGCAGTACACACATCACGTACAAACAACACACAGATGGCCTCCGCGCGTGTACTTGTTCTGCTGTGCGTGCACATATTCGCAATTTGCGTATGGTTGCTCCCGCAGTCGTGCGCATCAGCGCGTAGTATGGGTATTTACGGTAGAGTTTGTGAACGCATGGAGAGCTATCAAAACACATTACATATTTAATCCAAATAGTGCACAATGTACACATAGTCCCCCTGCACCACACCAGAAAGTAACAACAGTTTAAATGATTCCAGAACAAAGAGATTCACCTTTACAGGATAAGAGGAGACAGACTAAGGTTATAAGGTGGTGTTTGGTATCCAGCTGTAGGGTATTTTAAGGGTAACATTCCGGTGTTGGTCTGCGGAAGATTGCATGTTCCTGCGGATAGTTATGTGCAGAAGCAGAATATAGATATAAACTGTGTTTACTGTATATTATGTATGCGGCGGGAATCCAGAGGAGACCACCCACAAGAGCAGTTGAGAAAGACATCGCCTACCTTTTCAAATCAACCTATGACCTCTCCTGTGCTGTAAAAGTGCATTCCTGTGTCCAATGGACAAAGGGATTACAGTATCCATTGTATTGCTATTGGAAGAATTGTATAAATAAAGCCTGCTGCAGCCTGGCCTGACACAAGACTCACAAAGTTATCTATCAGATGACCGGGGAACGGCCGGGTTGCGCAAGCTTGTCCACTCACGTATGTACATTGACTGTAGCCATTTACTCTGTTATATTGTAGTATATTATTTGTATTGTAAACCCCCTTTCAGCAATAATCCACTGTGGTGTCGGAACCCAGCGGTAAAATCACAATTGGTGTCGTGTCCTCATTGCCCTGCTAAGGTTTAAAGTGTTTTATCATTGCATTACATTACTGCTAAGGTTTAAAGTGTTTTATCATTGCATTACATTACTGCTAAGGTTTAAAGTGTTCTATCATTGCATTGCATTACTGTAAAGGGTTAAAGTGTATCTCTGGGTGTGCGCGCGCTGTGTGTACTTTGTACCCCCAGCGCGGCGTTTGTACGCAAAGTCCGTACAGTGATACAGTGTATAAAGCACGTAGCGTGTGTACTAAGGTTAGCGGCCGCAGCGGCTCCATGGTAAAGTGTATTCTAAGTGTGTATAAGGTATAGCTTTCTTTCCTGTAAGATAATCGACATTATCAATTGTGGGCTCCGGTCTGCCACATTCTTACTGCCTAACAGGTCAGAGCAGACTTAATCTATCAGCATAAGGGTGGACAGAAAGTATCCTACGTATCCTTTTCTTGGTCGGTGGATGCACTGAAAACCCTACTTAATTGCTGATTAGATGGTGTTTGCTCTGTATGGTTTGTAGAGATGCTGGTAGAACTCGTAAGGTAAACAGGAAAAAAGCTATTTAAAATCTGTGAAAGTTTTTTTGGGCACCAAAACCGTACACAGCACCCATACTCTTTGCATACTCTCTCACATTGTTGCCATAACATTCAAATTGCTAGAATCATTTAAACTTATGTGAAAACCGGAGATATTTGGTGCTATATAGTTAAAAATAAAATAAATATTTAAGGAAGTAAGTGTAAGACACACACGCAGCCTGGCCTAGTTGTAAAGGTTTATACAGAAGAAACTGTGTGTTGTGTTAAGTGAGCGATTATAGTTAATATTGCTCACATTGATAGAATTGTGTGATTTGTGCTATTGCGGACGTACAGTTTTGTACACGTGTCTCGGACAAAGTACAAGACTGCGTATGCAGCGTAAGAGACACGCACGATCGCGTGTTTACGCAAATTGCGTAAGAAATACGGTCGCTAAGTACAAATTACACAATAGTTCATTTAGTTTAAAGGTGGGACAGTAGCCACGCTACAATAGCACCAAACTACCCGGTTTCTAAAGAAATTTAATATAAAAACAAAATTTAGTATAAATCATTTTTTTTAAATTGCCTCTGGGGGTAAACCTGCCAACTTGAATGAATCCTAATTTTCTGTACAGAAAAGAAAAATAAAGTGTATTTGAGTGAGCGAATGCAGGACTGAGTGGATACTGAACCCAATAACTAGGTGGTCTAGGTGGTCGAAGCTAGGTGGTCTAGCTGGACACACTGGGTTAGTAGAGGCCCGGTGGCGTAAGGTTCGCAACCCTGCGTTATTAACTAGGTGGTCTTGGTAGACTGAGTGGTATCCCATACAATGCTAGGTGGTCTGCTAGGTGGTCTACAGCAATCGTAGGGCATATAGATAACTAGTATCTATAGGCTGTGCTATTGCATCACATGTCCGTTTGTTCTGCACAGAGCAACGTGATATTATTGTATCATCTGTGGAAGAGCATACGCAGACGTGATTGTATAGACAAAGGGGTTTTTCTTTGATAACTTCGGGAAATCTCCCTGGTGGACTTCACTGGAAAGGGTGAAGGATAGTTATCTAATTTCTCTGTTTTTCACCCTACAAACAATTCCAGTTGAAAGATACCGAAAAGGAAATTTTCACTGCCTTTCTCAGGAAAATATTCCAAACAGAACTTCCACCGAAATAAATTACGGTGTTGTAAGGTCTGATAGGAGCCCTAAGTTGGGTACATTGCCTTCGCTATCAACAGTGTATGGTAGTATTGGCCAGCGTGGGCGCGAGCGAGTGGAAGGCGCTCAGGTATACTTCCACCGTCTACTTATATTGAGCATTTTGGTGTTTGTGGGAATTTTTTAAAGATATTGTAAGAGACCCACAAATATGGGAGCCAGTTGCTCAAGTAAGAGACGTTTAGACAGGGTTCAGGCAGAATTGTGGCCAAAAGGCTCAGCAAGGTTTATCATGTGTGAAAAATATGTATGACTAACAATGATAGGGTACCATTCCCTAGAGTGGGCAGCTTTGAACCAGAGGTATTACAGAACTTAAGGTTAAGGATTTGTCTGATAAAATCCAAGAAACGAAGGATTAAAAATACAGATTGTTTAAATTTGTGGCAACAGGAGGGGGATATGCAAAGAGAATTAGCTCACGCAGAAGGTTCCAAACCTAGCGGGAAAACAATGACGACCGCACCACCACCATATATTGTTGGGGAGAAAGTGGCTACAGGCAATGATACATTGGTACAGAATAGGAGTGTAATTGCAAACCCTTGCCAGTTGTACCCTGTTTTAAATTTTCCCCAGGACTGCGAACAAGAGGATGAGTCCAGCATGATATCGGCACTCTCTCTAGCAGCAACCATACAAGACACTCAGGTGGGCAGGGCCCAACCAGCAAGAGCAGTAGTCAGGCCCCCTAGTGGAGGGATAAGTGAGGTCGTGTCCACAGGTAAGTACGGTACCATACATTATGCAGAAACCATAGCACCTCACATTGTAGAGTCAAATCAAAATTATGTAATTTAATTAAATCCTGTCAGGGTGATCGCAGTCCCCAATGGGAAGACTGACGCTCAGGGAGTAACTCCCATCAGGAACATTGCCATGCATTGTCCCTGGTCCCGGACAGAATTAAGGTCAATTATGTCAGAATTTCCCGATCCCAGAAAAGATCTAGTCGCATGCCAGAGGTTCATTAAAGAGTTAGGTAACGTTACCGAACCCACAAACAAAGATTGGCGAACAGTGCTACGGGTATGTTTACCCTCCAATATTGACCCCGCGAAATTTATAACTGATTGCAACTTAGACGCAGAAGTACCTCTCACTGATGAGTACACTCAGGAGAACGTATGACAAATCAATCTGCAATTAGGAATATATTTCCCTACTGTTGTCAAATGGAATAAAATCTTTTCCATAAGACAAAAGGAAGGTGAAACGGCATCCGAATATTTCCATCGAGCACTGCAGGAAATGGCTAGTTACACTGGGATCGAGGACATTAGAGACAATGTACATCACAGGGAGGTAGCTGTTTCAGTATTAATAGACGGATTGAAGGAGGCACTCAGAACAAGGGTACAGACCTCCCTACCAAACTGGAGAGGTATCTCAGTGGCTGCATTGAGAGAGTCCGCTGTCGAGCATGATAGGAACATCATTAAACACAGGGAGTCACAGGGGGAAAAAACTGATGACGGTAAGTATACAGGCCCTTACGGCAAAACCCCATCAGCCGAAAACCCGGACCCCTGTTGTTTGGGACAGACCTAGAACATGTTTCATTTGTAGGAAGGAAGGGCATTTTGCCAAAGACTGTAAAGGTGTGTACACATGGTGAGATTTATCTGTCCAATCTGTCTGGTGAGAACAAAAATCTGGTAATGGATGAGAGCAAATGACAATAGACCATTTGCTCCCAACCACCTGAAAATAGACAATGGTTGTTCAAACAAATAGGTTAAATCATTTTGTTTGGAAAAATGTGTTAAATCAATAGTTTTAATCCATTTTCCAGTGTTTGGGAGAAAATGGTTGATTGTCATTTGCTCTCATCCATTGCCAGATTTTTGTTCTCACCAGACAGATTGGACAGATAAATCTCACCATGTGTAAGAGTAGTAGAGCGCATAGCCAAGATAGACCCCTAGACAGAGAATACGAACCACACTACTACTCACATGATTGGGATCAGGGATCACATAGGAGAAGTTACGAGCCACATGCAGGGGAAACAAGGAGGTACCCACCAAGGAGAGATGGGCAGACCTCCGGAAATTCTCAGCTACCTCCCCCACATATCGTAGCTGCCAATGCGCTGCGGGAGGGTCTCACCACATCATAGGGGATGGGCCACACCTGTAGTCTGCAGCCAGTGAAGTTGATTGCTAGCCTTGGTAGTGAACCTGAGGTCACGGTTGATGTAGCTGGTGTACCATTACCTTTTCTTGTAGATACAGGGGCGGCCAGGTCAGTGTTAAATTCGACTGTAGGTATAAAAACCACGGGTAACACAATATCGGCAATGGGAGTAACAGGAACGGTGCAACAATACCCTTTGAGTAGGCCTGCAGAGATTACGATAGGGCTCTTGCAAACCAAACATTCTTTCCTGTTGGCTGCATCGGCTCCAACTAACCTGCTTGGAAGAGATTTATTGTTTAAATGCGGTGTGTCATATATTGTACTCCTGAGGGTGTCTTCTTGGATATACCCGAGAATCATGTTCAAGTAGTGCAAGATATATTAGACACCCCTCAAAGGCTAATGTCGCACTCTGCTGTTATAGACAAGTGTCCATCAAAGGTAGAGGAAATGATCTCACAAATACCGGGTTCCCTTTGGACCAAAGATGGACAAGACACTGGATTGATGGCAAATGTAGCTCCAGTAGCAGTGCAAGTAAAAGATGGTAGGATAGCTCCAAAAATCCCTCAGTATCCTCTGAAGCCAGAGGTAGAAAAAGGAGTGTACCCCGTCATAGAGCGGTTGTTACAACAGGGCTTCCTAGTCAGGACGTCCAGCACTGCCAATAGTCCCATCTTCCCTGTGAAAAAAAGTGGGGGGAGGGGTTACAGGCTAGTGCAGGATCTAAGGGGGATAAACAAGATAGTTGAGAGCCAATTCCCCGTAGTGCCCAATCCAGCTGTCATCCTCATGCAAATTACCCCTACTGCAAAATTTTTCACTGTTAATGACCTCTGTTCTGCTTTCTTTTCTGTCCCTCTGCACCCTGACAGCCAATACCTCTTTGCATTTACATACAGGGGAGTACAGTACACCTGGACTCGTCTTCCCCAAGGTTTCATTGACAGCCCAAGTATTTTCTCCCAGGCCTTGCATGACTGTTTACAATCCTTTCAACCTGAGAGTGGATCAGTACTAATACAGTATGTCAATGACTTATTGTTGTGTTCTGACTCACTCGAATCGTCCTTGAAAGACACGAAACAGCTTCTGTTTCATCTTTCCCATACGGGACACAAGGTTTCAAAGGATAAGTTACAGTTGTGCCAGACCAGGGTAAAATATTTGGGACATTGCTTGACGCAAGGACTTAGACACCTCACCGCTGAGAGAATACAGGCGACTCGCGACATGACTCTGCCACAAACCCAGCAACAGTTCCACACTTTCCTTGGAATGTGTGGGTACTGCCGAAACTGGATCCCAGGGTTCTCCATACTGGCTTTACCTTTGCAAGAGATGGTATCTTCGAACAAACCAGATCGGATCTCGCACACAGATGAGTCCGAACTGGCATTTGAGAGACTCAAACAGTGCCTATCGCAGGCACCTGCATTAGGTATGCCAGATTATGGGAAACCCTTTGAATTGTACGGTACGGAAAGTGCTGGGTGTGCGGCAGGTGTCCTAACCCAGAGACATGGTGATGCCAGCAGGCCGGTAGCTTACTACAGTGCACAGTTGGACACCGTAGCGCGGCCTCTCCCCACATGCTTGCGAAGTGTTGCAGCGATAGCTTTGCTAGTAAGTAAAAGCTAAGACGTAGTGTTAGGACACAACCTGACCATCCATACACCTCATGCTGTATCAGCCTTACTGAACTCTGCCCAAACCAGACATGTCTCATCCGCGAGGTTTACAAGGTGGGAATTAGCACTAATGGCCCCTGTAAACATCACCATAAAGAGATGCAGCGCACTAAATCCTGCAACTTATCTGCCAAGTGTGCCTGGACAGGCACAAAGGGTGGAGGATGAGAATGATGGTGAAGGAGGATTTAGTGCAGACACTGATACGCATGATTGTATGGAATACCTGAATCAGACTTTCACTGCGACACCTGACATTAGTGACAGCCCATTGGAAGGTGTAGATTTTACCTTTTATACTGACGGTAGTTGCCACAGACAGACGGACTCGGGAGACCTGTGCACTGGATACGCAGTTGTAGATGACAGAGGTATCATAGAAGCTGAACCCCTGGGCCCACCGCACTCAGCACAAGTTGCTGAGCTGGTCGCCCTAACCAGAGCGTGTGAATTGACCAAGGGTAAGTCAGCTAATATATACACAGATTCTAGGTATGCCTTTGGAGTTTGCATGACTTCGGGGCCCTATGGCGCCTCAGAAATTTCATGACGGCAGCTGGCACACCTGTAGCGCATGCGTCCCACATAAAAAGGCTTCTAACAGCGATACAAGAACCAGACAGAGTGGCTGTTATCAAGTGCAAAGCACATACTTACAACCAAGACCCAATTTCACATGGTAACAGCCGGGCAGACAAAGCTGCTAAATCAGCAGCCGGCACCCCCATACAAACAAACATCACATCACTGATGACATTCAACACAATCAACACACAAAAATTAATTGAAATGCAAAATTTGTGTTCTCCACAGGAAAAGGCGGTCTGGAGGTCAAAGGGGTATGGCCAAGAGTCCTCAGGACTCTGGACAGGTGGACACGGTAAGCAAGTGGCCCCCAGAGCATATCTTCCAAGCTTAGCTGAGGCGGCACACGGTCTGACTCATCTGGGTAAAGAGGGTATGTGTAAGCTGGTGAGAGCCTACTGGTGTGCGCCAGGATTCTCTTCTCATGCAGGTAAGAGAGCAATGACATGTCTTACTTGCTTTAGGAAGAATATTGGAAAGTCAATACCAACAGAGCCATCCCATATCCCTCCGACAGACGGACCTTTTCAGGTAATACAAATCGATTTCATACAGTTACCACCCTGTAGGAATTTAAAATATGTGTTAGTCTGTATTGATGTGTTTTCCAATTGGGTAGAAGCGTTCCCTGCTGCCACAAATAGTGCTAAGTTCACTGCAAAGAAAATTGTGCAGGAATTTGTGTGTAGATATGGTATCCCTAGAATAATTGAAAGCGATTTTACATGTGAAGTCTTTCAGGTTATGTGCAAACTGATGGGAATTAATAGCAAGCTGCATACTCCGTTCCGACCACAGGCGAGTGCGAAGGTGGAGAGAGTGAACAGCACTATTAGGAACAAACTGAGCAAACTGATGGCTGAGACTGGATTGTTGTGGCCAGAAGCTTTGCCACTAGTATTGTACAGCATCAGAACCACTCCCAGGTCCCCCCTTAACCTGTCACCCTTTGAGATTCTTTTTGGCCAACAACCCCATGTAATGATACACCCCCAGGATGATTTGAAATGCAATAACGAAGTGACTGTGAAATATTTGGTTAGGATGAGCCAGCAGCTGAGAAATCAAAATAGAAATCTAAAGCTGGTGATTCCTGACCTACCGAACAGTAATTGTCATGACATTGAACCTATTATGTAATGATTAAAAATTTTCTACGCTCAGGTTGCCTCATTGACAGGTGGGAAGGACCGTACCAAGTCTTGCTAACCAGCACGACAGCATTAAAGGTTGCCGAAAGAGAGACTTGGGTCCACTCGTCCCACTGTAAGAAGGTCGCTGACCCGGAGAGAACCCGTGACAAAGAGCAGAGTGTAGAGAACATCGTATCACTGGAGTGTCTGTTCCGGGAAGGTTGAGAGGCAGGACTGTAGAGACGGCACCTGAGCGCGGAGAACAACAAGACCAGAGGCGGTTGTCGCACCAGTTTTTCTTTTTTCTTTTCTCCATCTCCCCCTACCCTCCTTCTCTTCTTCTCTTTCTCCCCTCTTCTTGTCTCCCTTCTCTTCCCTTAACAAGATGGATCTACCCCAAGAGACTGCGTTTCGGGTTTTCCTGTTAATCCTGTTGTTGACCAGGACAGTCTATTTCGGTGAGGGTCCCAGAGATGTCGAGCAAGGATCTGGAATGGGTTCTGATGGCGAGGATGGATTTGTAGAATCTCAAGAGCAACACATTACTCGAGCAAAGGCGAGTGTCAGAAAGCGCTCTGGTAGTCAAGGAGCTCGGTGGCACTGTGAAGGGTTATTGTCTGAGGAAAATTGCATTTGTAGGAATTGTGAGAACATAGTCGAGGATGGGTGCATCCAGAGATGTCAGTCCGGCCTTAATGTCGACATGGACCGTCATCCGTTGAGTGATTACCACTCACTAGTGGGTAAGGTCTCAAACCAGACAGAATGCTGGGTGTGCTCACAAGTACCTCAAGGTCAGAGCAAGTCAGGATTAGTACCATACCCTTTAGCAATAGATGAGGTACTCGAATTACGGGGTGGGAGACCGGTGGACAAGAAATTCAATGTTTCTAGGCCCCCTAGTTTGAAGCTCCACTAGTATCATGTAGATAGATCCTTATTATGTTTCAATATTTCCAATTACCGAAAACCGGGAAATTGGGAAGTGACGTGGAATAACCAGACAATGACCTTTTCACACAGAGCTGATAGGATACCCATAGACTCTGAACTTGTACGCCAAATAGCCAACAGTGGAAGGTATTCCCGGTATAGGTATACTCGAGGAAGCAAGACCATGTGGGTTGGAAAAGTATCACCAGGGTACTGTGCTCATATCATCCAGTCCGATACTTGTACTGGACAGATTGGAGAACTAGGGATTGGGTTTTTTACTTGGAAAGTTTGTAATATGGTAATGTCATATTCTGTCCCCTATGTTCTCCCCGATGATGCCTATTTCATATGTAGAAGGAAGGCGTACAAGTGGCTTGCCCCGAGCTCAGAGGGATTGTGTTATATTGGAGAGTACTGCCAGAGGTCATGACCATAACCCATGATAAGATGAAAGATGTTCACCGCAGTGCTCAGGCTCCTTATACTCATACTCACTATGAACACATCGTCAAGAGACACCTCATAGATAGGACAGAGCATGCAGCATCTGATTTGATCCACGAATCCACCGGGATTCAATTCCTTCTCGCATTAGACATCACCCGTACTGCCAGAGGAATTATAAATTATAGGTATATCCATGCGCTAACGAACTTGATAGATAATATCACTGAGATGTATGACGACACCTTCAGGTATACAGGAAGGGAGTTACAAGCTTACAAGAAGGAATTTATCCAGCACAGGATGGCCCTTAATTATATCACAGCCGTGACGGGTGGGTACTGTGTCACTTTGGCAACTCAATATGGTGTGAAGTGCTGTACGTATATTACAAACAGCACTGACGATCCCACGGAGATTATCGATCAAAAGATGGATGATATCTTGCAGTTGAAGTGGGAGTTCCGGAGGAGACACAACCTTACCCTGACGGCTGTGGGTAATGAGCTGACCGGCTGGGTCTCATGGTTGAACCCACGAAATTGGTTCTCAGGATTAGGAGAGTGGGCTCAAAATGTTATTATGAGTGTAGGGAAGTTTCTCCTTTGTATCCTGGGAGTCGTCATAATTATTGGCTTGATATTTAGGTGTGTTCGAATTCTGACGCGGTGCAAGCACGGCACAAATTTGATGAGTCTAAGGAGCGAGGGCATTGTTATAGCAGCAGATTTAATTTACGACCCATCCATAGAGACAGTGTTATGATAAGGATTGCAAATTAATTCCATGGCCTGTTTCTTTCACCCGTTTTGCTTTTGTCTAACCCTCTGCCCAGATACACCCATCCGGAAAAAGACATCAGCCCTACCCAAGAATGTTTATGTAAATGTTTATGTGAATGTATTTTAGATATGTGTCTTATTTTCATCTCTACAAACTTCAGTTAATGACACACATAGTCGACAGGTGATATCCACATATACTAGCACTCACATATGTTCCCCCTCCATGTATTATCAACTAAATGTGCACCCCATTTGTTGGAACAAAAAGCCAAAAAGAGCTCGGTAGTGTTTGTCGGCCCACTTACAGACCCTTAATACAGGATAAGAAGGATTTAATGTATACTTCGCAATACCTCGAAGCTTATTTAGAACATATACGGCACGATGATACATGCCCCTCAGACATGGATTCATCCATACATGCTTTTTACTATCCCACTAGGTCATACATTTCCTACCTACCACTCTCATCCCGACCATCCAAATCTTCTGTAGATATTGTGTAGATATTTTTCTGTTTAGTGATTAGATAGTGGCAGTTATTGGTGACTGCCAAAGGGTGGACTGTCAAAGTCAAAAAATATTGCAGTACACACATCACATACAAACAACACACAGATGGCCTCCGAGCGTGTACTTGTTCTGCTGTGCGTGCACATATTCGCAATTTGCGTATGGTCGCTCCCACGGTCGTGCGCATCAGCACGTGGTATGGGTATTTACGGTAGAGTTTGTGAATGCATGGAGAGCTATCAAAACACATTACATATTTAATCCAAATAGTGCACAATGTACACATAGTCCCCCTGCACCACACCAGAAAGTAACAACAGTTTAAATGATTCCAGAACAAAGGGATTCACATTTACAGGATAAGAGGGGACAGACTAAGGTTATAAGGTGGTGTTTGGTATCCAGCTGTAGGGTATTTTAAGGGTAACATTCCGGTGTTGGTCTGCGGAAGATCGCATGTTCCTGCGGATAGTTATGTGCAGAAGCAGAATATAGATATAAACTGTATTTACTGTATATTATGTATGCGGCAGGAATCCAGAGGAGACCACCCACAAGAGCAGTTGGGAAAGACATCGCCTACTTTTTCAAATCGACCTAGGACCTCTCCTGTGCTGTAAAAGTGCATTCCTGTGTCCAATGGACAAAGGGATTACAGTATCCATTGTATTGCTATTGGAAGAATTGTATAAATAAAGCCTGCTGCAGCCTGGCCTGGCACAAGACTCACAAAGTTATCTATCAGATGACCGGGGACCGGCCGGGTTGCGCAAGCTTGTCCACTCACGTATGTACATTGACTGTAGCCATTTACTCTGTTCTATTGTAGTATATTATTTGTATTGTAAACCCCCTTTCAGCAATAATCCACTGTGGTGTCGGAACCCAGCGGTAAAATCACAATTGGTGTCGTGTCCTCATTGCCCTGCTAAGGTTTAAAGTGTTTTATCATTGCATTACATTACTGCTAAGGTTTAAAGTGTTTTATCATTGCATTACATTACTGCTAAGGTTTAAAGTGTTTTATCATTGCATTGCATTACTGTAAAGGGTTAAAGTGTATCTCTGGGTGTGCGCGCGCTGTGTGTACTTTGTACCCCCAGCGCGGCATTTGTACGCAAAGTCCGTACAGTGATACAGTGTATAAAGCACGTAGCGTGTGTACTAAGGTTAGCGACCGCAGCGGCTCCATGGTAAAGTGTATTCTAAGTGTGTATAAGGTATAGCTTTCTTTCCTGTAAGATAATCGACATTATCAGATGAGAGTGTTATACTCCCATTATATAAATCCCTAGTGAGGCCACATCTTGAATACTGCACACAATTTTGGGCACCATACTACAAAAATTATATCCTGGAATTAGAAAAGGTTCAGAGGCGGGCGACCAAACTGAGTAAGGGGATTTAGACGCTGGAATACGAGGAAAGGCTTGCTAGGCTAGGCATGTTCACACTGGAAAAGAGGAGATTAAGAGGCTACATGATTAACATTTACAAATATATAAGGGGACAATATACAGAACTTGCGGGGGATTTGTTTTTGATAAGATCAACACAGAGGACACGTGGACACCCACTTAGGTTAGAGGAGAGGAGATTTCGACAACAGAGGTGAAAAGGTTTCTTCACAGTAAGGACAATACATATTTGGAATTCCCTGCCTGAGAGAGTAGTAATGGCAGACTCAGTAAGTACTTTTAAGAATGAGCTAGACAAATTCCTAATGGATAAGGATATACAGGGTTATGGAGGATAGATCACGCACTATAGTTAAAAAAAAAGAGGAATAAACATAATAGCCGACATTTACAGCAGATAAGATTAGTCGTAAAGTAATACAGTGTAGGAGATCACAAATAGGTTGAACTTGATTGAATTGTCTTTTTTCAACCTCATAAACTATGTTACTATGTGTTACTTTCACAGTCTCCCTGAAATGCTTTTTCAAAAGCAGGCAAGTATGGTTTGCACCTATTCTTAAAAGCTAGAGTTTTCATGTTGCAAATTGTGTTTAGTTAGTAGCCGAGTGGCTGCTTCCAGTTGAGCAGAGGTGTGGGGGGAAAAGGGGGGGGGGGGGGTAGAGGGTGCTGATTACCTGGGCCTGGGCTGGCCATTTTTTTTCTAGTTAATTTTTAGTATACCGTTGCGGGCTAGTGAGGGGTTGCTAGGAGGGGAGTCACCAAGCTGTGTAGTATGTGACATTCTCTGTCTTTTCCCATCACTGAGGAGCTATGGTCGCGCGAGATAATGACTAGCAAGTCTCTCTATCTTCAGCTGGCTCCGGATGGCCTCTTCAGCGGGCTCCAGGCAGCAGGCGGGCGGAGTTTAGGAGGGACAACAGGCAGGCAGGCTGGCCTGGGTCACTGTATTGTGGCTCAGCTCACAACTGGTCGCCTTGTCGTGAGCTGTGTGAGTCAGATTGAGAGAAGAGCATCTGACTGTCTTCAACTATACTGAGGCTGTGACTATGGTGCAGCAGCTGCTGAGAACAGTTATTTTATAAATTCTATATAAATATAATACATGCATCCATCCACTCATCACCATTAGTGTGTCTAGTATATATATATATGCAGGGGTTAAAGTAAGCTGGAATGGGGCGGAACGGCGTTCCATCAGTTACATTTGGAGACGGAACACATTTCCGCCTCCTCCAGTTATCCTAACCCGATTCCAGTCCTGCACCGCAGGGAGATGCTGGGCGCCCGCTGAGATTGTGTTACCAGCGGGCGCCCAGCTACCTCCCCACAGCGGCAGCCGGAGGCAGGAGCTCACTACTGAGCTCCAGCTTCCGGCTCAGACAGTATGCGACATGCTATGGAAGAGACGTCATGACATCTCTTTCATAGTTCCAAGGAGCGGGCGCCAGACAGAGGCAGCGGTCGGACGCAGGAGCGGGGCTTGGTGAGTATTGTGTTTATTTATTTTTTGTTATGTGTGAGTGTAAGCGGCGCTTCCACTGGGGGCAAACTACATGGGGGCTTACTACTGAGGGCAAACTACATGGGGGCTAACTACAGGGAGCAAACTACATGTGGGCTAAACTACTGGGGGCAAACTACATGGGGGCTAAACTACTGGGGGCTAAACTACGGGGGGGCTAACTATTGGGGGCTAAACTACTGGGTGCTAACTACTGGAGGCAAACTACATGTGGGCTAACTACTGTGGGCAAACTACTTTGAGTAAACTACATGGGAGCTAAACTACTGGGGGGCTAAATTAAATGGGGGCTAAACTACTGCTGGCTAACTACTAGTGGCAAACTACTGGGTGCTAACTACTGGGGGCAAACAACATGGGGGCTAAACTACAGGGGGCTAACTACTGGGGGGGCAATACTACATGGGGCATAACTACAAGGCTTTACTACTGGGAGCACTGGGAATACTTCAGGAGACATTACTACTGAGGGCATTACTACTAGGGGCACTACTACATAGGGGCATTATTACTAGGGCATTACCATTAGGGGCATTATTACTGGGGGCACTACTAATGAGGGCGTTTTATAGGGGGCACTTCATAAGGGGCATCACTCCTGGGGACATAAGGGGCCCCAATACTATGGGCTCTACATGAGGGGCACTACTACTATGGGCTCCACATAAGGGGCACTACCACTACAGTGAACATTGCATAAGGGGCATTACTACAGAGGGCATTGTATAAGGGGCGTTACTGCTGTGGGCATTATGTGTATGTATGTATGTATGTATGTATCTATCTATCTATCTATCTATCTATCTATCTATCTATCTATCTATCTATCTATTTATTTATTTATCAATTTATCTTTCTATCCATCTACAATGTATACAAGTCCAGCACAAAAAATGGCACCCAGGGACCACAAAAGTATAAAAAAAATATGTGTATTAGAAACCAGCGTCACATTTTGGGGCGATCAGCCTCTTCGTCAGGGTTACACACCTACATTTTATATATATATATATATATATATATATACTGTATATATATATATATATATATATATATATACTGTATATATATATACATATAAACATAAAGAATATAGAAGAAGTTGTGATTGGCACTCTGTCCCAAATGCTGAAAAACTGACTGGGTGCCCTTATATAGATGACAGGTAGTGTAAGCAGAAATTCCGTGGCATTCACAGGACTTACTAATGTAACAATAAATTCCAGTGATGACCACCAACGTGCAAGTCAACGTTTCAGTTTATTCAACTTTCATCAGGACGACAGTTGTTACATTAGTAAGTCCTGAGAGCGCCGCGGTGCGGTATTTCCGCATATTCTTTTTATATGCTATGTGTTTATGTATAGATAGATAGGTAAATAGCATGGTAACAACTGGTGCGCACAACACCCCCCCGTGCCGGAGGGAGGCTTCCCGGAAATGGGGCGTGACCTAACAGAAGTGGGTGTGACCTCGTTGGGGGTCTCCATTCCGTTGCTCCGGGGGGTCGCGTCCAGCATTCCAGGAGACGCTGGCTGCCCCTGGTAATGTGCCAACCGGCTCTTCATGTATAGCACACTGCAGCACTCGGCTCCTATCACTGCAGAAGAACTGCCACTTTGGTGTCACCCCTTCTTGTGACGCCACTGCTTGCACGCTATAGCACATCCTTTACCCCAAAAAACTTTTACAAAATGATGGGGTCTTGGGGGATACGCTCTGCAACCGGGTGTGGTATTGAAGGTCGACAGTAACTAGGTCGACAATGTCTAGGTCGACCACTATTGGTCGACATTAACTAGGTCGACAGGGTGTCTAGGTCGACAGGGTCTTTAGGTCAACATGTTCTAGGTCGACAGGTGAAAAGGTAGACGTGAGTTTTTTATGTTATTTTGGTGTCGTTTTCTTGATAGAGTGACCGGGAACCCCAATTAGTGCACCGCGTCCCCTCTCATGTCTCGCTTCGCTCGCCATGCTTCGGGCATGGTGCCTCCGCTCCGCTACCGCTTCGCTCGGCACAGATTACCGTTCCAATCGTAGTCCACGTGGAACGTTAAGTATGAAAAGGTTCAAAAAAAGAAAAAAAATTGGGAAAAACTCATGTCGACCTTTTGACCTGTCGACATAGAATATGTCGACCTAAAGACCCTGTCGACCTAGACACTCTGTCGACCTAGTTACTGTCGACCAATAGTGGTCGACCTAGACATTGTCGACCTAGTTACTGTCGACTTAGAGATGCACTGCAGTCAATAGGATCCTGCCCTGTCTCCCTCACTGGAGTATTTATAATGGGTGCAGTGTGTGTGGTGCACACAGGCCCCGGGATCCAGGGGGCCCCACACTGCACACCCAGCATCTATTATTTTTCATGCTTACCCTCCATAGTCCCACGATGCAGCAGCAGCGCTGTAGAAGTCACTGGGAAAATGGTGCAGCGCTTTAGACCCTGGGACAGCGCTAGGGTCCCCTAGGGACTCTAGTGTCCAGAGTAACAGTGCTGCCAGCTAGAGTGCTGCCAGCAAGAGTGCTGCCTCTGTTCTCCCGATCCAATAGTCGGTGGAAATAACCTCTGCTGCATATGGCTGCCGGAGACCTGGCTCACAGGCAGGAGCAGACACTGCAAAGCAGCAGCCAGAGACTTTGGACACGAGATAGAGGGGAAACAAAGAACAAGTCCCCCAATTCCAGCTGTATGCTGTCCCTGTTACATCCCCAGCATATCGGAGGAGTCTTCCATATTTGTGAAAGACAACTCCGGGAATCTGACACTGCACATGCGCACAGATGGGCTAATTCAGACCTGGTCGCTGCCAGGCTCGGACTGGCCCACAGGGATACAGGGGAAACCACCGGTAGGCCCCTCTGCTTGGGGGGCCCTCCTCCTCTAGGGATCAGGTTCTAGACTGTGCACTTGAATGATATATTATACATATGTTACCTTATACTGCACAGGATTATGATGTATTCTCTACAGTACATTGTTGTCATTAATCTGGCACATTATCATGCATGCACTAGCATTAATTACTATATAAATTATCAAGGAGTCCAGACCAGGTAATCTATAATGGTCAGCCAAACATCTGTGGTGGCTGGCCACACCCCCTTTGGAGGCTGGCCACACCTCTAATCATGGGCCCCTATCACTGCATACCCCCGGTGGGCCCTTCATGCTCCAGTCCGACACTGGTCGCTGCTGTGCGTTTTCTCAGCCCTGCGATCGCCTCTGCCTGATTGACAGGGAGAGGCGGTCGCTGGGCGGGAGGGGGGGGGGGGGGCGGCGGCGCATGGATGCCGTTTAGGGGGCACAGTCCGGGCGACACATGCAGCCGCTGCGACCCAAGCAGCGACGAGTAGCTCCCTGACAGCATGCAGGAGCTGCGCTGGCTGGGAGCTACTCTTCCAGTACAAAAGCATCACCGCTGTGTGATGCTTTTGTACTTGTACGATGGGGTAGGGCCTGACATGCGGGGCGGACTAGCCCTGTGCTGGGCGTCCCCCCGCATGTCAGGGAAGCTGATCATAGATGTGCTAAATTTAGCACATCTACGATCAGGCCTGAATTACCCCCAGTGTTAGATTCTGGAGCTGGTCGAAGGAGCTTGGAGCTGGCAGCCCTGACGCAGACTACTCCTTTGCTTCTCAGCTGTATTGTGTACTGAGAATTGTGGTACTAATTGTTACCTGTGCTCTGTTTAGTTTTTCTGTTACTGTAATGTTATTTTTTGTACCCTGTATTGACGGCGCCGCAAAACACTTGTGGCACCTTATAAATAAAACATAATAATAATAATAATAATAATAATAATAATAATAATAATAATAATAACAATAACAAGCATATTTGCTGTTTCTAAGTAGCTCTATTAGTATTTATCCCAGGCACCACTGACGCCTATTTCGCTCTGATGGGTTTCTCAAAGCATGTGACTCCCAGCCATCCATACTCTTATAAATCTGCCAAGACCTATCAAGGTTTGGATCCTGGAGGTCAGTCCATAATTGGTTTTAATTAATTAAATATTCATGACATGCTCTGTCAGCCAAAACGAGTCAACTTATTGAGACTGTGTTTATTCAGAAATACAAAATAATGTATGCTTTTTATTCCTTTCAGTTTTTGAAATGTGTGTTTATTATTGTATATAAGAAAAATGCATAAAGCGATTGTTTAACCACATATATTCTATGTGTATTTTACATTGACAGCGGAGAATAAAGTGATTGAAGGTATATCGCTCACTGTGTAATATAAGTGTGAGCCTGGATAAATACTGATAGAGCTACCTGTAATCAGCATATACTGTAGTTTTATTATTACCAATTATATGTTAATCCATGCAGATAGTCAGGAATACACTAACATATATTCTATTTAGTGTGATTGTGTTAATCTGTTTTTTTTTTATATGTATGATATTTGTATTTTTATGGCACAACTCGGGATGGTTATCCTAACCCTTATTTTCATATATTTCACTGTTTTTAATAAAAAATACATACAGGGCCAGATTAACAATGGGGCGGAGGGAGCTCCAGCTCCAGGCGTCCCCTTAAAAATAGGTCCATCATCTTGGCAACATGATGGTCAAAAGCCACGAGCTGGCCACATGGTCAGCCACAAATCAGCGCTATTAAGATTGTATTTATATGTTTCTTACTATATTATGCAATTTGTTTATATTTTTACATATTTAGGGAGACATTGGAGCTGATAGTGTATGGGGTATACACGCCCACATGGCTCTGGCCCCACCCATACCACACTGCTCACACCTCCCCCATTTCTCACAATAGGCCCTTGAATATTTTCAGCTCCAGGCCCATGTGGCCCTTAATCCAGCCCTGAATACATACAGTTCTTTCTTTTGAAATAATGTAATCAAAGTTAAGTATTAATACACAAGGTGGTTATTCAGATTTGTTAGCAAACCAAAGAAGTATGCAATTGGGCAAAATCAAGTTGCACTACCGGTTGGGCAGATGTAACATGTGCAGAGAGAGTTAGATTTGGGTGGGTTATATTGTTTCTGTGCAGGGTAAATACTGGCTGCTTTATTTTGACTCTGCAATTGAAATTTAAGTTTGAACACACCCCACCCATATCCAGTGTTTCTAGTGGTGATCGCACGTGGCGCCCGCCGCTGCACTTCTCTGCTTCCTCTCCTCCCTCTTCCTGAGTACTCCGCTCGGGGGGACGGAGTTTTGCGGAATGACTCAGTTGCATCGTGCCGTTATGATGCAAACGCATCATTCTGCGAAACTCTGTCGTCCCCCCTCCCTGTGGAGTACTCGGGAAGAGGGAGGAGGGGGAGCAGGGGAAGCAGCATAAGTATACTTTTTACACTACTAGGAAGGAGGGGAAGCAGCAGCATAGTAGTGCTGGCAGGCGCAAGTATACACTACTAGCAACAAGCATTACCCTTGGCAACGAGCATGGATCCCAGAGCATGAAATCCCTAGCAATAAGCATTACCCTTGGCAACGAGCATGGATCCCAGAGCATGAAATCCCTAGCAATGAGCATTACCCTTGGCAACAAGCATGCATCCCAGAGCATGAAACCCTTAGAAATGAGCATTACCCTTGGCAACGAGCATGCTTCCCAGAGCATGAAATCCCTGGCAATGAGCATGACATCCAGCACATGACACACCTGGCAGTGAGCAGGTAATTTAAAAGTAATTAGAAGCTTTACTGTAGGGCATAATGTATCACGGGCATTGTGGTGTGTGGCATAATATGGTGCAGGGGGCATAATATGGTGCAAGGGGCATTACTGTGTGGGCTTAATATGGTGATTTTTTTTCCCCCCTGTGGTGGCCGAGGTCTGTTGTTGCAGAATCGAAAACTGGGGTGTAAGGTAGTCTTTTCGTGTGAGGCCATGTCCATTTTAGTGAGACCATGCCGATTTTAGCAAGGCCACACCCCCTCACCGGAAGAGATATTTTGGGGGGGGAACATTTGGAATGTCTATGGGGGGGAGATGCACATTTTTTACTGTTCACACTGGGAGCCAAATTATCTTGAAACGGCCCTGCCCATATCTACAGTAACTCTCTGTGCATGTTACATCTGCCCCACCTGCAGTGCAACATGGTTTTTCACAGTTACTTTTTTGTTTGTTTGTTTGATAACAAACCTGAATAAGACCCTATACCCCAGTGAGTGAGTCCACAACAACTGTTTACTTTTCCTTTGTACATGGCTTCAACATGCACATGGGTTGGAACCCAGAACAGTCCAACAGGAGTAGTGACACTATTGGAGAGATTTATTATACTTTCTATAGAGGACAAGTGGAGGCGTTGCCCATAACAGCCAACCAGTTTCTAGCTATTATTTTTTAGAAAGTACTAGATAAATGATAGCTACTGTAGAATATGGACAACACGTGCACCCTTCTTCTTTACAAGGTTTGATAAATCTACCCAGGGGCGTAAGTTCATTCTAGTCGCCCTGGAGGCAAGTTGGAGTTCGGTGCCCCCCCCACCCCCCTGCCCTTTAAAAAAAACAAATATTGTGTAATATCTATCTATCTATCTATATACACACACACACACACACACACACACACACACACACACACACACACACACACACACACACACACACACACACACACACACGACTACTGGAGCCCACAGTGAATTTGCAGGTCTCCAACTATGCTGTGTGACAATTCCGGTGGGAAACAGTCAGACATAAGATTCCGCAATCTGCAGAATGCAGACTCAGCATTTACCGATGGGTCCAAGGGCGTAGCTATCATAGGTGCAGGGAGTGCAGCTGCTATGGGACCCAGAGCTGAGAGGGGCCCAGCTTCCCTGTCAAAGTTACATGTGTTATATACATTTTCAACCATTGGGTGGTACATAGGGGCCCTTACAAACGTCTGTCATTCGTCCTACAATATATCTAGTTACACCCCTGGACCTGCTCATTCTACTGTGGTATAAAATGAACTGGAGGGTATTATAATGTTACATGCAGTATTATGAACTGGGGCACTGTATTGAAGCACAATATAAAGTGGAGGCACCATAGTGTTGCATAATATGAACTGGGGGCTCTTTAATGTGGAATAATATGATGTGAATTAGGGGTACTGTATTGCATAATGTGTACTGGCAGCCCTACAATGTGACATACTATGGTCTATAAAATAAACAAGGGCAGTTCTATGGGGGATAACATTAACTAAGGCACTACTATAGTTCAGTAAGTAAACAAGGACACTATTATGGTGCACACAATGAAAACTGCTGCAGAGAGGTGTTTCTAGAAGCATTGGGACAAGGGCCCCTTAAAAAAATGTTGCTATGGGGCCCACAAATTTCTGGCTATGCCCCTGGATGTGTCCCATCTCACAGTGAAGCAGCAGCAATGGGTGCACCATCGTTTGCTGCAGCACAGGCTGAGCGGTACCAGGCAGGAGTCATTTTGTCCCCTATTGCAGATGTTTGCATGGCTCCTGGGATAGAGCCAATTAGCTATGCAGCAGGAGCCGCAGAGCTCCAATGGAAGAGCAGCATTCACACTTGGATCCCGCTGTGAACCACACAGGTACTGCTGTACATGCAGGTGCCCCTTCAGGGCTTGGAGCCCGGAGGCAGGCGCCTCCATTGCCTCTGAGAGTTACACCCCTGAATCTACCCCCTAGTCAGCATGGTCTTAAAGTAACAGATAGAGATAACTCAGTAACATACTGTATGCTCTTTATATTGACCAGAGATTCTCAAACTGTGTGCCCTCTGTGTACTTGCAAGTGTGCCTCTGGTGTTGGTCCAGGACCAATTTCAATTATTTACAGTCAATGCAATAGACTAAACCAGTGCTTGTGGCTTCCAATTATAAAATATATGGACAAACAGAAGTGAATCCTGTCCTTCATCACATAAATGAACCTAAGGGTAACATACAATTTACTTCATTTAATATTTATTTCTGAATTTCTCAATAAGAAACTTTTGGCCTAGGGGTGAAGTAAAAAAATTTTTTATAGTCTAGGGCGCCGTAACTCAAGAAAGTTTGGGAACCACTGATATAGACCATGAGTCATATGTAATAGGGTCCGAGTTTGCCGAAGGTGCGGGATGCCACCCAGTCTTGGACTTTTTTAAAGTGGCAATTATTTACAAGGCTAAACAATGCTTTGTATATGAGTGGCACTTTAAAAAAAAAAATCCGAGATCATCCGGCATCCCGCACATATACGGCAAACTAGAACCCTATTACATATGCCCCCATATCTGTCCCTACCATAAATTAAATTACTAGTAGAAATCTTAACCAGTATTAGGTGGAGGTTTTAGCAAGGCAGCCAGTCTGGTAGAGGGGTTGACTGAGTCACCTCAGTGTCTGCCTGACCGCTTCTCTGCCCCTCTCCAACCTGCTTTGCCCCCACTCTGCCTCATCACCCTCCTACACTTGCCACTTGCTCAGTCCTGTGTCCTCTTGCTCAGTCCTGCATCACTCCACACTCAGTCCCATGCCCCATGCTCTGTCCTGCCGCATACCTCTATGCAGGGCTGCCAAGAGAAATCCTGGGCCCTGGTACAGCAACTTCCTGGGCCCTCCCTTGGAGGGTGTGTGGCCACAGCACGTTGGGGTGGTGACTGCAGCTCTTTGGGGGCATTTCCAGGGCAAGTGGGGCTGACTAGGCCCAGGCACTTTTCAGGGTGTGTGGCCTATTACCAGGAGACGTGACGATGCACCTTTAGAGAAAAACACAGAAACATTTTAAATGCCTCCCTGGCCACATTGCAGTTCAGCACACATCAGAGTGTGCTGGGCTGCTGAGAAGACCTGCAGCTGCTGCTGCCAGGTACGGGGGAGGGTAGGAGGGGACCAGGGCCACCATTGGGCCGCTCCATCAGACCAGGGCCCGGGAAATGAGTACCCTCTCCCCCCTCTCTCGGTAGCACTGCCTCTATGTTGTAATGCCCAGCCCCGCTCAATCCCCTTCTGCTCTCCTGGCTCCAGCTAGGCTAAGGTCTGATCCTTCTCAATAGCAGTGGGAGCCACTGGGCTACGTGCATGTTAGAGATAGGACAGACTGTAGGAAATTATTATACAGATATTTAACAGCAAGAGGTGACCTTAACCTTAGTAGCAATTCCATATATTGAATTTCAACCAAAATGTAAACATTCAATAGCCAGTAAAACTGGGGAATCTAAATTAGGGATTCTTATTCACACATACTTATCTATTCAATGCCTGTCGGATCCTCTCTGACAGAGATGTTTTTGACCGTTTTCGACAATGCTGATGTAACTTTTTTTAAAGCCAGATTGACATTGTAAAAAACGGGCCAAAAAACTGTCAGAATTGCTCGCAAATCCGACAGAAAACATGAATACGCGGCTAATCCACCGATCCACGTGTTTTCCTACAAGTCGGATTTTTTAAAAAGTCGGAAAAACGTCACTATAATTGAAAAGGTCGGAACCAAATTTGACTTAAAAAAGTCAGAAAGTGACGTTTTTCCGACTTTTTAAAAAAAGTAATTGAATAGACCCCATAGAGCTATACCCTAAAGAGTTCCACCTGTGGAATATGCTAATACTGCCTAGCTAGACATAGAAATATAGAATTTGATGGCAATAAGAACCACTTGGCCCATATAGGCTGCCCTAAACACATGCACTCACACAAAATGGTTAGTTTTTTGCCGGCAGCCAGTTAACCTACTAGTATATTTTTGGATTGTGAGAGGAGACCATAGTACCCAATGGAAAGCCACACAAGCACAGAGAAATCATACAAACTCCACAAAGTCTCAATGTGGGAATCAAACCAATCAACTCAGTGCTGTGAGGCAGTAATGCTAACCATTACACCATCCATACTGGCAACAAAATGCTACTGAACGTGGGACTCTCTTTTTGCATAGATCCCACCTAATAATTAGAGATGAGCGGGTTCGGTTCCTCGAGATCCGAACCCCCCCGAACTTCACCCATTTTACACGGTTCCGAGGCAGCCTCGGATCTTCCCGCCTTGCTCGGTTAACCAGAACGAGGCCGAACGTCATCATCCCGCTGTCGGATTCTCGCGAGATTCGTATTCTATATAAGGAGCCGCGCGTCGCCGCCATTTTCACTTGTGCTTTGGAGATTGAACGGAGAGGACGTGGCAGCGTTCTCTCCCTGAAAAAGCTCCATATCTGTGCTCAGTGTGCTGAAAATATCTGTGCTCAGTGTGCTGAAAATATCTGTGCTCAGTGTGCTGAAAATAATCTGTGCTCAGTGTGCTGAAAATATCTACGTTCTCTGCCTGAAAACGCTCCATATCTTTGCTCAGTGTGCTTCAAATATCTGATCAGTGTGCTGCATTGTGGGGACTGGGGACCACCAGTATATAATATATACTTTTCTATAGCTTCTATACTGCTTGTCAGGACACATGGTCACAGTTACACCACTCTGTACTGATATATACAATAATATATATACTTTTCTATAGCTTCTATACTGCTTGTCAGGACACATGTGTCACAGTTACACCACTCTGTACTGATATACAGTAATATTACATATACTTTTCTATAGCTTCTATACTGCTTGTCAGGACACAGGTGTCACAGTTACACCGCTCTGTACTGATATACAGTAATATTACATATACTTTTCTATAGCTTCTATACTGCTTGTCAGGACACACATGTGTAACAGTTACACCGCTCTGTACTACTACTGATATACAGTAATATATATACTTTTCTATAGCTTCTATACTGCTTGTCAGGACACATGGGTCACAGTTACACTGCTCTGTCTGTACTGATATATACAATAATATATATACTTTTCTTATTTTCTATAGCTACTATACTGCTTGTCAGGACACATGTGTCACAGTTACACCGCTCTGTCTGTACTGATATATACAATAATATATATACTTTTCTATAGCTTCTAGTATTACAGTGCAGCATTTTGGTGACTAACAGTATATAGTTGTACAGTATGCCATTGCTGTATCTTGCAGCTCTGTGTCACTACAAGTATCCATCCATTCCATTTTCTTCCAGTGATTTGGACCAATAATACCATTGATTAGAACGAATAATTCCAGTTATTTTGTCATTTTCTTCCAGTGATTTGGACCAATAATACCATTGATTAGAATGAATAATTCCAGTGATTTTGTCATTTTCTTCCAGTGATTTGGACCAATAATACCATTGATTAGAACGAATAATTCCAGTGATTTTGTCATTTTCTTCCAGTGATTTGGACCAATAATACCATTGATTAGAACGAATAATTTCTGTGATATTGAGGTGTTTGTGTTGCTTAGCTTTCCAGCGACCACAGTGCACCTCTTTTTCTCTTTTCTTTGCATCATGTGCTGTTTGGGGCCAATTTTTTTAAGTGCCATCCTGTCTGACACTGCAGTGCCACTCCTAGATGGGCCAGGTGTTTGTGCCGCCCTCTTGGGTCGCTTTGGTTAGTCATTCAGCGACCTCGGTGCAAATTTTAGGACTAAAAATAGTATGTGAGGTGTTCAGAATAGACTGGAAATGAGTGGAAATTGTGGCTATTGAGGTTAATAATACTATAGGATCAAAATTACCCCCAAATTCTATGATTTAAGCTGTTTTTGAGGGTTTTTTGAAAGAAAAACACCCGAATCCAAAACACACCCAAATCCGACAAAACATTTTCAGGGAGGTTTTGCCAAAACGCGTCCGAATCCAAAACACGGCCGCGAAACCGAATCCAAAACCAAAACACAAAACACAAAAAATGTCCGGTTCACATCTCTACTAATAATACAACATATAAGAATACACACTGTCACTGTACAATACATATTGTGATACAAATCCAATGAGAGGAGAAATCCAACGGAATTAACCTTTATTTAGGACACATCTGGCATTCACCGCAATGGGCTGGGATTGTGCCTCTGGTTTATGATGTGTACAGTTCAGTACCATACTCCCAGTCTGACAGAAGCAACTCAACCTTTCATCAGCCCTGAGAATCGTCAATACATTATTAAAGACACTGAATATGGTAGTGAGTGCTAGAAACCCCTGCTGCATATATAAGGACAGAGCACTACTGCTGAAAATACATTAGGTGTATTGAGAATTAGCTACATTTCAACTGAATGAGACAGAATTTCCATCAATATTTATGCCATCCAGTTCCTTTGTGTTGTGCATGTGTGCCAATTTATGTGTTATGTATTTGTATTTGTGTGTCAAGTTGGTGGTGAGCACAGCTGAGCAAAATGTAACATTTTCCTCTTCTGCTAAGAAGAGCTGTGCATAAAGAGATGAGAGAGCCCATGTGCAGGATCCGTGTGGGCCCCCTCCACTCTGGTGCGCAGTAGAATCTGGCTTCGTGCCAGAGCTATTGTGCCTGATCAGGTCTCCAGGAACATGGCATCCGTGCCCTGTTTCCCAGGGACTTCTCTACTCTGCATGCACAAATGACAGAGAAAATGGCCGCTGAGCCATTTTCCGTGTGATTTCTGCTGCTCTGCAGTACCGGGTAGCTGACTGACATGGCGGAGAGAAAAGTATTACAATATATGGATGCAGGGTATGCTCTGTGGACCCCAGCACACTCTGCACCCATTATAGATATGCCATTACCTGGTCTTGACCCTGATTCTAAACACAAATGCAATCTCTTGACATTTCACGCTATGGCCAAGTATTCCTTTTCCGCTAGTATTGACTCTAAAGTATCCTTTCAGTCAGTGTATTTGTCCACTATACATCATGGATAATAAATCAGTCGAGGGTTTGGCAAGTGTGTTGTAATGGGGCAAAATATTTGGTGATCTTGGCCCATTCCCAGGAATGTCTGCACCTCTTTTTGATTGGTGGGACAGGGCTATTAAATGTCATAAATTTTATTTGTTACCAGCTGAATTCTGCCTCCACCAACACAATGCCCCAAATACAATACCTCTGCCATCCATATTTGACATTTGTCTGACAGGGTAGTCAAACTAGAGATGAGCGGGTTCGGTTCCTCGGAATCCGAACCCGCCCGAACTTCATGTTTTTTACCACGGGTCCGAGCGACTCGGATCTTCCCGCCTTGCTCGGTTAACCCGAGCGCGCCCGAACGTCATCATCACGCTGTCGGATTCTCGCGAGGCTCGGATTCTATCGCGAGACTCGGATTCTATATAAGGAGCCGCGCGTCGCCGCCATTTTTCACACGTGCATTGAGATTCATAGGGAGAGGACGTGTCTGGCGTCCTCTCCGTTTATAGAGATTCGAGAAGAGAGTGAGACAGAGAGAGACACAGTAGTAATTTGGGGAGCATTAGGAGGAGTACTACTACTACTAGTACTTGCTGAAGTGATAGAGAGAGATAGTGTGACTGTATTATCTGACTTGTGGGGGAGACACTGACAGTGGGGAGCAGTTAGAGTCTGAGAGCAGGACTCAGGACTCAGGAGTACATATAACGTACAGTGCACACTTTTGCTGCCAGAGTGCCAGCCACACTGCCATTGTTTGTGACCACACTGACCACCAGTATAATATATATTGTGATTGTCTGCTTAGGACTCAGGAGTACTGCAAGTTGCTGATAGTGTGACCAGTGACCTGACCACCAGTTTAATAAATCACCACCAGTTTATGAGTTTAATATATATTATATATATATATATATATATATATAATTGTATATAATATATATATAATATTGTATACCACCTAGCACCTACCCGTGTTTTTTCTTTTTTTTCTTTCTTCTTTATACATACTACTATAGTAGCTTACTGTAGCAGTCTGCGGTGCTGCTGAGCTGACAGTGTCCAGCAGGTCCGTCATCAGTCATTACATAATAAATATATAATATATACCTGTCCGGCTGCAGTACTAGTGATATTATATATACATATATATTGATTTCATCTCATTATCATCCAGTCTATATTAGCAGCAGACACAGTACGTTAGTCCACGGCTGTAGCTACCTCTGTGTAGGCACTCGGCAGTCCATCCATAATTGTATACCACCTACCCGTGGTTGTTGTTTTTTTCTTTCTTCTTTATACATACTACTATAGTAGCTTACTGTAGCAGTCTGCGGTGCTGCTGAGCTGACAGTGTCCAGCAGGTCCGTCATCAGTCATTACATAATAAATATATAATATATACCTGTCCGGCTGCAGTACTAGTGATATTATATATACATATATATTGATTTCATCTCATTATCATCCAGTCTATATTAGCAGCAGACACAGTACGTTAGTCCACGGCTGTAGCTACCTCTGTGTCGGCACTCGGCAGTCCATCCATAATTGTATACCACCTACCCGTGGTTGTTGTTTTTTTCTTTCTTCTTTATACATACTACTATAGTAGCTTACTGTAGCAGTCTGCGGTGCTGCTGAGCTGACAGTGTCCAGCAGGTCCGTCATCAGTCATTACATAATAAATATATAATATATACCTGTCCGGCTGCAGTACTAGTGATATTATATATACATATATATTGATTTCATCTCATTATCATCCAGTCTATATTAGCAGCAGACACAGTACGGTAGTCCACGGCTGTAGCTACCTCTGTGTCGGCACTCGGCAGTCCATCCATAATTGTATACCACCTACCCGTGGTTGTTGTTTTTTTCTTTCTTCTTTATACATACTACTATAGTAGCTTACTGTAGCAGTCTGCGGTGCTGCTGAGCTGACAGTGTCCAGCAGGTCCGTCATCAGTCATTACATAATAAATATATAATATATACCTGTCCGGCTGCAGTACTAGTGATATTATATATACATATATATTGATTTCATCTCATTATCATCCAGTCTATATTAGCAGCAGACACAGTACGTTAGTCCACGGCTGTAGCTACCTCTGTGTCGGCACTCGGCAGTCCATCCATAATTGTATACCACCTACCCGTGGTTGTTGTTTTTTTCTTTCTTCTTTATACATACTACTATAGTAGCTTACTGTAGCAGTCTGCGGTGCTGCTGAGCTGACAGTGTCCAGCAGGTCCGTCATCAGTCATTACATAATAAATATATAATATATACCTGTCCGGCTGCAGTACTAGTGATATTATATATACATATATATTGATTTCATCTCATTATCATCCAGTCTATATTAGCAGCAGACACAGTACGGTAGTCCACGGCTGTAGCTACCTCTGTGTCGGCACTCGGCAGTCCATCCATAATTGTATACAACCTACCCGTGGTTGTTGTTTTTTTCTTTCTTCTTTATACATACTACTATAGTAGCTTACTGTAGCAGTCTGCGGTGCTGCTGAGCTGACAGTGTCCAGCAGGTCCGTCATCAGTCATTACATAATAAATATATAATATATACCTGTCCGGCTGCAGTACTAGTGATATTATATATACATATATATTGATTTCATCTCATTATCATCCAGTCTATATTAGCAGCAGACACAGTACGGTAGTCCACGGCTGTAGCTACCTCTGTGTCGGCACTCGGCAGTCCATCCATAATTGTATACCACCTACCCGTGGTTGTTGTTTTTTTCTTTCTTCTTTATACATACTACTATAGTAGCTTACTGTAGCAGTCTGCGGTGCTGCTGAGCTGACAGTGTCCAGCAGGTCCGTCATCAGTCATTACATAATAAATATATAATATATACCTGTCCGGCTGCAGTACTAGTGATATTATATATACATATATATTGATTTCATCTCATTATCATCCAGTCTATATTAGCAGCAGACACAGTACGTTAGTCCACGGCTGTAGCTACCTCTGTGTCGGCACTCGGCAGTCCATCCATAATTGTATACCACCTACCCGTGGTTGTTGTTTTTTTCTTTCTTCTTTATACATACTACTATAGTAGCTTACTGTAGCAGTCTGCGGTGCTGCTGAGCTGACAGTGTCCAGCAGGTCCGTCATCAGTCATTACATAATAAATATATAATATATACCTGTCCGGCTGCAGTACTAGTGATATTATATATACATATATATTGATTTCATCTCATTATCATCCAGTCTATATTAGCAGCAGACACAGTACGTTAGTCCACGGCTGTAGCTACCTCTGTGTCGGCACTCGGCAGTCCATCCATAATTGTATACCACCTACCCGTGGTTGTTGTTTTTTTCTTTCTTCTTTATACATACTACTATAGTAGCTTACTGTAGCAGTCTGCGGTGCTGCTGAGCTGACAGTGTCCAGCAGGTCCGTCATCAGTCATTACATAATAAATATATAATATATACCTGTCCGGCTGCAGTACTAGTGATATTATATATACATATATATTGATTTCATCTCATTATCATCCAGTCTATATTAGCAGCAGACACAGTACGGTAGTCCACGGCTGTAGCTACCTCTGTGTCGGCACTCGGCAGTCCATCCATAATTGTATACCACCTACCCGTGGTTGTTGTTTTTTTTTTCTTCTTTATACATACTACTATAGTAGCTTACTGTAGCAGTCTGCGGTGCTGCTGAGCTGACAGTGTCCAGCAGGTCCGTCATCAGTCATTACATAATAAATATATAATATATACCTGTCCGGCTGCAGTACTAGTGATATTATATATACATATATATTGATTTCATCTCATTATCATCCAGTCTATATTAGCAGCAGACACAGTACGTTAGTCCACGGCTGTAGCTACCTCTGTGTCGGCACTCGGCAGTCCAACCATAATTGTATACCACCTACCCGTGGTTGTTGTTTTTTTCTTTCTTCTTTATACATACTACTATAGTAGCTTACTGTAGCAGTCTGCGGTGCTGCTGAGCTGACAGTGTCCAGCAGGTCCGTCATCAGTCATTACATAATAAATATATATTATATACCTGTCCGGCTGCAGTACTAGTGATATTATATATACATATATATTGATTTCATCTCATTATCATCCAGTCTATATTAGCAGCAGACACAGTACGTTAGTCCACGGCTGTAGCTACCTCTGTGTCGGCACTCGGCAGTCCATCCATAATTGTATACCACCTACCCGTGGTTGTTGTTTTTTTCTTTCTTCTTTATACATACTACTATAGTAGCTTACTGTAGCAGTCTGCGGTGCTGCTGAGCTGACAGTGTCCAGCAGGTCCGTCATCAGTCATTACATAATAAATATATAATATATACCTGTCCGGCTGCAGTACTAGTGATATTATATATACATATATATTGATTTCATCTCATTATCATCCAGTCTATATTAGCAGCAGACACAGTACGTTAGTCCACGGCTGTAGCTACCTCTGTGTCGGCACTCGGCAGTCCATCCATAATTGTATACCACCTACCCGTGGTTGTTGTTTTTTTCTTTCTTCTTTATACATACTACTATAGTAGCTTACTGTAGCAGTCTGCGGTGCTGCTGAGCTGACAGTGTCCAGCAGGTCCGTCATCAGTCATTACATAATAAATATATAATATATACCTGTCCGGCTGCAGTACTAGTGATATTATATATACATATATATTGATTTCATCTCATTATCATCCAGTCTATATTAGCAGCAGACACAGTACGGTAGTCCACGGCTGTAGCTACCTCTGTGTCGGCACTCGGCAGTCCATCCATAATTGTATACCACCTACCCGTGGTTGTTGTTTTTTTCTTTCTTCTTTATACATACTACTATAGTAGCTTACTGTAGCAGTCTGCGGTGCTGCTGAGCTGACAGTGTCCAGCAGGTCCGTCATCAGTCATTACATAATAAATATATAATATATACCTGTCCGGCTGCAGTACTAGTGATATTATATATACATATATATTGATTTCATCTCATTATCATCCAGTCTATATTAGCAGCAGACACAGTACGGTAGTCCACGGCTGTAGCTACCTCTGTGTCGGCACTCGGCAGTCCATCCATAATTGTATACCACCTACCCGTGGTAGTTGTTTTTTTCTTTCTTCTTTATACATACTACTATAGTAGCTTACTGTAGCAGTCTGCGGTGCTGCTGAGCTGACAGTGTCCAGCAGGTCCGTCATCAGTCATTACATAATAAATATATAATATATACCTGTCCGGCTGCAGTACTAGTGATATTATATATACATATATATTGATTTCATCTCATTATCATCCAGTCTATATTATCAGCAGACACAGTACGTTAGTCCACGGCTGTAGCTACCTCTGTGTCGGCACTCGGCAGTCCATCCATAAGTATACTAGTATCCATCCATCACCATTGTTTACCTGAGGTGCCTTTTAGTTGTCCCTATTAAAATATGGAGAACAAAAATGTTGAGGTTCCAAAATTAGGGAAAGATCAAGATCCACTTCCACCTCGTGCTGAAGCTGCTGCCACTAGTCATGGCCGAGACGATGAAATGCCAGCAACGTCGTCTGCCAAGGCCGATGCCCAATGTCATAGTACAGAGCATGTAAAATCCAAAACACCAAATATCAGTAAAAAAAGGACTCCAAAACCTAAAATAAAATTGTCGGAGGAGAAGCGTAAACTTGCCAATATGCCATTTACCACACGGAGTGGCAAGGAACGGCTGAGGCCCTGGCCTATGTTCATGGCTAGTGGTTCAGCTTCACATGAGGATGGAAGCACTCAGCCTCTCGCTAGAAAAATGAAAAGACTCAAGCTGGCAAAAGCACCGCAAAGAACTGTGCGTTCTTCGAAATCCCAAATCCACAAGGAGAGTCCAATTGTGTCGGTTGCGATGCCTGACCTTCCCAACACTGGACGTGAAGAGCATGCGCCTTCCACCATTTGCACGCCCCCTGCAAGTGCTGGAAGGAGCACCCGCAGTCCAGTTCCTGATAGTCAGATTGAAGATGTCAGTGTTGAAGTACACCAGGATGAGGAGGATATGGGTGTTGCTGGCGCTGGGGAGGAAATTGACCAGGAGGATTCTGATGGTGAGGTGGTTTGTTTAAGTCAGGCACCCGGGGAGACACCTGTTGTCCGTGGGAGGAATATGGCCATTGACATGCCTGGTGAAAATACCAAAAAAATCAGCTCTTCGGTGTGGAAGTATTTCAACAGAAATGCGGACAACAGGTGTCAAGCCGTGTGTTGCCTTTGTCAAGCTGTAATAAGTAGGGGTAAGGACGTTAACCACCTCGGAACATCCTCCCTTATACGTCACCTGCAGCGCATTCATAATAAGTCAGTGACAAGTTCAAAAACTTTGGGTGACAGCGGAAGCAGTCCACTGACCAGTAAATCCCTTCCTCTTGTAACCAAGCTCACGCAAACCACCCCACCAACTCCCTCAGTGTCAATTTCCTCCTTACCCAGGAATGCCAATAGTCCTGCAGGCCATGTCACTGGCAATTCTGACGAGTCCTCTCCTGCCTGGGATTCCTCCGATGCATCCTTGAGTGTAATGCCTACTGCTGCTGGCGCTGCTGTTGTTGCTGCTGGGAGTCGATCGTCATCCCAGAGGGGAAGTCGGAAGACCACTTGTACTACTTCCAGTAAGCAATTGACTGTCCAACAGTCCTTTGCGAGGAAGATGAAATATCACAGCAGTCATCCTGCTGCAAAGCGGATAACTGAGGCCTTGACAACTATGTTGGTGTTAGACGTGCGTCCGGTATCCGCCGTTAGTTCACAGGGAACTAGACAATTTATTGAGGCAGTGTGCCCCCGTTACCAAATACCATCTAGGTTCCACTTCTCTAGGCAGGCGATACCGAGAATGTACACGGACGTCAGAAAAAGACTCACCAGTGTCCTAAAAAATGCAGTTGTACCCAATGTCCACTTAACCACGGACATGTGGACAAGTGGAGCAGGGCAGGGTCAGGACTATATGACTGTGACAGCCCACTGGGTAGATGTATGGACTCCCGCCGCAAGAACAGCAGCGGCGGCACCAGTAGCAGCATCTCGCAAACGCCAACTCTTTCCTAGGCAGGCTACGCTTTGTATCACCGCTTTCCAGAATACGCACACAGCTGAAAACCTCTTACGGCAACTGAGGAAGATCATCGCGGAATGGCTTACCCCAATTGGACTCTCCTGTGGATTTGTGGCATCGGACAACGCCAGCAATATTGTGTGTGCATTAAATATGGGCAAATTCCAGCACGTCCCATGTTTTGCACATACCTTGAATTTGGTGGTGCAGAATTTTTTAAAAAACGACAGGGGTGTGCAAGAGATGCTGTCGGTGGCCAGAAGAATTGCGGGACACTTTTGGCGTACAGGCACCACGTACAGAAGACTGGAGCACCACCAAAAACAACTGAACCTGCCCTGCCATCATCTGAAGCAAGAAGTGGTAACGAGGTGGAATTCAACCCTCTATATGCTTCAGAGGTTGGAGGAGCAGCAAAAGGCCATTCAAGCCTATACAATTCAGCACGATATAGGAGGTGGAATGCACCTGTCTCAAGCGCAGTGGAGAATGATTTCAACGTTGTGCAAGGTTCTGATGCCCTTTGAACTTGCCACACGTGAAGTCAGTTCAGACACTGCCAGCCTGAGTCAGGTCATTCCCCTCATCAGGCTTTTGCAGAAGAAGCTGGAGACATTGAAGGAGGAGCTAACACAGAGCGATTCCGCTAGGCATGTGGGACTTGTGGATGGAGCTTTTAATTCGCTTAACAAGGATTCACGGGTGGTCAATCTGTTGAAATCAGAGCACTACATTTTGGCCACCATGCTCGATCCTAGATTTAAAGCCTACCTTGGATCTCTCTTTCCGGCAGACACAAGTCTGCTGGGGTTCAAAGACCTGCTGGTGAGAAAATTGTCAAGTCAAGCGGAACGCGACCTGTCAACATCTCCTCCTTCACATTCTCCCGCAACTGGGGGTGCGAGGAAAAGGCTCAGAATTCCGAGCCCACCCGCTGGCGGTGATGCAGGGCAGTCTGGAGCGACTGCTGATGCTGACATCTGGTCCGGACTGAAGGACCTGACAACGATTACGGACATGTCGTCTACTGTCACTGCATATGATTCTCTCACCATTGAAAGAATGGTGGAGGATTATATGAGTGACCGCATCCAAGTAGGCACGTCACACAGTCCGTACTTATACTGGCAGGAAAAAGAGGCAATTTGGAGGCCCTTACACAAACTGGCTTTATTCTACCTAAGTTGCCCTCCCACAAGTGTGTACTCCGAAAGAGTGTTTAGTGCCGCCGCTCACTTTGTCAGCAATCGGCGTACGAGGTTACATCCAGAAAATGTGGAGAAGATGATGTTCATTAAAATGAATTATAATCAATTCCTCCGTGGAGACATTGACCAGCAGCAATTGCCTCCACAAAGTACACAGGGAGCTGAGATGGTGGATTCCAGTGGGGACGAATTGATAATCTGTGAGGAGGGGGATGTACACGGTGATATATCGGAGGATGATGATGAGGTGGACATCTTGCCTCTGTAGAGCCAGTTTGTGCAAGGAGAGATTAATTGCTTCTTTTTAGGTGGGGGTCCAAACCAACCCGTCATTTCAGTCACAGTCGTGTGGCAGACCCTGTCACTGAAATGATGGGTTGGTTAAAGTGTGCATGTCCTGTTTATACAACATAAGGGTGGGTGGGAGGGCCCAAGGACAATTCCATCTTGCACCTCTTTTTTCTTTCATTTTTATTTGCGTCATGTGCTGTTTGGGGAGTGTTTTTTGGAAGGGCCATCCTGCGTGACACTGCAGTGCCACTCCTAGATGGGCCCGGTGTTTGTGTCGGCCACTAGGGTCGCTAAGCTTAGTCACACAGCTACCTCATTGCGCCTCTTTTTTTCTTTGCGTCATGTGCTGTTTGGGGAGGGTTTTTTGGAAGGGACATCCTGCGTGACACTGCAGTGCCACTCCTAGATGGGCCCGGTGTTTGTGTCGGCCACTAGGGTCGCTTATCTTACTCACACAGCTACCTCATTGCGCCTCTTTTTTTCTTTGCGTCATGTGCTGTTTGGGGAGGGTTTTTTGGAAGGGACATCCTGCGTGACACTGCAGTGCCACTCCTAGATGGGCCCGGTGTTTGTGTCGGCCACTAGGGTCGCTTATCTTACTCACACAGCTACCTCATTGCGCCTCTTTTTTTCTTTGCGTCATGTGCTGTTTGGGGAGGGTTTTTTGGAAGGGACATCCTGCGTGACACTGCAGTGCCACTCCTAGATGGGCCCGGTGTTTGTGTCGGCCACTAGGATCGCTTATCTTACTCACACAGCTACCTCATTGCGCCTCTTTTTTTCTTTGCGTCATGTGCTGTTTGGGGAGGGTTTTTTGGAAGGGACATCCTGCGTGACACTGCAGTGCCACTCCTAGATGGGCCAGGTGTTTGTGTCGGCCACTAGGGTCGCTTAGCTTACTCACACAGCTACCTCATTGCGCCTCTTTTTTTCTTCTTTGCGTCATGTGCTGTTTGGGGAGTGTTTTTTGGAAGGGCCATCCTGCGTGACACTGCAGTGCCACTCCTAGATGGGCCCGGTGTTTGTGTCGGCCACTAGGGTCGCTAAGCTTAGTCACACAGCTACCTCATTGCGCCTCTTTTTTTCTTTGCGTCATGTGCTGTTTGGGGAGGGTTTTTTGGAAGGGACATCCTGCGTGACACTGCAGTGCCACTCCTAGATGGGCCCGGTGTTTGTGTCGGCCACTAGGGTCGCTTAGCTTACTCACACAGCTACCTCATTGCGCCTCTTTTTTTCTTTGCGTCATGTGCTGTTTGGGGAGGGTTTTTTGGAAGGGACATCCTGCGTGACACTGCAGTGCCACTCCTAGATGGGCCAGGTGTTTGTGTCGGCCACTAGGGTCGCTTATCTTACTCACACAGCTACCTCATTGCGCCTCTTTTTTTCTTTGCGTCATGTGCTGTTTGGGGAGGGTTTTTTGGAAGGGACATCCTGCGTGAGACACTGCAGTGCCACTCCTAGATGGGCCCGGTGTTTGTGTCGGCCCCTAGGGTCGCTAAGCTTAGTCACACAGCTACCTCATTGCGCCTCTTTTTTTCTTTGCGTCATGTGCTGTTTGGGGAGGGTTTTTTGGAAGGGACATCCTGCGTGACACTGCAGTGCCACTCCTAGATGGGCCCGGTGTTTGTGTCGGCCACTAGGGTCGCTTATCTTACTCACACAGCTACCTCATTGCACCTCTTTTTTTCTTTGCGTCATGTGCTGTTTGGGGAGGGTTTTTTGGAAGGGACATCCTGCGTGACACTGCAGTGCCACTCCTAGATGGGCCCGGTGTTTGTGTCGGCCACTAGGGTCGCTTATCTTACTCACACAGCTACCTCATTGCGCCTCTTTTTTTCTTTGCGTCATGTGCTGTTTGGGGAGGGTTTTTTGGAAGGGACATCCTGCGTGACACTGCAGTGCCACTCCTAGATGGGCCCGGTGTTTGTGTCGGCCACTAGGGTCGCTTATCTTACTCACACAGCTACCTCATTGCGCCTCTTTTTTTTCTTTGCGTCATGTGCTGTTTGGGGAGGGTTTTTTGGAAGGGACATCCTGCGTGACACTGCAGTGCCACTCCTAGATGGGCCAGGTGTTTGTGTCGGCCACTAGGGTCGCTTAGCTTACTCACACAGCTACCTCATTGCGCCTCTTTTTTTCTTCTTTGCGTCATGTGCTGTTTGGGGAGTGTTTTTTGGAAGGGCCATCCTGCGTGACACTGCAGTGCCACTCCTAGATGGGCCCGGTGTTTGTGTCGGCCACTAGGGTCGCTAAGCTTAGTCACACAGCTACCTCATTGCGCCTCTTTTTTTCTTTGCGTCATGTGCTGTTTGGGGAGGGTTTTTTGGAAGGGACATCCTGCGTGACACTGCAGTGCCACTCCTAGATGGGCCCGGTGTTTGTGTCGGCCACTAGGGTCGCTTAGCTTACTCACACAGCTACCTCATTGCGTCTCTTTTTTTCTTTGCGTCATGTGCTGTTTGGGGAGGGTTTTTTGGAAGGGACATCCTGCGTGACACTGCAGTGCCACTCCTAGATGGGCCAGGTGTTTGTGTCGGCCACTAGGGTCGCTTATCTTACTCACACAGCTACCTCATTGCGCCTCTTTTTTTCTTTGCGTCATGTGCTGTTTGGGGAGGGTTTTTTGGAAGGGACATCCTGCGTGAGACACTGCAGTGCCACTCCTAGATGGGCCCGGTGTTTGTGTCGGCCACTAGGGTCGCTTATCTTACTCACACAGCTACCTCATTGCGCCTCTTTTTTTCTTTGCGTCATGTGCTGTTTGGGGAGGGTTTTTTGGAAGGGACATCCTGCGTGACACTGCAGTGCCACTCCTAGATGGGCCAGGTGTTTGTGTCGGCCACTAGGGTCGCTTAGCTTACTCACACAGCTACCTCATTGCGCCTCTTTTTTTCTTCTTTGCGTCATGTGCTGTTTGGGGAGTGTTTTTTGGAAGGGACATCCTGCGTGACACTGCAGTGCCACTCCTAGATGGGCCAGGTGTTTGTGTCGGCCACTAGGGTCGCTTAGCTTACTCACACAGCTACCTCATTGCGCCTCTTTTTTTCTTCTTTGCGTCATGTGCTGTTTGGGGAGTGTTTTTTGGAAGGGACATCCTGCGTGACACTGCAGTGCCACTCCTAGATGGGCCAGGTGTTTGTGTCGGCCACTAGGGTCGCTTAGCTTAGTCATCCAGCGACCTCGGTGCAAATTTTAGGACTAAAAATAATATTGTGAGGTGTGAGGTATTCAGAATAGACTGAAAATGAGTGGAAATTATGGTTTTTGAGGTTAATAATACTTTGGGATCAAAATGACCCCCAAATTCTATGATTTAAGCTGTTTTTTAGTGTTTTTTGAAAAAAACACCCGAATCCAAAACACACCCGAATCCGACAATAAAAATTCGGTGAGGTTTTGCCAAAACGCGGTCGAACCCAAAACACGGCCGCGGAACCGAACCCAAAACCAAAACACAAAACCCGAAAAATTTCAAGTGCACATCTCTAAGTGTGACTGTATTATCTGACTTGTGGGGGAGACACTGACAGTGGGGAGCAGTTAGAGTCTGAGAGCAGGACTCAGGACTCAGGAGTACATATAACGTACAGTGCACACTTTTGCTGCCAGAGTGCCAGCCACACTGCCATTGTTTGTGACCACACTGACCACCAGTATAATATATATTGTGATTGTCTGCTTAGGACTCAGGAGTACTGCAAGTTGCTGATAGTGTGACCAGTGACCTGACCACCAGTTTAATAAATCACCACCAGTTTATGAGTTTAATATATATTATATATATATATATAATTGTATATAATATATATATAATATTGTATACCACCTAGCACCTACCCGTGTTTTTTCTTTTTTTTCTTTCTTCTTTATACATACTACTATAGTAGCTTACTGTAGCAGTCTGTGGTGCTGCTGAGCTGACAGTGTCCAGCAGGTCCGTCATCAGTCATTACATAATAAATATATAATATATACCTGTCCGGCTGCAGTACTAGTGATATTATATATACATATATATTGATTTCATCTCATTATCATCCAGTCTCTATTAGCAGCAGACACAGTACGTTAGTCCACGGCTGTAGCTACCTCTGTGTCGGCACTCGGCAGTCCATCCATAATTGTATACCACCTACCCGTGGTTGTTGTTTTTTTCTTTCTTCTTTATACATACTACTATAGTAGCTTACTGTAGCAGTCTGCGGTGCTGCTGAGCTGACAGTGTCCAGCAGGTCCGTCATCAGTCATTACATAATAAATATATAATATATACCTGTCCGGCTGCAGTACTAGTGATATTATATATACATATATATTGATTTCATCTCATTATCATCCAGTCTATATTAGCAGCAGACACAGTACGTTAGTCCACGGCTGTAGCTACCTCTGTGTCGGCACTCAGCAGTCCATCCATAATTGTATACCACCTACCCGTGGTTGTTGTTTTTTTCTTTCTTCTTTATACATACTACTATAGTAGCTTACTGTAGCAGTCTGCGGTGCTGCTGAGCTGACAGTGTCCAGCAGGTCCGTCATCAGTCATTACATAATAAATATATAATATATACCTGTCCGGCTGCAGTACTAGTGATATTATATATACATATATATTGATTTCATCTCATTATCATCCAGTCTATATTAGCAGCAGACACAGTACGTTAGTCCACGGCTGTAGCTACCTCTGTGTCGGCACTCGGCAGTCCATCCATAATTGTATACCACCTACCCGTGGTTGTTGTTTTTTTCTTTCTTCTTTATACATACTACTATAGTAGCTTACTGTAGCAGTCTGCGGTGCTGCTGAGCTGACAGTGTCCAGCAGGTCCGTCATCAGTCATTACATAATAAATATATAATATATACCTGTCCGGCTGCAGTACTAGTGATATTATATATACATATATATTGATTTCATCTCATTATCATCCAGTCTATATTAGCAGCAGACACAGTACGTTAGTCCACGGCTGTAGCTACCTCTGTGTCGGCACTCGGCAGTCCATCCATAATTGTATACCACCTACCCGTGGTTGTTGTTTTTTTCGTTCTTCTTTATACATACTACTATAGTAGCTTACTGTAGCAGTCTGCGGTGCTGCTGAGCTGACAGTGTCCAGCAGGTCCGTCATCAGTCATTACATAATAAATATATAATATATACCTGTCCGGCTGCAGTACTAGTGATATTATATATACATATATATTGATTTCATCTCATTATCATCCAGTCTATATTAGCAGCAGACACAGTACGGTAGTCCACGGCTGTAGCTACCTCTGTGTCGGCACTCGGCAGTCCATCCATAATTGTATACCACCTACCCGTGGTTGTTGTTTTTTTCTTTCTTCTTTATACATACTACTATAGTAGCTTACTGTAGCAGTCTGCGGTGCTGCTGAGCTGACAGTGTCCAGCAGGTCCGTCATCAGTCATTACATAATAAATATATAATATATACCTGTCCGGCTGCAGTACTAGTGATATTATATATACATATATATTGATTTCATCTCATTATCATCCAGTCTATATTAGCAGCAGACACAGTACGGTAGTCCACGGCTGTAGCTACCTCTGTGTCGGCACTCGGCAGTCCATCCATAATTGTATACCACCTACCCGTGGTTGTTGTTTTTTTCTTTCTTCTTTATACATACTACTATAGTAGCTTACTGTAGCAGTCTGCGGTGCTGCTGAGCTGACAGTGTCCAGCAGGTCCGTCATCAGTCATTACATAATAAATATATAATATATACCTGTCCGGCTGCAGTACTAGTGATATTATATATACATATATATTGATTTCATCTCATTATCATCCAGTCTATATTATCAGTGTCACAACTGAGGGCTTGAGCTGACGGAAGGCAGCCTCATTTGTAGGGGCTGAGATGTACCGGAACCTGGGAGGTTGTATCAGACCCCTGGACATGTAAGTAACATGAAGAGAAACCGCCCGAAGGCGTGACGACGACAACTTGAGTAAAAGTCAATGATATTTATTTATGACAAACTCCATGCATCACAGTAGCAGTAAAAAGTAACATAAAAATCAGCAGAGAAATAATAATACAGTTCCTGGGTACTACAGGGTGGCAGGGGCCACAGGGCTCTGGTGGTATGAGACAGTTCTTATTATCTGCAAGTTGGAAAGTCCTTACCAGGCTCAACTGTAGCAATGAGGAAAGCCCAGGGTCGTACCAGCTGGTGTTCCAGGGAAAGCTGGACTGCTGTAGATAAAATGCTGCTGTGGGTACTGGTTAGAACCAGACAGGTGTTGGCACGGAGTGGATACTGGCTGGAACCAGTTAAATAATAAATAAAGCTTGAGAGCGATGCAATGTAGATGAAATGTAGAATTTGAGAGCGGAGAAATAATAATACCGGTGGAGAGTGGTAAACTGCAGAAAGGACACCGGCCCTTTAAGAGAAGCTGTACACTGCTGGAAGCTGAGCTGGAAGCAGGTGATGTTGTAGCTGGAAACAGGTGAGTCCAGAATGGATCGGAGAGTCAGGCTACACCGCAGATGGAATGCTGGTGCGGGTCTCTATAGCAGAAGTCTGGAGACAGGAGCTGGAACCTGAAAGACATTCACAGAAGAGAGACAAACTGGAACTAGGTTTGACAACCAAAGCACTGACGCCTTCCTTGCTCAGGCACAACCTATTTATACCTGCAGCAAGGAAGGCATTGGCTAGGCAATTATGCAAATTAATAATACTGACAACGGATTGGTAGGAATGATCAGCTGACAGAATCCAAGATGGCTGCGCCCATGCAGACACTTGGAGGGAAGTTTGGATTGTAATCCATGTGGTCTGGAAAACAGTAATGGCGGCGCCGGCCACCGGAGACAGGAGACGCCAGGCTGACAGATGCACATCCGACCACGCGGACACAGCGGAGGCCGCGGCTGACGTAATCGCCACTCTGAATGCAGAAGCTCAGGGACGGCGGCGGAGGCCGCGGGAGACGCCATGCCAGATGTATAAGGCGTTACTGTGACTGCGTCCAGAGAGACAGGAGAGGATGCGGGAATGTGCACATCAGGATAACAGATGGGATCCGGTCCTGGAGCGCTGAGCCAGCCTTAGGAGGCATCTGATAGGTAAGAAATGGCGTCCAGATACCCGGATCGTGACAGCACCCCCCCCTTTAGGAGTGGCCCCAGGACACTTCTTTGGCTTTTGAGGAAACTTGGAATGGAATCTCCGGACCAAGGCAGGAGCATGGACATCAGAAGCATTGGTCCATGAACGTTCCTCAGGGCCATAACCCTTCCAGTCAATAAGATACTGAAGTTGACCGTAACGGTGACGTGAGTCCAGGATCTTGGCTACTTCATACTCAACGCCTCGTTGAGTTTGGACTTTCGGAGTTGGAGGAAGTGAGGAATGAAACCGATTCAAGATTAGCGGTTTCAACAGGGAAACATGGAATGTCCTGGGTATCTTTAAGAAGGGAGGCAACTGGAGTCTGTAAGCAACAGGATTGATGACTTGATCAATTTTAAAAGGACCGATGTAGCGAGGTGCAAACTTCATACTGGGAACTCTTAACCTCAAATTCTTCGTGGATAACCATACCCGATCACCCACCTTGAGAGCAGGAACTGCTCGACGCTTCTTATCCGCAAACTTCTTGTACCTGAACGATGCCTTGAGCAGAGCTGATCGTACGCTCTTCCAGATATTGGCAAACTGATGCAAGGTGATATCCACTGCGGGAACAGAAGTTGCTGGAAGCGGTTGGAACTCAGGGACTTTAGGGTGGAATCCAAAGTTGGTGAAGAATGGTGTTGAAGAAGATGAAGAATGATACTGGTTGTTATGACAGAACTCGGCCCAGGGAAGTAATTGAACCCAGTCATCTTGAGAGGAGGACACATAGATGCGGAGGAAGGACTCCAAGTCCTGATTCACCCTCTCAGTTTGACCATTGGTCTGAGGATGGTAAGCCGTGGAAAACTTTAGCTTGACTTGGAGGGCTTGACATAAACTTCGCCAGAATTTGGCTGTGAATTGAACTCCTCGATCTGAGATAATTTCTTCTGGAAGACCGTGGAGTCGAAAGATCTCTTGTATGAATACTTGAGCCAACTTGGAAGCTGACGGAAGACCGGTGAGAGGAATGAAGTGTGCCATCTTGGTGAACCGGTCAACTACCACCCAGATGGTATTAAACTTGTTGCTCATGGGCAAATCTGTAATAAAATCCATCGACAAATGGGTCCATGGTCGACGGGGAACAGATAGTGGAACCAGTTGCCCCGCAGGCGACTGGCGGGATACTTTATGTTGAGCACACTTTGGGCAAGATGCAATAAACTCCAAAACGTCCTTTTTCAGAGTTGGCCACCAATAGGACCTAGAGATAAACTCCAGGGTTTTTTGGATACCTGTATGTCCGGCAAAGCGGGAAGCATGGGCCCAATGCATGAGCTTCTTCCTTAGTGTCGGCTTCACAAAACTTTTCCCTGATGGGGGCGTAGAGTCCATCCCTACCGTGGAGAATGCCAACGGACTTATAATAGGATGCTTGTCTGAAGACTCTGACTCATTTTCTTGCTCCCATGAGCGGGAAAGGGCATCGGCCTTGCGATTCTGAGAGCCCGGACAGAACTGGAGTTTAAAGTCGAACCTGGAAAAGAAAAGTGCCCATCTGGCCTGACGAGGGTTGAGACATTGTGTGCCTTTCAGATATAGAAGGTTCTTGTGGTCTGTAAGGATGGTGATTGAATGAGAAGCTCCCTCCAACAGATATCTCCACTCCTCTAGAGCGAGCTTGATGGCTAGCAACTCCTGGTCGCCAATGGCATAGTTGCGCTCCGCTGGGGAGAACTTCCGTGAGAAGAAACTGCAAGGATGTAAATGGCCATCTTTAGCCCTCTGAGATAACACCGCTCCTACTCCAACGGAGGAGGCATCCACCTCTAGGATGAAAGGAGAGTCGATGTCAGGCTGTTTCAGGACAGGCGCAGAGATGAACCTCTGTTTTAAAAGATGAAAAGCTTGCATGGCTTCTTCAGACCACTTGGACGGGTTAGCACCCTTCTTGGTGAAAGCAGTAATAGGCGCCACAATGGTGGAAAAGTCTCGTATAAACTTTCGGTAATAATTGGCGAACCCTAAGAACCTCTGGACCCCTTTGAGGGTTAAGGGTACCGGCCAATTCTGGATTGCTTGTAGTTTCTCAGGATCCATCTCTAGTCCGGAACCGGACACAATGTACCCTAGAAACGGAATGGACTTGACTTCAAAGACGCATTTCTCTAATTTGCAATAGAGATGATTGACACGGAGACGGGACAGAACCTCCTTTACCCAAAAACGATGTTCCTCTAAATTGTTGGCAAAAATGAGGATATCATCTAGATAGACCACGACATGACGGTATAGAATGTCTCTGAAGATCTCATTGACGAAATGCTGGAAGACAGCTGGAGCATTGCTCAATCCGAAGGGCATGACGAGGTACTCATAATGTCCGTCACGGGTGTTAAATGCGGTCTTCCACTCGTCACCCTCACGGATCCGGATGAGATTGTATGCACCTCTCAAGTCCAGCTTTGTAAAGATGGTAGCTCCGCTAACTCTGTCAAAGAGCTCAGTAATCAGGGGTAAAGGATAGCGGTTCTTGATGGTAATGTCGTTCAAACCTCTGTAGTCGATGCACGGCCGCAGACCACCATCTTTCTTTTTTACAAAAAAGAAGCCTGCGCCGGCTGGAGAAGAAGAAGGTCGAATGAACCCCTTTGCTAGGTTCTCTTTAATGTATTCCTCCATAGAATGCGTCTCGGGCAGAGACAACGGATAAGTTCGGCCTCGAGGTGGAACCTTCCCTGGAACGAGATCAATCGGGCAGTCCCATTCTCTATGAGGAGGAAGGATATCAGCAGAAGCTTTACTGAACACATCCGTGAAATCTTGATATGGAGGAGGTGGAACATCAGACGACCTGGGGGAGGAAGAACAGACAGGCAACACTTTAAACAAACATGTCTCAGCACAGGAGGGACCCCATGCCAGGATTTGCGTAGTCGTCCAATCAATTGTAGGATTGTGAAGACGGAGCCATGGAAGGCCCAGGACCACAGGATGTGTGGCTCTTGGAATCACTAAAAGTGAAATAAGTTCGGAATGAAGAACTCCCACTCTCAGACGAACTGGTAGAGTCCTTAGAGCAATAACTGTATCAAAAATTTTACTGCCATCCACGGCAGTTAAGGAAAAGGAGGAAGGAAGTCTCTCGGTGGGTAGGGACCACCGTTTAACATAGGCTTCGGTAATAAAGTTCCCAGCTGCTCCGGAATCCAGGAGGGCAATGACGTTCTGATAACGTTGAGCAACTTGAAGCGAGACTGGGAGATTAAAATCTTGAGGAGATGGAGAGGAGATCATTACTCCTAGCCGGCCCTCTCCTTGGCGAGCTAGGATTTGAAGTTTCCCGGACGTTTGGGACAGGCATGAATAGTGTGAGACGGGGCTGCACAATACAGACAGAGAGACTCAGAGAGACGTCTTCGGCGCTCAGCAGGAGTTAAACGGGAACGGCCAATTTGCATGGGTTCATCTTTAGTTGGTGACAGTTGGCGAGGAGGAGGAGCAGAAGATTTTGGAGCAGATGATCTTCCACGCTCAGTTGCTCTCTCTCTGAAACGTAAGTCAACTTTTGTACAAAGTGAGATTAGCTCATCTAACTTGGAGGGTAAGTCTCTGGTAGCTAACTCATCTTTAATACGCTCGGATAAACCATGCCAGAATGCAGCATATAGGGCCTCGTCGTTCCATGCCAGTTCAGATGCCAGGATCTGGAACTGTATAAGATATTGTCCTACAGTATGTGATCCCTGGCGTAAACGGAGAATCTCAGACGAAGCTGAAGTTACCCGGCCTGGCTCGTCGAAGATGCGCCTGAATGTTGACACGAATGCAGTGTAAGAAGATAGCAGGGTGTCGGACCTCTCCCATAACGGTGATGCCCAATCAAGGGCTGAGCCACTGAGAAGAGAGATAATGTAGGCAATTTTTGTACGGTCACTGGGAAAATTGCCAGGTTGTAGCTCAAACTGAATCTCACACTGGTTGAGAAATCCCCTGCAGAATCTTGGAGATCCGTCAAATTTTGCTGGCGTTGGAAGATGAAGACGTGGAGCAGAAATGGGTAAGGTGGGTGGGGTTATAGCTGGAGTCACTGTGGTTGACGCACCGGACGCGTCTGATCCACGGAGAGTTGTCTGAATCCCATCCAGCCGAGTAGAGAAATCCTGGAGACAGCGGATGATGTGGCCCTGTGCAGCCTCCTGATGTTCAAGTCGGGCTGCCAGTTCTTGCATCGGCCTGGCCGCTTGATCCTGGTCTCCGGCTGGATTCATTTGGTCAGTGCTTACTGTCACAACTGAGGGCTTGAGCTGACGGAAGGCAGCCTCAGTTGTAGGGGCTGAGATGTACCGGAACCTGGGAGGTTGTATCAGACCCCTGGACATGTAAGTAACATGAAGAGAAACCGCCCGAAGGCGTGACCACGACAACTTGAGTAAAAGTCAATGATATTTATTTATGACAAACTCCATGCATCACAGTAGCAGTAAAAAGTAACATAAAAATCAGCAGAGAAATAATAATACAGTTCCTGGGTACTACAGGGTGGCAGGGGCCACAGGGCTCTGGTGGTATGAGACAGTTCTTATTATCTGCAAGTTGGAAAGTCCTTACCAGGCTCAACTGTAGCAATGAGGAAAGCCCAGGGTCGTACCAGCTGGTGTTCCAGGGAAAGCTGGACTGCTGTAGATAAAATGCTGCTGTGGGTACTGGTTAGAACCAGACAGGTGTTGGCACGGAGTGGATACTGGCTGGAACCAGTTAAATAATAAATAAAGCTTGAGAGCGATGTAATGTAGATGAAATGTAGAATTTGAGAGCGGAGAAATAATAATACCGGTGGAGAGTGGTAAACTGCAGAAAGGACACCGGCCCTTTAAGAGAAGCTGTACACTGCTGGAAGCTGAGCTGGAAGCAGGTGATGTTGTAGCTGGAAACAGGTGAGTCCAGAATGGATCGGAGAGTCAGGCTACACCGCAGATGGAATGCTGGTGCGGGTCTCTATAGCAGAAGTCTGGAGACAGGAGCTGGAACCTGAAAGACATTCACAGAAGAGAGACAAACTGGAACTAGGTTTGACAACCAAAGCACTGACGCCTTCCTTGCTCAGGCACAACCTATTTATACCTGCAGCAAGGAAGGCATTGGCTAGGCAATTATGCAAATTAATAATACTGACAACGGATTGGTAGGAATGATCAGCTGACAGAATCCAAGATGGCTGCGCCCATGCAGACACTTGGAGGGAAGTTTGGATTGTAATCCATGTGGTCTGGAAAACAGTAATGGCGGCGCCGGTCACCGGAGACAGGAGACGCCAGGCTGACAGATGCACATCCGACCACGCGGACACAGCGGAGGCCGCGGCTGACGTAATCGCCACTCTGAATGCAGAAGCTCAGGGACGGCGGCGGAGGCCGCGGGAGACGCCATGCCAGATGTATAAGGCGTTACTGTGACTGCGTCCAGAGAGACAGGAGAGGATGCGGGAATGTGCACATCAGGATAACAGATGGGATCCGGTCCTGGAGCGCTGAGCCAGCCTTAGGAGGCATCTGATAGGTAAGAAATGGCGTCCAGATACCCGGATCGTGACAATCAGCAGACACAGTACGTTAGTCCACGGCTGTAGCTACCTCTGTGTCGGCACTCGGCAGTCCATCCATAAGTATACTAGTATCCATCCATCTCCATTGTTTACCTGAGGTGCCTTTTAGTTGTCCCTATTAAAATATGGAGAACAAAAATGTTGAGGTTCCAAAATTAGGGAAAGATCAAGATCCACTTCCACCTCGTGCTGAAGCTGCTGCCACTAGTCATGGCCGAGACGATGAAATGCCAGCAACGTCGTCTGCCAAGGCCGATGCCCAATGTCATAGTACAGAGCATGTAAAATCCAAAACACCAAATATCAGTAAAAAAAGGACTCCAAAACCTAAAATAAAATTGTCGGAGGAGAAGCGTAAACTTGCCAATATGCCATTTACCACACGGAGTGGCAAGGAACGGCTGAGGCCCTGGCCTATGTTCATGGCTAGTGATTCAGCTTCACATGAGGATGGAAGCACTCAGCCTCTCGCTAGAAAAATGAAAAGACTCAAGCTGGCAAAAGCACCGCAAAGAACTGTGCGTTCTTCGAAATCCCAAATCCACAAGGAGAGTCCAATTGTGTCGGTTGCGATGCCTGACCTTCCCAACACTGGACGTGAAGAGCATGCGCCTTCCACCATTTGCACGCCCCCTGCAAGTGCTGGAAGGAGCACCCGCAGTCCAGTTCCTGATAGTCAGATTGAAGATGTCAGTGTTGAAGTACACCAGGATGAGGAGGATATGGGTGTTGCTGGCGCTGGGGAGGAAATTGACCAGGAGGATTCTGATGGTGAGGTGGTTTGTTTAAGTCAGGCACCCGGGGAGACACCTGTTGTCCGTGGGAGGAATATGGCCATTGACATGCCTGGTGAAAATACCAAAAAAATCAGCTCTTCGGTGTGGAAGTATTTCAACAGAAATGCGGACAACAGGTGTCAAGCCGTGTGTTGCCTTTGTCAAGCTGTAATAAGTAGGGGTAAGGACGTTAACCACCTCGGAACATCCTCCCTTATACGTCACCTGCAGCGCATTCATAATAAGTCAGTGACAAGTTCAAAAACTTTGGGTGACAGCGGAAGCAGTCCACTGACCAGTAAATCCCTTCCTCTTGTAACCAAGCTCACGCAAACCACCCCACCAACTCCCTCAGTGTCAATTTCCTCCTTACCCAGGAATGCCAATAGTCCTGCAGGCCATGTCACTGGCAATTCTGACGAGTCCTCTCCTGCCTGGGATTCCTCCGATGCATCCTTGAGTGTAATGCCTACTGCTGCTGGCGCTGCTGTTGTTGCTGCTGGGAGTCGATCGTCATCCCAGAGGGGAAGTCGGAAGACCACTTGTACTACTTCCAGTAAGCAATTGACTGTCCAACAGTCCTTTGCGAGGAAGATGAAATATCACAGCAGTCATCCTGCTGCAAAGCGGATAACTGAGGCCTTGACAACTATGTTGGTGTTAGACGTGCGTCCGGTATCCGCCGTTAGTTCACAGGGAACTAGACAATTTATTGAGGCAGTGTGCCCCCGTTACCAAATACCATCTAGGTTCCACTTCTCTAGGCAGGCGATACCGAGAATGTACACGGACGTCAGAAAAAGACTCACCAGTGTCCTAAAAAATGCAGTTGTACCCAATGTCCACTTAACCACGGACATGTGGACAAGTGGAGCAGGGCAGGGTCAGGACTATATGACTGTGACAGCCCACTGGGTAGATGTATGGACTCCCGCCGCAAGAACAGCAGCGGCGGCACCAGTAGCAGCATCTCGCAAACGCCAACTCTTTCCTAGGCAGGCTACGCTTTGTATCACCGCTTTCCAGAATACGCACACAGCTGAAAACCTCTTACGGCAACTGAGGAAGATCATCGCGGAATGGCTTACCCCAATTGGACTCTCCTGTGGATTTGTGGCATCGGACAACGCCAGCAATATTGTGTGTGCATTAAATATGGGCAAATTCCAGCACGTCCCATGTTTTGCACATACCTTGAATTTGGTGGTGCAGAATTTTTTAAAAAACGACAGGGGTGTGCAAGAGATGCTGTCGGTGGCCAGAAGAATTGCGGGACACTTTCGGCGTACAGGCACCACGTACAGAAGACTGGAGCACCACCAAAAACAACTGAACCTGCCCTGCCATCATCTGAAGCAAGAAGTGGTAACGAGGTGGAATTCAACCCTCTATATGCTTCAGAGGTTGGAGGAGCAGCAAAAGGCCATTCAAGCCTATACAATTCAGCACGATATAGGAGGTGGAATGCACCTGTCTCAAGCGCAGTGGAGAATGATTTCAACGTTGTGCAAGGTTCTGATGCCCTTTGAACTTGCCACACGTGAAGTCAGTTCAGACACTGCCAGCCTGAGTCAGGTCATTCCCCTCATCAGGCTTTTGCAGAAGAAGCTGGAGACATTGAAGGAGGAGCTAACACAGAGCGATTCCGCTAGGCATGTGGGACTTGTGGATGGAGCTTTTAATTCGCTTAACAAGGATTCACGGGTGGTCAATCTGTTGAAATCAGAGCACTACATTTTGGCCACCATGCTCGATCCTAGATTTAAAGCCTACCTTGGATCTCTCTTTCCGGCAGACACAAGTCTGCTGGGGTTCAAAGACCTGCTGGTGAGAAAATTGTCAAGTCAAGCGGAACGTGACCTGTCAACATCTCCTCCTTCACATTCTCCCGCAACTGGGGGTGCGAGGAAAAGGCTCAGAATTCCGAGCCCACCCGCTGGCGGTGATGCAGGGCAGTCTGGAGCGACTGCTGATGCTGACATCTGGTCCGGACTGAAGGACCTGACAACGATTACGGACATGTCGTCTACTGTCACTGCATATGATTCTCTCACCATTGAAAGAATGGCGGAGGATTATATGAGTGACCGCATCCAAGTAGGCACGTCACACAGTCCGTACTTATACTGGCAGGAAAAAGAGGCAATTTGGAGGCCCTTACACAAACTGGCTTTATTCTACCTAAGTTGCCCTCCCACAAGTGTGTACTCCGAAAGAGTGTTTAGTACCGCCGCTCACCTTGTCAGCAATCGGCGTACGAGGTTACATCCAGAAAATGTGGAGAAGATGATGTTCATTAAAATGAATTATAATCAATTCCTCCGTGGAGACATTGACCAGCAGCAATTGCCTCCACAAAGTACACAGGGAGCTGAGATGGTGGATTCCAGTGGGGACGAATTGATAATCTGTGAGGAGGGGGATGTACACGGTGATATATCGGAGGATGATGATGAGGTGGACATCTTGCCTCTGTAGAGCCAGTTTGTGCAAGGAGAGATTAATTGCTTCTTTTTAGGTGGGGGTCCAAACCAACCCGTCATTTCAGTCACAGTCGTGTGGCAGACCCTGTCACTGAAATGATGGGTTGGTTAAAGTGTGCATGTCCTGTTTATACAACATAAGGGTGGGTGGGAGGGCCCAAGGACAATTCCATCTTGCACCTCTTTTTCTTTCATTTTTATTTGCGTCATGTGCTGTTTGGGGAGTGTTTTTTGGAAGGGTCATCCTGCGTGACACTGCAGTGCCACTCCTAGATGGGCCCGGTGTTTGTGTCGGCCACTAGGGTCGCTAAGCTTAGTCACACAGCTACCTCATTGCGCCTCTTTTTTTCTTTGCGTCATGTGCTGTTTGGGGAGGGTTTTTTGGAAGGGACATCCTGCGTGACACTGCAGTGCCACTCCTAGATGGGCCCGGTGTTTGTGTCGGCCACTAGGGTCGCTTATCTTACTCACACAGCTACCTCATTGCGCCTCTTTTTTTCTTTGCGTCATGTGCTGTTTGGGGAGGGTTTTTTGGAAGGGACATCCTGCGTGACACTGCAGTGCCACTCCTAGATGGGCCCGGTGTTTGTGTCGGCCACTAGGGTCGCTTATCTTACTCACACAGCTACCTCATTGCGCCTCTTTTTTTCTTTGCGTCATGTGCTGTTTGGGGAGGGTTTTTTGGAAGGGACATCCTGCGTGACACTGCAGTGCCACTCCTAGATGGGCCCGGTGTTTGTGTCGGCCACTAGGGTCGCTTATCTTACTCACACAGCTACCTCATTGCGCCTCTTTTTTTCTTTGCGTCATGTGCTGTTTGGGGAGGGTTTTTTGGAAGGGACATCCTGCGTGACACTGCAGTGCCACTCCTAGATGGGCCAGGTGTTTGTGTCGGCCACTAGGGTCGCTTAGCTTACTCACACAGCTACCTCATTGCGCCTCTTTTTTTCTTCTTTGCGTCATGTGCTGTTTGGGGAGTGTTTTTTGGAAGGGCCATCCTGCGTGACACTGCAGTGCCACTCCTAGATGGGCCCGGTGTTTGTGTCGGCCACTAGGGTCGCTAAGCTTAGTCACACAGCTACCTCATTGCGCCTCTTTTTTTCTTTGCGTCATGTGCTGTTTGGGGAGGGTTTTTTGGAAGGGACATCCTGCGTGACACTGCAGTGCCACTCCTAGATGGGCCCGGTGTTTGTGTCGGCCACTAGGGTCGCTTAGCTTACTCACACAGCTACCTCATTGCGCCTCTTTTTTTCTTTGCGTCATGTGCTGTTTGGGGAGGGTTTTTTGGAAGGGACATCCTGCGTGACACTGCAGTGCCACTCCTAGATGGGCCAGGTGTTTGTGTCGGCCACTAGGGTCGCTTATCTTACTCACACAGCTACCTCATTGCGCCTCTTTTTTTCTTTGCGTCATGTGCTGTTTGGGGAGGGTTTTTTGGAAGGGACATCCTGCGTGAGACACTGCAGTGCCACTCCTAGATGGGCCCGGTGTTTGTGTCGGCCACTAGGGTCGCTTATCTTACTCACACAGCTACCTCATTGCGCCTCTTTTTTTCTTTGCATCATGTGCTGTTTGGGGAGGGTTTTTTGGAAGGGACATCCTGCGTGACACTGCAGTGCCACTCCTAGATGGGCCAGGTGTTTGTGTCGGCCACTAGGGTCGCTTAGCTTACTCACACAGCTACCTCATTGCGCCTCTTTTTTTCTTCTTTGCGTCATGTGCTGTTTGGGGAGTGTTTTTTGGAAGGGACATCCTGCGTGACACTGCAGTGCCACTCCTAGATGGGCCAGGTGTTTGTGTCGGCCACTAGGGTCGCTTAGCTTAGTCATCCAGCGACCTCGGTGCAAATTTTAGGACTAAAAATAATATTGTGAGGTGTGAGGTATTCAGAATAGACTGAAAATGAGTGGAAATTATGGTTTTTGAGGTTAATAATACTTTGGGATCAAAATGACCCCCAAATTCTATGATTTAAGCTGTTTTTTAGTGTTTTTTGAAAAAAACACCCGAATCCAAAACACACCCGAATCCGACAAAAAAAATTCGGTGAGGTTTTGCCAAAACGCGGTCGAACCCAAAACACGGCCGCGGAACCGAACCCAAAACCAAAACACAAAACCCGAAAAATTTAAAGTGCACATCTCTAAGTCAAACTAGCCTGTGCAATTCTTTTTAATATCTTGGTCATGGGTTAGCCTCCCATCATTTCTAAAGATAGTTATTTGCCCAATTATCTGCCAGTACCCCAAACTATTATCCAAGGTAGAAACACAGCAGGTTACGTTTAGCTGATCTAGAAGCTCAGCTATGCAATGCACAGGGGTATGCAAAAATCCACACAGAGTGCCTAATCAAGGTTGATTGCAAAAGCAAACTCCTCCTCAAAACATGTGTACTGCAGGTGGGGCAGATATAACATGTGCAGAGAGAGTTAGATTTGGGTGGGTTATTTTGTTTCTGTGCAGGGTAAATACTGGCTGCTTTATTTTTACACTGCAATTTAGATTTCAGTTTGAACACACCACACTCAGATCTAACTCTCTCTGCACATGTTATATCTGCCCACCCTGCAGTGCACATGGTTTTGCCCATTAGAGGGAGATTTTGCTTTTGTGATCAACCTAGAATTAGGCCCAGAAAAAAAGTGCTACCATACATTTTGGCCACTAACATGACTCCAGCTACCCAAAGTCTTTTGTAGGGCACAATCAGGGCCGGTTCTTGACCTTGTGGCGCCCCGGGCAAAAATATAGGGGCGTGGCTTCATATGGGGGCATGGTCAGTTACGCCCCCATTTTCCCCCCTTGAAGCGCAGCTGAAAGAAAAAAAAGAGAAAAAATTATACTTACGATCCCCGCTCCTGATTCCAGACCGCTGCAGACCTCCGCCGGCGCCGCTCTTCTCCTCTTCTCTCCTCCGATCTATGGGAGAGACGTCAGTCATGACGTCTCTCCCATAGCACAGCATAGACACTAGAGATCAATTATGACCCCTAGCGTCTGTGCCACAATGCTGTGCGGTACGCGATGACATCATCGCGCACCGCACAGCAAAGTGTCCTCTCCACGAAGGGAAACTAGACGCATAGCATCTGGTTCCCTTCGCAGCGGGGGACCAGCGGGGGGGTCCAGTGGCGGATCTTGCCATGGTGCGGCACCCTCCGGATGGCGCCGGCGCCCTTCGGAAGGCGGCGCCCCGGGCAAAAGTTCTGCTTGCCTGTGGCAAGATCTGCTACTGGGCACAATGACTCCCATTTCCAGAATATCATTGATCTATTTGATTATATCTGAAACCTCTGGTCCCACCCTGTATGAGGGCAGCTGAATCTGCTGGGTTTCTCCAGTATCACCCAGGTCTGTGATAAATGTGGTAGACCCAGGTCTGCTGGTAAAGTCAGTTCTTTGGGTCATCAATACCTTTTAAATCGGCTGTTGCTGATTCATAGACAACTGGATTCCAAAAAGACTACAAAAAAAGATATGTGTTGGGTGGGCTGAAATCCTGATGCACAAGCAGTGATAGTAAATACTGTAGATGCAAAGATATTTACTAAAACTATTTATACATCATAAACACAAAAAAATGCAGATAAACATATGTGTCAATACCCTTATGTAGATATAATAATTATAAATAGTAGAAATAGCTTGAACTATATGAAAATTTTATGCGGACAGCCAAAGTCCAATGGGAATGGATAGACAGTATTAAAATATAACCTTAGAAGCTTACCGCTCAAAGAATTAAACCCAGGAATCTGGATAACAGTGTACTCCTTATACTGGGTGATGTAAGCCAGGGACAAATTATGATACAAAGCTGGTAGTTTATGTGGCATAAGCAAGGATTTTCTCACAGCTGATCTGATGATACTGATCGGAAACCCCACAAGGGCAAACGGTTCATGGCAGAAATACTGGTAGTAGCTGGCATGTTAATGTAATAACACAGTCTACTGCTGCTGGTGGTAATGACAATCACATAGCTTATGTAAGATAACATCCATCCACAGTGTAGGATCACAATGATGTCCAGATTCTGCCCATGTAAGTTAAAGGTATATATATATATATATATATATATATATATATACCTTTAATTGGAATTTACTCCCATGGGCAGCATCTGGCCATGGCAATAAATTTGGGGCAGACCAGGGAGATGCATGCTCCTGAATCCCATAGTCCTTGGCAGACTAGCCCTTTTAATGTGATTGGCTGCAAGTGACCCCTTATGTTTATGGGTGAGAGCTTTACCATGGTAGGCACTACATCTATTTGGGACACCACATCCTTCACCCCATGTCTCAGTATCAGAGTACTTACCCGCCCCCAACAAATAAGGTTCCTGGTGGCAAATGGCTACTCCAGGAACTGGAACCTGAACTCCCAGGAACCGCCCACAGCCTTTTGTGCAATCTCGCTGCAGATGTCTCTGTTGATGGCACTGAAGCAGCTGCATGTCTCATGGTTTGCAGACCTATGCTGTCTTGGAGAAGGAGTAGGTGAAGCTGTAGAATATTGCTGAGGATGGCGCTATGTGGTCACTGGGGTCATGTGACTTTACTGAGGCCCCTGTATAATGATGGATTTGGGCGTCTTTTCCTGGATGGATGGAGATAAACTCGTTAGCTAATTTTTCAGCTTGCTATGGGTTACTTGAAATGCAATTGAACACCCCAAAGTCATTGGACAAAGTGGCTGCTCTAGAATGATTATGTCTGTCTTGTAGAAATGGTATTGGCTTGCTGGCCTAACAGACACTGACTAGTTCCTTCTCAGTTCCCCTTAAAAACTTTGCATGAGAGGAGTCACCTGCCCCATCATGTTCCTGAACTTAACATGATTCCTGGGTGCCAGTATAACACTTCCTTTATGTTTTCATATTCTACATCCTGTTCTGGATTTAGGGGCAGATTTATCAAAGCGTGATATTCTTGTTGTTACTCATTATGAATGATAAATGGTGCTCCAGCCAATCAGCTCCTGACGTGTTTGGAAAATTTAAATTAGGAGTTGATTGGTTGGAGTACCATTCATAATGAATAATAACAAGAATATCACTTGTTGATAAATCTACCCCTTAAGGCAGTGGTTCCCAAACTGTGCGCCGTGGCACCCTGGGGTGCCTCAGGACACTTGCAGGGGTGCCTCGGGTTGGTGGTCCAGAACCAATTCAAATTCTGCATGGTCAATGTAAAAAGCCAAACCAGTGTTAATAGCTGCCAATCATAAAATATATTGACAATCAGAAGCAAATCTTGTCCCTCACCACATAAGTTACCCTAAGGATGACATATAAAGACAATTTACTTAATTTAATATTTCTTTCTAAAATTTTCAATAAGAAACTATTGGCTTAGGGGTGCCGTGAAAAAAATTCTGATACTCTAGGGTGCCGTGATTCAAAAAAGTTTGGGAACCACTGCCTTAAGGACTAGTATGCCTGCAATGCCTTTCCTGTCAAAATAGGCACTAGGAATCCAGCCGATTCAGCCTCTTCCACCTTATGCAGAACCATTAATAACTCAAAGATGTGCAAATGGGTGTCTATGTTAATGGTAACTTTATTGCCTGTTCATCCAGGAACTGTGCTGGATTACCTGCAGTGGCCAGAGTGACTGGAGTCCCTGCAACACAGCCATTACTTGATTAGGGGGTCATTCCGAGTTGATCGCTCGCTAGCTAGTTTTAGCAGCCGTGCAAACGCTATGCCGCCGCCCACTGGGGAGTGTATTTTAGCTTAGCAGAAGTGCGAACGCTTGTGCAGCCGAGCTCTGCAAAAACAGTTTGTGCAGTTTCAGAGTAGCTCTGAGCCTACTCAGCGCTTGCGATCATTTTAGCCTATTTGTGTCCAGATTTGACGTCATACACCCGCCCTGCGAACGCCCAGCCATGCCTGCGTTTTTTCAGACACGCCTGCGTTTTTGCAAACACTCCCTGAAAAGGGTCAGTTGACACACAGAAACGCCCCCTTCCTGTCAATCTTCTTGCGCCCGTCAGTGCGACTGAAAACTTCGCTAGAACCTGAGCACAACCACAAAGGGCTTTGTACCCGTATGTCGCGCATATGTACTGCGGGGCATACGCATGCGTGTAAATGGCGATTTTTCACCTAATCGCTGCGCTGCGAAAATCGGCAGCGAGCGATCAACTCGGAATGACCCCCTCAATCCTGCTTTCTCCTCCACATATCAGACTCCTCCTCTTCAGTGTGAGGATTATCTAAGTCACATTGGACTAACTTTCTTAGTGGAACAGCTTGGGTCTCCACTGCTGTGCTCTCTATACCTTTCAGCTGCCATATTAAGTAAACAAGCCTTGTATTTGCCTTATATGGTATCTCAGCCTGGATTGTCAGCTCCATTACTGTTTTATTTTGGTGTTACAAACATTGACCAACTTCATATTTGGTGAGCACAACAACCAGTGGATAGAAAATGTACTTGTTTGTCAGCTGCACATGGGGGGTCATTCCGACCCGTTCGCACACTGTTGTTTTTCGCAGCAGTGCAAACGGGTCGGTTCTGCGCATGCACAGCGGCCGCAATGCACAGGCGCGTCGTTGCCCAGCGACGGCCGTCGCTGGGCAACGACAAGAAGAATGAAGAAAGCAATCGCGCAAGAAGATTGACAGGAGGAAGGCGTTCTGGGGCGTCAAATGACCATTTTCTGGGAGTGGTGCGGCGAACGCAGGCGTGTCCAGGCGTTTGCAGGTCGGGTGTCTGACGTCAATTCCTGGACCTGACAGGCTGAAGACATCACAGCAGGTAAGTAACTCCAGAGCTACTCAGAAATGGCACAAAATGTTTTTGCATAGCTCGGCTGTACAAGCGTTCGAACCCTTGCTTTGAAATAAAACCCCTCCCCCATAGGCGGCGTCTAGTTGATCGCACGGGCAGCAAAAAGTTGCTATGTGCGATCAACTCGGAATGACACCCTTGGAACGCTTGTGCAGCCGAGCTATGCAAAAACATTTTGTGCAGTTTCTGAGTAGCTCTGGAGTTACTTAACCGACGCACATGCGCAGAACTGACCCGTTCGCACCACTGCGAAAAACAGCAGCGTGAGAACGGGTTGGAATGACCCCATTATCCTGCACTGATTATCTTCTCACTGTTAAAAGCTTTCTATCTAGCTTGTTGGACTCAGACTTAGAATCAAATATTTTGTCTCATGCTATGGTGTGGTTAAACCTTTTCCCTAGTATCGATAGTGGCCTATATAGGCAATTGTACTTTCCTTCCTATCTTTCAATTTCCCTTACATTTTCCAAAATGCTAGAAGCCAAATGGCAGGAATAATTACATAACAATACTAAGCATACCTCTGACCCAGTTTTGTTCTGGCAGGCAGCTAAATCTGTCCTTAGAAGTGAAATCATTTGCTCCAGCCCACTCGGCACCCTATCTGGCCAGCTCCTGGCAGCAGTGCAATGCAGTGCCACAATTTGTGGGAGTATGTGGTTGGGGGTGGAGCCTAATGCCAGAAGTTGCCCGCCCCATCAGAGACCTGTGCTGTAGCCTGTAACAGGTAGTGTGCGGGATGTACCAACCTGTTGCGGTACATTGGCACACATCGCGCCGACACTAATAGAATATGTACTAACATATGCGATTAGTGTTTTGAAGGACAGCTGTTGCAATCAGTGCTGTCCTTCACGATGCATCTGGGTCCCTGGACTTCTGGCTATCAGCCCAGGGAGTCCATCTGCGCATGCGCAGAGAATAGTATTTTAATTACCTTCTGGTAAATCCTTTTCTCGTAATCCATAGAGGATGCTGGGGTTCCATTTAGTAGCATGGGGTATAGACGGGTCTCTTGGGAGCCATGGGCACTTTAAGAGCTTAATAGTGTGGGCTGGCTCCTCCCTCCATGCCCCTCCCACCAGACTCAGTCTAGAAACTGTGCCCGAGGAGACGGACATACTTTGAGAGAAGGAAATACACAGATAGTGGTGAGATTCACACCAGCTCACACCGAAACTAAAAACTATGCTGACCAACATGCAACATGGAGAAACCATGCTAATCAGCATGCAACATGGAGATACCATGCAAACCAGCATGCAACTTGAAGAAATCAAGCGAACCAGCATGAAACATGAAGAAACCATGCCAATCGGCATGCAACATGAAAGAAACCATGCTAACCAACCAGAACATGGAGAAACCATGTTAACCAGCATGCAACATGAAGAAAACATGCTAAGCAGCACGCAACATGAAGACACCATGCTAACCAGCAGGAACTAGAAGAAACCATGGTAATCAGCAGGAAAGAGGAACAGCAACAGCTGAACCAATACTTAACCAAGTAACAATGCAGGAAAACGAAGCACTGGGCGGGCGCCCAGCATCCTCTATGGACTACGAGAAAAGGATTTACCAGTAGGTAATTAAAATACTATTTTCTCTTACGTCCTAGAGGATGCTGGGGTTCCATTTAGTACCATGGGGATGTACCAAAGCTCCCAGTATGGGAGGGAGAGCGCGGAGGCTCCTGCAGAACAGATTGACCAAACTGAAGGTCCTCAGAGGCCAAGGTATCGAACTTGTAGAACTTAGCAAACGTGTTCGGCCCTGACCAAGTAGCTTCCCGGCAAAGCTGAGACACCCCGAGCAGCCGCCCAGGGAGAAATCACTTTACGTGTAGAGTGGGCCTTAACAGAATTTGGACATGACAAGCCTGCAGTCGAATAAGCATGCTGGATAGTAAACCTAACCCAGCGAGAAATCGTCTGCTTAAAAGCAGGACACCCAACCTTGTTGGGAGCATAAAGGACAAACAGAGCATCTGACTTCCTGTGATGAGAAGTCCTCTTCACATAAATCTTCAAAGCCTTCACAACATCCAAGGACTTTGATGTGATTGAGGAGTCAGTAGCCACTGGCACCACAATAGGTTGGTTGATATGAAAAGCCGACACAACCTTTGGAAGAAATTGCTGACGCGCTCTGAGTTCAGCCCTATCGTCATGGAAAATCAAGTAGGGGCTCTTGTTGGACAATGCCCCCAACTCTGACACACGCCTAGCAGATGCCAATGCCAATAGTGTGACTGCCTTCCAAGTAAGAAACTTGACCACAACCTCCTGTAGAGGTTCGAACCAATCCGATTGCAGGAACTGCAGCACCACATTAAGATCCCACGGTGACGTAGGAGGCACAAAAGCTGGTTGGATGTGCAGAACCCCTTTAAAAAAAGTCTGAACCACAGGGAGAGCAGCCAATTGTTTCTGGAAGAAAATGGACAGGGCCGAAATCTGGACTTTTATGGAGCCCAAGCGTAGGCCCACATCCACACCTGCTTGCAGAAAGAGGAGAAACCGTCCCAGTTGAAACTCCACCGTAGGAAACTTCTTGGATTCACACCAAGCCACATACTTTTTCCAAATCGGATGGTAATGTTAAGACGTTACTCCCTTCCTAGCCTGTATCAGGGTAGGAATGACCTTTCTTGGAATGCCCTTCCGAGTTAAAATCAGGCATTCCACCTCCACGCCGTCAAACGTAGCCGTGGTAAGTCCTGATAAGCGAACGGCCCCTGTTGCAGAAGGTCCTCGCGAACAGGAAGAGGCCTCGGATCCTCCAGCAGTAATTCCAGAAGATCCGCATACCAAGCCCTTCTTGGCCAGTCCGAAGTAATGAGGATCGCCTGAACTCTTGTTCTCTTTATTAGTTTGAGAATCCTTGGGATGAGCGTAAGTGGAGGGCACACATACACTGGCTGGAACACCCACGGAGTTACCAGGGCATCCGCCGCCACTGCCTGTGGGTCTCTCGACCTGTAACAGTACCTCCGAAGCTTCTTGTTGAGATGAGAGGCCATCATGCCTATCTGAGTGTAACCCTAATTAGGGGTTAAGCATATATATGTGAACAGAAAGAGGTAAACGTGAGGTAACTTTATATGTATAATTTATATATTTACACTTTATATTGTTCTCTCTGTTGTAATACAAGGTAGACAATGTGAAAGGGAAAAGTGATTCATGTGTGTACCCCAATCATGTGTATTTTTATTGATATGTATTCATATACATGCTAAAGTGTGTTGTATGTGTAAACCTATTGATGTACACATTGGTGGCCAGTGACTGACAGAAAATTTCAAGCAAGTGCTTCTGCTACTGGCTGTCAATCATCCAGTGGGGTGATTGACAGTGGGTGGGGCATCACTTCAGGAGGGGTCATGTGACCTCTTAGAGAGGGAGAGATATGAGCTGTCATTCACAGCTGACAGCAGTCTCCTGATCCCTCCCTCCAGGGCTCACACCTCCCCCTGTGTGCCAAGCAGTGGAGCTGTAGCATCTTGCTGTAAACTGGTTGCTGGGGACAGGGGGAGGGGGAGTGATGCCGGAGAGGGAGCTGGGAACACAGCTGGAGCTGTGATGTCCCTATTATAAAGTGGAGCTCATGGACGGCTATGCCTGCTCACTGGCCGCCCCACTGGAGTTCACAGCAGCCGAGGAGCTGTGACATCTGGTGATGGCAGCGGTGGAAGTGGGCGAAGCCAGCATCACAAGTGGGCAGATTCAGAGCCAGCAGCCAGCTTCCGTAGTGTGCAGCCTGCAGTCTTGGTCAGCTACTGTGACATGTGAAGCAGTGTCCCGACATCAGCAACAGCGGTGGTGTGGCAGGGGCGGAGCTCAGGGATGTTGGTGCAGGATTATGGAGGCAAGCTCAAGGTGTAGGAGCAGCTGGAGGCAGAGCAGCAGATTTATTGGCAGCTAAGGGGCGGATCCAGGAGGCACTGTTCCCAGTGACAGGCATTCAGGAGGCTGCAGCAAAAAAGAGAGCTTCCCAGTGCCAGTCAGCAGAGCAGGGAGTCGGGGGAGTAATACTGGTGAATAGCACCCCTCACTATCTTGTAACAGCTGCCCATCTTATTATTATCATACCAGTGCAGCTCACAGCAAGGAGGCTCAGTTGTGGGTGAGAGATGAGGAAGCCTTTAATATACAGTCATGGTCCTTCAGTCCAGTCAGTCAGTCAGTCAGTCAGTCAGTCAGTCAGTCAGTCAGTCAGTTATATGGGTTAGGAGTCCCAGGTTGTAGCCAAGGTGGTATATAACTGACTGTCTACATTCAGCAGCTCCTGGGATCTTAACATAATAGAGGCATGCTATAGGAAACTCCTCCGATAGGGAGAGACATTAAACACTACTTATATCCAGAGGAGAGGAGCTATAGTTACCATGACTTCATTTCCTTTCTGCTGAGAGACTGTGTAAGGATAAAAAAAAAGTCTACATTAAATGGTATATTATTGTAACAACCCTGGAACATTTTCTAGTAACCGTAGATACGGGAAAGTTACATATGTCTTCAGCTAAAGTCGTATGACAATTGGCCATGAGCCACATCTATATTGGATTTACAAAATAAGAAGTGCCCCAACGAGTGCACTAAAGTTACTAATGTACCTAAAGAGACTAATTTAAACCCGGGTTTAATTGCAACATTATATTTTCAGAGGTTCATTGTGTTGTAATGTAAGCTTTATACCTATAGAAGTACATTCTACTATATACTGAATACTTAACAAATATGAATAGTAAGCAGTTTATGATTTACTCAGAATACATCAAACCATTATAAATATCTGTATGTCATGTTAATGGATTCTCACATGAACGTGTTAGAGGTTACTGAGAAAAGGTCAGCTAAAGTGGCCAGTGGAAAATAAACACAACTATTGGTTTCTTTAACTGTGTACTCTTGTTGTACAAAATTCTTATTGCACCATTACATTCCAATGGTACCATTTACACATGGGTTTTCCCAAGCAGGCCCATAAATATTTCCCAATACTTGGGTGGAGGCACATTGGTAGTATTGTAGGTAGCCTATATACCCCTGGGATTAAAGGGGGGGGGGGGGGGGGGGTTTACATGAGGCACACCCCATCGGCTTGTGACCTCTACGAATACTTCCGGATGGAGGCCCCATTCTCCTGGAAGGAGATCGTGTCTGCTAAGGAAGTCCGCTTCCCAGTTGTTCACTCCCGAAATGAAGATTGCTGACAGCGCCACCATGTGCTTTCCTGCCCAGAGGAGGATACTTATCATCTCTGACATTACAGCTCTGCTCTTCGTTCCACCCTGTCGGTTTATGTAGGAGACCGCTGTACGTTGTCCGACAGAACCTGGATGGCCTGATCTTGAAGAAGATGTGCCGCTCGTAGAAGGCCGTTGAACCCAGCCCTTAGCTCCAGAATGTTTATCGGAAGGATGGATTCCAGACTTGCCCGCTTTCCTTAGACGTTTTCCCCTTGGGTGACAGTTCCCCAACCTCTATCAAGAAGGTGAGAAGTTTGCAGCCACCAGTGGAATGAAATTCTGGCTTTCGGCAACCCCGCTAAAACCTTTCCGTACTGTCGAGCCTCGTAAAAAGGCAACCATTTTACCCATAAGGAGAATGCACTGACGAACCGATACCCGGGCTGGCTTCAGGACATCCCGGACCATGGATTGGATCACCAATGCTTTCTCCACCGGTAGAAACACCCACTGCACTTTCATGCCGAGAATCATCTCCAGGAAGGAACTCCTCCTTGTCGGTTCCAAATGTGAAAATTGGAAGCTTCAGGATCCACCCAAGATCCCGGGACAGTTGATTTGAGAGAGCAACACTCTGTAACAACATCCCCCTGGAGGAAGTTAAGGTCATCCAGATATGGAATTATGTCCACTCCTGAACTGTGGAGTAGGAACACAATCGCCGCCATGGCCTTGATGAACATCCCCGGTGTCGCGTAGACGCCAAGTGCAGTGTTTGGAACTGGAAGTGACATAGTTGTGGTGCAACCTTAGATAGGTATAGAGAGGTGGCCAGATTGGAATGTGAAGGTACGCACCCCTGATATCCCGGGATACCAGGAATTCCCCTATTTCTCGACCAGAGATCACCGCTCTCTGACTCCCTCCTGAATTGAACACCCACCAGTAGGGGTCCAATGACCTTATGTTTGAATAGTAACCCCTGTTACATAAATGAGGTGGAACCAGAATAATGACATGTGTTTGACAAATGTTAGAATAGCTTCCAGCAGTATCGTACTTTCAGCCTGAGAAGCTAGTAAGCCTGATGTGAAGAATCTGTGAGGCGGGAGGGATATCGCCTAGATGTTTTACTGAAATCTATTTAGTCTCTCTCCCACCTGCCTGACCCCAGGCAGTGAGGTCCACCGTCAAAATGAAGGTTATGAGAATGCCGAACCCGAAATCTGTTCCTAGGAATCTGGCAGTGCAGGTTTTCTGGAATTTCCCCAACATCCTAAAAAGGAAGTGGAAGAACCCTTGGAAGGGATTGCAGTATAGGTGTAGGATCCTAGTCTCTGTAGTTGTGGAAGGAAGATATGGCAACTTATCCGCAGTTGGCTCGGATATTCACGTATCCCGAAGCATACCAACAGGGCCTCACCCGTGAAGGGCTGACTCACCATACCGTTCTTTGATTCTGTATCTGCAGTCCATCGGTGTAGCCACCGTCCCCTGCGTGTCGAAACTGCCAGAGCAGTGGCCCTGCGTTACACAAGCCAATCTTCTTCATGGCGTCCAGCCTGAAGCCTGTAGAATCCTGTATGTGACATAGAAACAAGTACATGTCACTTTGTCACTCCTACACATAGAATCTAAATCATCAAGTAAAGAGCCTGACCACATTACAATATCTCCAGAGATCTAGTGGGTCTCAGAGTCACACCTGCAACAGTGTATAGTATTAGTAGTGCCGCTTATACACATAATGGGGGTCATTCCAAGTTGATCGCTCGCTAGCAACTTTTTGCAGCACTGCGATCAGGTTAAATCTCGGCAAAACTGCTCATGCGTATGCACCGCAATGCGCAGGTGCGTGTACGGGTACAAAGAGGATCGGTGCTGGTCGATGGATTTTACAAAGAATCCATTCGCACAGCCGATCGCAAGGTGATTGACAGAAAGAGGGCGTTTATGGGAGTGCGCCGGCCGATACCGAGAGCTACCTGGTTGATCCTGCCAGTAGCATATGCTTGTCTCAAAGATTAAGCCATGCACGTGTAAGTACACACGTCCGGTACAGTGAAACTGCGAATGGCTCATTAAATCAGTTATGGTTCCTTTGAAAAACTGACCGTTTTCTGTGAGTGTTTGGAAAAACGCAGGCGTATCCAAGCATTTGCAGGGCGGGTGTCTGACGGCAATTCCGGGACCAAAAAGACTGAAGTGATCGCAGCGGCTGAGTAAGTCCAGAGCTACTCAGAAAATGCAAAACAATATTTTCTGCCATTGGCTGCAAAAGTGTTTGCACACTTGCAAAGCGAAAATACACTCCCCTATAGGCGGCGACTATCTGATTGCAGCTCTGCAAAAAGTTGCTAGCGAGTGATCAACTCGGAATGAGGGCCTATGTGCCTATTGCAGTAGTGCCACTTATACACATGATGCCCATAGTAGTAGTGCCGCTTATACACATATTACGCCCAGTAGTAGTGTCACTTATACACATAATGTCCCCAGTAGTAGTGTCACTTATACATAATGCCCGCAGTCAGCAGTGGATGTAAGGGTCATGCCGCCCCTAGGCACAACATTTTTGTCTGCCTCCCTCTAAAAAAACCAAAAAACAATTATATGCCTCGTACTCTCACATCACTTGCTACTCCATAGCCTTTTCAATAGTCAAAACTCTGGAGTATACTGGTGTATGACAGGAGAGGCGCTGCCTCCCTGCCTATCTTTTCAGCACATCACTTATCAAAATTCACCAAATTTCCAGCAATATACACTGCTGCACCTGTGAATAATGCCCACATGAACCCTTGGGTTCATATATGTGTGTGGGGGGGAAAATCTGGCTCTGATAAGATCCAGTTCCTTCCCAGCCTTTTATCTCACCACATATTACTGAACCCACCCCCACCCCCTGGAGAATGAGCCACATCCTATTAGCCCAGCTGAATAGGAATCAGTATGATGTGCTGGCTGATAGGATCTCGGCGTTCATAATACCGACGCCGGAATCCCAATGAAGAGAAGACCGACATGGGTAAGTGAGGGGTGTTTTCCCCTCTCCCCAACTTCCTTACCCTCCCTGGCCAAAGCCTAACCTTAACCATCCCCCGAAGTCACCTTATCCTAACTCCCCATCCCTGCTGCCTAAACCGGAATTACTCTCCCCCGCAGCCTCCCCCTCCCCGGGGGTGCCTAACCCTAACCCTCCCTGGCCACAGCCTAACCTTAACCACCCCCTGGAGTTGCCTAATACTAACTCCCCACCCCTGCTGCCTAAACCTAAATCTCCCTCCCCCGCAGCCTAACCCTAACCCTCCCCACTGCCTAAGATTAACCTCCCCCTCTCCCCCGCACTCTGACCCTAACCCCCCCTGTCTGGTACCTAAACCTAAACTGCCAAGTATACTTACGGCCGGGATGCCACCTGTTGGGATTCAGCCTCATGCATTTTATCCTCAGCCCCCAGACATGGATGTTAATAAGCTGCAGGATCACCTCCCCACCCACTACCACCACCACCTCCTTTCTCTCTCTCTCTCTGGCAGTAGGGTGGGGGAGCTGGGTGACTGGTGGGTGGGATCAGGAGGAGGGGGTAAGATGGCACCTGAGAACAGGGGAAGGCTCTGTGCAACACCTCCCTCTCCTCTGCTGGCTGCTATGTTTTCTCATACTACTCCCTCCCCCTCACACCCCACAAACACATACACTCATACACATGAACAATTGCACATACTATACACATACTATACTACTATACTGTAAGCCACCCTGGCTTACAGAATAGTACTTCACAAGCAGCAGCTTTCCCTCTCTGGCAGCCTGGTCCATGTAGCTCCGCCCCCTCCACCCCGTAAAGTCCCACCCCTTTTTGCTGAACACAATCAAGTGGGAAAGGACTGGAGGCTTATATAGTGTGACAGGGACAGCAGCCGGCAGCAGTAGGGGAACAGGTGCAGCGGCAGCACAGGGATGCAGAGCAGGGAGAGCACCTCTCCTCCCTGGCGCCTCCCTGCACTACATCCCTTTGCTGAGTGGGTACCGCCGGGCCTGAATGCGTGGTCAAACACTGAGGTGCGTAGTGTGATCACTGTTCTGCATCTCTAAAGGGCACTGAAATTCATTGCCAACTTGAACAAGATGAGCAGCAATCTGGCTGGCTAAATACATCCAGCACAGATGAGAATTTGTGCCACATTGAAGGTCTGATTCAGGAGGACAGACGCATTCGAGTTAAGGTGCATACACGGTGAGATATTGACTATCCCCGATTTTGACTATCTTTACTTGAGATTTTGCCTGTGGGGGTGATTTCGAGTTGATCGTAGCCGACGATCATGACCATAGACATGCGGGGGGACACCCAGCACAGGGCTATCCCGCCCCGCATGTCAGTGCCCCCCCCCTTCCCGCAGAAGTGCAAAAGCATCGCACAGCGGCGATGCTTTTGCACTTTAGGAGTAGCTCCCGGCGAGTGCAGCTTTAGCATGCTGGCCGGGAGCTACTCGTTGCTTCCCGGCCCGCTGCGGCCTGCCCCCTGCACGGTCCGGCCATGCCTGCATTGGCCGGACCATGCCCACGAAACGGTGGCCAAACAGCGCCATTTCACCCCCCCCCTCCCTGCCCAGCGACCACCAGAGTTCTGACCCGATTGCACCGCTGTGATAAATTGCAGAATGTGATCGGGTCAGAATGTGCCAATTTTGACTATCTTTACTTGAGATATTGGCTATGTGCGATTTTGACTATGCTATAGTTTGTACTAGATAGTCAAAATTTACTTATCTGCACAGTATATTTTTTCTTGCGATACCGACCCCACGGGAGCGCACATCGGTATCGCAAGCTGTGTACACAAGGGGGCTAATTTATACCTGATCGCTAGCAGGCGATTTTTGCACTGCTGCAATCAGATAGTCGCCGCCTACAGGGCAGTGTATTTTAGCTGTGTAAGTGTGCTAATGCATGTGTAGCAGAACTGTACAAACAGATCTTGTGCAGTCTCTGCGCAGCCCAGGACTTACTCAGCCGCTGCGATCACATCAGCCTGTCCGGGACCGGAATTGACGTCAGGAACCCTCCCTGCAAACACATGGACACGCCTGCGTTTTTCCAACCACTCCCAGAAAACGGTCAGTTGCCCCCCACAAACGCCTTCTCCCTGTCAATCTCCTTGCGTTCGCCCGTGCGAATGGATTCTTCGCACAAAGCCATCACTGAGCGGCGATCTGCTTTGTACCCGTGCGACGCACCTGCACATTGCAGTGCATACGCAGTTTAGAACTGATCGCTCGCTGTACGAAAACGCAGCCTAGCGATCAGGTCTGAATTAGGGCCAAGGTACGATATTGACTACCTTTCCTTACGATTTTGACTATATAGTCAAAATCGTAAGCATACATCGCTCCATATGTATACACCTTTAGTGATATTGCAGATGAACTAACCATCTCAATGGGTAGTGTGTACAACTTAATTCATGAGCAACTGGAGTACTATTAATTATATGAACAGCACATGGGTTGGGTTTGAAATGCCAGTGGTCGGGTTCTGGCCGACAGAATACTGACCGCAGCATCCCAACACCCAACAGTGAGAATCCCGACAGGGGGCCCCTAACCCCCCTTCCTGCAGCCTAAATCTCCCCCCCCCCCCCGTTCCCTGCCACCTTACCCTAACCCTCCCCCACAGCCTACACCTACCCCCCCCCCCCCCCCCCCCCCCGCGCAGCATAACCCTAACCCTCACCGGCGGTGCTTAAACCTAACCCCCCTCCCTGCAGCCTAAACCTAACCTCCCCAACCACCCACCCCCGAAGCCTAACCTAAACCATCACTGGTGGTGCCTAAACCTAAACCCCCCTTCCTGCAGCCTAAACCTAACCCTTCCTCTCCTGCCGCCTAACTGGGGTTGCCTAAACCTAACCCCCCCTCCAGCTTTAACCTTACCCCTCTCCCTGCAGCCTTACCCTAACCATCCCCTCGCAGCCTAAACCTACCCTCCATGGCGTACCTCTCCGGCGGGCCAGCTGTATGTTGTTCAGGATCCTGGGTGTCAGGATGCTGGCGCTGGGATTGTGAGCTGTGTCGGGATTCCAGCATCTGTATTTCGACTGCCAGGATCCCGACCGTCCGGATCATGACCGAATCCCAGTACATGTACTAGTAGAATAAATGTATGCAGTGAGAGGTCTTGTTACCTTATTTATTGAATCACCCTCGTATTTGGACTGGTTTGGAAGCAGCTCTTCTACATACTCCTAAAATATCGAAACAATCTCATAATCTCACAAATATTAAGTTCCAAAATACATATTTTACTTAGATACCTTTCAATTAAAATTATTTAGATTGCACGTCTACCAAATACATTGCCTTGGGTTAACCCTCTTTTTTACCAGGTCTTGACAGTGCTACTTTTTTACAGTGGAAAGATAAAGGAATAATGGCTGTTAAATTCCCTGATCTAAATTTCATCTTCCTAATACCCAATTTTACATGTATATACAAGTGATTCATTTTGTTTGATGTATACACCATCCACAGTTTCCAACCATCCTGCATCTTGTAGGAGACTCCCGTTTCAGTGTGTAATCTCCAGCTGCCCCGAATAATAAATCAAAACCCCCGGATTCTTCATTACTGCTCAACTCAGCCTGTCGGGGTGCCACTAAAGAGTTTCTTTGCAAGGACAGCTATTTGCTGTAATCACTGTATTTGCTCAGGAGTCCTTGCTGGCAACTTGCTTCAGCCACCTTTGTGTGACACCTGGCAAGAGAGACAGCAGCACTTCTTATCTGTGCTGGTCAGGAGTGTAGTGATCCATAGCATCTGCTTAAACAGCTTAGAGGTGCTATTGAGCTGTGACTGGGGGTAAGAATTTTTATTAGTAATTTTTATTTAAACAGCCTTGCGTATTCAGAATGTTTTGTGTCTGTAATGATGTGGAAGATGCTATAATGGTATGTAAGTATTGAAAAAAATGGATACAGGGTGTGCGGTGTGGGCCCCTCTGGCCCTCGGGGGCCCGTGTTCACCGCACTCACTGCACCCATTATAAATACGCCACTGGGTGTTATGTAATTAATGTATTCTTCTTAATGTTTAGAAGTGGTGTAACTATTGATGTTTATTATTTTGTTATTATGCTTACTACTGATATCAACAAGCTTGGCATATCAGCATTGACCACGTCAACATTCATCATGTCAACACTGATGAAATGTCAACATGATTAGAATGTCCCTGGTGGTCTAGTGGAGACTTACCTGATACAGATGGTCTGGCTGTCCCAGCGGTGTCTTCCGTGTCCAGCAGTGATGTTAGAATGACTTCTGTCAGATACAGCTGTAAGTATGAGTAATCCTGTCCAGTGGTGGATTTTACCTATGGGCTGTAGCACAGCAGCCCCCATCCCCCCACTAAAATCCACCCCTTCAGTGAGCTCAGCTGCAGTCCATGAGACTACACTGGCTCATTGGCTACACTGTGACTGGCAGGTATTGGTAGTCCTACCTGCCAGTCACCCACAGGACGCGCAGTTCCATTGGGAAACACTCAAGATTATCCAAGCGAAGATCAGCTATAGCAAACTTTACATTAACAAGTGGTAAGAGGAATAACTTGTAATGAGCACCAAGGTGCACTAGGTGGCGAGCAATAACCAAAAATCACAGCTAAACTTTAAAATGTAACTCATTTCAATGAATAGTAATACACAAGTAAATAAAACATAACAACAGCAATATTTTATTTATTTATTTAAATATAAAATGTGAATACAGTGAGAGTAGCTGTTTCATGAAGAAATGAACGTTGTAATCAGCAAATTATAAATTAATTTGTAAGATTAAAATCAATTTTGTAAAAAAAAATAATCTTTTATTGAAGCATGACATTATCTTACATCAAATGTACATTTCTATGCCATACTTGCCTACTTTCGATAAAAGCATTTCAGGGAGATTGTGATAGTAGCACCTATCAGTGCGGACATGTACTGCTACATCTGAGAGGTGTGTCATGAAAAGGACTCTCATCCTAATGGAAATGAGCCCCAAAGTTAGTAAGATCTACTTGCTGAAGAAAAGACTCTTATATTTTTTAGGATTTGTTTGTGTATTTTGTTTTACATTGAGGTTCCATATGCTGTAAGATGCCACGAGAAACCTTATTTAAAATACATGTAGCCATAGGGATCATTGTGCCTTATAACCAATGCAGGGAAATGGCACTGATGATCACATTTGAATGGATATATCTCTGATTTATTTTCCCCCCAATAATGTAACAGCTACATAATGGGGGTAAGGTGCAATCAGGGAGATTGCTGGACGTTTCAGGCAGTCAGGGAGATTGCTGGACTATTCAGGAAGTGAGGGAGATTGCTGCTATTTCAGGGAGTCTGAATAGGGAGATAAATAATGAGAATCAGGGGGTCCTGTAGAGGGGATGGGGCCTAGTGATGCGTTTTTATGAAAACGCATCATTTTGGCCCTGCCCCTATGCAGATATGCACAAATCATGCAAATTTCACGCAAGGAGTAGGGCCTAATAATGCAACTAGCCTGGCCCCACCCCCATTGCCACCCACCTGCATCTCCTCTCTGAGCTTCTCCCAGAAAGGAAGAATATAAGTATGTAAGAATGATTTTATCGCAATTCCAACATTACTTATGGGGAGGTGGCAGGCCAAGAATAGCCACGCGTAAACTATACCACCCTAGTCAATTCTAATCATTATTAATCGGCACTATTGTGTGGGTGAGCGGGCGAGTAGCGGACGCAGACCCCCTAGGCCCCTCCATCAGGCCCGGGTAATTAGTACCTGACCGCCTCCCCCCCCCCCCCCCTTTTCATCACCCCTGTACATAGTTGCCAACCTTCCCTCATTCTGCAGGAGACTCCCTGAAACAGTAGCAATCTCCCTCACTCCCTGAATAGACAAGTAATCTTCCTGATTGCACCGTATCCCCATTATGCAGCTGTTACATTCTTGGGGGTAAAAATAAATCAGAGACACGAACATTCATATAGGATCATCAGTGCCATTTCCCTGCACTAGTTATAAGGCACAATGATCCCTATGGCTACATGCATTTTAAATAAGGTTTCTCGTGGCCACTTACAGTATGGTTGGTTCTATATCGGAGGGGCTGAAGGGACCTTGTGACGTATTGAGGGGAGGAGCTACGTCACCAGGGGGAGGAGCTACGGGCGAACAGGGTACCCGAAAAGTACGCTCGCCACGCTTCGGGCACGGTGGCTCGCTCCGCTCCGCTTCGCTCACCACCTAATTACTAAAGGTAATAGTTGGTGGCGTGGATAGTAGAGGAACTATCCCGCTGGCCTAGCTCCTCCCCCTTGCATCGTAACTCCTCCCCCTTACGGAAAAGGTCCCTTAGCCCACTTGATTCTAGCATCTACCCTTACAGTATATGGAACCTCTTGAAAAACACAATACACAACAAACAAGTCCTGAAAAATGTCAGTGTCTTTTCTTCAACAAATAGATCTTACTAACTTTGGGGCTTATATATGTGGTACCCACGTTTGGGGATACCCCTAGCAGCCCCCTTATAGCTTTAACTGCAGCCAATGCTGCCTTCACTAACCCCGGCGCTGAGAGGGTTAACCTTCCCCCTGCAAGCGACCCAGGGCAGTCCGGCCGTCAGATCCTGAGAGCGGGAAGTCCTGGACCCGCAGGATTGGTCGGGAGCTGCGCGCCAAGAGAAGAACGGGGAGGAGAGAACAAGAAGCGCACGTGAGGAGAGAGAGGAGAGAGAGGCGGGACACGCGGCCACTGCACTGCGCGGTAGAAGAGACGAGAGCCGCCCGCAGCAGCCGCGCGCCGGGACCCGCGCTAAGACGAGGAGAATAGCCGCCTGGTGTGAGGAGAGAGAGACCTGCCGCGTGTGTGCAGGGAGCCGCGGTTGGTCAGAACGCAGACAGGGCTGGCAGCAGCGCAAAGCCGCCCATCACAGCCACTCTTGGGGACGGGGGAGCCGGAGCCGCCTGGCAGCTGGTCCCTAGAAGCAACGCCGCCGCACTTACAGCCACCACAGAAGGGAGAACCCCACAGAGGACGCTGTTGCAGCTGATAACCAGGAGACAATCAACTGGAGCATCCACTCCTATAGCAGGTACCGGGTCACCCATACATTCCTGCATATAAGTGGGGTCCATCTGTAACGGTACATCCCGGGTAAAAAGGGGGACGCCCCTACCCAGAAACACCCCACTACAAAAGTTCTTCCTATGCTAAACTATGCCTTGCCTATTCAGGGACATCATGCCTGTGCTTGTTTTATATGATCCCCTTTCAAAAGCCAGAATCTGTTTATGAAGTTACCCGCTTACACGGAGTACCCGACTGCCTGGAACGGTGTTTTATTAGCATAGTGTTACTCACTCTGCCTTACTTTTCCGTGGATATAAGACGGTTGGTACCGTTAGCCATTGCTGCTGTGTTGTATTACCAACAGTTAGTTCTGCACACTTTCCTACGAATACTTACTTAACGTCCACTGACGTCTTCCCAGGATTTCTCTGTTAGGGTGCAAGACTTCTGTCAAAGGGGACATTGACCGCAGACGCCCGCTGAGGCGCAGGAATTGAACATTAGTGCCCGGCGTGTAACGCCACCTTATGGACAGGTTAGGAAATACTGCCAAATTACTGTCAGGACATTTCATACCCCGGAATATTATTACATTCCAAACGCTTGCTATTGTATGTGTTATGTACGATTATTTGACCAAAGTATTGTTCTACCTTTGAGATACCTAAACTGTGAATATTGTTATAGACAGGGAAAGAAATAGGGTATTGTGATGATGTTTATTATATGCAATTGCTCGAAGTGAGAATTGAGTTATAGCGGTGACTGATATCTTCAATGCAATAAATGGTTGTCACCGTCTCCATGTGTAGTGGTCCTTGGGTATAGTTTGTTTGGGTTGTCCTTCCGGGGTCCTCCTGGTCCTTCTGTCCCAGCCTTACAGGTGATGTACAAGAATAGTCGCTGGCCTCGACATCGTTGAAGAGTGGATACGGCCGATCACGAAAACGACAGACCTTCAGGTACGAACCCACTCTATAGAGATATCACACTTGGCGTCCGCGAACAGGATCGTTTCAAGATGTCGAACCCAGACGTTCCGGAGTCATCCTCGGCACAGGGACAACCACCAGCGGCACCCGGAAACCCGACAGGAACAACGGCATCACCTATCACCATGACATATTACTTTGGAGCCCCATGGTTGCCGACATACGTAGGAAAACAAGTCCCTGGCTCAAGTACTTTCAAGACATTCAAAGACAAAATGCTCTCCATGTTTCGCCTATACACGCTCACGGAAGAACAAAAAGTAGAGATCCTGAAGGGACAATTAACCGGCCCAGCACTGAGAGAAGTAGAAGCATGGGAGGATACGGAAAAGGAGAGCGCAGATTGTATACTCCAGAAATTAAGGAGCATATTTGAATGCAAAACGGTAGCAGAACTAAAGAGCCATCTGTACGCGAAAAAGCAACGACCAGGTGAATCTCTACGGGAATTTGCACTACGCCTACAGGAAGCCTTGAGGGCTGTACGAACGCTGGATCCACTGGATGTCGGACTAACCGATGACACCCTAATTAATTTATTTATTGAGGGAGCGCAAGGCGAAGCAATTCGGTCACAATTACGAATTTGGAGACGCCAAAAGCCAGACAGTTCTTTCTCTGCGTTTAAAGAAGATATTCTACAGATATTAGGATTGAATCAGGGCGAAGAGACTGAAGATGATGAGGCACCAAGGAAAGTGGATGAAGAAAGCCTCGAGAGCATTCCCCCGTACAAGAATGTAGATGCCACCACCCGAGCGGGGGCAGTCCTTCAGCAGGCACAGGCCCCACCAGGGCCAGATCCTATCGAAGCCCTGAATCGACAGATGTCAGAAGTGACGCTCAGCCTGTCCCGGATGAGCCAGAGGCTAGAAGAACTCGGCAAAGAACCAAGTGGAAGCCGACGCAGAGAATGGCGTCAGGAACGCGGTGGAAGAAATCACCCTCGATGGGAGGTCACGAGAGAGTCAGGCAGACGGCCTACTGATCGGTTTGATCCACAGGGTCGACCGATTTGTAGGGGATGTCACCAGAGCGGACACATCGAACGGAGCTGCCCTCTTGATCCTTTAAACGGGGGGACCCCGAGACGAGGGACCGACCCTCGGGAGGAGAACCACTGACAGGTCCGCCGTCACGGGACTGGTGGCCCCAGTATGTAGGAGAGTGCCCCCACCTGAACATCCGCATCAATGGGATCGAGATACCGGCTCTCTTGGATACGGGCTCACAAGTCTCTACAATCCAACTCACGGAGTTCCTTCAACACTGGGACGAAGCCACCATTGTGTCCCCACCCGCTACATGGCTCCACCTGCTAGCCAGCAATGGACAACCCATTGCCTTCCAGGGCTACTGAGAAGCCAATGTGGAAGTAGGAAACGCCGCCTTGACCCGCCAAGGATACCTCATCACCACCGTGCCCAGCGCGCACTTGCCACCCGTGATTCTGGGCATGAACATTCTGAGAAACTGTCCAGAGGAACTAGTTGAAGCCCTGCGACACGAGATGAAGACCGCGGCCCCTAAGGAACGAAAAGCCCTGCAACAGACCGTCAAAGTGCTAGAGGGCCAAAAGAAATTAGTTAATGGTCAGGGTGAAATTGGAAAAGCCCGAATCACCGACCGCCAACCTGTTCTGCTGAGACCGAACTCTGAGCAAGTGGTGTGGTGCAAAACAATAATTGGTCCGGGGGGGAGAGACTACGAGGCTCTGGTGGAACCCTGTGACTGGGATGGACAACAGCCATTCTCTGTGGCGAGGACACTAGCCAAAGTGGTACACGGGAGGGTACCAGTCCGTCTTCTGAACCCACACTCGTATGCCATCAGACTCTACAAGTACTGTCCGGTGGCGAAGGTCAGCTGGATCGACTTCCAAGACATTATGGGACAGGGTGTAACCACGGCTCAATCAGGAGCGGCAGACGGAGAAGCGTCGGCGACTGAGGAAGAACCCCCATGGTGGGCCGGGATCCAGATCGGCGATGTTGACACCCCCGCTGATAAAAGAGACGGAGTATTACAGATTGTGCGACGCAACGCTGCTGCATTCAGCCAACACCCTTCTGATTTTGGGCAAGCAGATGAAGTGTATCATCACATCCCCACGTGGACAACCCCTCCTATCAAGGAACGACACCGACCCCTTCCTCCAGCCATGTACCAGCCAGTGAGGAACATGATCGCAGAGATGAAAGAGGCTGGAGTCATCCGTAAAAGCCACAGCCCATGGGCCGCTCCACTGGTGATAGTGAAGAAGAAAGACGGTAGTCTGCGCTTCTGCGTAGATTATCGCAGGCTCAATGCTGCAACTCACAAGGACGCCTATCCACTTCCCCGAATCGAAGAATCTCTGACGGCCTTAAAGACGGCAGCGTATTTCTCCACACTGGACCTCACCAGCGGCTACTGGCAGGTCCAAATGGCCCCTGAAGACATCGAGAAGACGGCCTTCACTACGCCAATGGGCAAATTCGAATTCATGAGGATGCCATTCGGGCTCTGCAACGCTCCGGCCACCTTCCAGCGCGTCATGGAGCACTGTCTTGGACACCGCAACTTCGAGATTGTCCTGCTGTACCTCGACGATGTGATCATCTTCTCAAGAAACTACGAGGACCATCTGCGACATTTGGAAGAAGTGTTCCAACTTTTGACCAACTGCGGCCTGAAGCTTAAACCAAGCAAATGTCACCTGCTCAAGCCCAAAGTCCAGTATCTTGGACATGTCGTCAGCGCTGAGGGCGTGATGCCTGATCCGGAGAAGATCAGAGTCGTTCAGGACTGGCCAGTCCCCAAGACCGTCAGAGATGTCCGAAGTTATTTGGGATTCGTGGGCTACTATAGACGCTTCATTGAACAGTTTGCCGCAGTAGCGGCCCCGTTGCATGAATTGCTCAGAGGCCAATCGGGTCATGAGCGAAGAGGGTCGTCCTTGGTATGTTGGGGAGAAGAATAGCAGCGAGCCTTTCATCAGTTGAAGATGTCCTTAATCGAAGCCCCGTTATTGGCCTATCCCGATTATGAACAACCATTTCAAGTGTATACATACGCAAGCCACCGGGGACTAGGAGCCGTACTCTCCCAGGTGCAGGACGGGCGTGAAAGAGTGATCACATATGCCAGCCGGGGCCTCCGCAAAACTGAGCGGAACTGTGAGAATTACAGCGCATTTAAGTTGGAGTTACTCGCCCTCATCTGGGCTGTCACCGAGAAATTTAAACACTATCTGGCCACCACGCCGTTCATCATCATGACGGATAATAACCCGCTGGCACATCTGTCTACTGCTAAGCTCGGAGCTCTTGAACAGAGATGGGTATCCCGACTCGCAAATTTCCGGTACACCGTATCCTACAGGAGTGGGAAGTCCAACGGGAACGCTGACGCCCTCTCCCGATTACCCACGGTAGATGTTGCGGAGGAAGATAGAGATGTGGATGAGGATGTCGAAACCCCGGTGTTTAAAGTCTCTCGAAAGGGACGAACGGTCACGTCGGACCCCCTATCCGTCACCGGACCTCCACGGATGGAAAGCGCCCTACTGGATGCTCCCACAGTCGATTGGCGCGAGAAGCAGTGGAAGAGTCCAGTGCTGAGGGAACTTGTGGCCTTGTTGCGCCAGCGACAAAAGTTGACCCGGATCCAACAGGCCAAAGCTGACCCGGAATTGATCAAGTTACTACGGCATAGGGACCGCATTCACCTGGAGGAGGGGATCCTCGTGCATACCAGCATAGATCCGAGTACTCACCAACCAGTCACTCAGGTGGTCGTCAATAGAGAGCAAGCCTCTCTTCTGCTCATGGCCTACCATGACAAATCCGGACACTTCGGCACTCAAAAGACTGAAGCCATCCTACGCACACGATTTTTCTGGGTGGGCATGCGAGAAGATGTGGAAAGGTGGTGCCGCGACTGTGTTCCATGCACAAGGAAAAGGCAGGCCGACACTACCCAAAGGGACCCACTGCATCCCATTAAGAGCCAACATCCACTAAAAATTGTTGCCCTGGACCATGTGAAATTGGAGCCGAGCACCAGTGGATATCTGTATGCCCTTACAATAACGGACCATTACAGTAAATTCCTAGTGGCCGTCCCGGTCAAAGACCTCACTGCTAAAACCACTGCCGAACTGTTTTTGAAGCACTTCGCCAGGCCCTACGGGTATCCAGACTGCATCTTGACCGACCAAGGCCCTGCCTTTGAGTCGTAGTTGTTTCACGAACTGTGTTCCTACTACGGCTGTCGTAAAGCTCGGACAACAGCCTATCACCCGCAGGGGAATGGATTGTGTGAACGAGCTAACCAGACCCTCATCGGGATGCTCCGGAGCCGGGCGGCAGAAGATCGCACCAAGTGGCCGACCATACTCCCCGAATTAACCTATCTCTACAACAACACTGAACATTGCTCTACCGGCTTTACGCCATACTACCTCATGTTCGGCCGACGAGGCAAGTTACCCCAGGACCTGGAATTGGCCCCTGCTGTGGTCCCTGCCATCGACCCAAGGACCGACTGGGTCCGTGAACACCAACGGAGGATAGATGCTGCTCGAGAAATTGTAACAAAAAGAGTGGAGCATGTCCAGCATCGCCAGGAGGCGGACTACAATGCCCACATCCGACCTGAGGCACTGAAGACTGGAGACCTTGTCTGGAGGAAACGGAATCACCGCACCAGCAAGCTTGACGCTATGTGGGAGAGTTGCCCGTACGTCGTAGTCAGTATTCCTGAGGGCGAACGATATACCTACAAGATCCGTAAGGGCCTGGAAGATCCAGTCAGCGTTGTGCCGAGAGACCAACTCAAGCTCTGTACCGTAGAGTTACCGACAAGGAGCGCAGATCCACCTGTGGCAGAGGGACGGGAGACCCTGGTGGGCATACCCTTACACGATCCCATGGAGCTCTTAGTGTTTATGGGTGGCCTACCACCACCGCACTCAGTCCCACCTGTAGCTCCAGACTCGGTGTTGGACAAGCCGGTTGAAAGCCTTGATCGGTCTGACCTAGTTACCGCTCCTAGCGAGAGTGACTTTCCCATAGTTGAGGCCAGAAGGTCGGGACGTAGCACACAAGGCGTCCCGCCTTTAAGGTATAGAGAGTAAACTGTTAATTGTTTCTTTGTATGTTTATACCTGATTTGTTTACACTTGTTTAATGTTATGTTGGAATTGAGACTCATGCTAGAGACTTTGGCTTCCTGGCATATGCGTGAGGACACGCATCCTTCCACCAGGGGCACATGTGGTACCCACGTTTGGGGATACCCCTATCAGCCCCCTTATAGCTTTAACTGCAGCCAATGCTGCCTTCACAAACCCCGGCGCTGAGAGGGTTAACCTTCCCCCTGCAAGCGGACACAAGGACCCAGGGCAGTCCGGCCGTCAGATCCTGAAAGCGGGAAGTCCTGGACCCGCAGGATTGGTCGGGAGCTGCGCGCCAAGAGAAGAACGTGGAGGAGAGAACAAGAAGCGCGCGTGAGGAGAGAGAGGAGAGAGAGGCGGGACACGTGGCCACTGCACTGAGCGGTAGAAGAGACGAGAGCCGCCCGCAGCAGCCGCGCGCCGGGACCCGCGCTAAGACGAGGAGAATAGCCGCCTGGTGTGAGGAGAGAGAGAGAGACCTGCCGCGTGTGTGCAGGGAGCCGCGGTTGGTCGGAACGCAGATAGGGCTGGCAGCAGTGCAAAGCCGCCCATCATAGCCACTCTTGGGGACGGGGGAGCCGGAGCCGCCTGGCAGCTGGTCCCTAGAAGCAACGCCGCCGCACTTACAGCCACCACAGAAGGGAGAACCCCACAGAGGACGCTGTTGCAGCTGATAACCAGGAGACAATCAACAGGAGCATCCACTCCTATAGCAGGTACCGGGTCACCCATACATTCCTGCATATAAGTGGGGTCCATCTGTAACGGTACATCCCGGGTAAAAAGGGGGACGCACCTACCCAGAAACACCCCACTACAAAAGTTCTCCCTATGCTTAACTATGCCTTGCCTATTCAGGGACATCATGCCTGCGCTTGTTTTATATGATCCCCTTTCAAAAGCCAGAATCTGTTTATGAAGTCACCCGCTTACACGGAGTACCCGACTGCCTGGAACGGTGTTTTATTAGAATAGTGTTACTCACTCTGCCTTACTTTTCTGTGGATATAAAGACGGTTGGTACCGTTAGCCATTGCTGCTGTGTTGTATTACCAACAGTTAGTTCTGCACACTTTCCTACAAATACTTACTTAACGTCCACTGACGTCTTCCCAGGAGTTCTCTGTTAGGGTGCAAGAGTTCTGTCAAAGGGGATATTGACCGCAGACGCCCGCTGAGGCGCAGGAATTGAACATTAGTGCCCGGCGTGTAACGCCACCTTATGGACAGGTTAGGAAATACTGCCAAATTACTGTCAGGACATTTCAAACCCCGGAATATTATTACATTCCAAACGCTTGCTATTGTATGTGTTATGTACGATTATTTGACCAAAGTATTGTTCTACCTTTGAGATACCTAATGTCACAGCTGAGGGCTGGTGCTGACCAGGGGGAAGCCTCAGTTATAGGGGCTGAGGTATATGTGTACCTGGGAGGCAGTACAGGGTTCTTGGACATGCAGGGAACCTTTAGAACAAATGCCCGAAGGCGTGACCAAGACAACGAAGGAAAGTTCAAAGGTTTTATTAAACACAGTTCAGAGGAATACTGATGATAGAAAACCGATGGTGACTTGGGATCGATGGCGGAACACCGATGGTAACTTGGGATCGATGGCGGAACACCGATGATGACTTGGGATCGATGGCGGAACACCGATGGTGACTTGGGATCGATGGCGGAACACCGATGGTGACTTGGGATCGATGGCGGAACACCGATGGTGACTTGAGATCGATGTCGGAACACCGATGGTGACTTGGGATCGATGTCGGAACACCGATGGTGACTTGGGATCGATGGCGGAACACCGATGGTGACTGGAGATCGATGGTGGAACACCGATGGTTACTGGCAGGGCAGAGCACTGCTGGAAGCTGGTGTCGGTAACTGCCAGTCACAGGATGCAATGATGAGACACTGCAGAGTCAGGCTGTACTGCAGAGAAAGTCCATGGGAGGACTGCACACTGGAATCACTGAAGACAATTGAAGCACTGACATCTTTTCACCCCAGGAACAAGATATTTATACCACCTGGGAAACAGGGATTGGCTGGCTGATTAACCAGAGACCAGAGTGCAGCTGCTGGGTAATCAGGCTGAGAGTAGAGTGCAGCTGATAGGCTGAATGGTAACATGTGATAAGGAAAACATGGCTGCGCCCATGTTAGCTTTTTGGAGGGAAAGATTGTTTGTAACTTGCATGTGAAACTTAACCCTGATGCTGCCAGAATCACAGTAAAGAGATTAGAGACAATGAGATGCAGCGTGCTGCACACAGACAGTGCAGATGGAATCCAGGCTTGGAACGCTGGGACAGTCTCAGGAGGCATTTGGAAGGTAAATACTGATAAGGAATTACCTAGATCGTGACAGCACCCCCTCCTTTAGGAGTGGCCCCAGGACACTTCTTATAAGTTCTTTACCTGAACAAATGGAAGGATCTAGATTGAATCCTGATGAACTTGAACTGGCTGGGACCAGAGGAGACTGTACCGGATCTATGGTCGAGACCAAATTAAGTCCAGACAACCTTGAACCGGATGAGACCGGCGGAGACTTTAGACCGACGAATAGGATCGGATTAGATCCGAAGGTATTGGAATCGGCTGGAACCGAAGGAGGCTGATCCGGACAGACGGATGGGACCGGATTGGGTCCAGAAAAGCTTGAACCGGCTGGGACCGGAGGAGTCTTCGGATTGACGGTTGAATCAGCTGGAACTGAAGGAGTCTTTGGACCTACGGATGGAACCGGATTGGGTCCAGAGATATCGGAATCGGCTGGAACCGAAGGAATCTTCAGACAGACGGATGGAACCGGATTGAGTCTAAAGACAGTTGAATCAGCTGGAACTGAAGGAGTCAGAATCCGGTTAGAACGGGAATGAGTGGTATCCGAGTGTTCAGTTAGACCATCCTGGACCTGGTCCATGCTGGATGCCAACAGGGTGGTGCTCTCTGAAGACGGCAAACAGGAGTTCATAACTGCATCTGTAGCACAAAAATTTCCATCTGGGAACTTGGCTCTGGATACTTCCCTTGGGACTGAAACTTTGGTGACCCCTCCTGGGGTTGATGAATCAGACACCTCTCTCAGGGTTGTTTTCTCCAGAACCCCTCCTGGGGTTGACAGATCAGACACTCCTTTTTGAGAAGACTCATATGCCCCTACTAGAGCTTGAACATTGGATACCCCTCCTATGGCTGTAGACACAGACGCCCCTCCTTGGGCTGTAGACACAGACGCCCCTCCTTGGGCTGTAGACACAGACGCCCCTCCTTGGGCTGAGTAAAGAGCATCATCATTCCAGGAAAGTTCGGACGCTAGGATCTGGTACTGTACCAGATATTTACCGACTGTTCGTGTCCCCTGACGTAGCAGGAGGATATCAGAGGAGGCAGAGGTCACACGACCTGGTTCATCAAAGATGCGCCTGAAGGTTGCCACGAAATCTGCATATGAAGAGAGCAGGGCATCAGACTTCTTCCATAAAGGTGATACCCAATCGAGGGCGGAGCCACTGAGGAGGGAGATGATGTAAGCAACCTTGGTGCGGTCAGTTGGGAAACTGCCAGGCTGTAACTCAAAATATATCTCACACTGATTTAGGAAACCCCGACAGGCTTTTGGGGAGCCATCAAACTTGGCAGGTGTCGGTAAATGGAGACAAGGAGCAGAAACGGGAATGGTGGGTGGGGAATCTGGGATACCACCAAAGGTACTGCAGTCGGCACACTGGACGCCCCTGAACCACGGAGGGTTACTTGTATTCCATCCAGCCGAGAGGAGAGGTCCTGGAGACAGCGGATCACATGGCCCTGTGCAGTCTCCTGACGTTCAAGGCAGGCTGCAAGTTCTTGCATCGGCCTGGTCGCTTGGACCTGGTCTCTGGCCGGATCCATTAGGTCAGTGCTTACTGTCACAACTGAGGGCTGGTGCTGACCAGGGGGAAGCCTCAGTTGTAGGGGCTGAGGTATATGTGTACCTGGGAGGCAGTACAGGGTTCTTGGACATGCAGGGAACCTTTAGAACAAATGCCCGAAGGCGTGACCAAGACAACGAAGGAAAGTTCAAAGGTTTTATTAAACACAGTTCAGAGGAATACTGATGATAGAAAACCGATGGTGACTTGGGATCGATGGCGGAACACCGATGGTAACTTGGGATCGATGGCGGAACACCGATGATGACTTGGGATCGATGGCAGAACACCGATGGTGACTTGGTATCGATGGCGGAACACCGATGGTGACTTGGGATCGATGGCGGAACACCGATGGTGACTTGGGATCGATGGCTGAACACCGATGGTGACTTGGGATCGATGGCTGAACACCGATGGTGACTTGGGATCGATGGCGGAACACCGATGGTGACTGGAGATCGATGGTGGAACACCGATGGTTACTGGCAGGGCAGAGCACTGCTGGAAGCTGGTGTCGGTAACTGCCAGTCACAGGATGCAATGATGAGACACTGCAGAGTCAGGCTGTACTGCAGAGAAAGTCCATGGGAGGACTGCACACTGGAATCACTGAAGACAATTGAAGCACTGACATCTTTTCACCCCAGGAACAAGATATTTATACCAGCTGGGAAACAGGGATTGGCTGGCTGATTAACCAGAGACCAGAGTGCAGCTGCTGGGTAATCAGGCTGAGAGTAGAGTGCAGCTGATAGGCTGAATGGTAACATGTGATAAGGAAAACATGGCTGCGCCCATGTTAGCTTTTTGGAGGGAAAGATTGTTTGTAACTTGCATGTGAAACTTAACCCTGATGCTGCCAGAATCACAGTAAAGAGATTAGAGACAATGAGATGCAGTGTGCTGCACACAGACAGTGCAGATGGAATCCAGGCTTGGAACGCTGGGACAGTCTCAGGAGGCATTTGGAAGGTAAATTCTGATAAGGAATTACCTAGATCGTGACACCTAAACTGTGAATACTGGTATAGACAGGGAAAGAAATAGGGTATTGTGATGATGTTTATTATATGCAATTGCTCGAAGTGAGAATTGAGTTATAGCGGTGACTGATATCTTCAATGCAATAAATGGTTGTCACCGTCTCCATGTGTAGTGGTCCTTGGGTATAGTTTGTTTGGGTTGTCCTTCCGGGGTCCTCCTGGTCCTTCTGTCCCAGCCTTACAGGTGATGTACAAGAATAGTCGCTGGCCTCTACATCGTTGAAGAGTGGATACGGCCGACCACGAAAACGACAGACCTTCAGGTACGAACCCACTCTATAGAGATATCACATATACATTTGGATGTAAGTCATTTTTATAACACACCTCTCATATGTAGCAGTACACGTCCGCACTGATAGGTGTTACTTTCACATCTCCCTGAAATGCTTTTTCAAAAGTAGGCAAGTATGCCACTGTATAACAATGTCTGAGACATAATACCTGGTGTGAGCTTTGTGTACTGGATGGAGACCCTTCAATTCAATTGACAGTCTGTAGGTATTTGGCCCTTGGTATTTGGCCCCTGGATGTATCTTATCACTTTATTGGGTCCTACATAGTTCTTAATATGGTAAGTTCTTAATTTGGTAGCTGATGTTATAATAATATACCACATACTTAACATTTTATATCTCTTGACACAAACACAACTGTGTTTTACCAACCACAATGTATTGTACAGGTTGAGTATCCCTTATCCAAAATGCTTGGGACCAGAGGTATTTTGGATATCGGATTTTTCCGTATTTTGGAATAATTGCATACCATAATGAGATATCATGGTGATGGAACCTAAGTCTAAGCACAGAATGCATTTATGTTTCATATACACCTTATAAACACAGCCTGAAGGTCATTTTGCCCAATATTTTTAATAACTTTGTGCATTAAACAAAGTGTGTGTACATTCACACAATTCATTTATGTTTCATATACACCTTATACACACAGCCTGAAGGTCATTTAATACAATATTTTTAATAACTTTGTGTATTAAACAAAGTTTGTGTACATTGAGCCACAGAAAAGAAAGATTTCATTATCTCACTCTCACTCAAAAAAGTCCGTATTTCGGAATATTCCGTATTTCGGAATATTTGGATATGGGATACTCAACCTGTATTCCTTTGTAACGCATGATATATTTTGTCTTTATTATATGTACATCTGCATTGCTTCAATAAAAAAAAAATTCAAATATAAATGAATACAATGCTGTGCACCCAGCTAATAGTCAGCACAGATTCTATAGCTTAGACTAGTGGGTAAGGAGGTTCAGACTTGGGTGAATTTGAGCACTCCCAATAAGGGCCAGGCCGGGTTCTTTGATATGTTTTACTCGACTCTATACTCTCTATCACTTCCTTGTGCTACTGGGTGGGGATCTTAATGCGCTATTGTCTCTGGATCTTGATAAAACTGGCCTCAAATGTGTGGTCTCCCCAAATGGGACTTTGCAATCTTATATATCGAATCTACTTCCTCCATTTTCACAAACGGCTTATGTTCACCCATTTTGAGAAATGGACTAGACCGGGATGCAAACTGACTTGCATGCTCTACACCCTTAGCATCTAACCATTCTTGGCCCGCATTTGCCTACATTCTTATATAAGGGGCATTCTACTCCAATAATAGACAGTCCAAAATCTAGTTATTTGCAGATAACGTGCCTCTGACTCTGTGTTCCCCTCAAACTTCCCTCCCTAATCTCATTTTTGAACTCGATACCTATGGTAGATACTGAGGTTACTGAGTCATTAGCACCAAACCAAAAGCTCTCGCTTTACATATGCCAACCCTATACTCGGAGGCTAACTATTCATGTCCTGTGGAGACCTTTAATGATCTGCTTCATATCAGTGTCCTCTGACCAAGTGTTATGAACCAAGTGCAGCCCTTTGTGTATTTCCTGGTTAGGACGCAGTCATTCAGTGAAAATTTTGACCAGATTGCTGTTTTTTTTTTTTTAATTCATAGCAACATTAGATTAAACTAAATCCTATTCATACAGTCCTTGTAAATATTGAATTAAAGTGAACCTTGTTAGTATCAATCAAAAGGTTCAATTAGTTGTTAGAACTTGTTTAGTAATTAGTAAATTAACCTTGTGAGGAAGCCGCTAACAAGAATAGCGTTATGGAGCAGCTATCTTCTAGTCTGGATGATCTACTGTTGGCTACTACATATTCCACTACAAATTCCAACAAAGCTGAGACCATATGGACATGTTAATTGCTGGCATCTCATGTATTTGATATTAATCTGTGAATCTTACTAACTCTAGTATTCCCATGGTAGGGTTCTCACGTTGACCTCTGGTACCTTCACCATAATATCATAATAGCTGCCTTCCTGTTCTGCCCCCTATTTCCTATCAATGCTCTTTTCCCATTCACCTTTACATCTGTTTTTGAGTTTTCTTTTTTTATATTCTCTCTCTCTCTCTCTCTCTCTCTCTCTCTCTCTTTCTCTCTCTCTGTCTCTCTTTTGTTCCTTATTACATTTTGTAACCAGCACTGTCTCTGACTGTGGTTTAGTGTTTCTTCTAGACCCCAATTATTTGTTGCCTAGGGCAGTGGTTCCCAAACTTTTGTGAGTCACGGCACCCTGGAGTGTCAGATTTTTTTTTTCACGGCACCCCTAGGCCTCAAGTTTCTTATTGAGAAATTTCGAAAAAAATATTAGATTAAGTAAATTATGTTTATATGTCATCCTTAGGGTCAGTTATGTGGTGAGGGAAAAGATTTGCTTCTGTTTGTCCACATATTTTATAACTGGAAGCCATCAGCACTGGTTTTGCCTATTAAATTGACAATAAATAGTTTGAATTGGTTCTTGACCACCAACCTGAGGCACCCCTGCAAGTGTCCCGCGGCACCCCAGGGTGCCACGGCACACAGTTTGGGAACCACTGGCCTAGGGGATTGCAGTTTTGCATACATCTCCACCCACTAACCCTCTAAAATACACACAAACCTTCTGTCTTCACATGCTAGACGATATTAAGTTCTGTTGCCTTTCTTTTTTTTATACTTGTATATGGTGTTCAATCGTATTTACATTTATTCTACAAATGTGCCATATTATCATTTATCACCAGTGCTTTGTTTTGTTATGTATTTGTTGGACCTGATGTCCTCCATTCAGATTCCCATTCCAATGAGATGTACTGCATTCTAAATAAAGTGAACTAAAGTAAAAAACAACAACTCATGATCGGAGAGCAGTCGCAGCGGCACAGAAGTCCATATAGTGCTGCTCCATGGCAGTCATTTTTGGCCTAAGACACCTAAGTAGCAGAATGTTAGACAATATGCATCCTCTGTCTTTCCAAACTAAGTGCAACGGGATCGGTATGGGATCCCAGCGGTCGGGATCCTGGAGGTCAGGAGACTGACACCCGGAACCCAATAGCCAGAATCCCGATAGCGAGCGCAACATGTCCCCTCGTGGGCTTGATGTGCTCACCACGCTTCGGGCCCAGTGGCATTAGATTCCCCCTTGGGTGGTGGTGTGGATGGGTAACGCCAGCACAATATAGATGCCTATGCGCATCTTTCCGCTTCCGTGCTGTAGAGGGATCCGATCAGATCCCTCCCAGCATCCCCCATGGCTGCCGCATCAGAGGGACTTCAGGCCCGAAACTCAGAAGTGTGGCCATCGAAAATGGGCAGCTGTTATTGGGGAGAGCTGCCCTTTCCGATACTAATCGCATATGTTAGTACATATGCGATTAGTATCAGTGTGGTAAGTGGCGGGATGTACTTCAAAGTCTTGGTACATCCCATCCATTATATTATATTCCAGTGTGGACAAAAACCTTCTGTGTATGCAGCATAAATGTATTTTAAAGAGGTGGAGAGATTTGTTTCCAAAATTTTGATCTCATACACTAAACAGCTTGGTTACATAAAACGGTGATCCAGCCCCATGGTCGACAGTGACTATGTCAATATTCATGATGCTGACACTTCAATTTCAATACTAGAATGTCACCATGGATCAACATGTTGACAGGCACCATGTCGACAGGCTCAGATGTAGACATGTTTGTAGATGTGTAACAACAAAATCAGGACGACACTTGCAGCATCAGTGTAATACAGGTCTTTACTCAGTATGAGCCAGACACCAAGTGGAAGTAACAGGAGACAAACAGGAAGTGAGTTACCTCGGCATGACATCATCTCCCATGATGCATAGCATGCAGTTACATCCCCCCTTTCAAGCTGGAAGGATGCAGAACATGGATAAAACAAATGCAACAATGTGACAATGGACAAAACGTGACGTGAACAAAAGAAAAGGCATTATACAATAAAGTCTTGAAACTTTGGGTTGTGTTTGGACACATGGCCCGATCTGGTAATGGTACACTGCGAACCTATAGGCATGTCCGCTGTGACACCAGAGGGCTCTATTACTTCAGAAGTGGTCTCTGAGGAAGGACTGTCCATGCAATGCGAATCATCACTGACATTGGTTGCAGCTGTGGTAGAAACTGATGAGTCAGGCTGTGTAGAGCTTTTTTCAGGTACACTTAAAAGATGGCGGCGGTTGCGTTCATAGAGGGCATTATCAGACTGTACCACTGCCATTCTGTCAAATCCGTGCTCAGTTTGCATTCGGATAAGCTGGCCTGGAGACAGTGGTGTCAGGTGGTTAGCTGATCTGTCATAAGAAGCTTTGGCAGCCATTCTGCACTTGCTGATGTTCTCCCGTACCTGTGGCTCTACTCTGGGTTGCAGGAGCTGCTGTGCCATTGGCATGCCTGTGCGTGTGCGCCGTGCTAATAGGCACTGTGCAGGGGATGGAAGTCCATCTCGGGGCGTGTTTCTCACGTTTAACAATGCCAAGTATATGTCCGATCCATCTCGTGCACACTTCTCCATTAGGTGCTTTGCAGAGCGGACTGCATGCTCTGCCAATCCATTTGACTGTGGGTAGTGTGGACTACTAGTGATGTGCTGAAAGTCCCATGTATTCGCAAAGTCCTTGAACTGTCTACTCTTGAATTGTATGGCATTATCAGTGATCAGCTGCTGTGGGGTGCCATGTGCTGCAAAGTGTCTCTTCGGCTTTGCAATGACCAATTGACTTGTGGTGCTGGGCAAGTAGTTTATCTCAAACCATCCTGACTAGGACTCAACTAGTACCAGGTACTCCTTCCCCCTCCATTTGAATAGATCAGCCGCAAGAATGGACCACGGAAGATCAGGAATGTCATGGAGCAGCATGGGCTCCCGTGGCAGGTGTGGACGCAAGGCATTGCAGGGTGCACAAAACAAGATAGCACGGTCAATGTCAGCGTACATGGAGGACCAGAACGTGGTTTCACAGGCCCTACGCTTGGTAGCCTCCAGGTCGGGATGGCCCTGGTACATCTGCTGGGTGTAGAACGTCTGAGGGGCAGCCGGAATCACGAAGCGATGACCCCGCAGGATGACATCATCAGACACGGTGAGCTCATCTCTCATACAGTAGAAGGAGCGAAGGCAGTGCGGCAGTTCCTTGGAAGAGGATGGCCAGAATTACAGCATATAGATGCTGGCAAAGATCATCTGAAAGTGTAGCAGCACGCAGCTCTTCCAGCCGCTTGGTAGGGAGCACCTCCACAGCCATGAACTCCTAGTCATCCTCAGCAGCGTTCATGTCAGTAGTCGAAAGGAAGGCTCAACACAGACCATCAGCAACGTACATTTCTTTGCCTCGCTTATATATGACATCCAGGTTGTACCGCTGCAGCTTGAGCATCATGCCCTGAATACGGGAAGAAGCAGAGTGGATGGACTTCTTCAGTATGGTGATGAGTGGCTGATGGTCGGTTTCCACCGTGACAGGATGGCCATAGATGAAGTCATGGAAATGGTTGCAGGCGAACACCAGTGCCAACAATTCTTTCTCAATTTGTGCATACCTGGTTTCAGTGTCAGTGAGAGCCCTGGAAGCAAAAGCCACCGGTCTGCGGTGTTGGAGGCACACGGCCCTCAGACCACCCTGTGAAGCGTCGGCAGAGAGGACTACCGGATCATGCATGTTAAAGTATTGCAGGACCGGTGGATTTGTCAGCATGGTCTTCAATCGATCAACAGCAGCCATGTGTGTGTCCAGCCAGCACCATTCTGAGTCTTGGTGGAGTAGCTGCCGCAAAGGTGCCGTGGTTTCACTGTATTGCGGAACAAATTTAGACAGGTAGGTGGTCATCCCCAGGAAGCGCTGCAGTGCCTGTTGGTCAGCCAGAAGCGGCATTTGCTGAATGTCAGTGATTTTATTTGGATCCGGTTTGACGCCTTGACTAATGAGCACGTGGCCCATGTACGCCACTTTTGTAACTCTAAAGTTGCATTTGTCTGGGTTGAGCTTGAGGTTCAAAGCACGGGCCCGTTCAAGTACCTGGTGCAGTCGCTGGTCGTGTTCTTCCTTGGTGCGGCCCCACACCAGGATGTCATCGATGATGATTTTACAGGGATAGCCTGCAAACAGTTGCTCCATGCAAGGTTGGAAGACCTCACTGCCCGTAGTGATTCCATAGGGTATGCGAAGGAAGACATACTACCCTATCGGGGTCATGAAAGCGGTGAGCAGTGACGAAGCTCTGTCCAAAGGGATTTGCCAGAATCCGCACTTTGCATCCAGGGTACTGAAAACTGTGGCACCTGGCATGTCAGCAATCACTTGCTCAATGGTGCGGAGAGGGTGATATGGGTGCAGCAGTGCTTTGTTCAAGTGTACTGGACCAATACAAAGACGTACAGTCCCATCCTTTTTTGATTCGGCCACCATGGCGGACACCCACTGTGTTGCTTCCTTCATGGGGGCAATGACACCCAATTGAGTAATTCTGTGGATCTCTTTAATGATTTTGTCTTTCATTGGGAACCCTCCAGGGGTCACAGACAGTAGTTACAATGGAGTCATCCAGCCTCATGTGGGGGTAATTCCAAGTTGATCGCAGCAGGATTTTTGTTAGCAGTTGGGCAAAACCATGTGCACTGCAGGGGAGGCAGATATAACATGTGCAGAGAGAGTTAGATTTGGGTGGGGTGTGTTCAATCTGCAATCTAAATTGCAGTGTAAAAATAAAGCAGCCAGTATTACTATTTACCCTGCACAGAAACAAAATAACCCACCCAAATCTAACTCTCTCTGCAAATGTTATATCTGCCCCCCCTGCAGTGCACATGGTTTTGCCCAACTGCTAAAAAATTTCTTGCTGCGATCAACTTGGAATTACCCCCATGGTACGCAACAGGAAGTTTGCCAAGTGTACTGCAATCAAATAAATCCTGAAAGTCTTTTATCTCTGGGACGGTCATCTGTATTGCGTCTACCTCAGGCCCCAATTTGAGAAGGCCTAGCTTCATACTGTCAGGGAGGCCTAGCAGTGGTTTAACCTTTTGATCCACAATGTGGAATAGCAAATCAGCACGGGTAAACTGTAGCTTTATGGTACCCAGTGTGGTGGTGATCTGGCCACCATAAGCTATCAAGTTGATCTTGTCTTGTGGGTTTATCTGTGCAGTTGGATCTATTTCACGTAGTTGTTTGTAGGATATGACATTGCACTTCGCTCCTGAGTCTATTTTGACTATGGCCACTTTGTTCGTATGCTTTGTTCTCAGTTTGATAAATATTTTGCCCTTTTTATCCAAGTGGTCTACACTATCACAAACTGTCATGCGAACCGATTCACACCCTGGCTCCATTTCAACCTGGTTAATCTGCCGGGGTGAGCGTCCATAATGCAACTCAGGCTGCCGCTTTATGGAAGTTTGATCTTTGGAGCGGCAGCACCTTGTAAAATTATTCCATTTGCCACATGTATTACATCGTTTATCATATGCGGGGCTGCTTTGTTTGTCAGGAGGGTGCTGTGCCGCGCAATTCCCACACGTGGAGGATCGGCGCGGAACGGCCACCATGACACACACCTCAGCGTCCTTTTTTAGTTCCCTTGTGCCCTTTTCAGACTGCTCATTGAACATACAGATATTTATGGCAGTTTCTAATGTGAGGCCCTTCTCCCCCAGCAGCATTGCACGTTCCTTCTCGCTGCGTATGCCGCATATGGATCTGTCACGGATGAGCTCCTCTGTGAGGATACCAAAATTGCACTTCTTTGCCAGCAGCTTTAGCGTGGAGTCGTAGGACTGTATAGTGTCATCACCCTTTTGGTTTGTGCTGTTGAAAACATGCCTGTCCATAATTGCATTCTTTACTGGCATGCAGATCTCTTCAAAATTTGCAATTAGGATGTCAGGATCCTCTCTGTCTTCTTTGTCCACAGCATCGGTGCCTGTGAGGTCCAGCAGCGTGCATGCCTGGACTTTTTTTGACTTGTCTGAAAGGCCTGCTATGGAGTATACATGCCATTCCCTTTTAAACCTCATCATGTTGTCAGCCACGTTTTCATCAAATATCAGCGGATCTATTCTCCTGAGACTTTGTGCCATGGCATCCCATTTCTTACACCATGTAGATGTATAACAACAAAATCAGGATGACACCTCGGCATGACATCATCTCTCATGATGCACAGCATGCATTTACAATGTTCTCAATGTCGCCATTCTCAGAATGCCCATGGTTAGGGTCTGCCGGGAGATCTAGGATTAGGCTGCTGGGAAGGGGAGATTAGGAGTAGGCACTAGGGGGAAGGGTTAGGGATTTGGAGAGAAAACTCACTTGAACCACTGCTCGGCACACGTCACCGCCGGAAGTGCTGGTCACATGGGCACCTGTACCTGGAAGGAGACTCTCTTGAGCTGCTGTAACTGCAAGGAACAGTGAATTGGTCAGGATTTCAACTGCCAGCATTTCCCAAGCTTTCAGGATTCCGGCATCGGTATCCTGTCCGCTAGGATCCCGACAGCCTGTAATTTAACCACATACCCATAATGGAACATAATAAATCAAGATGCAAAAATAAACTTTTTTTTTTTTTGGTATATTGATGGGTACATACATTTCAGTAATGTGACACAATGATTCATTGTGATGGATATTTAGTATAATTTTCATTGCCGTGGGTGGTTCCTGGTGTATAAGGCATCTGGAGTTATGCCATTCACCAATTTGGCCATCTACTTTTACTGATAGTGCCAGCATAACTGGGATGCAAATATATAGTTCCCAAACTGTACGCTTAGGTCTCCATGTGCCATGTTTTTCCCCAAACAGTCCTAGTATTTATAACAACATATCCATCTTAGAATGCTCGTGATTGTGGACAACTGGAATATCTATGTTATCAAGACTCATCCTTCATATAGCACTAACATATTAGTGGCTGCTATAACTAACAAGTAATGATGCAAAAGCTTCTGGTTAGAGTTTATAATCTAGAAGAGAGAAATTGGACATATGGGTACATTTACTAAATCTTCTGAAAATGAATTACACCACACAGGGAAGTCAGAGACATGCCCGGCAGCCCAACCTGTGAAGAACAAAAGCCGTTCAGTGACGATATGTCACTCGAACCGAGTGAAGGGTAACAGCTGGACACTGCGGGAAAAGGCACCTAGCCCAGACCCCAGGCTCCTCTCTTCGTGCCAGCGGCGGCCAACAGGTGAGGAAGTGTGATGTGATCTCATGACATCACCGTCACACTCCCTGTAGCCCTGACAAAGTGGCAGGCGCTGTCATGCTGCCAAACACTATGGTCTTGTTGTGCGGCAGTGCATTATAATTGCAGTACTGGCAGTCACAGGTGCATAGTGTGCAGTGGGTGGTACTGCGTACCTGCTGCCAAATTCTTACGGGTGCTCCGTACCCGAGCGTACCTGCATACTTGCACCACTGGTAATACATCCTGGAAAAACTTAATTTTTGTGGGATACTATGCAAAATTCTTTTGATAAATATGCTCCTTTGTCCAGCACAAAATGTATAAATAAGGCAGATAACGTGGGATCTTATTACACAGAAGCTGCACTCTGGACTAATGACGGCAGGGTTAGCCATACAATGGCAGAAACATATGAAATACACATTGCTCCATTCCATCTTTCTCATACCTGCACCATTTTCTTAGTTACCTATGTGTGGGTGTAGGTGGGTGTTTTCTGGTTGCAGTAACTGAGATGGAGGAAAGAGAAAATAGGCTGTGTAGCTGTAAGTTGTATTAATAACTCATTTGTATGTTTATAGCATTTGCCAATGGAATTATTCTGATCATTCATATGTTACATGTGTGTGTTATTTGCTTTGTGTATACAGTCACCATGTCAACATACACAATGTCAACAATCATAATATTGAACTGTTAACATGAACATGTCCACATCTGCAGAATGTTAACTTGTTTACAGTGTCAACATGTGAAGTGCTGACATTTAGCAGAATGTCGACATTACAGTTAGGCTGCGGAAGGTAAGGGTTAGGCTGTGGGGGAGAGTTAGGCTGCAGAATGTGAGGGTTAGGTTATGGGGAGGGGTTAGGGTTAGTTTCTGAAAGTTGAGGGTTAGGGTTAGGCTTTGGGGGGAGAGTTAGGTAGCGGAAGGTGAGGGTTAGGGTTAGGTTGTGGGGGAGGGGATAGGGTTCGGCTATAGAAGGTAAGTGTTAGGCTGCATAAAGTGACAGTTAGGGTTAGGCTGTGGGGGCGGGGGGCGGGGTTAGTGTTAGGCTATGGAATAAAATGGGAGGGATATGTTTAAGATTAGGGTTAGGGATAAGGGTAGCATACTCACTATTGCTGAATCAGAAGGCACTGCTGCATTGCTAGAGCTGCTACCAGGTTGGTTAGTCGCTGTACCTACCAGGGGGACATACAGTTTTGTTGACATTCTGATCATGTCAACATTTAGTCAGTGATGACGTGATAGATGTTGACAGGGTCATTGTCAACTTGCTAACATATCGTCGACACATCCAACCAAGGTGTGTTCCCACATGCAAATATTGCTCTAGTACCATTGTGTATGATTTAGTACAGTGTTTACTGTTGAGAATGATACTTACTTTATTGATAATAAACCTATATCATGTAGTAAATTATGTCTGACTCTTGCCAGATGGAGGAGACCCTCGGTTACAACTGTGTGGGAGACTGGTTCTCATTTGAAATTATACTATTTCAAATGCTCACAGGAGAATCCCCGGAAGATTGCAGGCTAGCTGACCTACCGAACTTTTCACTACATCCTGAAGCTTAAGACATCATTGAAAAGGTGAGTGTTTGTAAGTGCTGAGTATGCAGCTCAGGTTGCCAGATCACTCATTAATATGAGAAACAGGAAATGTAAGTGACACATTTACATAGAAACCTTAACAAAAAATTATACCATAAAGCTGGGTACATACTTGTCCAATCCCCGGGAGATCCGACGGCCGACCGACAGGTTTGTCCAAAATTGGATAAGTGTGTACCCTCCGCCGACCGTCCCGTACACCTGATTCTGGTCGTCTATCGGGTCTCCTGATTTTTAAATCTGCTTAAAAACTAGGATACACGACCACTGTACACTGTAGTGTGTAGGCTGTGGAGACCAGAGTATGCGATCGATCTCCGGTCTCTGCAGCCCAGCACACCATCAGAGATGCTGGGATAAGTAGCAATTCACATATACTCACCTCCCCGACAAAGCGCTGAAGTGTCCAGGGCTCCAGCTACGCTGTCTCCTCCGGCAGTCCCCTCCTGCGATGTCTGGAGTCAACCGGCGCAGTGGCTGCTGGGAGGTCAGGGGGACGGGGCTAGTTCCGGGTACGGCCAGAGAGCAGGGAAGCATTGTGCTTCCCTGCAGTTACCGCACCGCAGTTCAGGTGACGCCATCCCGAGATGGCGAACTTGAACTCCATGGAGATGCAGAAAGCCGAGCTTTCCGCTCCTTCATGAATCGCACTCACGAAAACTAAAGTATGGTGATGCGATTCCGGCACGGATCAGGGGTGCCGCTAAACAAGTTCTCCATGCTAACCCGCTCTGTGAATTGCGGTAAGCAAAGAATAGCCCTGTTAAACACATAACAGGGCTTTTCTCTGCTTTAAGAATAGACCCTTAAAACTGCAAAGAGGAAGGCGGGTCCTCTACCTTTTTACTTAAAGGAACCTAAACCTCCCATTAAAACTCTATTGACTAACTGAAACCAACTTCAAAATTGGTGATCCTAATCTAACAACTTAACCCTTATCTAACCAAAGGATGGAGTAAATAAAAACATGGGTTCTTACTTTTCCTTACAATTAATTATTTTTTTATACCCCTTATAGCAGTGATGGCTAACCTTGACACTCCAGCTGTTGTTGAACTACACATCCCAGCATGCCCTGCATCAGTTTTGCTATTTGGCCATGCTAAAACTGATGCAGGGCATGCTGGGATGTGTAGTTCAACAACAGCTGGTGTACCAAGGTTAGCCATCACTGCCTTATAGGGTCACATTTACAGCTCAACCCTTACATAATTATAGCCTTGTTGCAGCTATTTAAATGCACAATCTTTTAAGATGTACTATTTCAAATATATATGAGATATCATGGCGATGGGACCTAAGTCTAAGCACAGAATGCATTTATGTTTCATATACACCTTATACACACTGCCTGAAGGTAAATTTAGCCAATATTTTTTATAACTTTGTGCATTAAACAAAGTGTGTCTACATTCACACAATTCATTTATGTTTCATATACACCTTATACACACAGCCTGAAGGACATTTAATACAATATATTTAATAACTTTGTGTATTAAACAAAGTTTGTGTACATTGAGCCATCAAAAAACAAAGGTTTCACTATCTCACTCTCACTCAAAAAAGTCCGTATTTCGGAATATTCCGTATTTCGGAATATTTGGATATGGGATACTCAACCTGTATTCCAAAATACGGAAAAATCCCATATCCAAAATACCTCTGGTCCCAAGCATTTTGGATAAGGGAGACTCAACCTGTACTATATAATACTTTGATATATTTGTATTCTTTTTTAATTAACACTTGGATCATTTAAAATGTAGAGTTCAACTTACCATTTTAACATCTATTTAAATACATACTCTGGGCCGAGCGCCTGAGCCTCTACATCTCAAAGCTCAAAGTGTCCCTCAGAGGATGATAGAGAAATAATAACTAAGGAGTGTGATTGGCCGGCTAGTGAGGGGAGGTGGAGGCTGGAATTTTATTTCTCTATCATACTTCCACAGAAGATGATAGAGAAATAATAAATAAGGAGCAGTGGCAGATTTTACCCCCCAGGGAAAAACCGCCACCCCGCTCAGTGTCAGTAAGCCAGAAGCAGTCTGTGACTGCACTGGCTTCACTCTGACTGGCAGTAACTTCAAATTGGAAGTCTTACATGTCAGTCACAGACACACAAGGCAGTCCAATTGGGAGGTGTCTCCTCCGTCTCGGACTGCCATACCAGACTGCAATAAGCAAAGAGATGGTTTCCTGTTGGAAACCACTTCCTTCCTCTCATGCAGGCAAATCCAGCTTCTATGGGCTGCACCCGATGCAGTTCATAGAAGCCCGGAGTTTGCACATGCGCCGTCACACTGCAGCATCTGTGCTTGCACCGATCCTGACACATGCCAGACCCATTACAAAGGTGCAAGGACCTGGGGCTGGTTACCTCCTCTCCAGGCATGGGGGGCAGCCCCCCTAATAAAAGTAACTAGGAGCCGCCTCTGATAAGGAGTGTGATTGGCCGGCTAGTGAGGGGAGGTGGAGGCTGGAATTTTATTTCTCTATCATCCTTCCATAGAGGGTGATAGAGAAATAATAAAGAATTTACTCACCGGTAATTCTATTTCTCGTAGTCCGTAGTGGATGCTGGGTACTCCGTAAGGACCATGGGGTGTAGATGGGCTCCGCAGGAGACTGGGCACTCTTAAAAGAAAGATTAGGTACTATATCTGGTGTGCACTGGCTCCTCCCTCTATGCCCCTCCTCCAGACCTCAGTTAGGGAAACTGTGCGCCGGAAGAGCTGACATTACTAGGAAAGGATTTGGAATCCAGGGTAAGACTCATACCAGCCACACCAATCACACTGTACAACTCGTGATAACTATACCCAGTTAACAGTATGAACAATAATGGAGCCTCTCTCAACAGATGGCTCATACAATAACCCTTTAGTTAAGCAATAACTATATACATTTATTGCAGAGAGTCCGCACTTGGGACGGGCTCCCAGCATCCACTACGGACTACGAGAAATAGAATTACCGGTGAGTAAATTCTTATTTTCTCTGACGTCCTAGTGGATGCTGGGTACTCCATAAGGACCATGGGGATTATACCAAAGCTCCCAAACGGGCGGGAGAGTGCGGATGACTCTGAATGAGCAAACTCAAGATTCTCCTCAGCCAGGGTATCAAACTTGTAGAATTTTGCAAAAGTGTTTGAACTTGACCAAGTAGCAGCTCGGCAAAGTTGTAAAGCCGAGACCCCTCGGGCAGCCGCCCAAGAAGAGCCCACCTTCCTCGTGGAATGGGCTTTTACTGATTTAGGATGCGGCGGTCCAGCCGCAGAATGTGCAAGCTGAATGGTGCTACAGATCCAGCGAGCAATAGTCTGCTTTGAAGCAGGAGCACCCAGCTTGTTGGGTGCATGCAGGATAAATAGCGAGTCAGTTTTTCTGACTCTAGCCGTCCTGGAAACATAAAGTTTCAGGGCCCGGACTACGTCCAGCAACTTGGAATCCTCCAAGTACCTAGTAGCCGCAGGTACCACAATAGGTTGGTTCAAATGAAACGATGATACCACCTTAGGGAGAAATTGGGGACGAGTCCTCCATTCTTCCCTTTCCATATGGAAGATCAGATATGGGCTTTTACATGACAAAGCCGCCAATTCTGACACACGCCTAGTCCAAGCTAAGGCCAAAAGCATGACCACTTTCCACGTGAGATATTTTAGCTCCACGGTCTTAAGTGGCTCAAACCAGTGGGATTTTAGGAATCCAACACACGTTAAGATCCCAAGGTGCCACTGGAGGCACAAAAGGGGCTGAATATGCAGCACCCCTGTAACAACGTCCGAACTTCAGGCAGTGAAGCCAGTTCTTTTTGAGAGAAAAAGGGATAGGGCCGAAATCTTGGCCTTTATGGATCCTAATTTTAGGCCCATAGTCACTCCTGACTGTAGGAAGTACAGGAATCGACCCCCCTGGAATTCCTCTGTAGGGCCTTCCCGGCCACACACCAAGCAACCTATTTTCGCCATATACAGTGAAAAAGTCTTGCTGTCACGTCTTTCCTAGCCTTTATCAGCGTAGGAATAACTGCATCCGGAATGCCCTTTTCCGCTAGGATCCAGCGTTCAACCGCCATGCCGTCCAATGCAGCCGCGGTAAGTCTTGGATCAGACAGGGTCCCTGTTGCAACATGTCCTGACTGAGAGGCAGAGGCCATGGGTCCTCTGAGAGCATTTCTTGCAGTTCCGGGTACCGAGTCCTTCTTGGCCAATCCGGAGCAAAGAATATTGTTCACACTCCTCCGTTTATTACAATTCTCAGCCCTTGGGTCTGAGTGGAAGAGGAGGGAATATATAGACCGACTGGAACACCCACGGTGTTACTAGTGCGACCACAGCTATCGCCTGAGAGTCCCTTGACCCAGCGTAAAACCTTTTTTATCTTTTTATTGAGGTGGGACGCCATGTAGTCCACCTGAGGCAGTTTCCATCAATTTGCAAAACTGCGTGAAGACTTCCTGATGAAGTCACCACTTTCCCGGGTGGAGGTCGTGTCCACTCCCGGAATGAACACTGCTGACAGTGCGCTTGCTTGATTCTCCGCCCAGCGAAGAATTCTGGTGGCTTCTACCCTCGCCACCCTGCTCCTTGTGCCGCCCTGGCGGTTTACATGAGCCCCTGCGGTCTGACTGGATCAGAACCGGTTGGTCGCGAAGCAGGAACTCCGCTTGACTTAGGGCGTTGTATATGGCCCTTAGTTCCAGGATATTGATGTGAAGGCAAGTCTGTTGGCTTGACCACAAACCTTGGAATTTTCTTCTCTGTGTAACTGCCCCCCACCCTCGGAGGCTTGCATCCGTGGTCACCAGGACCCAGTCCTGAATGCCGAATCTGCGGCCCTTGAGAAGGTGAGCACTCCGCAGCCACCACAGGAGAGACACCCTGGCCCTGGGGGATAGGGTGATTAACCGATGCATCTGAAGATGTGATCCGGACCACTTGTCCAGTAAGTTCCATTGTCCTTGCATGGAACCAGCCGAAGGGGATGGCCTCGTATGATGCCATCATCCTTCCCAGGACTCGAGTGCAGTGATGCACTGACACCTGTTTTGGTTTTCAATGGATTCCTGACCAGTGCCATGAGCTCCTGAGCTCTCTCTATTGGGAGATAAACCCTCTTCTGGTCTGTGTCTAGGATCATGCCTAGGCGAGGCAGATGAGCTGTAGGAACCAACTGCGACTTTGGAATATATAGAATCCAGTCGTGTTGCTGTTTCACTTCCAGAGAAGGTGATACGCTGTCCAGCAACTGCTCTCTTGATCTCGCTTTTATGAGGAGATCATCCAAGTATGTGATAATAGTGACACCTTGCTTCCGCAGGAGCACCATCATATCTGCCATTACCTTGGTGAAATTGGTAATGACAATCCCGTACCGCAATTCTGAGGTACGCCTGATGAGGTGGATAAATGGGGACACGAAGGTATGCATCCCTTATGTCCTGATTCATTTCAGGCATGCAATGACCGCTCTTAGCGATTCCATCTTGAACCTGAACCTTTTCAGGTATATGTTCAGGGATTTTAATTCAATATGGGTCTAACCGAACCGTCTGGTTTCGGGATTATAACATGGTCGAATAATAACACCCTCTTGTTGAAGGAGGGGACCCTTGACCACCACCTGTTGAAGATACAATTTACGAATTGCAGTTAACACTGGCTCCCTCTCTTGGGGGGAAGCCCGCCGGGTCCTCGGTGAGGGGGCTTCTTCTCACAGTCCAGCCTGTATCCCTGCGATACAATTTCTATTGCCCAGGGATCTAACAGGGAGTGAACCCACTTGTGGCTGAACTTACGAAGGTGTGTCCCCACCGGGCCTAGCTCCGCCTGTGGAGCCCCAGCGACATGCGGTGGATTTTTGTAGAGGCCGGGGAGGACTTCTGTTCCTGGGGACTAGCTGTGTTGTACAGCTTCTTTCCTCTGCCCCCGGCTCTGCCAAGAAAGGACGTACCTCAGACTTTCTTGTTTCTTTATTCGAAAAGCTGCATTTAATAATGTCGTGCTTTCCTAGGCTGTGCAGGAATATAAGGCAAAATTAGAGATGTGCACCGGAAATTTTTCGGGTTTTGTGTTTTGGTTTTGGGTTCGGTTCCGTGGCCGTGTTTTGGGTTCGAACGCGTTTTGGCAAAACCTCACCGAATTTTTTTTGTCGGATTCGGGTGTGTTTTGGATTCGGGTGTTTTTTTCAAAAAACCCTAAAAAACAGCTTAAATCATAGAATTTGGGGGTCATTTTGATCCCAAAGTATTATTAACCTCAATAACCATAATTTCCACTCATTTTCAGTCTATTCTGAACACCTCACACCTCACAATATTATTTTTAGTCCTAAAATTTGCACCGAGGTCGCTGGATGACTAAGCTCAGCGACCCAAGTGGCCGACACAAACACCTGGCCCATCTAGGAGTGGCACTGCAGTGTCACGCAGGATGGCCCTTCCAAAAAACACTCCCCAAACAGCACATGACGCAAAGAAAAAAAGAGGCGCAATGAGGTAGCTGTGTGAGTAAGCTAAGCGACCCTAGTGGCCGACACAAACACCTGGCCCATCTAGGAGTGGCACTGCAGTGTCAGGCCGGATGGCCCTTCCAAAAAATACTCCCCAAACAGCACATGACGCAAAGAAGAAAAAAAAGAGGCGCAATGAGGTAGCTGTGTGACTAAGATAAGTGACCCTAGTGGCCGACACAAACACCTGGCCCATCTAGGAGTGGCACTGCAGTGTCACGCAGGATGGCCCTTCCAAAAAATACTCCCCAAACAGCACATGACGCAAAGAAGAAAAAAAAGAGGCGCAATGAGGTAGCTGTGTGACTAAGATAAGCGACCCTAGTGGCCGACTTAAACACCTGGCCCATCTAGGAGTGGCACTGCAGTGTCACGCAGGATGGCCCTTCCAAAAAACACTCCCCAAACAGCACATGACGCAAAGAAAAATGAAAGAAAAAAGAGGTGCAAGATGGAATTGTCCTTGGGCCCTCCCACCCACCCTTATGTTGTATAAACAGGACATGCACACTTTAACCAACCCATCATTTCAGTGACAGGGTCTGCCACACGACTGTGACTGAAATGACGGGTTGGTTTGGACCCCCACCAAAAAAGAAGCAATTAATCTCTCCTTGCACAAACTGACTCTACAGAGGCAAGATGTCCACCTCATCATCATCCTCCGATTCATCACCGTGTACATCCCCCTCCTCACAGATTATCAATTCGTCCCCACTGGAATCCACCATCACAGCTCCCTGTGTACTTTGTGGAGGCAATTGCTGCTGGTGAATGTCTCCATGGAGGAATTGATTATAATTAATTTTAATGAACATCATCTTCTCCACATTTTCTGGAAGTAACCTCGTAAGCCGATTGCTGACAAGGTGAGCGGCGGCACTAAACACTCTTTCGGAGTACACACTTGTGGGAGGGCAACTTAGGTAGAATAAAGCCAGTTTGTGCAAGGGCTCCAAATTGCCTCTTTTTCCTGCCAGTATACATACGGACTGTCTGACGTGCCTACTTGGATGCGGTCACTCATATAATCCTCCACCATTCTTTCAATGGTGAGAGAATCATATGCAGTGACAGTAGACGACATGTCCGTAATCGTTGGCAGGTCCTTCAGTCCGGACCAGATGTCAGCATCAGCAGTCGCTCCAGACTGCCGTGCATCACCGCCAGCGGGTGGGCTCGGAATTCTGAGCCTTTTCCTCGCACCCCCAGTTGCGGGAGAATGTGAAGGAGGAGATCTTGACAGGTCGCGTTCCGCTTGACTTGACAATTTTCTCACCAGCAGTTCTTTGAACCCCTGCAGACTTGTGTCTGCCGGAAAGAGAGATACAACGTAGGTTTTAAATCTAGGATCGAGCACGGTGGCCAAAATGTTAGAGATGAGCGGGTTCGGTTTCTCTGAATCCGAACCCGCACGAACTTCATGTTTTTTTTCACGGGTCCGAGCGACTCGGATCTTCCCGCCTTGCTCGGTTAACCCGAGCGCGCCCGAACGTCATCATGACGCTGTCGGATTCTCGCGAGACTCGGATTCTATATAAGGAGCCGCGCGTCACCGCCATTTTCACACGTGCATTGAGATTGATAGGGAGAGGACGTGGCTGGCGTCCTCTCCGTTATAGTAGAAAAGAGTAAAGACTGAGTGACTTAGTTATAATTGTGGGGAGGATTGGGGACGGGGAGCAGCTGTTAGGGAGTACAGTGATTTAGATTAGGAGAGAGAGAGAGAGAGAGATTGACCTGATTTACTGGAGCTTAGGAGTACTGTAGAAGAGAGTGCAGAGTTTACTAGTGACTGACCACAGTGACCACCAGACAGTGCAGTTTTATTTAATATATCCGTTCTCTGCCTGAAAAAAACGATACACACAGTGACTCAGTCACATACCATATCTGTGTGCACTGCTCAGCCCAGTGTGCTGCATCATCTATGTATATATTATATATCTGACTGTGCTCAGCTCACACAGCTTATAATTGTGGGGGAGACTGGGGAGCACTGCAGTGCCAGTTATAGGTTATAGCAGGAGCCAGGAGTACAAGACAGTCACATACCATATCTGTGTGCACTGCTCAGCCCAGTGTGCTGCATCATCTATGTATATATTATATATCTGACTGTGCTCAGCTCACACAGCTTATAATTGTGGGGGAGACTGGGGAGCACTGCAGTGCCAGTTATAGGTTATAGCAGGAGCCAGGAGTACATATTATATTAAAATTAAACAGTGCACACTTTTGCTGCAGGAGTGCCACTGCCAGTGTGACTGACCAGTGACCTGACCACACTGACCACCAGTATAGTTAGTAGTATACTATATTGTGATTGCCTGAAAAAGTTAAACACTCGTCGTGTGACTTCACTTGTGTGGTGTTTTTTTTTTTATTCTATAAAAAACTCATTCTGCTGACAGACAGTGTCCAGCAGGTCCGTCATTATATAATATATATACCTGTCCGGCTGCAGTAGTGATATATATATATTTTTTATATCATTATTTATCATCCAGTCGCAGCAGACACAGTACGGTAGTTCACGGCTGTAGCTACCTCTGTGTCGGCACTCGGCAGTCCGTCCATAATTGTATACCACCTAACCGTGGTTTTTTTTTCTTTCTTCTTTATACATACATACTACGACATCTCTTTATCAACCAGTCTATATTAGCAGCAGACACAGTACAGTACGGTAGTTCACGGCTGTGGCTACCTCTGTGTCGGCACTCGGCAGTCCGTCCATAATTGTATACCACCTAACCGTGTTTTTTTTTTCTTTCTTCTTTATACATACATACTATGACATCTCTTTATCAACCAGTCTATATTAGCAGCAGACACAGTACAGTACGGTAGTTCACGGCTGTGGCTACCTCTGTGTCGGCACTCGGCAGTCCGTCCATAATTGTATACCACCTAACCGTGGTTTTTTTTTCTTTCTTCTTTATACGTACATACTACGACATCTCTTTATCAACCAGTCTATATTAGCAGCAGACACAGTACAGTACGGTAGTTCACGGCTGTGGCTACCTCTGTGTCGGCACTCGGCAGTCCGTCCATAATTGTATACCACCTAACCGTGGTTTTTTTTTCTTTCTTCTTTATACATACATACTACGACATCTCTTTATCAACCAGTCTATATTAGCAGCAGACACAGTACAGTACGGTAGTTCACGGCTGTGGCTACCTCTGTGTCGGCACTCGGCAGTCCGTCCATAATTGTATACCACCTAACCGTGGTTTTTTTTTCTTTCTTCTTTATACGTACATACTACGACATCTCTTTATCAACCAGTCTATATTAGCAGCAGACACAGTACAGTACGGTAGTTCACGGCTGTGGCTACCTCTGTGTCGGCACTCGGCAGTCCGTCCATAATTGTATACCACCTAACCGTGGTTTTTTTTTCTTTCTTCTTTATACATACATACTACGACATCTCTTTATCAACCAGTCTATATTAGCAGCAGACACAGTACAGTACGGTAGTTCACGGCTGTGGCTACCTCTGTGTCGGCACTCGGCAGTCCGTCCATAATTGTATACCACCTAACCGTGGTTTTCTTTTCTTTCTTCTTTATGCGTACATACTACGACATCTCTTTATCAACCAGTCTATATTAGCAGCAGACACAGTACAGTACGGTAGTTCACGGCTGTGGCTACCTCTGTGTCGGCACTCGGCAGTCCGTCCATAATTGTATACCACCTAACCGTGTTTTTTTTTTCTTTCTTCTTTATACATACATACTACGACATCTCTTTATCAACCAGTCTATATTAGCAGCAGACACAGTACAGTACGGTAGTTCACGGCTGTGGCTACCTCTGTGTCGGCACTCGGCAGTCCGTCCATAATTGTATACTAGTATCCATCCATCTCCATTGTTTACCTGAGGTGCCTTTTAGTTGTGCCTATTAAAATATGGAGAACAAAAATGTTGAGGTTCCAAAATTAGGGAAAGATCAAGATCCACTTCCACCTCGTGCTGAAGCTGCTGCCACTAGTCATGGCCGAGACGATGAAATGCCAGCAACGTCATCTGCCAAGGCCGATGCCCAATGTCATAGTACAGAGCATGTCAAATCCAAAACACCAAATATCAGTAAAAAAAGGACTCCAAAACCTAAAATAAAATTGTCGGAGGAGAAGCGTAAACTTGCCAATATGCCATTTACCACACGGAGTGGCAAGGAACGGCTGAGGCCCTGGCCTATGTTCATGGCTAGTGGTTCAGCTTCACATGAGGATGGAAGCAATCAGCCTCTCGCTAGAAAAATTAAAAGACTCAAGCTGGCAAAAGCACAGCAAAGAACTGTGCATTCTTCGAAATCCCAAATCCACAAGGAGAGTCCAATTGTGTCGGTTGCGATGCCTGACCTTCCCAACACTGGACGTGAAGAGCATGCGCCTTCCACCATTTGCACGCCCCCTGCAAGTGCTGGAAGGAGCACCCGCAGTCCAGTTCCTGATAGTCAGATTGAAGATGTCAGTGTTGAAGTACACCAGGATGAGGAGGATATGGGTGTTGCTGGCGCTGGGGAGGAAATTGACCAGGAGGATTCTGATGGTGAGGTGGTTTGTTTAAGTCAGGCACCCGGGGAGACACCTGTTGTCCGTGGGAGGAATAAGGCCGTTGACATGCCTGGTGAAAATACCAAAAAAATCAGCTCTTCGGTGTGGAGGTATTTCACCAGAAATGCGGACAACAGGTGTCAAGCCGTGTGTTCCCTTTGTCAAGCTGTAATAAGTAGGGGTAAGGACGTTAACCACCTCGGAACATCCTCCCTTATACGTCACCTGCAGCGCATTCATAATAAGTCAGTGACAAGTTCAAAAACTTTGGGTGACAGCGGAAGCAGTCCACTGACCAGTAAATCCCTTCCTCTTGTAACCAAGCTCACGCAAACCACCCCACCAACTCCCTCAGTGTCAATTTCCTCCTTCCCCAGGAATGCCAATAGTCCTGCAGGCCATGTCACTGGCAATTCTGACGATTCCTCTCCTGCCTGGGATTCCTCCGATGCATCCTTGCGTGTAACGCCTACTGCTGCTGGCGCTGCTGTTGTTGCTGCTGGGAGTCGATGGTCATCCCCGAGGGGAAGTCGTAAGCCCACTTTTACTACTTCCACCAAGCAATTGACTGTCCAACAGTCCTTTGCGAGGAAGATGAAATATCACAGCAGTCATCCTACTGCAAAGCGGATAACTGAGGCCTTGGCATCCTGGGTGGTGAGAACCGTGGTTCCGGTATCCATCATTACTGCAGAGCCAACTAGAGACTTGTTGGAGGTACTGTGTCCCCGGTACCAAATACCATCTAGGTTCCATTTCTCTAGGCAGGCGATACCGAAAATTTACACAGACCTCAGAAAAAGAGTCACCAGTGTCCTAAAAAATGCAGCTGTACCCAATGTCCACTTAACCACGGACATGTGGACAAGTGGAGCAGGGCAGGGTCAGGACTATATGACTGTGACAGCCCACTGGGTAGATGTATGGACTCCCGCCGCAAGAACAGCAGCGGCGGCACCAGTAGCAGCATCTCGCAAACGCCAACTCTTTCCTAGGCAGGCTACGCTTTGTATCACCGGTTTCCAGAATACGCACACAGCTGAAAACCTCTTACGGCAACTGAGGAAGATCATCGCGGAATGGCTTACCCCAATTGGACTCTCCTGTGGATTTGTGGCATCGGACAACGCCAGCAATATTGTGTGTGCATTAAATATGGGCAAATTCCAGCACGTCCCATGTTTTGCACATACCTTGAATTTGGTGGTGCAGAATTTTTAAAAAAACGACAGGGGCGTGCAAGAGATGCTGTCGGTGGCTAGAAGAATTGCGGGACACTTTCGGCGTACAGGCACCACGTACAGAAGACTGGAGCACCACCAAAAACTACTGAACCTGCCCTGCCATCATCTGAAGCAAGAAGTGGTAACGAGGTGGAATTCAACCCTCTATATGCTTCAGAGGTTGGAGGAGCAGCAAAAGGCCATTCAAGCCTATACAATTGAGCACGATATAGGAGGTGGAATGCACCTGTCTCAAGCGCAGTGGAGAATGATTTCAACGTTGTGCAAGGTTCTGATGCCCTTTGAACTTGCCACACGTGAAGTCAGTTCAGACACTGCCAGCCTGAGTCAGGTCATTCCCCTCATCAGGCTTTTGCAGAAGAAGCTGGAGACATTGAAGGAGGAGCTAACACGGAGCGATTCCGCTAGGCATGTGGGACTTGTGGATGGAGCCCTTAATTCGCTTAACAAGGATTCACGGGTGGTCAATCTGTTGAAATCAGAGCACTACATTTTGGCCACCGTGCTCGATCCTAGATTTAAAGCCTACCTTGGATCTCTCTTTACGGCAGACACAAGTCTGCTGGGGTTGAAAGACCTGCTGGTGAGAAAATTGTCAAGTCAAGCGGAACGCGACCTGTCAACATCTCCTCCTTCACATTCTCCCGCAACTGGGGGTGCGAGGAAAAGGCTCAGAATTCCGAGCCCACCCGCTGGCGGTGATGCAGGGCAGTCTGGTGCGACTGCTGATGCTGACATCTGGTCCGGACTGAAGGACCTGACAACGATTACGGATACGGACATGTCGTCTACTGGCACTGCATATGATTCTCTCCCCATTGAAAGAATGGTTGAGGATTATATGAGTGACCGCATCCAAGTAGGCACGTCACACAGTCCGTACTTATACTGGCAGGAAAAAGAGGCAATTTGGAGGCCCTTGCACAAACTGGCTTTATTCTACCTAAGTTGCCCTCCCACAAGTGTGTACTCCGAAAGAGTGTTTAGTGCCGCCGCTCACCTTGTCAGCAATCGGCGTACGAGGTTACATCCAGAAAATGTGGAGAAGATGATGTTCATTAAAATGAATTATAATCAATTCCTCCGCGGAGACATTGACCAGCAGCAATTGCCTCCACAAAGTACACAGGGAGCTGAGATGGTGGATTCCAGTGGGGACGAATTGATAATCTGTGAGGAGGGGGATGTACACGGTGATATATCGGAGGATGATGATGAGGTGGACATCTTGCCTCTGTAGAGCCAGTTTGTGCAAGGAGAGATTAATTGCTTCTTTTTTGGTGGGGGTCCAAACCATCCCGTCATTTCAGTCACAGTCGTGTGGCAGACCCTGTCACTGAAATGATGGGTTGGTTAAAGTGTGCATGTCCTGTTTATACAACATAAGGGTGGGTGGGAGGGCCCAAGGACAATTCCATCTTGCACCTCTTTTTTCTTTTATTTTTCTTTGCGTCATGTGCTGTTTGGGGAGGGTTTTTTGGAAGGGACATCCTGCGTGACACTGCAGTGCCACTCCTAAATGGGCCCGGTGTTTGTGTCGGCCACTAGGGTCGCTAATCTTACTCACACAGCTACCTCATTGCGCCTCTTTTTTTCTTTGCGTCATGTGCTGATTGGGGAGGGTTTTTTGGAAGGGACATCCTGCGTGACACTGCAGTGCCACTCCTAAATGGGCCCGGTGTTTGTGTCGGCCACTAGGGTCGCTAATCTTACTCACACAGCTACCTCATTGCGCCTCTTTTTTTCTTTGCGTCATGTGCTGATTGGGGAGGGTTTTTTGGAAGGGACATCCTGCGTGACACTGCAGTGCCACTCCTAAATGGGCCCGGTGTTTGTGTCGGCCACTAGGGTCGCTTATCTTACTCACACAGTCAGCTACCTCATTGCGCCTCTTTTTTTCTTTGCGTCATGTGCTGTTTGGGGAGGGTTTTTTGGAAGGGACATCCTGCGTGACACTGCAGTGCCACTCCTAAATGGGCCCGGTTGTTAGGCGCCGGGGTCCGCTCGTCGGTGCGGCCCGGCGCCTAGCAACCAGGGACGCCGTGCGCGTACAGCCGCCGGCTCCCTGGCAACGCTAGACGCCGGGCGCACGGAGCCGCTCTGACCCTAGCAACGGGGACGCCACGTTTGGGCCGCGTTCCCCGTTGCTGGGTCTGTTCTAATTGTATCATGGTGTGCTGGCCGTGCAGCATGCAAGCTGCACGGCATTAATTGTGATGACCCAGTCTGGCTCCTGATTGGGGAGCTCACACTTATAAGCACCCTTTGGACTTCTCACAGACACCGGTGATAGCTTCCTGTTTGCCTTTGTCAGTTGCAGAGAGTTTCCAGTCCTGCTCTATCCGGTTGTTCCTGTCCTCAGTGGTCCTGTACTCGGATATTTGTCATCTATTCCTGGAGTCTGACCGAGCACCTTTAACATCCTGTGGTGTTCGTGAGTCGCGGCGCAGCCGTGTGTTGCGGCTTGTCCGCTTACTGTTTATTATTTAGTTTATTTGTGTTCTGGAGCTTTTGCGGAGGATTCCGCTCCCACAGATCCACTCTGGTATCCAGCGGTGCTGGATAGGAGTAACGGATCAGTGGATCTTTGGTTGTCCTTTTTCCCTGGCGGCTAGTCCGCACATACCTTGGTTTAAGTTAGTTAGCTTGTAACCCCTGGCCTGGTTGCTTAGTCAGAGGGCCCCTTGTTATCACCCTGTCTCGGATTTCCCTTTGTCTCCCATTAAGACCTGAGGGGGCATCGGGGTTGGGCAGACATAATCCGCCCTTCGAACGCGGCTGCCATGGGCTCAAGCAACCATAGTCTCGCAGGGGATTTCTGATAACACGGGCGAGACAACGGAGTTAGGGCGCCAGGGGTTACTAGGCTCTCCTGCTCCCACAACCAGCAAATCTTCCCAGTACTCAGACCTCTGCCATTAGATCTCCTCTGGTCTGGAGTACGGGAATCATAACATTATCACCGGCCAGACAAAAAAAAAAAAAAGATTAAAATTAACAGGAGTTGATTTTTTTTTACTTATTCAGTTGGGAGATTTTTGTCGGCCTCATGAATCCCACCGGTGTTGGGCCAAATCCTGGCCAGCTTCTAGTTAGTCAGATTCAAGAACTTACTCAGATGGTTCAGGATCTGTCCCTCCGGGTGAGGTCACAGGAAGATCTGTTACGGACTTCCCCGAGGGTCATTCCTGAACCAAAGATGCATCTGCCTGACCGTTTTTCTGGGGATAGAAAACAGTTTTTTAATTTTAAAGAGTCTTGTAAACTTTATTTTCGTTTAAGACCAGTCTCCTCAGGTACGGAGGCTCAGCGGGTTGGAATTATTATTTCTCTGCTTCAGGGGGATCCTCAGACCTGGGCTTTTGGTTTAAAGACAGACGATCCAGCCTTATTGTCTGTAGACGCCTTTTTAAAATCGTTAGGGCTACTGTATGACGACCCTGATAGAGAGGCGTCCGCTGAGAGTCAGTTGCGTGCTCTCAGACAGGGTAGGAATCCCGCAGAGATTTATTGTACGGAGTTTCGCCGTTGGTCGAACGACTGTGGATGGAATGACCCAGCCCTGCGCAGTCAGTTTCGCCTCGGCTTATCTGAATCTATTAAAGACAGTCTCCTTCAGTATCCCGCTCCTGAGACTCTCGATAAACTCATGGAGCTCTCTATTAAGATAGATCGTCGGCTCAGAGAGCGGAGGGCTGAAAAAGGAGCGTCTGTCGGGTCTACTCCTTGTGTTTTTTCCATCCCTGTGGACATGGAGGAGCCTATGCAGATAGGTCTCTCCAAATTGTCTCCTGAAGAAAGAACCAGGAGGCAAAATTCTGGTCTTTGTTTATACTGTGGAGGTAAGGGACATTTTGCCCGTAGTTGTCCGAACAAGTCGGGAAACTTCCCGACCAAGTGAGTTGTGAGGGGGTTCACTTTGGTCTGCAGCTTATCTCCTCAAATAATTCACTGTTAGTTCCTGCTAAAGTTTCCTTTGGCAGCCTCTGTTCCTCGGTCTCTGCTTTTGTGGACAGTGGAGCTGCAGGGAACTTTATGGATTTAACATGGGCCAAGGCCTTAGGTATTCCTCAGTTAACCTTGGGTAGGTGTGTCACCATGCATGGTTTAGATGGGAGTCCCTTGTCCAATGGGGTTATTTCTCTCTGTACACCTCCTGTTTTACTTTCGGTAGGAGCTCTACATTCTGAAAAGATTGAGTTTTTCCTTACCCATTGTCCAGCAGTTCCTGTGGTTCTGGGTCACCCTTGGCTGGCCTTTCATAATCCCATCATTGATTGGCAGTCGGGGGAGATCTTACAATGGGGTACCATCTGTAATAAAGAATGTATTACGCTTCCTATCCGAGTAGCTGCCGCCGTTCCCGCACCCATTCCTGTGGAATACCAGGATTTTGTTGATGTATTTTCCAAGGGCAATGCGGATATTCTGCCTCCCCATAGGCCTTATGATTGTGCCATTGAGCTAATTCCTGGTGCCACGTTGCCTAAAGGAAGGTTATATGCATTGTCTGGTCCTGAAACTGTGGCCATGAATGAGTATGTGAAAGAAAGCCTTGGGAAAGGATTTATCAGGCCATCCAAATCCCCTTTAAGTGCAGGTTTCTTCTTCGTAGAGAAGAAGGATGGTTCTCTCAGACCCTGCATTGATTTTAGAGCTTTGAATAAAATCTCAGTAAAGAATACTTACCCTCTGCCGCTGATCTCTGTCCTCTTTGATCAGCTACGTTCGGCTGTGATTTTTTCTAAGATTGACCTGAGAGGAGCATATAACCTCATCAGAATCAAGTTAGGGGATGAGTGGAAAACGGCATTCAGTACTCAGTCAGGCCACTATGAGTATCTGGTCATGCCATTTGGCCTGTCTAACGCTCCGGCAGTCTTCCAGGATCTCATTAACGATGTGCTCCGTGAATTTCTTGGAAGGTTCGTTGTAGTCTACTTAGACGATATTTTGATATATTCTGATTCTGTAGAACAACATGTTACCCAGGTGCGTCAAGTTCTAAAAAAATTACGTGAAAATCACCTGTATGCCAAGCTGGAGAAGTGTGAATTTCATGTTACGGAGGTATCCTTTTTAGGGTACATTATTTCCCCTCGGGGATTCTGTATGGAACCAAAGAAGCTCCAAGCCATCCTTAGTTGGGCGCAACCCACCAACTTAAAAGCAATTCAGCGCTTTTTAGGGTTTGCGAACTACTATAGAAGATTTATTCACTCTTTCTCTGACCTAGTTGCTCCCATTGTGGCACTAACTAAGAAGGGAGCAGATCCTACCAATTGGTCACGTGAAGCTGAGTTATCTTTTCAGGCCTTGAAACAAGCCTTTGTCTCAGCCCCTGTCCTCAGACATCCCAACCCAGAATTGCCTTTCATTGTTGAGGTTGATGCCTCGGAGGTTGGAGTGGGGGCTATCCTATCTCAGAAGGATCCGGATTCCCTTGAATTACATCCTTGTGCCTTTATGTCCAGGAAATTCTCATCTGCAGAATCCAACTACGATGTTGGTAACCGGGAATTGCTGGCTATTAAATGGGCTTTCGAGGAGTGGAGACATTGGCTTGAAGGAGCGACTCATACTATTTCAGTTTTGACTGATCACAAAAATCTTCAATACATTGAATCAGCTAAGCGACTGAATGCCCGGCAGGCTCGTTGGGCTTTATTTTTTACTCGTTTCAAATTCATTATCACCTTCAGGCCAGGTTCCAAGAATACTAAGGCAGATGCCCTGTCACGCAGTTTTCTTCCAGTTCAAGACAACAGTCCTGTTACTCCCATACTGCCGTCCTCAACCATTCGGGCAGGCCTCACACAGGATGTATTTACCCAGTTAAAGCTGCTTCAACATCAAGCTCCTGGAAATACTCCTGCTGGTCGTCTTTTTGTCCCTGAGTTTTTGAGAGCAACTGTTTTGACGGAGTTTCATGATAGCAAAGTTGCCGGGCATCCGGGAATCGCTAAGACTTTGGAATTAGTCTCCCGCTCAGTATGGTGGCCTGGTCTTTTCAAAGACATTAAAGAGTTTGTTTTTTCGTGTCAGGTCTGTGCACAGCATAAAGTTCCCCGTTCTTTACCCATCGGTCAACTTATGCCCTTGAATGTTCCTCTTAGGCCATGGTCGCATATCTCCATGGATTTTGTGGTGGACCTCCCTCTGTCAGCCGGATGCCGAGTCATATGGGTGGTAGTGGACCGTTTTAGCAAAATGGCCCATTTCATTGCTCTTCCCCGATTGCCATCTGCCCAGGGATTGGCAGTCTTGTTCCTCCGCCATGTTTTCAGACTCCATGGCTTACCCACTGATATTGTTTCTGATCGGGGTCCACAATTCATTGCACAATTTTGGAAGTCTTTTTGTGCTTCATTAAAGATGAAGTTATCTTTAACGTCCGGCTATCATCCCCAATCCAATGGGCAGACTGAGCGAGTTAATCAATCTCTAAAACAATATTTGCGTTTGTACTCGGCCAAACTCCAAAATGACTGGTTGGAGTTTCTTCCATTGGCGGAGTTTGCTTATAATAATGCCTGTCATTCTTCCACCAATGTGGCCCTCATTCCGAGTTGTTCGCTCGCAAGGCGAATGTAGCAGAGTTACACACGCTAAGCCGCCGCCTACTGGGAGTGAATCTTAGCTTCTTAAATGTGCGACCGATGTATTCGCAATATTGCTATCACAAACGAGTTAGCAGTTTTTGAGTAGCTTCAGACTTACTCTGCCTGTGCGATCAGTTCAGTGCTTTTCGTTCCTGGCTGACGTCATAAACACACCCAGCGTTCGCCCAGGCACACCCACCGTTTCCCCGGCCACTCCTGCGTTTTTCCCGGAAACGGTAGCGTTTTCAGCCACACGCCCCTAAAACGCCGTGCATCCGCCCAGTAACACCCATTTCCTGTCAATCACAATGCGAACGTCGGAGCGATGAAAAAGCCGTGAGTAAACTTACTTTCTTCATAGTAAAGTTACTTGGCGCAGTCGCAGTGCGAACATTGCGCATGCGCACTAAGAGAATTCTCACTGCGATGCGATGAAAATCTCCGAGCGAACAACTCGGAATGAGGGCCAATGTGTCTCCATTTTTTGCAGTTTTTGGTTTTCACCCCAGAGCTAATTCATTTTTTCAACATTCCTCTGTCTCCTCACTGGCCCTGACCTCTCATCTTAAACTTATTTGGAGAAAAGTGCACCTGGCTCTCAGAAAAGCGGCATTCCGGGAAAAAAGATTTTCTGACAGGCTCCGGCGGCCGTGCACTTTTAAAGTAGGAGATAAGGGCCCTCATTCCGAGTTGATCGGTCGCAAGGCGAATTTAGCAGAGTTACACACGCTAAGCCGCCGCCTACTGGGAGTGAATCTTAGCTTCTTAAAATTGCGACCGATGTATTCGCAATAATGCGATTACTAACTACTTAGCAGTTTCAGAGTAGCTCCAGACTTACTCTGCCTGTGCGATCATTTCAGTGCTTGTCGTTCCTGGTTGACGTCACAAACACACCCAGCGTTCGCCCAGGCACTCCCACCGTTTCTCCGGCCACTCCTGCGTTTTTTCCGGAAACGGTAGCGTTTTCAGCCACACGCCCCTGAAACGCCGTGTTTCCGCCCAGTAACACCCATTTCCTGTCAATCACATTACGATCGCCGGAGCGAAGAAAAAGCCGTGAGTAAAAATACTTTCTTCATAGTAAAGTTACTTGGCGCAGTCGCAGTGCGAACATTGCGCATGCGTACTAAGCGGATTTTCACTGCGATGCGATGAAAAATACCGAGCGAACAACTCGGAATGAGGGCCAAGGTGTGGTTGTCGACTCGCAACATTAAACTTCGACAAACCTCAGCCAGATTGGGTCCTAAATTTATTGGACCATTTCACATTATCAAAAAAGTCAATCCAGTTGCTTTCCGGTTACGTTTACCAAAAACTTTACGGATCGGAAATACCTTCCATTGCTCATTGCTGAAACCATATGTTTCGTCCAGTAGATTTCCTCGTAAAATATCTCAGGGGAGATCACCTATAAATGTACAGGGTCAGCAGGAGTTCTTGGTGGAGAAGGTTCTCGATTCCAAGTTGTCCCGGGGTCGGCTTTATTTTTTGGTACATTGGAGAGGTTATGGGCCAGAGGAAAGGTCTTGGGTCCTGGATGAGGATCTTCATGCCCCGAGGCTCAAAAGGGCATTTTTTCGAGAATTTCCTCAGAAACCTGGCTTTAGGGGTTCCTTGACCCCTCCTCAAGGGGGGGGTACTGTTAGGCGCCGGGGTCCGCTCGTCGGTGCGGCCCGGCGCCTAGCAACCAGGGACGCCGTGCGCGTACAGCCGCCGGCTCCCTGGCAACGCTAGACGCCGGGCGCACGGAGCCGCTCTGACCCTAGCAACGGGGACGCCACGTTCGGGCCGCGTTCCCCGTTGCTGGGTCTGTTCTAATTGTATCATGGTGTGCTGGCCGTGCAGCATGCAAGCTGCACGGCATTAATTGTGATGACCCAGTCTGGCTCCTGATTGGGGAGCTCACACTTATAAGCACCCTTTGGACTTCTCACAGACGCCGGTGATAGCTTCCTGTTTGCCTTTGTCAGTTGCAGAGAGTTTCCAGTCCTGCTCTATCCGGTTGTTCCTGTCCTCAGTGGTCCTGTACTCGGATATTTGTCATCTATTCCTGGAGTCTGACCGAGCACCTTTAACATCCTGTGGTGTTCGTGAGTCGCGGCGCAGCCGTGTGTTGCGGCTTGTCCGCTTACTGTTTATTATTTAGTTTATTTGTGTTCTGGAGCTTTTGCGGAGGATTCCGCTCCCACAGATCCACTCTGGTATCCAGCGGTGCTGGATAGGAGTAACGGATCAGTGGATCTTTGGTTGTCCTTTTTCCCTGGCGGCTAGTCCGCACATACCTTGGTTTAAGTTAGTTAGCTTGTAACCCCTGGCCTGGTTGCTTAGTCAGAGGGCCCCTTGTTATCACCCTGTCTCGGATTTCCCTTTGTCTCCCATTAAGACCTGAGGGGGCATCGGGGTTGGGCAGACATAATCCGCCCTTCGAACGCGGCTGCCATGGGCTCAAGCAACCATAGTCTCGCAGGGGATTTCTGATAACACGGGCGAGACAACGGAGTTAGGGCGCCAGGGGTTACTAGGCTCTCCTGCTCCCACAACCAGCAAATCTTCCCAGTACTCAGACCTCTGCCATTAGATCTCCTCTGGTCTGGAGTACGGGAATCATAACACCGGTGTTTGTGTCGGCCACTAGGGTCGCTTATCTTACTCACACAGTCAGCTACCTCATTGCGCCTCTTTTTTTCTTTGCGTCATGTGCTGTTTGGGGAGGGTTTTTTGGAAGGGACATCCTGCGTGACACTGCAGTGCCACTCCTAAATGGGCCCGGTGTTTGTGTCGGCCACTAGGGTCGCTTATCTTACTCACACAGTCAGCTACCTCATTGCGCCTCTTTTTTTCTTTGCGTCATGTGCTGTTTGGGGAGGGTTTTTTGGAAGGGACATCCTGCGTGACACTGCAGTGCCACTCCTAAATGGGCCCGGTGTTTGTGTCGGCCACTAGGGTCGCTTATCTTACTCACACAGTCAGCTACCTCATTGCGCCTCTTTTTTTCTTTGCGTCATGTGCTGTTTGGGGAGGGTTTTTTGGAAGGGACATCCTGCGTGACACTGCAGTGCCACTCCTAAATGGGCCCGGTGTTTGTGTCGGCCACTAGGGTCGCTTATCTTACTCACACAGTCAGCTACCTCATTGCGCCTCTTTTTTTCTTTGCGTCATGTGCTGTTTGGGGAAGGTTTTTTGGAAGGGACATCCTGCGTGACACTGCAGTGCCACTCCTAGATGGGCCAGGTGTTTGTGTCGGCCACTAGGGTCGCTTAGCTTAGTCATCCAGCGACCTCGGTGCAAATTTTAGGACTAAAAATAATATTGTGAGGTGTGAGGTATTCAGAATAGACTGAAAATGAGTGGAAATCATGGTTTTTGAGGTTAATAATAATATGGGATCAAAATGACCCCCAAATTCTATGATTTAAGCTGTTTTTTAGGGTTTTTTGAAAAAAACACCCGAATCCAAAACACACCCGAATCCGACAAAAAAAATTCGGTGAGGTTTTGCCAAAACGCGGTCGAACCCAAAACACGGCCGCGGAACCGAACCCAAAACCAAAACACAAAACCCGAAAAATTTCAGGCGCTCATCTCTACAAAATGTAGTGCTCTGATTTCAACAGATTGACCACCCGTGAATCCTTGTTAAGCGAATTAAGGGCTCCATCCACAAGTCCCACATGCCTAGCGGAATCGCTCAGTGTTAGCTCCTCCTTCAATGTCTCCAGCTTCTTCTGCAAAAGCCTGATGAGGGGAATGACCTGACTCAGGCTGGCAGTGTCTGAACTGACTTCACGTGTGACAAGTTCAAAAGGTTGCAGAACCTTGCACAACGTTGAAATCATTCTCCACTGCGCTTGAGACAGGTGCATTCCACCTCCTATATCATGGTCAGTTGTATAGGCTTTGTGGCCGGAGGGACCCCAGCCACGAGGGAAATGGCCGCCTGCAGCACTGAAGGGGTTAACCCCTAGTGCCCGGCGCCATTTTTACAGACAATGGGCGCTTGGTGCCAGATTTGAAAATGTATTGGGCGCTAGGCGCCGTGTTGTATTAAATGTTTAAATTGTATTTTAAGATGTGCCGTGGTCCCGGACCTCTCCGGAGACCACGGCAGGGAGGACAGCCCCCGGCGCGCTCAGCAGTGTGTGCGCGCCGGGGAGAGAAGGCAGCCGCTGACTGCCGGAGTCCGGGAGCTCCGCTCCCGGCAGCGGTCGGTGAAGCCCCGGGCGCACTGGAGTGTGCGCGCCGGGGAGAAGGGTGAGCGCTGCGGCTGGGAGCTCGGCTCCCGCTGCAGTGCTCTCTGTAAGAGCTGCCGCTGGGGGCCGGGAGCTCTGCTCCCGGCGCCTCAGCCCAGCACGGGTGGCCAGCCGCAGCAGCCGGGACGGACGTCCCGGGCTGCTGGGCGGCGAGGGGGGTGCGCCGCATCCCGGCTCCCCGCCGGACGCTGCGGCGAGGCTACCAGACAGGCGCCGCTCATGGGGGACCGGGCTAGCCGGCTCCCTAGCGGCGGGGGTGCAAATAGGCTGCCGAGCAGGATGGTGAGCGCTGGGGTCCGGGAGCTACGCTCCCGGCGCTTCAGCGCTGAAACAAGCCAGAGTCACGGCGGCCGGGACAAGTGTCCCGGGCCGCCGGGCTTCGGTACAGGGGGGTGCGCCGCTGCGTGCGGCGAGGCCACTGAGTAGTGCCACGCTGGGGGGACAGGGAGAGTCAGCTCCCTGGACCCCAGAGGCAGGAAGGCAGGCTGGAGGACGGGGGAAGCTAGCCCCATACCTCCAGCACTGAGAGAGCCCTAGCAGCCAGGCTGCAGGGCTAGTACAGTATTCCACAAACCAGACATTGTGTAAAATAATAGGAAGTACAGTGTGTTGTAAGGCACTGCAGTGCCTAGGTATGTGGAGCCTGTGCAGGCTCAGAGTGTATTTAAATGTTTAAACATGTACAGTGTGATTTAAATGTAATGTATTTAAAGGTAAATTGCACTTACTTGGTTGTGTGTCCCAGGAGGGGGGAATCCATGGCTGTGCAGGCTGATGGATTCTCCCAGACCTTTTCCCCAAAAACGGAATGCTTTCCCATCCAGCCTCACATTTCCAAGGGGCACAGGGAGAAAGAGAAGCAGCTCAGCTATGAAACAAGCTGAGTGGTTTCTTGGAGCTCCATGGAGATCAGCCGTAGTGGACTAGAGACCTGGACCGGGGAGCCAGGCTGCCCAGCTCTGGAGCCCGAATCCAGGCTGCAGGCAGTGAGCTGGGTCCCGGGCAGGTTTCTGGAGGTCAGATTTAGGAGGGAAAACTTCCCCCAGCCAGACTGAACGGCACCGGGGAGTATCCTGACTCTCCCAGATGGGAGAGTCAAAGGAGACTGACCACTCCCCACTGTCCATAGGGAACAATGTTAGCTGTGCATGAGACCAGAGCATGCACAGCTCATGGGTAAACATTGATTGGTTGTGCACCACAGGGCGGGTTTACCCCCTGTGGTAAGGGGTCTTGGAGAGGGATAAAAGAAGGGCAGCTGGCCCATAAGTATTATTCCATCTTATTCTGCTGAAAACATCTGATTGTATGCTGTTGCCCCTAGCAATAGGGAGGAGCCTTTTTAAAGGTTATTGAGCAATAAACATCTTTGCCTCAAGAAGACTGCTTCATCTTGTGACCAACAGGGTTAGGCCAAACCTAGCCCCGTCCTCCGGCTGTCCAGGGAAGTACCTAGCGTCTCCAAGCTCCGCCTTCCGCCAGCTACCGGTAGAGGCCTAGCAAGTGGCTAGTGGGGATTCGTCAGCACCACACAGCTGTGGTAAGGCAGTGCGTCGGCATATACAGAGCAGAACCGTGGTTCCAAACGCCACGGCAGGTTAGGAGTTTGGTGGTGGCAGCAAGAACCCGCCCACAACGCAGTGGGTGGAGTCAGTAACAGGCGCTTACTGACGGTAAGCGGGAATCCCCTATGTGGTCAGGCCTCATGCGGCTTGACCTTCCAATCTGTGCGCAGTCAACGGGACGCGAAAGCGGCGAGTGCTTTCGTACGGTACCGTCCTGTCACAGAAATTGGTGGCAGCAGTGGGATATTCCCAGGCGGCTTTTCATCACCCGATTGGAGAAGCCGAGTTACTCAGGAGAGGAGTAACTGCAGTGCAGGAGAACGCACAAGATGGCGGAATTCAGCGGAATGTCCAAGGAGGATCTGGAGATCGTATGCCAGGGGAAGGGTGTGGATATCCCTTCCAACGCGTCCAGAAGCGTCATGAAGGCGGCGCTCAGGAGCGTGGAGGAGTCTCATCGGGCGGAGGTGGAAAGCACTGACGGCGTCAGGATCGCAGAGGACGGCCCAACAGTGGACCTTCGTAAGGAACCGGTGAGATCCACAAGCCCCGCCCCCTTTCACAGCAGCCATGTTTCCCAGCAATCCCTAGCAGGGCCAGGATCCCAACGACCCAGGGGGGGCGGCCCGGATACCCTAGCAGATCGGCTAGCGGAATTGGGGGAAAGGGCAACGGAGCAAGAGCGCTTGATCATCATCCAGATGTGGCGTAATGAGCGGGCACCACAGGCCGTGGTACCCCGGGAGCCGTTGTCAGCTGTTGTACACAGATCAGGACGTATTCAGTTTGCCAAGTTTGCAGACAGTGATGGGGACATTGATGGACATTTACAAGTTTTTGAAAGGACTTGCAAACTACACGATCTACCCAAGTCAGAGTGGGTGAGACACCTTGTGCCCACTCTGCATGGAGAGGCCTTGGAGGCCTATCGAGGAGTGGACACGGAGGTCTGTGGGAACTACGACGAAGTCGCGAAGGCCCTCCTCCAGCGATTCTTCATCACTCCAGAGTCTTACAGGAAGAAGTTCAGAGACTTGCCCAAGAATCCTAGCAGCACCCATGAGCAGTTCGCCACCCAGCTGCGGCAGTACGTGGTGAAGTGGGTGAAGGATTCGGAAGCCACTACATGGGACGCACTGATCGACCTGATCTGCAGGGAGCAGTTCTACCGCAGGTGCGCCCAAGAAGTGAAGGAGTGGGTGCTAGATCGGGAGCCACCCAGCTTAAAAATGGCTGCCCAATTAGCCGACAAATATGTGGCAATTCGGCCACGGGGTCAGAAGCGCCCCGCCAGCAGCCAGCTCCAACAGACTGTACCACCAAGGGGACCACCCTCTTCAGCTCGTCAACCCCAAAGACAAGCATCTTCCAACCCGGGTGCTCTTGGCCAGCAACTGCACCGCAGCGTCCCTGCAACTGATCAGAGATCATCGGTGCCACGACTGGAGAAGAAGTGCTACGGCTGTGGGAAAATCGGACATCTGAGGATGAACTGTCCTGCATCCCAAGCACCCCAGACTCGTGCCCCAAATCCGAGTGCTGGAGCCCGGATCGCTTGTTTGACGAGAGGAGATGAGCCTACAGAGACTGTTCCCCCTCCAGTCAGTCCGATGGAGTGTGGCGAGAGACAGGTGCACTCTGCGGAGAGAGTCACCTGCATGGCCAAACAGCCCCTACACAACATGTGGAGGCACCTGCAGCCAGTCCACGTGGGACCCCTGCAGGGAGAAGGCCTAAGAGACTCTGGGGCCTCAATCACTGTGGTGAGCCCCCACCTTATAGATCCTGCTGCAGTATTGCAGGGTCGTACTGCCACGGTCACCCTGGCAGAAGGAACAGAAAAAGCGGTTCCCATGGCAAGAGTCTACCTGGACTGGGGAGCTGGACCAGAGTTGCGAGAAGTTGCCGTCATGGATGGTCTCCCAACTGATGTGGTCCTAGGAAATGATCTGGGTGGTGGGATCGTCACTATGTTTGTTGGCGCCATTCCCCGGAGTCAAGTTCCAAAACCACCGTTGACATCAGCTACTCCAGCACAGCCCAGCCCAGAGGAAAAGACTACAGCTGCTAGACAACTGCCAGCACAGCCAACCACAGCATCAACCAGCCCAGAGGAAAAGATTACAGCGGCTAGATCAGTACATCGACCCCGCATGCCTTTTGCCTCTGGTATGCCTACGTCCCCTAGCAACGCGATGTCGGTTCCAGCTCGTGTGATCCTGTGGGGGTGCCCAATGATGCTCCTGACCCAAGTGGTTTGCCAACTCCGGCGGTGAGTATGAGAAACCACACTGATTTTTCCATGACTGACCCCTACCAGACTGACCCTAGTAGTCCCCACCTAGATCCCCCTGTAGAGTGTCCCAATTTAGGAGAGATTGAGGGCCACAGGCAGGAGTTTAGGGAGGCTCAACTCTCTGACCCATCCCCGAAAGGCATGAGGCGCCACTCTGGCAGCGGCCTTGACAGGGTTGGGGCGGGAAGTTTGACCTGGCGGGAAGGGTTAAGGTACAGGGTAGCCAGGAAAGTGGGAGGGGATAGACCAGATAGGGAATGTGTCCAACTGGTCCCCCCAGGGAACTTTCCTGTGCAACCGGTGTCGGTTGCCAGCGAAACCCCTTTGGACAGTAACCCGGAGACAGACCGTACCCTGAAGTGCCTGACACAGAGCTTACCCTGGTCTGGAATGTCGGATGACGCCCAGACCACATGTAAGGCTGGTGCCATGCGTTGGCAGCCGGGGCACCCCAGCGGTTGTGTTGTCTCTGGGCCTCTGCCCATAGGAGAACCCTTGCAGCAAGTTGCTGTGGACATAGCAGGTCCCTTGCCTGTGCACAGTAGATCGGGGAAGACACGCAGCCTCCCTGTAGTGGATGCCACACAGGATCCAGAGGCTGGTGGTCTGGCCGCCATCACTGTGGCACAGGTAGCGGACGACGAGGGAAGAGTAGGCCTAGGTGACAGGGTAGGTTTCCCGAGTCATAGGTCGACAGAAGAGGATTGGAGGGCAGGTCTGACAGTTAGGGCAGACAGTTGCCAGATAGGTATGATGGAGGTGCAGTGCCTGGGGCACCATGTGGGAGGAGACAGGGGTAGGCCCAACCCAGAGGGGGTGGAGGCAACCAGAGGCTGTCCCCGGCCCACATCACCCAGACCGGTACTGACCTTAGAACCTGTAAGGCCCTACGGACATGTTGTCATTGACTTTAGTCCTGTAGTGAACCCCTTGTCAGAGATGGCTAGGAAGGGCATTCCCAAGTCAGTGGACTTTGCACCCGCTTGCGAGTTGGCATTCCAGTCATTGAAGGAGGCTCGGGTACCCGCTCCAGTGCTGATGGCGCACATTCTTGACCAGGACTGTGTGTTACGAACTATTGCGCCACTGCACGGACTGGGAGCAGTACCGAGCCAGAAAGAGCCATATGGGCAGGAGCACCCTGTGGCCTGGTTGAGCAGTATACTGCTATTGTGGGAGGTGGGGTATGCCACAGTTGGGACACCGTGGGTGGCACTTGTTTGTAACCGGCCCCCCACCGTGGTGACTTACCACCTACCTGTTAGATGGCTGCAACCTACCTTGGGGGAATTGGACAGACTTTTGTGGTGGAGCCTTGAACTTGGACTTCAGGTGGACTATTTGAACATTGTGCACCCACGAAGAGAGGCCCACTACACTATGGATGAACTGTCTAGGCCAGAGCCTACACCCTCCAGGTAGCGTCCCCTTCACCCCAACGGACTGCGGGACCAGGACCCAAATCGTTGGGACATGGGTCCCTGGTTGACCCGCTTGAATGGGGGGGGAGGAGTGTGGCCGGAGGGACCCCAGCCACGAGGTAAATGGCCGCCTGCAGCACTGAAGGGGTTAACCCCTAGTGCCCGGCGCCATTTTTACAGACAATGGGCGCTTGGCGCCAGATTTGAAAATGTATTGGGCGCTAGGCGCCGTGTTGTATTAAATGTTTAAATTGTATTTTAAGATGTGCCGTGGTCCCGGACCTCTCCGGAGACCACGGCAGGGAGGACAGCCCCCGGCGCGCTCAGCAGTGTGTGCGCGCCGGGGGAGAGAAGGCAGCCGCTGACCGCCGGAGTCCGGGAGCTCCGCTCCCGGCAGCGGTCGGTGAAGCCCCGGGCGCACTGGAGTGTGCGCGCCGGGGAGAAGGGTGAGCGCTGCGGCTGGGAGCTCGGCTCCCGCTGCAGTGCTCTCTGTAAGAGCCGCCGCTGGGGGCCGGGAGCTCTGCTTCCCTGCGCCTCAGCCCAGCACGGGTGGCCAGCCGCAGCAGCCGGGACGTACGTCCCGGGCTGCTGGGCGGCTAGGGGGGTGCGCCGCAGCCCGGCTCCCCGCCGGACGCTGCGGCGAGGCTACCAGACAGGCGCCGCTCATGGGGGACCGGGCTAGCCGGCTCCCTAGCGGCGGGGGTGCAAATAGGCTGCCGAGCAGGATGGTGAGCGCTGGGGTCCGGGAGCTACGCTCCCGGCGCCTCAGCGCTGAAACAAGCCAGAGTCACGGTGGCCGGGACAAGTGTCCCGGGCCGCCGGGCTTCGGTACAGGGGGGTGCGCCGCTGCGTGTGGCGAGGCCACTGAGTAGTGCCACGCTGGGGGGACAGGGAGAGTCAGCTCCCTGGACCCCAGAGGCAGGAAGGCAGGCTGGAGGACGGGGGAAGCCAGCCCCATGCCTCCAGCACTGAGAGAGCCCTAGCAGCCAGGCTGCAGGGCTAGTACAGTATTCCACAAACCAGACATTATGTAAAATAATAGGAAGTACAGTGTGTTGTAAGGCACTGCAGTGCCTAGGTATGTGGAGCCTGTGCAGGCTCAGAGTGTATTTAAATGTATAAACATGTACAGTGTGATTTAAATGTAATGTATTTAAAGGTAAATTGCACTTACTTGGTTGTGTGTCCCAGGAGGGGGGAATCCATGGCTGTGCAGGCTAATGGATTCTCCCAGACCTTTTCCCCAAAAACGGAATGCTTTCCCATCCAGCCTCACATTTCCAAGGGGCACAGGGAGAAAGAGAAGCAGCTCAGCTATGAAACAAGCTGAGTGGTTTCTTGGAGCTCCATGGAGATCAGCCGTAGTGGACTAGAGACCTGGACCGGGGAGCCAGGCTGCCCAGCTCTGGAGCCCGAATCCAGGCTGCAGGCAGTGAGCTGGGTCCCGGGCAGGTTTCTGGAGGTCAGATTTAGGAGGGAAAACTTCCCCCAGCCAGACTGAACGGCACCGGGGAGTATCCTGACTCTCCCAGATGGGAGAGAGTCAAAGGAGACCGACCTCTCCCCACTGTCCATAGGGAACAATGTTAGCTGTGCATGAGACCAGAGCATGCACAGCTCATGGGTAAACATTGATTGGTTGTGCACCACAGGGCGGGCTTACCCCCTGTGGTAAGGGGTCTTGGAGAGGGATAAAAGAAGGGCAGCTGGCCCATAAGTATTATTCCATCTTATTCTGCTGAAAACATCTGATTGTATGCTATTGCCCCTAGCAATAGGGAGGAGCCTTTTTAAAGGTTATTGAGCAATAAACATCTTTGCCTCAAGAAGACTGCTTCATCTTGTGACCAACAGGGTTAGGCCAAACCTAGCCCCGTCCTCCGGCTGTCCAGGGTAGTACCTAGCGTCTCCAAGCTCCGCCTTCCGCCAGCTACCGGTAGAGGCCTAGCAAGTGGCTAGTGGGGATTCGTCAGCACCACACAGCTGTGGTAAGGCAGTGCGTCGGCACATACAGAGCAGAACCGTGGTTCCAAACGCCACGGCAGGTTAGGAGTTTGGTGGTGGCAGCAAGAACCCGCCCACAACGCAGTGGGTGGAGTCAGTAACAGGCGCTTACTGACGGTAAGCGGGAATCCCCTATGTGGTCAGGTCTCGTGCGGCTTGACCTTCCAATCTGTGCGCAGTCAACGGGACGCGAAAGCGGCGAGTGCTTTCGTACGGTACCGTCCTGTCACAGGCTTGAATGGCCTTTTGCTGCTCCTCCAACCTCTGAAGCATATAGAGGGTTGAATTCCACCTCGTTACCACTTTTTGCTTCAGATGATGGCAGGGCAGGTTCAGGCGTTTTTGGTGTTGCTCCAGTCTTCTGTACGTGGTGCCTGTACGCCGAAAGTGTCCCGCAATTCTTCTGGCCACCGACAGCATCTCTTGCACGCCCCTGTCGTTTTTTAAATAATTCTGCACCACCAAATTCAAGGTATGTGCAAAACATGGGACGTGCTGGAATTTGCCCAGATTTAATGCACACACAATATTGCTGGCGTTGTCCGATGCCACAAATCCACAGGAGAGTCCAATTGGGGTAAGCCATTCTGCGATGATCTTCCTCAGTTGCCGTAAGAGGTTTTCAGCTGTGTGCGTATTCTGGAAAGCGGTGATACAAAGCGTAGCCTGCCTAGGAAAGAGTTGGCGTTTGCGAGATGCTGCTACTGGTACCGCCGCTGCTGTTCTTGCGGCGGGAGTCAATACATCTACCCAGTGGGCTGTCACAGTCATATAGTCCTGAGTCTGCCCTGCTCCACTTGTCCACATGTCCGTGGTTAAGTGGACATTGGGTACAACTGCATTTTTTAGGACACTGGTGAGTCTTTTTCTGAGGTCTGTGTACATTTTCGGTATCGCCTGCCTAGAGAAATGGAACCTAGATGGTATTTGGTACCGGGGACACAGTACCTCAAACAAGTCTATAGTTGGCTCTGCAGTAATGATGGATACCGGAACCACGTTTCTCACCGCCCAGGATGCCAAGGCCTCAGTTATCCGCTTTGCAGCAGGATGACTGCTGTGATATTTCATCTTCCTCGCAAAGGACTGTTGGACAGTCAATTGCTTACTGGAAGTAGTACAAGTGGTCTTCCGACTTCCCCTCTGGGATGACGATCGACTCCCAGCAGCAACAACAGCAGCGCCAGCAGCAGTAGGCGTTACACTCAAGGATGCATCGGAGGAATCCCAGGCAGGAGTGGACTCGTCAGAATTGCCAGTGACATGGCCTGCAGGACTATTGGCATTCCTGGGGAAGGAGGAAATTGACACTGAGGGAGTTGGTGGGGTGGTTTGCGTGAGCTTGGTTACAAGAGGAAGGGATTTACTTGTCAGTGGACTGCTTCCGCTGTCGCCCAAAGTTTTTGAACTTGTCACTGACTTATGATGAATGCGCTGCAGGTGACGTATAAGGGAGGATGTTCCGAGGTGGTTAACGTCCTTACCCCTACTTATTACAGCTTGACAAAGGCAACACACGGCTTGACACCTGTTGTCCGCATTTCTGTTGAAATACTTCCACACCGAAGAGCTGATTTTTTTGGTATTTTCACCAGGCATGTCAACGGCCATATTCCTCCCACGGACAACAGGTGTCTCCCCGGGTGCCTGACTTAAACAAACCACCTCACCATCAGAATCCTCCTTGTCAATTTCCTCCCCAGCGCCAGCAACACCCATATCCTCCTCATCCTGGTGTACTTCAACACTGACATCTTCAATCTGACTATCAGGAACTGGACTGCGGGTGCTCCTTCCAGCACTTGCAGGGGGCGTGCAAATGGTGGAAGGCGCATGCTCTTCACGTCCAGTGTTGGGAAGGTCAGGCATCGCAACCGACACGATTGGACTCTCCTTGTGGATTTGTGATTTCGAAGAACGCACAGTTCTTTGCTGTGCTTTTGCCAGCTTAAGTCTTTTCATTTTTCTAGCGAGAGGCTGAGTGCTTCCATCCTCATGTGAAGCTGAACCACTAGCCATGAACATAGGCCAGGGCCTCAGCCGTTCCTTGCCACTCCGTGTGGTAAATGGCATATTGGCAAGTTTACGCTTCTCCTCCGACGATTTTATTTTAGATTTTTGAGTCCTTTTTTTACTGATATTTTGTGTTTTGGATTTTACATGCTCCGTACTATGACATTGGGCATCGGCCTTGGCAGACGACGTTGATGGAATTTCATCGTCTCGGCCATGACTAGTGGCAGCAGCTTCAGCACGAGGTGGAAGTGGATCTTGATCTTTCCCTATTTTTGGAACCTCAACATTTTTGTTCTCCATATTTTAATAGGCACAACTAAAAGGCACCTCAGGTAAACAATGGAGATGGATGGATACTAGTATACTTATGGATGACGAGTGACTGATGACACAGAGGTAGCAGCCGTGGACTACCGTACTGCGTCTGCTAGTATAGAGATGATAATGATATAAAATATATATATATATCACTACTGCAGGTATATATAATATAATGACGGACCTGCTGGACACTGTCAGCAGACTCCTAAACTACTACAGTAGTATGAAGAAGATAGAAAAAAAAAACCCCACCACAGGTAGGTATACAATTATGGACGAGCACTGACGACACAGAGGTAGCTACAGCCGTGGACTACCGTACTGCGTCTGCTAGTATAGAGATGATAATGATATAAAAAATATATATATATCACTACTGCAGGTATATATAATATAATGACGGACCTGCTGGACACTGTCAGCAGACTCCTAAACTACTAGTATGAAGAAGATAGAAAAAAAAAACCCACCACAGGTAGGTATACAATTATGGACGAGCACTGACGACACAGAGGTAGCTACAGCCGTGGACTACCGTACTGCGTCTGCTAGTATAGAGATGATAATGATATAAAAAATATATATATATCACTACTGCAGGTATATATAATATAATGACGGACCTGCTGGACACTGTCAGCAGACTCCTAAACTACTAGTATGAAGAAGATAGAAAAAAAAACCCCACCACAGGTAGGTATACAATTATGGACGAGCACTGACGACACAGAGGTAGCCACAGCCGTGGACTACCGTACTGCGTCTGCTAATATAGAGATGATAAAGATGATAGAGATGAACAAAAAAAATATAACACTACTGCAGGTAAATATTTATATAATATAATGAATGACAGACCTGCTGGACACTGTCAGCAGAATGCGTTTATAGAATAAAAAAAAAAAAACACCACAGGAGTGTTTAACTTTTTCAGGCAGACAATATACTGGTGGTCACTGGTCAGTCACACTGGCAGCAAAAGTGTGCACTGTACTCCTGCTATAACTGCACCCCAGTCTCCCCCACAATTCAGCTGTGTGAGCAGTGAGCACTCAGCACAGTCAGATATACATAGATGATATTATCATGCAGCACACTGAGGCTGAGCACAGATATGGTATGTGACTGTGTATCGTTTTTTTTCAGGCAGAGAACGGATTATATTAAATAATAAATAAAACTGGTGGTGGTCACTAGTAACTATCAGCAAAACTCTGCACTCTGAGTACTCCTAATGCTCCCCAAAATTACTAAGTTAGTAGTAAATCAACTCAAGTGTCTCTATCTATTCTAACGGAGAGGACGCCAGCCACGTCCTCTCCCTATCAATCTCAATGCACGTGTGAAAATGGCGGCGACGCGCGGCTCCTTATATAGAATCCGAGTCTCGCGATAGAATCCGAGCCTCGCGAGAATCCGACAGCGGGATGATGACGTTCGGGCGCGCTCGGGTTAACCGAGCAAGGCGGGAAGATCCGAGTCTGCCTCGGACCCGTGTAAAAAGGCTGAAGTTCGGGGGGGGTTCGGATTCCGAGGAACCGAACCCGCTCATCTCTAGGCAAAATATCAGAATTACCAGCTATAACTGTGGAGACCAGGCCCGAGAACTTTTCTCCACACAATCCTCAGCCTTCCATATGCCTCTTAAGTCGGCATCATCTGTCCAATGTATATTCTACAGGACACGTCAAGCAGAAATCGACATAGCTTTTGTCTCTAGGACCCAGTATACTCATGTCCCTTTGGGCATGTTTTATAATTATATATCTATCACTTAAGACAGCATATTAAAATATTTATATGCATACTAGGGTCTCAATCTCTGCTGATAAGGTACCTGTCCACGCTGCCACAGCGCTATAAACCCATGCCGACACAATCGCCGGTCTGGGTAGTATACTAGAATGTGCACGCTATCTGCAGGATCCCTGAGAATAGCTAGTGCAAACAGGACACCCAAGGGGAAGATTCTCAACACATCCTGGCCCTAGTGGGGAAAGGATACAGCCTGAGAATTCTCTTGTGGGAAGCTGCCGTCTCTTGTCTGGAGATTCCCGCTCTTTTTCCTCATGAGAGGGGGGAAATTTACCTCAGCATTCTTCCCCTTAACATGTGTACTCTCGTGTCAGGGACAGATGAGTCATCAGTGATATGCAAATCATCTTTTATTCCAATAATCATATATTGAATATCTTTTAGCCCTCTTGGCTGTAACTTTGCATTATCGTAGTCGACAGTGGAGTTAAACTCCGTGTCGATACTTTGTTATTTTGGATAGTGAACATAGAGAGACTCTGAAGGACTCTGTGACATAGGGACAGACCAGGGTAGATTTCCTTTCTGTTCCCTAACCTTTTGTGCAATAATTTTACCTCAGCACTTACACATATCCAAACAGGTGTCGGCGTTGTTGACGGAGACACCCTCCCACACACTTATCCGCTCTATCACCTCCTTAGAGGAGCCTTTTACCTCAGACAGGTCGACACACGCGTACCGACACACCACACACACAGGGGATGCTCTATTTGAAGACAGTTCCCCCACCAGGCCCTTTGGAGAGACAGAGAGAGAGTATGCCAGCACACACCACAGCGCTATATAATACAGGGATGTACACTATACTGAGTGATTTTTCCCCTATAGCAGCCTATATACACAGTTTTGCGCCTAAATTTATGTGCCCCCCCCTCTCTTTTTTACCCTTTGTGTACCAGGATACTGCAGGGGAGAGCCTGGGGAGCTTCCTTCCAGCTGAGCTGTGAAGAGAAAATGGCGCCGGTGTGCTGAGGAAGAAGGCCGGCCCCCTCAGCGGCGGGCTTCTGTCCTTTTATGTACTTTAATGGCGGGGGTTAATGCACATATACAGTTTATCAGACTGTATTATGTGCTTTTCGCCAAGTAAGGTAATCTAATTGCTGCCCAGGGCGCCCCCCCCAGCGCCCTGCACCCATCAGTGACCGGAGTGTGTGGTGTGCTAAGGGAGCAATGGCGCACAGCTGCAGTGCTGTGCGCTACCTTAATGAAGACCGGAGTCTTCAGCCGCCGATTTTCAACTTCTCTTCGTTCTTCTGGCTCTGCAAGGGGGACGGCGGCGCGGCTCCGGGACCGGACGACCGAGGACTGGGCCTATGTTCGATCCCTCTGGAGCTAATGGTGTCCAGTAGCCTTAGAAGCCCAAGCTAGCTGCAAGCAGGTAGGTTCGCTTCTCTCCCCTCAGTCCCACGTAGCAGTGAGTCTGTTGCCAGCAGATCTCACTGAAAATAAAAAACCTAACAAATACTTTCGTTTCTAGGAAGCTCAGGAGAGCCCCTAGGGTGCATCCAGCTCTGGCCGGGCACAGATACTAACTGAGGTCTGGAGGAGGGGCATAGAGGGAGGAGCCAGTGCACACCAGATATAGTACCTAATCTTTCTTTTAAGAGTGCCCAGTCTCCTGCGGAGCCCGTCTATACCCCATGGTCCTTACGGAGTACCCAGCATCCACTAGGACGTCAGAGAAATAAGGAGTGTGATTGGCCGGCTAGTAAGGGGAGGTGGAGGCTGGAATTTTATTTCACTGTCAATCTTCCACATAGGATGATCAATAAATAATAACTAAGGAGTGTGATTGGCCAACTAGAGTCCTGGGAAATTGGTAAACCAGTGCATGCTTATTACCGTACCTTGCTATGCTCATATAATTTTTTGCTGATATACTCATGTACTGTAGTCATGTATTGTAGTAAAAGACTATATTGTTAAGTACTAATGCAAGTTTAGTATAATGTTGTTTAAAATGTATCTATTTATGTAGTAAAATTATATCAACCTTTTATATCTACTGTATAAATGTGTGTCTTGAGATATATATCTGCCATGCCAGACTTATAATATATGATAAGCACAGTACCTAATTTTATATTTTATTTTTAATTTTTTTCTCTTGGAGTGGAGAACTCAGTGTGCATCACCAGGCACTTGTAGGAACTATGGCTATTTTTTATGTATTCATATTAGTTTGATATATTTGTATTCTTTTTTTATTAGCACCTGGATAATTTAAAATTTTGAGTTTAACGTACCATAACAACATCTATTTAAATACACCCTCTGAGCCAAGCTCCTGAGCCTCTATATCTCAAAGCTCAAAGTATCCCTCAGAGGATGATAGAGAAATAATAACTAAGGAGTGTGACTGGCCGGCTATTGAGGGGAGGTGGAGGCCGGAATTTTATTTCTCTATCATCCTCCCACAGAGGGTGATAGAGAAATAGTAAATAAGGAGTGTGATTGGCCGGCTATTGAGGGGAGGCGGAGGCTGGAATTTTATTTCTCTATCATACTCCCACAGAGGGTGATAAGAGAAATAATAAATAAGGAGTGTGATTGGCCAGCTAGTGAGATGAGGTGGAGGCCGTAATTTTATTTTTCTATCATCCTGAGTGTGCTTATTACCATACCTTGCTGTGCTCATAATTTTTTTGCTGATATTCTCATGTAGTCATGAATTATGGTAATAGACTATGTTGTTAAGAAATATAGTGCATTACATCCAAGGGTCAGGGGTTATTATTATTACACAAGGCCAATTGTTAGTTGTAGGTTCAGTATATTTTTATATAGTTACCTATCTTGGTGGATACTTCACTAGGGCTGGAGAATGGACTAGCTGTATGTATGGGTATATTGTATCTCCATACAGGGCGATCAACCAGCAAGTGTCCAGCTGGTGAGTATACCACTCCATCTTGTCCTGTCTCTTTCTTTCTCCAATTTTTAACAGGCTTTGGCAGTATATACACACTTCTGCAAGGACAAAGTACTTTACCTGATTGCTTAAGTGTTCAATGGGTGAACTGAGGCTTGTGATGATCAATTAGTTTCCCCAATGTTAATTACACCTGATTCCCCTTCATGAGCCCTTCTACATTTTGTCAAGGCAGAACTTCGCTCACCAGTTCTCTGAGGCCCATGTGATAACCAGAACAAATACCATCTAACATACTCTAATATGATTCAAACAATTCCTGGCGCTGTAATTCTAAGGATGTGAAAGCTGCTCTCTCAGGGGCAATTGGTTTATTGTCCCTGAAATGGAAACTAAGAAAACACAAACGAGAAAGCGCTATTCACATCCAAAGTGGATTTTTATTTTTACAATTCAAATAACTCTGAACTTATTGCCGGCCGGCAGTGCATAAACATGTATTAATTTAAAAATATCAATATAACCATAAAATCCAATTAACCACTGATTATAATCAAATTGATTCCATACATATGCAAAATGTAGATATGACCATCCCACTTATACAATTATTTTCCTTATTTCTAAGGTATCCAGAATTGAAATTCTGTTTCCAATAAGCCGGATACTATGTATATGACTTGTGTCCAACAGTGTATCAATTGTACTCAAATAAGCTGCTCAAAAAGCTTCCCAGCCTCATACTGGAACATATGGATGAGTGTTAGCTTTTATAATACTTCTGTCCATATATCCGTTAGTCTGATTGTTGGAACATGTATTGATAATAACATATAAAGTTAATCCTTGTTCCCAGCTGGTTGGTAGTTTAGAGTAATTAATGCAAAGCCAATTTCTGGGTAATAATTACTGTGCTGCAGCCATCAGTAAAATAAAAAATAGGTATACCATACATGCGCCACTGTTTGATCACGGTGCAGGTGATATTGCTCCTGGCTAGTTTCTCATGGATAGCCTTTTATGCAGTGGATACAGCCATGCGTTTTGGCCACGGAGACAGGCTTTGTCCTCCCAGCCGGTGCTCGTATTCTCGGCCTTATCTGGAGTCCGTGGAGTCCGTGGGCAGATGCAAGATCCAACGCTCCCCTCCTGCAAAGGTATATTGCGGCCGACCGGCTGATATCTTTCCGTCCGCTGTAGTCTGTGGTTAGTAACCGGAGGTACTGACAGACGCGTTTCCCCACCTACTAACAAGCATCGGCGGCTTCCTCAGTGTCATAGATTCTCCTCCCCATCTACTCCTTTTTAAACCTTCATTAGTCAAATGAGCCATACGCAATCTAATGCTTCTCAGGCCTCAGTTTCATTGATCGTTATGTTTATACAGCTGCATTATTTATGCTTTATTAATCAACAAAACTAAAATATCAATAAAAGACATCAACAGCATATATTCATTATAAGGATTACTGTTTAAAATCTTTCTAAAACTCTTAAACTTATATACAAAGGGACACACACATATATATAACCCCTCAACCTCATATACTACTTAGTAACCGCATCTCTCATCACCTGCGATGATTAACCATTTACACATTGGATTAACTCTCCAGACAAAATTAAATATTTTGATGCAATTATCGTTCTTAAATACACAGTAAAACAGAAAAACAGAAATGCAGAAAACACAGAAAAGCAGAGAATATCACATTTTATACTTTGACATATATCTTACCTAACTCTGCAGCATCCTTTCATATTTAACACAATAGGCTACACCATACGTGCACTATTTCTCTACTACAATTTATATACTACATTATATTATTGCACTTATGAATTATACTCAATTCTTTATATATGATGATTTATTTATCTATAGTGATTAATCTGACATTCTTCAGTATCATATATAACAAATAGCCCTAAATTCATTATACATATACTGGTTATTATTTATTTATTTATTTACCTTCTATACACCAATCACTCCCAATCATTATATACTACCAAAAGGTATAAAAAAGCCCTTATCTACACCCCATTCAGTTCCACCGTATCATTCAGACCCAAAGGGACCATTTTGTCTAATAGAAAAATCCAATAAGCTTCGCGTCTGCGAAGTCGGTTAAACCGGTCTCCCTCTCTGTTGGTTATTTTGATGTGTTCAATGCCGATCATAGTTACATTTTCCCATCTTGAATTTTGACATTGTATCACATGGTCCGATAATGGGTGTTTGGCTCCCCTAATTATGTTCCTCCTATGTTCCATATATCTAATATGTAGGGTTCTTGTAGTACGCCCTACATATTGTTTCCCGCATTGGCAGGTAATTAGATATATAACATATGTGGAAGCACAATTAATAAAATCTTTAATAGGATAAACCACCCCTGTTATGAATGACTTAAAATTTGTACTTTTCCTAGGTACAATCCTACAGGACTGGCAATCGCCCTTTCCACACCTATGATATCCATTTGGCTTCACAGGAAGCCATGTATTTTGTGCGCTATGGAGGGATTTCTTTTCTTTAACAAAATGACTCGGTACTAATTTTTTTCGTAAATTATCCGCCTTCCTAAAAATCATGGATCCTTTTGGATTTATAAATGGTTTTAATACTTCATCTAACAATAATAAAGAAGTATTTTTCTTAATCACCTGACTAATTTTATGTGCACAACTGTTATATTGTGTAGTAAAAGCTGTGCTCCTATCTTTTTTACCATTACTGGATTTGTTTTTATTTTTAGGAATAAGTACAGGTTGAGTATCCCATATCCAAATATTCCGAAATACAGAATATTCCGAAATACGGACTTTTTGAGTGAGAGTGAGATAGTGAAACCTTCGTTTTTTGATGACTCAATGTACACAAACTTTGTTTAATACACAAAGTTATTACAAATATTGTATTAAATGACCTTCAGGCTGTGTGTATAAGGTGTATATGAAACATAAATGAATTGTGTGACTGTAGACACACTTTGTTTAATGCACAAAGTTATAAAAAATATTGGCTAAAATTACCTTCACGCTGTGTATATAAGGTGTATATGAAACATAAATGTATTTTGTGCTTATACTTAGGTCCCATCACCATGATATCTCATTATGGTATGCAATTATTCCAAAATACGGAAAAATCCAATATCCAAAATACCTCTGGTCCCAAGCATTTTGGATAAGGGATACTCAACCTGTAATTGTTCTCTTTCTATTGCCCCTACTTCCAAAAATGCTCTATCTAATAGATCCTGAGGATACCCCTGTTCAGAGAATGATTCCATAAGTATTTTAGCTTGCACTTGCACAGGGGTCAATTTGTGAGATTAAGACGTAATTGTACATCTATTACTACATATCAAGTGCAAGCTAAAATACTTATGGAATCATTCTCTGAACAGGGGTATCCTCAGGATCTATTAGATAGAGCATTTTTGGAAGTAGGGGCAGTAGAAAGAGAACAATTACTTATTCCTAAAAATAAAAACAAATCCAGTAATGGTAAAAAAGATAGGAGCACAGGTTTTACTACACAATATAGCAGTTGTGCACATAAAATTAGTCAGGTGATTAAGAAAAATACTTCTTTATTATTGTTAGATGAAGTATTAAAACCATTTATAAATCCAAAAGGATCCATGATTTTTAGGAAGGCGGATAATTTACGAAAAAAATTAGTACCGAGTCATTTTGTTAAAGAAAAGAAATCCCTCCATAGCGCACAAAATACATGGCTTCCTGTGAAGCCAAATGGATATCATAGGTGTGGAAAGGGCGATTGCCAGTCCTGTAGGATTGTACCTAGGAAAAGTACAAATTTTAAGTCATTCATAACAGGGGTGGTTTATCCTATTAAAGATTTTATTAATTGTGCTTCCACATATGTTATATATCTAATTACCTGCCAATGCGGGAAACAATATGTAGGGCGTACTACAAGAACCCTACGTATTAGATATATGGAACATAGGAGGAACATAATTAGGGGAGCCAAACACCCATTATCGGACCATGTGATACAATGTCAAAATTCAAGATGGGAAAATTTAACTATGATCGGCATTGAACACATCAAAATAACCAACAGAGGGGGAGACCGGTTTAACCGACTTCGCAGACGCGAAGCTTATTGGATTTTTCTATTAGACACAATGGTCCCTTTGGGTCTGAATGATACGGTGGAACTGAATGGGGTGTAGATAAGGGCTTTTTATACCTTTTGGTAGTATATAATGATTGGGAGTGATTGGTGTATAGAAGGTAAATAAATAAATAAATAATAACCAGTATATGTACAGTATAATGAATTTAGGGCTATTTGTTATATATGATACTGAAGAATGTCAGATTAATCACTATAGATAAATAAATCATCATATATAAAGAATTGAGTATAATTCATAAGTGCAATAATATAATGTAGTATATAAATTGTAGTAGAGAAATAGTGCACGTATGGTGTAGCCTATTGTGTTAAATATGAAAGGATGCTGCAGAGTTAGGCAAGATATATGTCAAAGTATAAAATGTGATATTCTCTGCTTTTCTGTGTTTTCTACATTTCTGTTTTTTCTGTTTTACTGTGTATTTAAGAATGATAATTGCATCAAAATATTTAATTTTGTCTGGAGAGTTAATCCAATGTGTAAATGTTTAATCATCGCAGGTGATGAGAGATGCGGTTACTAAGTAGTATATGAGGTTGAGGGGTTATATATATGTGTGTGTCCCTTTGTATATAAGTTTAAGAGTTTTAGAAAGATTTTAAACAGTAATCCTTATAATGAATATATGCTGTAGATGTCTTTTATTGATATTTTAGTTTTGTTGATTAATAAAGCATAAATAATGCAGCTGTATAAACATAACGATCAATGAAACTGAGGCCTGAGAAGCATTAGATTGCGTATGGCTCATTTGACTAATGAAGGTTTAAAAAGGAGTAGATGGGGAGGAGAATCTATGACACTGAGGAAGCCGCCGATGCTTGTTAGGAGGCGGGGAAACGCGCCTGTCAGTACCTCCGGTTACTAACCACAGACTACAGCGGACGGAAAGATATCAGCCGGTCAGCCGCAATATACCCTTGCAGGAGGGGAGCGTTGGATCTTGCATCTGCCCACGGACTCCAGATAAGGCCGAGAATACGAGCACCGGCCGGGAGGACAAAGCCTGTCTCCGTGGCCAAAACGCATGGCTGTATCCACTGCATAAAAGGCTATCCATGAGAAACTAGCCAGGAGCAATATCACCTGCACCGTGATCAAACAGTGGCGCATGTATGGTATACCTATTTTTTATTTTACTGATAGCTGCAGCACAGTAATTATTACCCAGAAATTGGCTTTGCATTAATTACTCTAAACTACCAACCAGCTGGGAACAAGGATTAACTTTATATGTTATTATCAATACATGTTCCAACAATCAGACTAACGGATATATGGACAGAAGTATTATAAAAGCTAACGCTCATCCATATGTTCCAGTATGAGGCTGGGAAGCTTTTTGAGCAGCTTATTTGAGTACAATTGATACACTGTTGGACATAAGTCATATACATAGTATCCGGCTTATTGGAAACAGAATTTCAATTCTGGATACCTGAGAAATAAGGAAAATAATTGTATAAGTGGGATGGTCATATCTACATTTTGCATATGTATGGAATCAATTTGATTATAATCAGTGGTTAATTGGATTTTATGGTTATATTGATATTTTTAAATTAATACATGTTTATGCACTGCCGGCCGGCAATAAGTTCAGAGTTATTTGAATTGTAAAAATAAAAATCCACTTTGGATGTGAATAGCGCTTTCTCGTTTGTGTTTTCTTATACTCCAATATGAACTTAAGATTCTCTGTCCTGTAAATACTTATTTATTCTGGTATCACAAAAATCTAATTTTTGCTGTTACCCTATGGGGACACTGGACTAGGGACATCCGAAGCTGCCGCTATCGGTGGATGACTTTAGAAGTTGGTAAAAGTGCCACCCTTTGTTTTCAATTTCTATTTTATAGTCTGACAGATCCTGGATAAAGAAGACACCCTCTTTATCAGCCAGGTGGAAAATGGGTTTACGATTACTGGCCAAAGATTCTAATACTTGATTTATTCTAACCATGTATTAGGAACACCTGTACTTTCTACTGGTCATTACAATATTCAGGCCCTGGCTATGGGAAGAGAGAACAGGTGGATAATGATAAAGAGAAAGAATGGGGGGCAAAACCCTGCAACACTATCTAGCGACCCGGCGAATGACAAGTCTAAAACACTGCTATATATACGGGGTGCCTATCCTCAATGACTACCTTCAGGGAAATCCCATTTATAATCCAAGATAAAAGAAAGGTGAACTCACCAGAGTTTTTTTTTATATAAGCTGAGACATGTTGGTTTCTACCCAGGCTTTTCTCAAGACTCACAGCATCCCACAAAGAACAATACCGACATCAACTATGTGAACAGAGCAAACCTTTGCCTGTCTTGGCTAATGCAAATCTACACTATAAAGCTGGGGACACACTTGTTTGATCCCGGCTGGTCAGGTAAATCTCCCGATCAGCTGGGCTCTGTGTGTATCCAGCTGTGACCCCGGTGACCTCCTGTGAGGACGGGGCAGCAGCGGGAGGGGCATAGCGGCTCCACTATGGGGATCGGTAGGTCACATGTGCAGCACAAAAGATGCAACCTCCTGGTCCCGACTGGCGCATTAGCGTTATAAGCTATTTATCGACTAACGCTCCAGCATCAGTAGAGAGTACACACCTATCACTGACCTGGTTTGGAAGTGTTGTGGACTCGGGGTTTCTTCCGATGACCGGGAAGAGGAACCGCCACTGGGTCGCAGTAGAGATGGCCGAATGTAGGTTTTCCTCATGCAGGATTAGGACGGTAGACAGAAGGCACGGGTGGACGTTTGAAGGTCTCCTGAAAGACAAGACTTGCAAAGGTGCTGATGAATTGGTGAAGATTACCATAAGCTCACTGAGAGCGATGCTGAGGTGCTAGAGGCACTGAGGTGCTAGAGGCACTGTGGTGCTTGGAGGCATGGAGGTGCTTGGAGGCACGGAGGTGCTTGGAGGCACGGAGAAAGCGCTGACGCCACAGGGATACGGGAGCTCTGCAGATCTCAACTACAGCAGTAGTAACAATGATACCCAGGCGCCGGAGCTCTGCCCGACGTCTGAATTTGTACTTCCCGCCAGCACCAGATTGGGGAAGCGCCGATGACGTCACCCGTCACCCAGTGGACGCCGGGCGCACCCGCGACGTCCACACTACGAGCGCCGGACGGCGCGCCGGGCGCCAGAGACCGCCAGGGAGAACGGCCGCCCGGAGAGCCAGCACCCACGGAGAGGCAAGTACGACGGCCGCGACGGCGGCATGACAGTACCCCCTCCTCTAGGAGTGGCCCCTGGACACTTTCCTGGTTTCGTAGGGTGTCTAGAATGGAAAATCCGGATTAGTCGAGGAGCTGAGACCTCAGAAGCCTTTATCCAACTTCTCTCCTCAGGACCATACCCTTTCCATTCCACCAGATATTGCAGATTCTTGTGAAGGTAACGAGAGTCCAGAATAGTTTTGATCTCGAAGTCTGTTTCTGTTTCAGTTTCCACTGAGGTGGGGCTAGAGGACTCAGAATGAAAACGATTAAGGACGAGAGGACGAAGAAGAGAAACATGGAAGGCATTTGGTATACGTAGATGAGAAGGTAAACCCAACTTACAGACCACGGGATTCAGGACTTGTAGCACAGGGTAAGGACCGATGAATCTTGGAGCAAACTTCATAGTGGGCACCTTCAACCGGAGATTACGTGTGGACAGCCATACCCTATCACCAACCTTGTATTGAGGAGCGGCTCACCGTTTCTTATCTGCAAAGAACTTGTATCAGACTGAAACCTTTTTAAGACTAGCATGAATCTTGCTCCAAATTTGTCTGAAGTGTAGTAGAGTGGACGTTACAGCTGGAACCTCTTCTGTCGGAAGACTTGGTAACTCCGGAACTCGTGGGTGGAACCCATAGTTGACGAAGAACGGAGACTCACCAGTGGAAGAATGAAATGAATGGTTATGGGCAAACTCCGCCCAAGGTAACAACTCCACCCAGTTGTCCTGTGAAGGGGAGAGATAAAGGCGGAGGAAAGTCTCTAGATCTTGATTGACTCGTTCCGTTTGTCCATTCGTTTGGGGATGATAAGCGGACGAAAACTTTAGTTTAATCTGCAAGGCCGAGCAGAGAGCTTTCCAAAACCTTGCGGTGAACTGTACCCCTCGATCAGAGACTATTTCCTGAGGCAACCCATGCAATCGAAAATGTTCTCGGATGAATAATAGAGCTAGCTTAGGAGCTGTCGGCAGACCGGTCAATGGAACGAAGTGCGCCATCTTCGAAAAACGGTCGACGATCACCCAGACGGTGTTGCAACCTTTGGAACAGGGCAAGTCAGTGATGAAGTCCATGGAAATGTGAGTCCAGGGTTTTATAGGAATGGGCAGAGGACGAAGCAACCCAGCAGGAGGCAGGCGAGGAGATTTATGTTGTGTACACTGTGGACAAGAATTAACGTAATCCTGTACATCCTTCCTCATAGTGTCCCACCAGTAAGATCTTTGTAGAAACTTGTACATCTTCTGGGCGCCGGGATGACCGGAAAACTTGGAGATATGGGCCCACTGTAGTATTTTCGGCCGGAATTTAGCTGGTACGGACATTCTTCCAGGGGGAGGAACTGGAGTAGTTGAGGCAGCGGAGACAGAAATTGGATTTGGAATTAAACTCCGCTCAAAAGAATCATCTTCGTCTGTGGAAGTTTGTGAACGGGACAGCGCATCCGCTTTAGTATTGAAAGTCCCGGCCCGGTACTTGATAACAAAAGAAAATCGAGTGAAGAAGAGTGCCCATCTAGCTTGGCGAGGATTCAAGCATTGTGCGGTTTTGATATACAACAAATTTTTGTGATCAGTGTAAATGGTAATCACATGTTTGGCCCCTTCTAAGAGATATCTCCACTCTTCCAAGGCAGATTTAATTGCCAAAAGTTCCTGGTCTCCAATAGTGTAATTTCGTTCGGCTGGAGAGAATTTACGAGAGTGGAAGCCACACGGATGTAATTTCTTATCTGAGGAGTACTGAGAGAGAACAGCCCCGACTCCGACCGAAGATGAGTCAACTTCTAGGAAGACAGGTTCTTCGAAATTTGGTTGTTGGAGTACTGGAGCGGACATGAAAGCTGATTTCAAGTGGGAAAAAGCCTCAATGGCTTTGGGAGGCCACAAACTTGGGTTAGAGCCCTTTCTCGTCAAGGCAGTAATGGGCGCAACAATGGGGGAGAAACCCCTCACGAATTTCCTGTAGTAATTCGCAAAGCCCAGGAATCTTTGTATTGCTTTCAAAGAGAGAGGCTGAGTCCAGTCACGAATGGCAGAGAGCTTCTCCGGATCCATGCGAAGCTCCGTCCCCGAGATGACATAACCGAGGAACGGAACCGATGTCACTTCGAAGATACACTTGGAGAACTTAGCATAGAGACGATTCTTTCATAAACGGTGGAGCACCTCTTTGACCTGAGTCCTGTGTTCAACAAGATCTTTGGAAAAAATCAGTATGTCGTCTAAATATACCACAACACTTCGATATAACATGTCTCGGAAGATTTCGTTGACGAATCCCTGGAAGACGGCAGGAGCGTTACTAAGGCCAAATGGCATCACCAGGTATTCGTAATGCCCATCCCGGGTATTGAAGGCGGTCTTCCATTCATCCCCTTCTCGGATGCGTATTGGATTATAAGCTCCCCTCAAATTGAGCTTGGAGAAAACGCGGGCGCCACGAACCCTATCAAATAACTCTGTGATTAGTGGCAAGGGGTATTTATTCTTGATGGTGATATTGTTTAAGCCGCGGTAGTCGATACATGGTCTCAACCCCCCGTCCTTCTTCTTCACGAAAAAGAAGCCCGCTCCAGCAGGGGAGGAAGAGGGGCGAATTAATCCCTTGAGCAGATTGGACTTAATATAGTCCGACATAGCTTGAGTCTCGGGAAGTGACAAAGGATATGTGCGGCCACGGGGCGGCATCTTCCCCGGGATAAGGTCAATAGGGCAGTCCCAAGGCCTATGAGGTGGTAACTGATCAGCCGCCTGTTCCGAAAACACATCCTTGAACCCCTGATACGCCTCCGGAATATGCTCTTCATCCGACTTAGAAGAGACACGGAGCGGACAAACGGGAGTGAGACAGTTAGCATGACAAAAAGAACTCCAAGACAGAATTTGAGAGGACTTCCAGTCAATGTGGGGATTATGAATTTTGAGCCAAGGCATTCCGAGGACCAGGTCATGATGCATTTCCGGAATCACCAAGAATTCCAGACATTTTTGATGAAGAACCCCGACCTGCAGCTTAACTGGCTCTGTGCGCCACGTTATGAGACCCTTGGAAATTCTAGTACCATTGATAGCCGTCAAAGAAATAGGCCGCTCGATAGGCCGTACCTTCAAATCCATGCTTTGGACACAGGAAGAAGAAACAAAGTTCCCCGCAGCTCCGGAATCCAACAGGGCCTCACAAGACTTGGAGACAGACTTGGTGATTAAAGACACAGGAAGCAAACAATCCAAATTCGGAGAAGATTTAGTCGTGACCCCCAACTTGACTCCTCCAGAACAAGCTAGGCCTGCCCGTTTCCCGGACGAGATTTACAAAATTTGAGGAAATAATCTGCGGCTCCACAGTAAAGGCAAAGTTTACCCTCACGCTGTTGTTCCTCCGGAGACAGTCGGGACCGGTTAATTTGCATGGGTTCGTCCGAGCTGGGCACAGCTGCCGGCCTAGGAGGAGGATGCCGGAACCTGGAACGATCTGAACGACTACGTTCTCCTCCACGCTCCTGTATCCGAAGATCCACCTTGACGCAAAGGGAGATCAACTCTTCCAATGGATCCGGCAGATCCCTAGTGACCAACTCATCTTTCAGCCGGTCGGAGAGACCGTTCCAGAAGGCAGCCCTCAGGGCGTCATTATTCCAGCGAAGTTCAGAGGCAATGGTCTGGAAATGAACCACGTACTGACCCACAGAGCGGGAGCCCTGACGAACACGGAGCAAGTCAGAAGAAGCAGTGGTCATCCTGCCGGGCTCGTCGAAGATTCTTCGAAAGGACGTAATGAAGTTGGTGTAGTCGAAAACCACGGGATCAGATCGTTCCCATAACGGAGACACCCAATCCAACGCTGACCCTTCAAGCAGGGAAATGATATACGCTACCTTAGACCGATCCGTAGGGAAATTATGAGAGAGAAGCTCGAAGTGCACCTCGCACTGGTTTAGAAAACCACGGCAATTCTTTGGATTCCCATTATAGCGGGAAGGAGTAGGAAGCTGAAGGCATGACCTGGTACCGGCCGGAGGTTGGGCGTTACTAGAAACGGCAACTGGAGCAGTTACGGGAACTGGAACCGGAATTACGGAAGCTAAAGATGCTTGAATTTGATCCAATCGGCCGGACAATTCCTGGAGATATTGCATCACCTGGCCCTGTGTCGCCTCCTGAGTCTGAACTCGGGAAGCCAAACTTTGGATGGCGCTCGACTCTGTGTTCCGATCCCCCGGGTCCATGTGGCCTGACTATACTATCACTGACCTGGTTTGGAAGTGTTGTGGACTCGGGGTTTCTTCCGATGACCGGGAAGAGGAACCGCCACTGGGTCGCAGTAGAGATGGCCGAATGTAGGTTTTCCTCATGCAGGATTAGGACGGTAGACAGAAGGCACGGGTGGACGTTTGAAGGTCTCCTGAAAGACAAGACTTGCAAAGGTGCTGATGAATTGGTGAAGATTACCATAAGCTCACTGAGAGCGATGCTGAGGTGCTAGAGGCACTGAGGTGCTAGAGGCACTGAGGTGTTAGAGGCACGGAGGTGCTTGGAGGCACGGAGGGGCTGGAGGCACGGAGGGGCTGGAGGCACGGAGGGGCTTGGAGGCACGGAGGTGCTTGGAGGCACGGAGAAAGCGCTGATGCCACAGGGATACGGGAGCTCTGGAGATCTCAACTACAGCAGTAGTAACGATGATACTCAGGCGCCGGAGCTCTGCCCGGCGTCTGAATTTGTACTTCCCGCCAGCGCCTGATTGGGGAAGCGCCGATGACGTCACCCGTCCCCCCAGTGGACGCCGGGCGCACCCGCGACGTCCACACTACGAGCGCCGGACGGAGCGCCGGGCGCCGGAGACCGCCAGGGAGAACGGCCGCCCGGAGAGCCAGCACCCCCGGAGAGGCAAGTACGGCGGCCGCGACGGCGGCATGACAACACCTACACAATCAACGGCCATTCACCCGATATCGGAACAACGGCCCAACAATTTTATAGGTGTGTACCCAGTTTTAGAAGCAACTGGAAGTTATGTCAGAGCCATGTGTCTAGAGGTACAATATGTGGAGAAAAAGGAATTTAATATAAAAAAAAACTATAAATGTAAACTATAATAACTGTGGGGGTAATTCAGATCCCATAGCAGAATCAGTATGTTTTACCGAGAGAAGGGATGAAAGTGGCATCACATCCCTTGGAATCCTGGCAGTGAGGCATTGAGTCCCCTCACGGGCTCGCTGCGCTCACTACGCTTCATGCCCAGGTTATTTTCTCACTTCGTTGTTGTATGGACCCACCAACTGAGAGGGAATACCCTGCGGAGGTCGGGATTCCATCTGGCAGTATTTTGCCACCTGTTGGGATTCCAGTGTTGGTCTTCTGAGCGCCAGTATCCCAAATGCCGGTATTTTAACTGCATCCCCCATTGTTATTGCTACGGAATGTGCAAAGTACCAATTATTGGGGGTAATTCTGAGTTGATCGCAGCTTCAAGTTTGTTAACAATTGGGCAAAACCATGTGCACTGCAGGGGGGCAGATATAACATGTGCAGAGAGAGAGAGAGAGAGAGATTTGGGTGAGGTGTGTTCAATCTGCAATCTAAATTGCAGTGTAAAAATATAGCAGCCAGTATTTACCCTGCATAGAAACAAATTAACCCACCCAAATCTAACTCTCTCTGCAAATGTTATATCTGCCCCCCCCCCCCCCCCCCCTGCAGTGCACATGGTTTTGCCCAACTGCTAAAAAATTTCCTGCTGCGATCAACTTGGAATTACCCCCATTGTTGCTTTGCGCATGCACAGGACACGTTGGGCCTAATTCAGAGTTGATTGTAGCAGCAAATTTGTTAGCAGTTGGGCAAAACCTTGGGGGTCATTCCGAGTTGTTCGCTCGTTATTTTTTTCTCGCAACGGAGCGAATAGTCGCTAATGCGCATGCGCAATGTCCGCAGTGCGACTGCGCCAAGTAAATTTGCTATGCAGTTAGGAATTTTACTCACGGCATTACAAGGTTTTTTCTTCGTTCTGGTGATCAGAATGTGGTTGACAGGAAGTGGGTGTTTCTGGGCGGAAACTGGCCGTTTTATGGGAGTGTGTGAAAAAACGCTACCGTTTCTGGGAAAACCGCGGGAGTGGCTGGAGAAACGGAGGAGTGTCTGGGCGAACGCTGGGTGTGTTTGTGACGTCAAACCAGGAACGACAAGCACTGAACTGATCGCAGATGCCGAGTAAGTCTGGAGCTACTCAGAAACTGCTAAGAAGTGTCTATTCGCAATTCTGCTAATCTTTCGTTCGCAATTTTGATAAGCTAAGATTCACTCCCAGTAGGCGGCGGCTTAGCGTTTGCAAAGCTGCTAAAAGCAGCTTGCGAGCGAACAACTCGGAATGACCCCCCATGTGCACTGCAGGGTGGGCAGATATAACATGTGCAGAGAGAGTTAGATTTGGATGTGTTGTGTTCAAACTGAAATCTAAATTGCAGTGTAAAAATAAAGCCGCCATTATTTACCCTGCACAGAAACAAAATAACCCACCCAAATCTAACTCTCTGCACGTTATATCTGCTCCACCTACAGTGCACATAGTTTTGCCCACCTGCTAACAAATTTGCTGCTGCGATCAACTCTGAATTACCCCCATTATGCTCGTGCATGAATTGGTCCTGAGATGTAGCAAGTAACCTGGCATCAGACTGTCAGTGACTGGCAGTCTAGTGCCATTTCAGGGTTCAGGAAGGGGTGGCGATGGCCAGTTTGTGAAAACGGAGGCATTCCCAAGCGTTTTCAAGGAGGGTGTGTGACGTCAGCTCCGGCCCCGATCAGCCCGTTCTGATCGCACTGTAGGAGTAAGTCCTGGGCTGCGCACACACTGCACACATAGGGCAAATCATTCAATGGTGAGTGAGCTGAGAACGGATTTGCAGCTGTCCACTGACTGAGGTTTTTTTTAGCAGCTCGGCATACACATGCGATCGCACACTTGCACGGCGACTATCTGATCCCAGGACAACAATTTTAGCAGCCTAGCGATCAGGTCTGAATCACCCCCTATATTTGAGCAGGTGGTCACAGCCTGCTGCGCCCCAACCTGTGGGTGGGAGGTACATGAGTACACCCCTTTCCTGGGAATGGCGAGTGCGATGGATTACTGCATATACCAGTGGCGTAACTAAACATTTTAACGCTGTGTGCAAGAAACAGCATCGACGCCCCCCCCCCCTCCCATATACAAAACAGGGTCAATGCGCATGCCAAAAATATAGGGGCTTGGCTTCATGGGGAAGGGGCGTGGACACAGAGCTCCCTTTTAAACATTACGTTAGGTAGAGCTCCTTTTTACACAGTACAGTCTCCTTTTACACATTACGGCAGCAGAGTCCCCCTTTTTACTCATTACGGCAGCAGAGTCCCCCTTTTTTACACATTACGGCAGAAGAGTCCCCTTTGTTACACATTAGGCAGGCAGAGTCCCCTTTTTTGCACATTAGGCAGCAGAGTCCACCTACAGTATTTTTACATATTACATCAGCAGAGTCCCCCTTTTTTACACATTAGGCAGGCAGAGTCCCCCTTGTTACACATTAAGTAGGCAGAGTCCCGCCTTTTTTTTATTTACACATTACATCAGCAGAGTCCACCTTTCTTTACACATTAGGCAGGCATTCCTCCCTTTTTTTCACGAGAGAGAGAGAGAGAGAGAGAGAGAGAGAGAGAGAGAGTGTGTGTGTGTGTGTGAGTGCAATTGTACCTGCTTTCTTCAATCAACGCTTGCGGCTTTAAGACCTCTCCCGACTTCTGCTTCAGGAGCCTTTGGCAGAAGAATAATCACCCCAAGGAGGACCCCACAGATAAAAGGAAAGGCAAATGGGCGGTGACAACACGTTTATTAGATCAGGGTAGAGAAACATCACCGTTGTAAAGACTGAAAAGATGATTAACAAGTTAACGCTACTTCAGAGGCGCGGGGTGAAATATCACGTATCATTTGTATCACAATCATAGGTAGCATTACTTATTCTTTACATAATAAGCATGAACGTATCCACATATCATTTGCATAGTAAGTATAAGCGTATTCACATATCATTTGCATACTAAGCATAAACGTATTCACATATCATTTGCATACTCAGCATAAATACTCATTAGAGCTCGGAAGAAAACCCAAATGTCCTTTTAACCAGGAGGGTTCAGAAATGTTCCAATGATATACTAACACGCCACTGGATGGCGTTGCGGGCGCAGTAAAGGCAGTCTTCGGCCTAATACACAATCCGGGGAAGTTCAAAGGTGAACCTAGTGACTTTCCACTAGTATTTACTTAAAAGTGCTGAGCAACGGTCAGATTCGGGGTACAAGAAATGGTTTATGCAGCTCAATGGGTGTCTCGGTTCCGTGTATGGCTACGTGAGCCTTCGGATATGTGGTCAGCATATCTTACAGTCCCGTCCCAGTCTGAGGCTCCAAAGGCAAATGAATGTACTAACTGGGCCGTGAGACTTGAAACCCTGCGGGAGTCCGTGTGGCCGTCCCTGTTTAGGATCTGATGCTAAATCGGCTCCGTGATGGCCCAAGGTGAGAGGGGCTGTTAGAAATGGCACTGTGGGTACTACAGGGGCCCAACATGGGGGAAGCAGGTACCTGGTGGCGGCTGTGCTATCAGTGCGGCTCTCCTCCTCCTTATGCTGTCACTTAGCATCACCCCCTCACTGCCCGGCGGCTGCTGGCGGGTCCCGGTTCACAGGTAGTGGCTGTGGCTGGCGGCTCCCCTGTGTAGCGGCGGGCAGCTCGACACACACAGCCTTTGGTCCCGTCTTTACAGGGCTGATGACGTCTGCCTCTCACTTGCTTCCTGGGCGCAACTTCTCAGTGCGCGGCTGGCGGCTCTGCCCGGCTTCTTGTCTGCGGGCGGCTCTACTCTAGGCGGCTGTGGCTGGCGGGTCTGTTCTCCCGGCGGCGCATCGTCCCTTCCACTCTCCGCAGCGGTATCTCTCCTGCTGTGTGGCGGTCATCAGCGGTATCACCCCGCAGCGCGCCAATCTGGCCCCTTTTTATCCCTGGTCCTCCTCCTTCTTCCCGTGCGGCTCCAGCCAATCCCCACGGGAACAGGCTTCCAGCGCTGCTGGGACAGGCACCACGGGTCCTGGGTCCTAGTGCCCTAATTGTTTCTCCTCCCGGGCGCTGCCGTTACCTAGCAACCGGGGTGGAGGGATTAACCCCCGCAGTCTCTAGTCTGAGGGCTCCTCATTAGGCTGCTTTGGCACCAGTGGTGGCCCACACAGTTAATGCAGGGGTACCGCCAGAAGCAGGGTACCACATAGTTAGGCAGGCATTCCCCACTTTATTTCTCGAGAGAGAGTGTGTGAGTGACTGTCTGTGAGTGTGTGTGAGTGAGTGAGTGACTGCGTGTGTGTCTGTATCTCTGTCTCTCTTGGGGTGTGAGGGGGGGGACGATCCAGCATCCAGAGGAAGCACACACTCTCCTTGGGTTCCGGGAGCTGGCAGCTGCGGCGATGTTCCGCTGCCCTTTACAGAGCCGGGGACCATGATCCAGCATACAGAGGATGCACACACTCTCCTCGCGTTCCAGGAGCTGGCAGCTACGACGACGCTGCGCGGTCCTTTACAGAGGCAGCAGGAGACAGCCGGCGGTGCCAGCTGCGCCACAGCTCCCAGTCCCTTCCAGACACAGCGGGACTCAGGGATGGCGGTGGTGGGATTCAGGGATGCCGGCGGGACAGGGAGAAGGTGTGTGCTGCCAGATGGCGGCTACGGCAGCGCTCCCACTCCCTTGCAAAGGCGGGAGACAAGCGGCGGCGGCCGGGCTTTCAGTAGTGACTGACCGGCGATAACGGATGTATGGGGGTGTGCTGCCAGATGGTGCGCCTTCAGTGCATTTGCGTTGTGGGCAACGCACCATCGGCACACACCTAGTTACGGCCCTGATATATACATATATATATATATATATATATGTTTGTCTCAGATTATAATGAATTCAGAACACACTATATAATATGGAAGTAACATATAACAGTATATTTACTAACAGAAAAAATAGCAGTCACGGAAAGATAAAATATTGCACTAAATGTAATGATATAGGGGCTGACGCCTATGTAAAACTATTATATTTCATTCATCTCTTAATTTATTACAGAATATAAACTTTCTTCACAACAATTGCAACCCTGTATAGGTTAATAACTAATTGATGTTTCCATTGGCATGAATACCAAACTTGTCCGTCCTGCATATTATGTACATTCTCCTTAACTTGACTAAATGCAGTAAGCAGCTGTGTGCAGAATGATACCCCTTTTACACTCCTTGAGGTGGGTCGCACCTGGGAGCCTGAAACGGGGGCTTCCCGGCTGCGACCCGCCTCAGGCCCCTCGCTGCCGCTGTTTCCTACCTGGGTTGGTGACTTCACCGGTGATGCGGCGGGGCGGTTTTAGAGATCACATGATCTCCAAGCGCCACCTGTCCACACAGAGTGAACGGGAAACGGGTCAACCCTGCTCGCTACCCAAGTTGGAATACCCAGATTATTCCAACTGGTCCCTTTTACACCGCACATTGGGGGTCATTCCGCGTTGTTCGCTAGTTGCCGATTTTCGCTATACTGCGATTAGTCGCTAACTGCGCACGTGCAAGGTACGCAGAGCGCATGCGCTTAGTTATTTTACTAAAAACTTAGCTGTTTTGCTGTAGCGTCTGCGGCGCTTTTCAATCGGACTGGTGTTCGGTAAATGATTGACAGGAAAGGGGCGTTTCTGGGTGGTAACTGAGCGTTTTCCCGGCGATGGCTAAAAACGCAGGCGTGTCAGGGAAAAACGCGGGAGTGTCTGGAGAAACGGGGGAGTGGCTGGGCGAACGCAGGGCGTATTTGTGACGTCAAACCAGGAACGAAACGGCCTGAGCTGATCGCAGTGTAGGAGTAAGTCTCGAGCTACTCAGAAACTGCTAAGAATTTTCTATTTGCAATTCTGCTAATCTTTCGTTCGCAATTCTGCTATGCTAAGATACACTCCCAGAGGGCGGCGGCCTAGCGTGTGCAATGCTGCTAAAAGCAGCTAGCGAGCGAACAACTCAGAATGACCCCCATTAACACAGGTTATGCGTGCTGTCAAAGTCGAAAAATATCGTTATTCTCATCGCCTTGTACTAACCCCATGCGCTTGCCCGCTGCACGTGCACATTCTCTCCCGTGCGTGCGCATATTCGCAGTTGCGTGACGGCGCCTCCACGGTCGTGCGCTCAGGCGCGTGGTATGTGCATTTACGGTAGAGTTTGTGTGCGTCTGGCGGGCGACTCGATCGTTACATAGTTAATCCAAATAGTGTATTTTATAGGTTAATAATATCAGTAAGTTTGTTTAGTGTAACTGGTTCATGGACAGAGAGATCCCTCTTTACATGATACGAAGGGTCAGACAGGTTTTGAGCAGTGGTGTTTAGTATGCAACGGTAGAGTATATTATTAGTAACATTCCGGTATTGGTTTGAAAGAGATTAATCGCTCCTGCGAATAGTTATGCTTATAAGAAGTTTATGGACATTTACTGTATTTGCAATTCATTATCCATGAGGCGGGAATCCTGAGATTCCCTCCCACCTGAGCAGTATGAAATAGTCACAGCCCACCTGTTTGAATCAACCTATGACCTTTTGTTATAATGTGAAGACAGATTCCTGTGTCCAATGAACAATGAGATTGTAGGGCCCTTTGTAGTGTACTGTATGTAGTGTATATGTTATGCACACCAGTGCCTGCAGGAATGTACTGGTGTTTGAACTGTTATGCAAAACGAATGGACTCACAGACAAACTGGGGAATATGACATAACGTACACAGAAGGTGATAGGGTAACAAAATACACACACAGTGAACAGAGAAGCCCAGAGGCTAAGGAACTGGGTATCTCCCTTGTATTAGAACTGCTCAGATGTAAAAAGCAAGATGTTGTGTTTTAATACGTAGAGAACCCGAAATGCTGTTGCTAAGGGCAACAGCAAAACCCTAAAGGGTTACCAACGGGTGTGGCAGTAAACTCCTTGGTCAGAGATGGAATGATAGACACAAGGAGAGCCTCCACAATCCTGATTCTCACTTGCAGTGCACAGGTTTAAGCTTACTGCCACTAAACTGACCCCTGACACCTAGCACAGTGAGACAGGATTAGACAGGCAAGTGTTAGAATACAGCCGCAAACTTGCTAAGTTCACAGAGTAATAACAGAACCCCAGCAAGCTAAACGACTGACTCCAGTCTTACTGCTAGGTCTGGATTGGCAGAGTGTAATACCAAATCCCCAGGCCTATTTGCAGTAAGCAACAAACAAATACAAAGCTACACAGTACTGGCTAACTTTCATGAACTGACTAACCAACAGAGATTCAGCAGCATCTGCTTACCCTGAAAAGAGGCCTTATAAAGCAGGTGCTGTCCACGCCCCACTCAGACCTCACAGACTGTGAGCACAAAAACCAGCACCGGATCCCCTGCCGTGCACAGAGCCTATAACCACTGCACAGCAAAAGACCCGAACCGGAGTATCAGCTGCGCTCAGGTTACTCCACTAGCACTTGTCTCCCGGTTGCCATGACGACGTGGCAGCACAGGGCAGGAGACCCTAACAGTACCCCCCCTCTGACGAGGGGTCAAAGAACCCCTACCACCGGGTTTATCGGGGAACTGCGAGAAGAAAGAGCGTATCAGTCTGGGGGCATGAAGATCACAACTGCGCACCCACGACCGCTCCTCCGGGCCATACCCCTTCCAGTGCACCAAAAATGACAGCCGACCCCGAACCACCTTGGAGTCAAGAATCCTTTCAACAACAAACTCCCTCTGGCCACGTATCAGAAGAGGGGAAGGTCTTCCACTGGAAGAAGGATTACTAATCGCCCGTTTTAAAAGGGAACAATGAAATGTTTTATTGATACCCAAAGAACGGGGCAGATCTAACTGAAATGCCACCGGATTGATAACCCTGGTGATCTTATAAGGGCCGATGAACCGGGGCCCTAACTTATGAGATGGCTGTCTCAACTTCAAATTCTTGGTAGACAACCAGACGAAGTCTCCTAATTTGAAGCTGCAGGGTCTTTTCCGCTTATCAAAAACCCTTTTGGTCACTAATGACACAGACACAAGGGCTTTCTTCACTTTCCGCCAAATACCTCTAAGGACCGAAACCACAGAGGAACCACCAGGCGTGGAGTCCAGGGGGTCAAAAGAATTGGCCTTAGGATGATGCCCATACACACAAAGGAAGGGAGAGATCCCTGTAGCAGAGTGAGCCGCGTTGTTATAGGCAAACTCCGCCATGGACAGATGAGCAACCCAGTCAGTCTGACACTTGGAGACATAACACCTGAGGAACTGCTCCAAGGACTGGTTCACCCTTTCAGTCTGCCCATTAGACTGCGGATGGTAGCCTGACGACAAGCTGACAGAAATCTGGAGATCGGAACAAAATGCCCTCCAGAATTTGGCCACAAACTGGGATCCGCGGTCAGAGACCACATCAAGTGGCAACCCGTGGAGACGCACAACATGCAGCATAAATAATTCAGACAGGCGTCTGGCTGATGGCAGCCCAACCAGTGGAACGAAGTGCGCCATCTTCGAAAACCTGTCAACGACAACCCAGATGGCTGTCATCCCCGAGGATTTGGGCAAGTCCACCACAAAATCCATTGAAATGTGGGTCCATGGCTTAGATGGGATAGAGAGTGGATGTAATGGGCCAACAGGAACCCCTCTAGGAGTCTTATTTCGGGCACAGATGTCACATGCCCGAACCCACTGATCCACATCCTTAGCCACCGAGGGCCACCACACCGCCCTAGATAGCAACTCCCGAGTTCTGGCAATACCCGGGTGACCTGCCGACTTCTTGGCATGGAATTCCAGGAACACTCGCTGTCTTAACCTAGGAGGCACAAACAAAAGACCTACCGGAAGGTCTGGAGGAGCCTGCTCCTGTGCTCTAAGGACTAATGATAAGAGGTCCTGGGTAATGCCCACTTTAATACATGATGGGGAAACAATGGGCAACGGCTCCTCGGTGGTCTCCTGGATTGGAGCAAAACTCCGCGAGAGCGCATCAGCCTTGATGTTTTTTGACCCAGGGCGATATGTTATCAAAAAATTAAAGCGAGCAAAAAACAAAGCCCATCGTGCCTGCCTGGCATTGAGACGCTTCGCTGACTCTAAATATGCCAGATTCTTATGGTCAGTGAGAATTGAGACCACAAACTTAGCCCCCTCAAGCCAGTGTCTCCACTCCTCGAGTGCATCCTTAATAGCCAACAATTCCCGGTTACCCACGTCATAATTCATCTCGGCAGGCGAAAATTTACGGGAAAAGTAAGCACAGGGATGAAGGCGATTATCAGACACTCCCATCTGAGAAAGCACTGCCCCAATACCCATCTCAGAGGCATCCACCTCCACCACAAAAGGACGCTCTGGATCTGGGTGTCGCAGCACCTTGGCCGAAACAAATGCCCTTTTGAGACGGGCAAAAGCCGCTTTAGCCTCACAAGACCAGTGAGCAACATCCGCCCCTTTCTTAGTGAGTGCCACCAAGGGCGCCACTATAGACGAAAATCCAGCAATAAATCGTCTATAAAAATTCGCAAAGCCCAGGAAACGCTGAAGCGCCTTCAAACTAGTGGGCTGCACCCAATCCAGGACTGCCTGTACCTTGGAACCCTCCATTTGGAAACCTTCTGGGGAGATAATATATCCTAGAAATGCGATTTGCTGAACTTCAAATTCGCACTTCTCCAGCTTCGCCCCAAGCCGGTGGTCTCTGAGTTTCTGGAGGACTAAGCGTACATGCTTCCGATGTTCCTCCAGGGAATGGGAGAAGATTAGGATGTCATCTAAGTATACAACTAAGAATCTATCCAAATATTCCCTGAGCACATCATTCATGAAATCCTGGAAGACTGCCGGGGCATTACAGAGCCCAAAAGGCATCACCAAATATTCATAATGCCCTGAGTGGGTATTAAAGGCAGTCTTCCATTCATCCCCCTCTCTTATTCGGATTAGATTGTACGCACCGCGTAGGTCAATCTTAGAAAAAATGGTGGCAGTACGAAGCTGGTCAAACAAGACCGAAATGAGAGGCAGTGGGTATGAGTTTTTAATCGTGATACGGTTCAATTCCCTGAAGTCGATGCAGGGTCGCAACGAACCGTCCTTTTTACCCACGAAGAAGAACCCCGACCCAACTGGAGACTGTGAAGGTCTGATAAATCCCTTAGCCAAGTTCTCCTGAATGTACTCTGCCATAGCCTGAGTCTCAGGACGTGACAGGGAGTACAACCTGCTCTTGGGAAGCTTAGCATTTGGCAACAAATCAATGGCACAGTCATAGGGGCGATGGGGAGGTAGTACCTCTGCAACTTTTTTGGAGAACACGTCCGCAAAATCTGCATAACACCCTGGCAATCCTGGCAAACTTAGCTGCGAGAGCCTGACTGGAAGGCTCAAGCAACTCCTGAAACAATCAGTACCCCAACTAAGAATCTCCCCAGAGACCCAGTCAAATTGAGGATTGTGGGCCCTTAACCAGGGTAACCCCAACACCAATGGGGCAAAAGTACAGACAGTCACATAAAAGGACAATTTTTCAGAGTGTGTGGCTCCAATAAACAAAGAAATCTGGCTAGTGCAAGAGGTAATTTTACCTTGGGATAATGGTTCCCCGTTTAACCCACAAATCTCAATTTCCGATGCCAAGGGTACTAAGGGAACAGAGTGTTTTAGGGCGAATTGGCGGTCCATAAAAACCCCGTCGGCCCCACTGTCCACAAAGGCCTCAGTCTTGACAGTTTGACCGAGGATCTTCAAGGTCACCGGAATGATAAAAGTCTTCTTGGGAAATTCTGACTTCTGGCCTGACAGGATATTTCCCATCACCCTCAGGCCCTGAAGTTTTCCGGCTTTTCTGGGCATGATACTACCACATGACCTTTATTCCCACAGTACAAACACAACCCCTGCTGTCTCCTCCGCGTCTTCTCACGCGAGGAGAGGCGGGTAGCCCCAATCTGCATAGGCTCCTCAGAAAATTCCTCAGAGTCTGAGGTTCCCTTGGGAAGGAAGGAAATCTCAGTCTCCCTTTCAAGCCTACGCTCTCTCAGCCGTCTATCCACCCGGATGGATAACTGCATGAGCTGATCCAAGCTATCAGGCAAGGGATATTGTACCAGTTGGTCCTTTATCTGGTTAGAAAGACCTCTTCGGTACTGGTGTCTCAGGGCTGGGTCATTCCACTGGGTATCATGGGCCAACCTCCGAAACTCCGTACAGTAAACCTCAACTGGCCTTCGCCCTTGCTTAAGGATCGAAATCTGAGCCTCGGCTGAGGCCGTCTTGTCAGGGTCATCATACAACATGCCCAGTGCCGTAAAAAAAGCATCAACACTTTTAAGCGACGGACAGTCAGGCTGCAACCCATATGCCCAGACCTGTGGGTCTCCTTGTAGCAAGGAAATCACTATGCCCACCCGCTGAATCTCCGACCCAGAAGACTGAGGCCTAAGCCGGAAGTATAGCTTGCAGCTCTCCTTGAAACAAAAGAACTGCGAGCGATCTCCAGAAAAACGATCCGGGAGATTTACTTTCGGCTCCTTAACCCCTGCAGGTGCTGCTGCTGCGGGAGCTCCGCCAGCAGCCTGGGAGGTGTGCATTTTAATGGACAAATCATTAAATTGCCGAGTCAGGACCTGCACCTGATCGACCACCTGTTGCAACGTATTTTGAGGGGTATGCTCCATATTCCCACAAAATTTCAACAGGAGTATTAGGCTGCTGAATATGTTATGCACACCAGTGCCTGCAGGAATGTACTGGTGTTTGAACTGTTATGCAAAACGAATGGACTCACAGACAAACTGGGGAATATGACATAACGTACACAGAAGGTGATAGGGTAACAAAATACACACACAGTGAACAGAGAAGCCCAGAGGCTAAGGAACTGGGTATCTCCCTTGTATTAGAACTGCTCAGATGTAAAAAGCAAGATGTTGTGTTTTAATACGTAGAGAACCCGAAATGCTGTTGCTAAGGGCAACAGCAAAACCCTAAAGGGTTACCAACGGGTGTGGCAGTAAACTCCTTGGTCAGAGATGGAATGATAGACACAAGGAGAGCCTCCACAATCCTGATTCTCACTTGCAGTGCACAGGTTTAAGCTTACTGCCACTAAACTGACCCCTGACACCTAGCACAGTGAGACAGGATTAGACAGGCAAGTGTTAGAATACAGCCGCAAACTTGCTAAGTTCACAGAGTAATAACAGAACCCCAGCAAGCTAAACGACTGACTCCAGTCTTACTGCTAGGTCTGGATTGGCAGAGTGTAATACCAAATCCCCAGGCCTATTTGCAGTAAGCAACAAACAAATACAAAGCTACACAGTACTGGCTAACTTTCATGAACTGACTAACCAACAGAGATTCAGCAGCATCTGCTTACCCTGAAAAGAGGCCTTATAAAGCAGGTGCTGTCCACGCCCCACTCAGACCTCACAGACTGTGAGCACAAAAACCAGCACCGGATCCCCTGCCGTGCACAGAGCCTATAACCACTGCACAGCAAAAGACCCGAACCGGAGTATCAGCTGCGCTCAGGTTACTCCACTAGCACTTGTCTCCCGGTTGCCATGACGACGTGGCAGCACAGGGCAGGAGACCCTAACAGTATATAAGAACAGCCAGCCAGGGCCAGCTCAGTCTACTCTCCACAACGGTTTTCATCATTGACTAACTAGAGAGCTGGTTCCAGGACTGCGCAGCGATCATTCCCCAGTGTGTAAGTTTTTCTCTGTAACCAACTTGTTCTCTGTTTGTATTTGCCAATACTCTCTCTATTTCTCTCTGTTATTATATAGGATTAAGACGCTGTTGTATATTGTATATTTTCAGTTATTCTGTTTAGGTGTTTTATGTTAGTGCTGTAGTGTATAAGCTGTAACTGTTTTCCCCTTTTACATACTAAAATCATCTAGATAAAGGTTTTGGAACCTTACAAGGTATTGTGTGTTTATCATTACATTTCTAAGGGTATTCGGAGCGTCTCAATCGCTCAAGCAGCTTTTATATTAACAAGGTTAAGAAGCGTTAAATCATTACAGTATAAGTATATCCCTTCATTGTGTTGCATACAAGGTTTACTGTGTGTCATCCTGTGAGCGTCTGCGCCGCTCGTGTTCCTCTTGTGGGCACAGCGTCCGCTACGCTAGTAGCGTAGCATTACGGTACTCGGACCGCCTATAGCGTGCTCGATACCCAGCGTAAGCCCTGAGCGAACGTGCCGCTCATGCGTCTCGACCACGGCCTAGCGTCTGCTACGCTAAGTGCGTACCCTTACGGTACCCCGTACGCCCATTGCGTACTGAGTCTCTTACCAATATATAGTGAATGTTATAAGATAAATAATTGGCTTTATCAATTGGCGGCTCGTCCGTCATCCACATATCCGCTCTAGCGAACACAAGCAGACTTTATCTGTCAGCAAAGGGTGGGAAGGCGTATCTCTTCGTATCCGTGTTGGTGGTGAGGGATACAGTAGTGCTGACTAGATAAGCGTCTGCATCGCTACGCTGTAGGAGTGCTGGTGGAATCCGGAACCGGAAGGTAAGAACAGTACGCTATTGTCTTTTAAAACTGTTTTATTTCTGTTTGATACGCGTTGCGTACGCAACACACGCACACACCTGCATTTTTCATTTGTGTAATTTCACATCTCGCTTTCCTGTTTGCCATTTATCATTGATAACGTGCTGAGAAAGATTTGTTGCTATTGGTAGTTAAAAGTAAAAATAATACGTAAAGGAGTAATTTGTAAAACACGCACACGGCTTTGCCTAAGATACAAGGAAGTTCTGTGTGGTGCTCAGTAAATGATTACAGTTAAATATCATTTGCATTGATAGAAACGTGTTACTTGTGCTACTGTGGACGTGTCTGGCCTGTATACACGTGTCCCTAACAAAGGGCGGAACAAGCGTACGCGACGCAAGGGCTTACACACGTAGCGTATATTACGCAACGGAGCGTATGGGTACGCCCACGTAATACAAATCACACGATAGTATTATTTTAGTAGGCGATACGGAGGCAACGCGATAATAGCGCAAGTCACTCTCAGTGTCCTAAATTTTAGCGTAAAAGATCCTTCTCTAGTTGTAACTCCTTTGGGACTAAGACTGCGATACTGAATGAAAGGGATTTCTGTACAGAAACGAAAGTAAAGAGTATATGAGGTGAAAGAGTGTGTGCATATATATATAAATTTCTCATTTTTGGTTGGAACCTAGAAGTCGAGTTCTCGTGAGGTACATCCGTGAAAGTGACGGCGCGTGGTGGCTTGGGAGGCATCCCTTGTTAAATATTGAAATAAGAGCATTAGAGTATAGCAGATTAGGAGGTCTACTGTAGACACAGACCAGGAGGTCACGGACCAGGAGGTCTAGAGACAGACCAGGAGGTCTAGGTACAGCAGACTAGGAAGTCCGCTATGATAGAGTCAAGAAGCACAACCACAGGAGGGTTGGTGCAGTACCCATATAGGCCATTAAGCTCTGGCTGAAGGAATTCGCAGCCACAATTTTCGATTCCGTTGGTCGTTCCGCACATAAGATTAGTTGCTTATGTGCAGTACGATTGTACCGCATGTAATTGTGTGCATTAGTTTGTAACTTGACCCAGTACCATTTGCGTACGCTAGAGGGGTCATAAACGCTATTTGTACATTCTAACGTGATTTGTGTCATTTTTTTTATTTTAAGGGAGGTTCGCTGGTCACTCAGGAATTCTCTAACAATCGATACTTGCTGGGGACGGGTAACCTACTCCCACAACACCCCAGTAAATAAAGGTTCATAGGGGCCCTAGGTTGGGTACAGCAGCTCTGAGTCAGTGATTGCAGTACTGGCCAACGTGGGCGAGAAGAGTGTGTGAAGGTACTCGGTTGAACTTTCACCGTCGGCCTACCCCGGATATCTTGTTTTTTGTAAGGGTTCGCTGAAGACCCTGATTTGAAGGTCAGAGGTAGTGAAAGCAACACCTGCAAATATGGGGGCCAGTTATTCAGGTAGGGGGCGATCAACCTTGGTTCAGGTTGATTTAGTAAACCGGCCAATAGGGTCGGCAAGGTATATCATGTGTGAGAAATACGGTTCACACACAGAGGTTGTGTGCGATGAATGGGAAAGAATGACTGTGCATGACGGGGAAAAGTTCCCACGGGTAGGCAGTTTTAGCCCCGAGGTGTTACAAAATCTAAGGAGAAGGATATGTCTCATTAAATCTGCAAAGAGACGGATCAAACATTATGATTATTTACAAATATGGCAACAGGAAGGTGAAATACAAAGAGGATTGGCTCAAGCGGCTGGATCTAACCCTATCAGGAAACTGATAGCCACCGCACCACCACCACCATACATAACAGGAGAGAAAGTGGTTACAGAGAATGGCACACTGGTGTATGATAAACATGCACTTAGTAACTGTATAGATGTTAAGAATAATGTAACTAAGATTGTTGATGCTAATACTAACTCGTGCAAGCTGTACCCTGTTTTATACTTTCCCCAGGATTGTGACCAAGAGGATGAGCCCACAACAATATCGGCACTCTCTCTAGCAGCCACCATAGCAGAAACAACAGTGGGCACGGCCCAACCAGTAAGAGCAGTATCAAAGGCCCCTAGTGGAGGGACAGGTGAGGTCGTATCAACTGGTAAGTACGGCACTGTACACTATGCAGAAACCATTACACCACATGTTGTAGAATCTACTCAGAATGATGTTATTGAACTTAATCCCGTCAGGGTAATTGCAGTACCAAATGGGAAAACTGACACTTCAGGAGTCACTCCTGTCAGAAACATCGCCATGCACTGCCCCTTTTCCCGAACGGAATTAAGATCAATGGTGTCTGAATTCCCTGATCCTAGGAAAGATCTGGTTGCAAGCCAGAAGTACATTAGAGAGCTAGGAAATACTGTGGAGCCCAATAACAAAGATTGGCAGACATTGCTGAGGGCATGTTTACCCTCCAATGTCGACTCAGCGAGATTTATAGCTGACTGTAGACTAGATGAAGAGGTACCCCTTACTGAGGAGTACAATCAAGATAATGTGAAAAGAATTAATTTGCAGCTGGGAGTATATTTCCCAGCTATTGCTAAATGGAACAAAATTTTCTCCATCAAGCAAAAAGAGGGAGAAATAGCTGCTGATTATTTTCATTGGGCACTACAGGAAATGGCTAAGTATACAGGGATAGAAGACATTAAGACAAATGTGAATCATAGAGAAGTAGCAGTATCTGTGTTAATGGATGGTTTAAAGGAAGTATTGAGGACGAGGGTACAGACCACCCAACCATGTTGGCGAGGTTTGTCGGTGGCTACTTTGAGAGAGGCCGCTATTGATCATGATCGAAACATCACCAGACACAGGGAGTCGCAGAGTGATAAGCTGATGGCCGTAAGTATACAGGCCCTTACCACAAGGCCAACTCAGCATAAGTCTCAGACCCCTGTGGGTAAGTCAAATGTGGTAACTTGTTATTACTGTCATAAAGAGGGACATTTTGCACGAGACTGTAGATTGAAAAATGCACAAAACTCATACCAAACCCCTAGACAACGACATGACACATGAAATTGGGATCAAGGACCGCAGAGACGGAGTTATGAGCCACACGCAGGGGAAACAAAAAGGTATCCCCCAAGAAGAGACTGGCAAGTCTCTGATAGTTCCCATTTACCCCCTTCACAGGTAATAGCTGCCAGCGCAATGCAGGGAGGTCACCACATACAATAGGGGTGGGGCCACACCTGTAGTCTGCAGCCAGTGAAATTAATTGCGAGCCTTGGAAGTGAACCCGAGGTCACAATTGATGTAGCTGGTAAATCTCTAAATTTCCTTGTAGATACGGGGGCGGCCAAGTCAGTGATAAATTCGACCGTGGGCATGAGAACCACTGGTAAAACAATTCCAGCCATGGGAGTAACAGGAGTAGTACAACACTATCCTTTAAGCAAACCAGCAGAGATTACGATAGGGCCTTTGCACACCAAGCATTCTTTTCTGCTGGCTGCATCGGCTCCGACTAATCTCCTAGGGAGAGATTTACTGTGCAAAATGGGATGTGTCATATATTGTACTCCTGAAGGTGTGTTCTTGGACATATCCGAAAACCACGCTCAGGAAGTGCAGGATATGCTAGACTCCCCAACAAGATTAATGTCACACACTGTTATTGTAAATAGGTGTCCATCCAAAGTAGAGGAAATGATTTCCCAGATACCGGAATCACTTTGGACCAAGGATGGACAAGACACTGGATTAATGGCAAACGTAGCCCCAGTAGTTGTACAAGTAAAAGATGGTAGGATAGCTCCAAAAATCCCACAATACCCTCTGAAGCCAGAGGTGGAGTTAGGAGTTTACCCTGTAATAGAGCACTTGCTACTACAGGGCATTCTGGTAAGGACGTCCAGCACTGCCAATAGTCCCATCTTCCCTGTTAAAAAGAGTGGGGGGAGGGGTTACAGATTAGTGCAGGATCTAAGAGGGATCAACAAAATAGTTGAGAGTCAATTCCCCGTAGTGCCAAATCCAGCTGTCATTCTTATGCAAATCCCTCCCACTGCCAAATTTTTCACTGTGATTGACCTCTGCTCCGCTTTCTTCTCGGTACCTCTGCACCCTGACAGTCAATACTTATTCGCATTTACATACAGAGGAGTTCAGTACACCTGGACTCGCTTACCACAAGGTTTCATTGACAGTCCAAGTATTTTCTCACAGGCCTTGCATGATTGTTTACAGTCTTTTCAACCTGAGAGTGGATCAATATTAATACAGTACGTAGATGACCTACTGCTGTGTTCAGATTCACTTGAATCGTCCCTGAGAGATACAAAACAACTCCTGTTTCATCTTTCAGACACCGGACACAAGGTTTCCAAAGACAAGTTACAATTATGCCAGACCAAGGTAAAATATTTGGGACACTGTCTGACACAAGGACTGAGACACCTCACCGCTGATAGAATTCAAGCAATTCGTGACATGACCCTGCCACAAACCCAGCAACAGATTAGAACTTTTTTTAGGAATGTGTGGGTATTGCCGTAACTGGATCCCAGGTTTTTCCATACTGGCCTTGCCTTTACAGGAGATGGTCTCATCAAACAAACCTGATCGGATTTCGCACACAGACGAGTCTGAGATGGCATTTGAGAGACTTAAACAGTGCCTAACGCAGGCACCAGCATTAGGCATGCCAGATTATGGAAAACCCTTTGAGCTGTACGGAACAGAGAGTGCTGGGTGCGCGGCAGGAGTCTTAACCCAGAAGCATGGTGATGCCAGCAGGCCGGTAGCCTACTATAGCGCTCAGCTAGACACGGTAGCGCGATCCCTCCCCACATGCTTGCGAAGTGTTGCAGCAATAGCATTGCTAGTAAGTAAAAGCGAAGATGTAGTGCTAGGACACAACCTCACAATTCATACACCACATGCAGTGTCAGCCTTACTGAATTCTGCCCAAACCAGACACGTCTCATCAGCGCGGTTTACAAGATGGGAATTGGCGTTGATGGCCCCCGTAAACATCACCATAAGGAGATGCAGCGCATTAAATCCTGCAACATATCTCCCAGGTGTGCCTGGACAGGCACAAAGGGTGGAGGATGAGAGTGATGGTGAAGGAGGATTTAGTAAGGAAAATGACACACATGATTGTATGGAATATTTGACCCAAAATTTCACGGCAAGGCCTGACATCAGTGACAACCCACTGGAAGATGTAGATTTTACTTTCTACACTGACGGTAGTTGTCACAGACAGACGGACTCGGGAGACTTGTGTACTGGATACGCAGTCGTAGATGACCAAGGTACCATAGAAGCGGAACCCCTAGGCCAACCACACTCAGCACAAGTTGCTGAACTGGTTGCCCTAACCAGAGCATGCAAAATGGCTTAAGGCAAGTCAGCCAATATCTACACAGATTCTAGGTACACCTTCGGAGTAGTCCATGATTTCGGGGCCCTATGGCGCCTCAGAAATTTCATGACGGCAGCTGGCACACCTGTAGCACATGCAGCCCACATCAAAAGACTTCTAACAGCAATACAGGAACCCGAAAGAGTGGCTGTTATCAAGTGTAAAGCTCACACGTATAGCCAAGACCCGGTATCACTTGGTAACAGCCGAGCAGACGAAGCTGCTAAATCAGCAGCCAGTACCTTCATACAGACAGACAGCACACAACTGATGATATTTAATACTGTAAACACACAGAAATTATATGAAATGCAAAATTTGTGTTCACCACAAGAAAAGGCAGTTTGGAGGTCAAAAGGATATGGCCAGGAGTCCTCAGGACTCTGGACAGACGGACAGGGTAAGCCAGTGGCACCCAGAGCATACCTTCCAAGTCTAGCGGAAGCGGCACATGGGCTGACTCATCTAGGCAAAGAAGGAATGTGTAAGTTGGTAAGAGCTTATTGGTGCGCCCCAGGATTTCCTTCCCATGCGGGTAAAAGAGCGATGACATGTCTCACCTGCTTGAGGAAGAATATCGGAAAGGCAATACCAACAGAGCCATCCCATATCCCTCCTACAGATGGTCCTTTCCAGGTAATACAAATTGATTTCATACAATTGCCACCTTGTAGAAATTTAAAGTATGTATTGGTTTGTATTGACGTGTTCTCAAATTGGGTTGAAGCATTTCCCGCGGCCACAAATACCGCTGTGTTTACTGCAAAGAAAATTGTGCAGGAATTTGTGTGTAGGTACGGTATCCCTAGAATCATTGAGAGTGATAGGGGTACCCATTTTACAGGTGAAGTTTTTCAAGCAATGTGTAAGTTGATGGGAATTAATAGTAAGCTGCACACTCCGTACCGCCCCCAGGCGAGTGCGAAAGTGGAAAGAGTAAACAGCACTATTAAAAACAAATTAAGCAAGGTAATGGCTGAAACAGGATTGTTGTGGCCCGAAGCTTTGCCAATCGTATTATACAGCATCAGAACCACTCCCAGGTCCCCTCTTAATCTGTCTCCTTTTGAAATTCTGTTTGGTCGACAACCCCATGTTATGATTAACCCCCAGGATGATTTGAAATGTAACAATGAAGTAACTGTAAAGTATTTGGTTAAGATGAGTAAGCAATTGAGGAATCAGAATGATAATCTAAAGTTGGTGATTCCTGATTTTCCAGACAGTAATTGTCATGACATTGAACCTGGGGATTATGTAATGATACGGAATTTTCTACGCTCAGGTTGCCTTATTGACAGATGGGAAGGACCATATCAAGTCTTATTGACCAGCACGACAGCATTGAAGGTTGCCGAGAGAGAGACTTGGGTCCATTCGTCTCATTGTAAAAAGGTTGCTGACCCAGAGAGGTCCCGTGATAAAGAACAGACGGTAGAGGTTGTATCACTAGAGTGTCTGTTCCGGGAAGGTTGAGACGACACCTGAGCGCTGAGAATAATAAGACCGGAGGCGTTTGTCGAGCCAGATTTCTTTTTCCCTTTTGTTATTTTTTCCAGTTCCCATCTCCCTCCTATTCTCCTTCCCCCTTCTTATTTTTCTCCTTTTCCTCCTATAAGATGGACTTGTCCCAAGAGACTGTGATCCGGATTTTTCTGTTGACCATGATGTTGACCAGAGCAGTCTGTTTCGGTGAGAGTACCATGGAGGTCGAGAAAGGATCTGGAATGGGTTCTGATGACCAGGATGGAGGCGTAGTTTTCCAAGAACAACATAATCACCGAGTAAAGGCGAGTATCAGAAAACGATCTGGTAGCATTGACAATAGAAGGAATTGTGAAGGATTGTTAGCTGAAGAGAACTGCATCTGTAGGCATTGTGACAATATAGTTGAGGATGGGTGCATCAATGTCAGTCCAGTTTTAATGTCCACATGGACCAGCATCCATTGAGTGACTATCACTCCTTAGTGGGTAAAGTGTTAAACCAGACAGACTGTTGGGTATGCTCTCAAGTACCTCAAGGCCATAGCAAATCAGGACTAGTACCATTCCCTTTAACTGTAGGAGAGGTACTTGAGTTAAGTGGTGGGAGGCCGGTGGACAAGAGGTTTAATATCTCTAGTCCTCCTAGTTTGAAGCTCCACCAGTATCATGTGGATAAGTCCTTAGTATGCTTTAACATTTCCAATCCCCGAAAGCCGGGAAATTGGGAAGTGTCATGGAGTAATCAAACCATGACATTTTCATATAGAGCCGATAGAATGCCCATAGACACAGAGCTTATACGCCAGATAGCCAACAGTGGAAAATATTTCCGGTATAGGTACACTCTAGGAAGTAGGACCATGCGAGTTGGAGAAGTATCACCAGGATACTGTGCACATATCGTACAACCTGATACGTGTACTAGACAGATGGGAGAATTAGGGTTAGGAGATTTCACATGGAAAATTTGTAACATGGTAATGTCATACTCCGTCCCATATGTTCTCCCCGATGATGCATATTTCATATGCGGGAGAAAGGCGTATAAGTGGCTTGCTCCAAACTCAGAGGGATTGTGTTACATTGGAAAAGTACTGCCTGAAGTAATGACTGTATCCCATACCAAAATGAAAGACATCCACCGCGGTGCCCAAGCTCCTTATACTCACACTCATTACGAGCACGTCGTTAAAAGGCACCTGATAGAGAGGACAGAGCATCCGGCCTCTGATCTGATCCATGAATCCACCGGGATTCAATTCCTACTCGCGTTAGATATCACTCGTACCGCCAGAGGAGTGATAAACTATAGATATATATCTGCGCTAGCGAACTTGTTAGACAATATCACCGAAATGTATGACGACACGTTCAGGTACACTGGGAAAGAGTTACAAGCCTACAAAACAGAGCTGGTTCAGCATAGGATGATTCTCAATTACCTCACAGCAGTGACAGGCAGGTATTGTGTTACCCTAGCAACTCAGTATGGAGTAAAGTGCTGCAAGTATATTACAAACAGCACTGAGGACCCGGCCGAGGTCATAGACCAAAAGATGGATGACATTTTGCAATTGAAGTGGGAGTTTCGAAGGAAACAGAATCTCACACTCGCTGCTGTGGGTAATGAGCTGACCAGTTGGGTGTCATGGTTGAACCCACGAAATTGGTTCTCTGGTTTTGGAGAATGGGCCCAAGGTATTATAATGGATGTAGGGAAATTTCTCTTGTGTATTCTGGGAGTCGTCATATTGGTTGGTCTGATATTTAGATGCGTTCGGGCTTTAACGAAGTGTAAAGGTAGTACCAGAGTGATGAGTCTGAGGAGCGAGGACACTGTAATAACAACAACTAATTTGATTTATGACCCAACGATAGAGACAATGTTGTGATGAAAATGTGATTCCACGGTCCGTTTCTTTCACCCGTTTCTCCTTTGTTTTCCTCCAAGGTACAAAGACATCCGCTTGGAAGAAGAATTTGACAACCTCTTTTATACAGACCATTGATGAACTATGCCACAAACCCCCAATATCCCTAGTGACTTTAACTTTTTACGAAAGCCCAATACTTTAGAGACTGTAATTTTATGGACAATGGAACAGCTTTTGCTCGCTATTTACAACAAAAGCACCGAGAGACATCAGACAACATGTACATCAGACAAGACATCAGACAAGACCTCAATCGGCGACTGTTTATTTAAACTCACATAGTTTACGACTGCATTTATAACGATTGTTTCTTATCTTCATCTCTACAACCTCCAGGTAGTATCTCACATAGTCGACAGGTGATTCTCACATATTAGCATTCACATGTTCCCCCCTTCATGTATCATCAACTAAATGTGCTCCCCCATTTGTTGCAACCAAAAGCCGAAAAGAGCTCGGTAGAGTTTGACAGCCCATCGACAGACCCTTGATACGGGATAAGAAGGATTCAAATGTATGCTTCGCAATACCTCGAAGCTTGATTTAGAACACGTATGGCACGATGATACATGACCCCTCAAACATGGATTTCATACACACATGCTTTACTGTCTCACTAGGTCATACTTTTCCCACCTTCTCCTCTCCTCCCTTACCCAATCATAAAAAGGTGTTTACATGATGACATATATTTTTCTGTTTTGTTTAGGAAGTGGCAGTTATTGGTGACTGCCAAAGGGTGGACTGTCAAAGTCGAAAAATATCGTTATTCTCATCGCCTTGTACTAACCCCATGTGCTTGCCCGCTGCACGTGCACATTCTCTCCCGTGCGTGCGCATATTCGCAGTTGCGTGACGGCGCCTCCACGGTCGTGCGCTCAGGCGCGTGGTATGTGCATTTACGGTAGAGTTTGTGTGCGTCTGGCGGGCGACTCGATCATTACATAGTTAATCCAAATAGTGTATTTTATAGGTTATGGTCCCCTTAATAATATCAGTAAGTTTGTTTAGTGTAACTGGTTCATGGACAGAGAGATCCCTCTTTACATGATACGAAGGGTCAGACAGGTTTTGAGCAGTGGTGTTTAGTATGCAACGGTAGAGTATATTATTAGTAACATTCCGGTATTGGTTTGAAAGAGATTAATCGCTCCTGCGAATAGTTATGCTTATAAGAAGTTTATGGACATTTACTGTATTTGCAATTCATTATCCATGCGGCGGGAATCCTGAGATTCCCTCCCACCTGAGCAGTATGAAATAGTCACAGCCCACCTGTTTGAATCAACCTATGACCTTTTGTTATAATGTGAAGACAGATTCCTGTGTCCAATGAACAATGAGATTGTAGGGCCCTTTGTAGTGTACTGTATGTAGTGTATATAAGAACAGCCAGCCAGGGCCAGCTCAGTCTACTCTCCACAACGGTTTTCATCATTGACTAACTAGAGAGCTGGTTCCAGGACTGCGCAGCGATCATTCCCCAGTGTGTAAGTTTTTCTCTGTAACCAACTTGTTCTCTGTTTGTATTTGCCAATACTCTCTCTATTTCTCTCTGTTATTATATAGGATTAAGACGCTGTTGTATATTGTATATTTTCAGTTATTCTGTTTAGGTGTTTTATGTTAGTGCTGTAGTGTATAAGCTGTAACTGTTTTCCCCTTTTACATACTAAAATCATCTACATAAAGGTTTTGGAACCTTACAAGGTATTGTGTGTTTATCATTACATTTCTAAGGGTATTCTGAGCGTCTCAATCGCTCAAGCAGCTTTTATATTAACAAGGTTAAGAAGCGTTAAATCATTACAGTATAAGTATATCCCTTCATTGTGTTGCATACAAGGTTTACTGTGTGTCATCCTGTGAGCGTCTGCGCCGCTCGTGTTCCTCTTGTGGGCACAGCGTCCGCTACGCTAGTAGCGTAGCATTACGGTACTCGGACCGCCTATAGCGTGCTCGATACCCAGCGTAAGCCGTGAGCGAACGTGCCGCTCGTGCGTCTCGACCACGGCCTAGCGTCTGCTACGCTAAGTGCGTACCCTTACGGTACCCCGTACGACCATTGCGTACTGAGTCTCTTACCAATATATAGTGAATGTTATAAGATAAATAATTGGCTTTATCAGTGCTCATGTACAATAAACCGAGTTCAAAGCTGGCGGTGTAAAAGGGGTATTAAGGGTTTAATATCATAGCACAGTTGCTTACTAAATTATTGATGAATAATTCCAAACAGTTAAGATAGAGATGCTACAGTATGCAAGGCAAATTGCCCTGAGAACATTTTATATTATAATCTAACAGGAAATATGTTTCCTTCTACAGCATCAACATTTTATTGCCAATTGACATGGCCACACTAGCTTTGTGTTGTGCCTGCTAATACACTTGTTGCACATATTATTAAGTTTATTTTCTTTTGTACACATTATCAGGAAATATTAATATACGAAAGAGCTTTGCATATTTTATTTATGTGTAGTAAGCCTGGAAACTACTCATTGTAGTTCAGTATTCAGACCCTGTGAATTTTGGACAAAGTTCTTTTCATTGATTTTGTTTTATCCAGTTTGTTAGTTTTTTAAATTAAATTGGGTATGCTGCACTTTTCAGCTATTGATTTAATAATAATATGATAACATGCTGTATATTCATTTTACATATCATTATAGTCCTCTTTCAGCTCAACAGCTTTCCAGCTTTCCATAGACATACTGCGCACACGAACAGTACATAACTCACACACACACACACACACACACACACACACACACACACACACACACACACTCACAGACACACACACTGATCGCTCGCTGACGTTTTTCGCAGCACAGCGATCAGGTTACTACTGCGCATGCGTATGCACCGCAATGCGCACGTGCGTCGTACGGGTACAAAGCGGATCGTAGTTGGGCGATGGATTTAAAGAAGAATCCATTCGCACAGCCGATCGCAAGGAGATTGACAGGAAGAAGGCGTTTGTGGGTGGCAACTGACTGTTTTCTGGGTGTGTTTGTAAAAACGCAGGCGTATCCAGGCGTTTGCAGGGTGGGTTTCTGACGTCAATTCCGGGATCGGACAGACTGAAGTGATCACAAGGGCTGAGTAAGTCCAGAGCTACTCAGAAACTGCAAAAAACTTTTTCGCCCCGCTCGGCTGCACACACGTTCTCACACTTGCAAAGCGAAAATACACTTCCCTGTGGGCGACGACTATGCGTTTGCACGGCTGCAAAAAGTAGATAGCGAGCGATCAACTCGGAATGACCCCCTTTGTCTCTACACCTACAGTACTACTTGTCCTTCTCTCTCTTCACCAGTGGCGTGTGGTGGGGTGAGGCAGGTCAGGCAGAACCTTTCCTGTCATACTAACGATTGTGCCAGAGTTTTGGCTGTATAAAGTATATAAAAAATACAAAGAATATGTTAGAAATAATTCTAATCATTTTTACAGTCAAAACTCTGGAGTAAATAGTCTATGACATGTGAGGCAGTGTCTCCCCTGCCTATCTTTTCTGTACTTCTCTTATCGAAACTCACCAAATTTCCAGGAGTATATACCTCTACACTTTCACATAATGCCCACATACACCCTTTGGCTCATATATTGTGTATAAATCTGGCTCTGGTGCTAGCCAGTGCCTCCTGAGCCATTTACCTCACCGCATGTCCCTGCGTCTACACCTCTGCCCTTTGTGAGTTTAATAGTTCCTTTTGCTTCAGTTACCACCTCTATGATATTCAAATGTATCTGTCTCTCCCTGATCTCTCTCCCCTTCTGTCATCTTCTCTCTCACCTCATGTCTGTAGACCATCTCCACCTGTATGTCACAACGCTTCTGAAAACACAATTTTTTCATAACCAAAGACATTATCCTTCCACAGCTAAGATCCTGCCCCCTCCTCAGGCTCTCCCTTTCTCCCCATTCTCCTCTGTTCCCCACATCTAGCCCCCAAACCAAGCCAGCCAATTCCCCTTCCGCAATATTTCCAAGATCAGGCTTCTTCTCACCCAGGAAGCTACAAAAATGTACACCCTTATCATTTATCTCCCAGATTACTGTAATCTACTCCTCTGTGGCCTTCCTAATTTCTTCCTCACTCCTCTGCAATCTACCTTTAACTTTGCTGCTGACCTAATTTTCTTCTATCATATCATTCCTTAGCTTCATCCCTCTGTCAGTTACGTCACTGTCTCCATGTTCCATTCAGAATCAAACTTCTCTCTCACCTACAAAGTCATCAACCACACGTCTCCTCTCTACATTTGCAGCCTCATTTCTTTGCATACCTCCTCCCATCCTCTGCACTCTTCCAATGACTGCCGCCTTGCCTCATTCCTTATCACAACTTCCCATTTCCACCTTCTGAAATTGTCCTGGGCTGCTTCAAACCTCCTGCCTTACCACACCGAATTATAGTTTTATCTAGGGGACGCAGTTAATTTCCCGACTGTTGGGATACCAGCGGTTGAAATACCGATGCTGGAATCCCGACACCCGTTGATATGATTCCGACCACCACTAGCCGGAATCCCCACTTAGGTGGTGGTGAATGGCACCATCCAAGGGGGAATAGATTAGTGTGGGGACCCAGGGTCACCACCGGCAGAGCCGGCCCTAACCAATATGATGCCCTAGGCAAAATTTTGGCTGGTGCCCCCTAGCACCACCGCTGGTTCCACCTCTGACCTTGCACCTCTTTCCCAGCACCATCACCCCTCTCCCATAGCAGACCTTATTTTGGTGTTTGTACCCCCTATATTTTAAATAGGAACAGTTCACACATTTGGCGCACAGCCCAAAAAGGGCTGTGTTTTTGCTGGCAAGGGGCATGGCCACACAATAGTAACCCCAATTCCAATTACGCCACACAGTACTGCAACTTTATTCACATTTGATCATGCGATAGTGTCCATAATTCATATTACATCCCACAGTAGTATTACTTTACCTTATAAACATTACTCCTCACAGTAGAGCCCCTTATTCACATTACATCACACTGAATTGCTCCTTATTCACATTACACCACACCCTATTGCTCTTTATTCATATTAGACAACACAGTAGTGCCCTTTCTATACGCAACGCCACATAGTAGAGCACCTTATACACATAATGCCACACATTAGTAATGCATTTATACACATAATTCCACACAGTAATGCCCCTTACACATTATTAATGTCCTTATAAACATAATGCGTCTTACACATTATGACAACCTTTATTAATGCCCTTTTACACATAATGTCCCTTACATATATGCCACACATTATTAATGCTCTTATACACATGACACACATAGTGCCCCCTACACATTTGCTGCATGTTATTAGTGCCCCTATACACATAATGACACACATACAGTAGTACCCTGTTACACATATGCCGCACATTATTAATGCCCTTATACACTAATGACACACATAGTGCCCCTTACACATATGTTGCACATTATTAATGCATTTTTACATGACACACATAATGCTCCTTACACATATTCCAAACACTACTGCACAACCAACCCACTCACAAGCACACAGCACTCACACTGCCACTAACACTGTGACCTCTGCCTCTGCTTCGATACAGTTGCGTCCTCATAAATCTTGCCTCGATGCTAATGTCGGGCACCTTTTTTATGAAAATGCATCTTATTTGCATTGATATGTGGATAGGATACACAAGCAGATTCTGCTGATTAAAATGATATGCAGCATGCCTATATATTGTGTGAGACTGTGGCTGTATCTGCATAAGAAATGCTACACACAGAATATAGGCATGCCGCATATCATTTTATTCAGCAGAAGCTGCTGATGCCCCTAGGCATATCAAATGCCCTAGGCAATTGCCTAGTTTGCCTATGCCTATGTCCGGCTCTGACCACCGGGCCCGAAGTGTGGCGAGTGCAGCTAGCCCGCGAGGGGACACGCTGCGCTTGAGGTCGGGATTCCAGCGTCAGTATTTCGACCGCCGGAATCCCGACAGTCGTGATATCTAGCCTCCCAGCTTTTCCAGCATGCCCTTAAGAGTTATTTTCTTTGACGTCCTAGTGGATGCTGGGAACTCCGTAAGGACCATGGGGAATAGCGGCTCCGCAGGAGACTGGGCACAAAAGTAAAAGCTTTAGGACTACCTGGTGTGCACTGGCTCCTCCCCCTATGACCCTCCTCCAAGCCTCAGTTAGATTTTTGTGCCCGGCCGAGAAGGGTGCACACTAGGGGCTCTCCTGAGCTTCTTAGTGAAAGTTTAAGTTTAGGTTTTTTATTTTCAGTGAGACCTGCTGGCAACAGGCTCACTGCATCGAGGGACTAAGGGGAGAAGAAGCGAACTCACCTGAGTGCAGAGTGGATTGGGCTTCTTAGGCTACTGGACACCATTAGCTCCAGAGGGACCGAACACAGGCCCAGCCTCGGAGCTCGGTCCCAGAGCCGCGCCGCCGGCCCCCTTACAGAGCCAGAAGCACGAAGAGGTCCGGAAAAATCGGCGGCAGAAGACATCAGTCTTCAACAAGGTAGCGCACAGCACTGCAGCTGTGCGCCATTGTTACTCAGGCACACTTCACACTCCGGTCACTGAGGGTGCAGGGCGCTAGGGGGGGGCGCCCTGAGCAGCAATGTAAAACACCTTGGCTGGCATAAATACACCACATATAACCCCCAGGGCTATATGGATGTATTTTAACCCCTGCCAGAACTCACCAAAAAAGCGGGAGAAAAGGCCGCCGAGAAGGGGGCGGAGCCTATCTCCTCAGCACACGGGCGCCATTTTCCATCACAGCTCCGCTGGAAGGACGTCTCCCTGACTCTCCCCTGCAGTCCTGCACTACAGAAAAGGGTAAAAAAGAGAGGGGGTCACTAATTTGGCGCAGTTTTGATACTAACAGCAGCTATAAAGGGAAAAGCACATTTTATAGTGGTATTCCTGTCTATATATAGCGCTCTGGTGTGTGCTGGCATACTCTCCCTCTGTCTCCCCAAAGGGCTAGTGGGGTCCTGTCCTCTATCAGAGCATTCCCTGTGTGTGTGCGGTGTGTCGGTACGATTGTGTCGACATGTTTGAGGAGGAAAATGAGATGGAGGCGGAGCAATTGCCTATTATACAGTTGTCACCCCCTAGGGAGTCGACACCTGAGTGGATGAGCTTATGGAAGGAACTGCGTGACAGTGTCAGCTCTTTACGACAGACAGTTGACGACATGAGACAGCCGGCTACTCAGCTTGTGCCTGTCCAGGGGTCTCAAACGCCATCAGGGGCTTTAAAACGCCCGTTACCTCAAATGGCAGACACAGACACGGATACTGACTCCAGTGTCGATGATGAGGAGACATACGTGACTTCCACTAGGGCCACACGTTACATGATTGAAGCAATGAAAAATGTATTGCATATCTCTGATAATACAAGTACCACTAAAAAGGGTATTATGTTTGGTGAGAAAAAACTGCCTGTAGTTTTTCCTGTATCCGAGGAATTAAATGAAGTGTGTGATGAGGCGTGGGTTTCCCCCGATAAAAAACTGATAATTCCTAAAAGGTTATTGGCATCGTACCCTTTCCCGCCAGAGGCTAGGGCACGTTGGGAAACACCCCCTAGGGTGGATAAAGCGCTCACACGCTTGTCTAAACAGGTAGCACTACCCTCTCCTGATACGGCCGCCCTAAAGGAACCTGCCGATAGAAAGCTGGAGAATATCCTAAAATGTATATACTCTCACACGGGTGTTATACTGCGACCAGCAATCGCCTCAGCCTGGATGTGCAGTGCGGGCCTGGCGTGGTCGGATTCCCTGACTGAAGATATTGATACCCTAGATAGGGACAGTATATTACTGACTATAGAGCATTTGAAGGATGCATTTCTATATATGCGTGATGCACAGAGGGATATTTGCCGACTGGCATCAAGAGTTAGCGCGCTGTCCATTTCTGCAAGAAGAGGTTTATGGACGCGGCAGTGGTCAGGCTATGCGGATTCTAAAAGGCACATTGAAGTATTGCCTTATAAGGGGAGGAGTTATTTGGGGTAGGTCTATCAGACCTGGTAGCCACGGCAACTGCTGGAAAATCCACATTTTTACCCCAGGTAGCTTCTCAACCTAAGAAGACGCCGTATTATCAGGCGCAGTCCTTTCGGCCCCATAAGGGCAAGCGGGCAAAAGGCGCCTCATTTCTGCCCCGTGGCAGAGGGAGAGGGAAAAGGCTGCAACAAACAGCCAGTTCCCAGGAACAAAAGCCCTCTCCCGCCTCCGCAAAGTCCTCAGCATGACGCTGGGGCTTTACAAGCGGACTCAGGCACGGTGGGGGCCCGTCTCAAGAAGTTCAGTGCGCAGTGGGCCCACTCGCAAGTGGACCCCTGGATCCTTCAAGTGGTATCTCAGGGGTACAAATTGGAATTCGAGACGTCTCCCCCTCGCCGTTTTCTAAAGTCTGCTTTACCGACGTCTCCCTCAGACAGGGAGGCAGTAATGGAAGCCATTCACAAGCTGTATTCCCAGCAGGTGATAATCTAGGTACCCCTCCTACAACAGGGAAAGGGGTACTATTCCACACTATTGTGGTACCGAAGCCGGACGGCTCGGTGAGACCAATTTTAAACCTAAAATCCTTGAACACTTACATACAAAGGTTCAAATTCATGATGGAGTCACTCAGAGCAGTGATTGCAAACCTGGAAGAAGGGGACTATATGGTGTCTCTGGACATCAAAGATGCTTACCTACATGTCCCAATTTACCCTTCTCACCAAAGGTACCTCAGGTTTGTGGTACAGAACTGTCACTATCAGTTTCAGACGCTGCCATTTGGATTGTCCACGGCACCCAGGGTCTTTACCAAGATAATGGCCGAAATGATGATACTCCTTCGAAGGAAGGGAGTTTTAGTTATCCCTTACTTGGACGATCTCCTGATAAGGGCAAGATCCAGGGAACAGTTGGAAGTCGGGGTAGCACTATCTCAGATAGTGCTGCGCCAGCACGGTTGGATTCTCAATATTCCAAAATCACAGCTGATCCCGACGACACGACTTCTATTCCTAGGGATGATCCTGGACACAGTCCAGAAAAAGGTGTTTCTCCCGGAGGAGAAAGCCAGGGAGTTATCCGAACTAGTCAGAAATCTCCTAAAACCAGGCCAAGTCTCAGTGCATCAATGCACAAGGGTCCTGGGAAAGATGGTGGCTTCTTACGAAGCAATCCCATTCGGCAGATTCCACGCAAGAACCTTCCAGTGGGATCTGCTAGACAAATGGTCCGGGTCGCATCTTCAGATGCATCAGCGGATAATCTTGTCACCAAGGACAAGGGTGTCTCTCCTGTGGTGGTTGCAGAGTGCTCATCTTCTAGAGGGCCGCAGATTCGGCATTCAGGACTGGGTCCTGGTGACCACGGATGCCAGCCTGAGAGGCTGGGGAGCAGTCACACAGGGAAGAAATTTCCAGGGCTTGTGGTCAAGCCTGGAGACATTACTTCACATAAATATCCTGGAGCTAAGGGCCATCTACAATGCTCTAAGCCTAGCAAGACCTCTGCTTCAAGGTCAGCCGGTGCTGATCCAGTCAGACAACATCACGGCAGTCGCCCACGTAAACAGACAGGGCGGCACGAGAAGCAGGAGGGCAATGACAGAAGTTGCAAGGATTCTCCGCTGGGCGGAAAATCATGTGATAGCACTGTCAGCAGTGTTCATTCCGGGAGTGGACAACTGGGAAGCAGACTTCCTCAGCAGACACGACCTCCACCCGGGGGAGTGGGGACTTCACCCAGAAGTCTTCCACATGATTGTGAACCGTTGGGAAAAACCAAAGGTGGACATGATGGCGTCCCGCCTCAACAAAAAACTAGACAGGTATTGCGCCAGGTCAAGGGACCCTCAGGCAATAGCTGTGGACGCTCTGGTAACACCGTGGGTGTACCAGTCAGTGTATGTGTTCCCTCCTCTGCCTCTCATACCCAAGGTACTGAGAATCATAAGAAGGAGAGGAGTAAGGACTATACTCGTGGCTCCGGATTGGCCAAGAAGGACTTGGTACCCGGAACTTCAAGAGATGCTCACAGAGGACCCGTGGCCTCTACCTCTAAGAAAGGACCTGCTCCACCAGGGACCCTGTCTGTTCCAAGACTTACCGCGGCTGCGTTTGACGGCATGGTGGTTGAACGCCGGATCCTGAAGGAAAAAGGCATTCCGGATGAAGTCATCCCTACCCTGATCAAAGCCAGGAAGGATGTAACCGTACAGCATTATCACCGTATTTGGCGTAAATATGTTGCGTGGTGCGAGGCCAGGAAGGCCCCTACAGAGGAATTTCAACTGGGTCGTTTCCTGCATTTCCTGCAAACAGGACTATCTATGGGCCTAAAATTAGGGTCCATTAAGGTTCAAATTTCGGCCCTGTCGATTTTCTTCCAGAAAGAACTGGCTTCAGTTCCTGAAGTTCAGACGTTTGTCAATGTCAGGAATCGTCTTACCAGACTGGCATCCGTCCGCCGCTGCGGACTCCGTCCTGGCTCCCTGCGGTCACCTGTCACCTATGCCCCTGCCATGGGACATCATCTGGATCCTGGGGGCACTCCTGAACCAGCGGGCGTGTGCGCTCCGCATCCCCGCTAGGCCGCGGCGTGGGCGCCGCCATGACAGTCTCCAAACAGCTAGTATGCTGCGGCCAATCCGGTGCGTGGCCGCACCCACTTTCCTTTTCTCCATCCAATCCCTGCACACCATGGGGTATATAGGAGGCACAGTTTCACCTCACAGGCATCCTGGACTTTGTGTCATTCTGACAACCTGCATGAAAGGATCAGCTCCTGTCTCTCCTGAGTTCCTGCTAGAACTTATACTCCTGGTGATTCTGTTTACTCCCGTGGAACTTCAAGGCTCAGCAATACCAGCAACCTGCATTGGGCTTCACACTCATCACCACCTTGTGTGCTTCAGCCTGCGGTTGAAGACTAAACTCCAGGTGTGTTCATTTCCTCCACCTGTGACACAGCTTGCTGCTGCCAGTGCCCCATCACCTGCACTGTGAGTTGGTCTCCTGCTAATGCTTAGGTTTGCAATACTTATCATCTGTCTTAGTTCTCCGTTTTAAACCCTGCTCTGGTTCTCACACCAGAATCATTCCATTGACTTTCATTCCGTTGTTTATAATTCTGGATATGATTTCTCAATTCACCTATCACCCATTGCCATAGACTTTGTTATCATTTCAAGTATTGACTTTTTCATCTGCTATTATTTCTGCTGCATTTCTGTTATATTTATCTGCTGAATAAATACCATTGCGCTCATGCGCAAGAACGTGTTACAACCTCCTCGTCTCTTTCCTCCTACCTCCACTGACCCACTAGCGCCCCCTCCGGGGACACAGACCAAACACAATCTGACAGTAAGTCCAGGATCGATGGACTCGGATGGTGGACGGAGTGTGGGGTCAGAGGCCTTGCAAAATCTGGTCTCCCGTCTGGATGGTCAAGAGGTTGCGCAGCAGCAGATGTTTCACTTTCTACAAGGGATGTCCTCCCGATTGGATACACTGCAGCAGTCTCTGCCAAGTGTACTCTCACCTACTGTTACCCCAGCACCTGCCAGTGCTGTAAGTTCTTCTGTGTCGGCTGCATCAGCTCCAGTGTCACGTCTGCACCTGCCCGTGCCGAGCAAATATGATGGCAGTCCTAAATCATGTCGCGGGTTCCTAAACCAGTGCGAAATACAGTTTGAGTTATTGCCACATAACTTTCCTACACCAAGGTCCAAGGTTGCCTACATCATTTCCTTACTCTCTGGGTCTGCTCTGAATTGGGTGTCTCCCCTGTGGGAACGTGCTGATCCCCTGATCAGTAACTACTCTGACTTCGTGTCAACCTTTAGACGGATCTTTGACGAGCCCGGTCGTGCAACATCAGCTTCGGCAGACCTAATCCAAATTCGTCAAGGTAATCGAAGCATGGGACAATATGTCATCCAGTTCCAGACGTTGGCTGCAGAGGTCCAATGGAACAACCAAGCTCTGGTAGCAACCTTCTGGCACGGACTTTCGGATCGGATCAAGGACGAACTGGCAACCCGTGACATTCCTGTTCAACTGTCTGACTTGATCTCCCTGTGTATAAAGCTGGACTCTCGCATCCGCGAACGCAATAATGAACGCGCTCGGAGTGAGTCTCGCAGAGTAAGGTTCATACCTCCTGTACAGTTTCAGCCTCCCTCTTCTTCTGACGAGCCTATGCAGGTAAATAGGTCCCGCCTAACCCCTGAGGAACGGGCAAGAAGAATACGAGAGAGGCTCTGCCTATACTGTGCTGCTGCGGGTCATCAAATTAACTCCTGCACAATGCGTTCGGGAAACGCCAGGTCCTGACTTGTATGGAAGGAGTCAAGTTGGGATCATTCTGTCAAGCTCCTTCTCAACAGGATCTCATTCTTCCAGTGACGCTAGAAACTTCTGCTGGGCTCCAGTCTGCGTCAGCATTAGTGGACTGCGGTGCTGCAGGAAATTTTATCTCCCAAGCTGCGGTAAACAAATTCTGCTTGTCTACCTGTGAACTTTCTTGTCCTGTTTACATTACTGCTGTGGATGGTAGTAGAATCACCAAAGGGAACATTTCACATCAAACTACCCCAGTGGTTCTGGGAGTTGGATTTCTCCATTCAGAAATTATCAAGTTCCTGGTCATTCCTCAAGCCACCCAGGAGATTGTCTTGGGTATGCCTTGGCTCCAGCTACATAACCCACAGTTCGACTGGACAACGTTGCAGCTTACCTCATGGGGTTCACGCTGTCATCAATCCTGCTTAGCCCAAGTGTGTCCTCTTAAGTCCACCGAAGTGAAGTCACAGCCAAGTCTCCCAGCAGTCTATCAAGACTTCGCAGACGTCTTCTGCGAAAAAGCTGCTGATATCCTGCCGCCCCATAGGGAATGGGATTGTCCCATTGATCTCCTTCCTGGCAAGAAGCCACCCAGGGGGCGCACCTATCCTTTGTCTGTTCCTGAAACAGAGGCGATGAGTAACTACATTAAAGAGAATCTTCAGAAAGGATTCATCCGTCCGTCATCGTCACCCGCTGGCGCAGGTTTCTTCTTTGTCAAAAAGAAGGATGGAGGACTGCGTCCATGCATTGATTATCGGGGTCTCAACGACATTACTGTCAAGAATAGTTATCCCTTACCACTCATTACCGAACTGTTTGATAGAGTTAAGGGGGCTCGCATCTTCACCAAGTTAGATCTCCGCGGTGCCTATAACCTCATCAGAATCCGGAGTGGTGACGAGTGGAAGACAGCCTTCAACACTCGAGATGGCCATTATGAATACCTGGTAATGCCATTTGGGTTGAGTAATGCTCCAGCGGTATTCCAACACTTCGTGAACGAGATTTTTCGTGATGTCCTGTATAAGTACCTCGTTGTTTACTTAGATGATATTCTTATCTTTTCTCAAGACCTTCCATCTCATCGCCTACAAGTCTGTGAAGTTCTCCGACGTCTTCGTGAGAACCGTCTCTACGGGAAGTTATCCAAATGCACCTTCGAAGTTCCCTCTATACCCTTCCTGGGGTATATAATTTCCGGATCGGATCTTCAGATGGACCCGGCAAAATTGGAAGCCATTGCCAATTGGTCCATTCCAAACTCCCTCAAATCTATCCAGCGATTCCTGGGTTTTGCCAACTATTATAGAAAATTTATTCGAGGATTCTCCACTCTCATCGCTCCTATTACCAACCTGACTCGGAAAGGGGCAGATCATTCCAACTGGTCAGAAGAAGCCTTGGCAGCCTTCCGGAAGATCAAGCTAGCCTTTATGTCTGCTCCAGTGCTGTCACAGCCAGATGTCAACAGGCCGTTCGAGTTGGAGGTAGATGCCTCTAATGTTGGGGTTGGAGCTGTTCTCTCCCAGAAGGGATCTGATGGGAAAGTTCACCCTTGTGGATTCTATTCTCGCAAGTTTCTACCTGCAGAAGCTAACTACTCCGTGGGAGATCAAGAGTTATTGGCAATCAAACTGGCTCTCGAGGAATGGAGATATCTCCTAGAAGGGGCCAAACATCCGTTTAACATCTTCACGGATCATAAGAACCTGCTATACCTAAAAGCAGCTCAGTGCCTTAACCCCCGCCAGTCCAGGTGGGCTATGTTTTTCTCACGTTTTAATTTCAGGCTTCATTTCCGCCCAGGTTCACAGAATGTGAAAGCCGATGCATTATCCCGGTCCATGGAATCAGAAGAGGGAACATCTGACTCTGTGCCACATTCCATCCTGAGTCCCGTGGTTTTCGCTACCTCTCAAGTCTCTCCAGCTCCACCTCCGGGTAAGACTTTTGTTTCCCCAGAACTCCGTCCCAAGTTGCTAGCTTGGGCCCACCAATCCAAGTTTACTGGTCATCCTGGTGTCCTGAAGACATTCAAGTTCCTTTCTGCGTCATATTGGTGGCCAAGGATGAAAGTGGACATCCAGGATTTCGTGGCATCCTGTCCAAAATGTGTGCAGCACAAGACTCCTCGTCAGTCTCCAGCAGGTCAGTTACAACCCTTATCAGTCCCCAGTCGTCCTTGGTCTCATCTATCAATGGACTTTATCACTGATCTTCCACCTTCTCAGGGACATAACACTATTTGGGTTGTAGTGGACAGATTTTCCAAGATGGCTCATTTCGTTCCTCTCCAAGGTCTCCCTTCTGCCCCGAAACTAGCCCAGATCTTCCTACAGGAGATCTTCCGTTTACACGGGTTACCCTCCGAAATAATATCTGATCGGGGGGTACAGTTTGTTGCTAGGTTTTGGAGGGCCCTCTGTTCTGCCATGCAGATAAAATTGAAATTCTCGTCTTCATACCATCCTCAGACGAATGGGCAGACAGAGAGAGTCAATCAGGAACTTGAGACTTTTCTACGGCTATATGTGACATCCTCCCAGGATGATTGGTTTAATCTGCTCCCATGGGCCGAGTTTGCCCATAACTTTCGTTACCACACTGCTACAGACACGACACCCTTCTTTGCAGTCTATGGGCAACATCCCCGAGTACCTGAGTTTCAAGAACTTCCTCACGTAGATGTTCCTGCTGCCACTACTGCTTTGACCCAGTTTTCCTCCATTTGGAAAAGAATCCACGTTTCCCTCAAAAAAGCCTCCAGTCGTTACAAGGTCTATGCCGACCGTAAGAGACGTGCGGTTCCCCATTTGAAACCGGGGGACAGGGTTTGGTTATCAACCCGCAACCTTCGTCTCAGGGTTCCATCCATGAAGTTCGCACCACGCTTCATTGGTCCTTACCCTATTGAGAGTGTCATCAACCCAGTGGCTTACAAGTTAAAGTTACCACCTACACTTCGTATTCCTAATGCCTTTCACATCTCTCTCCTCAGACCTCTAGTCCTAAACCGCTTCCAGAATACTCTTCCAGCAGGTCCCAAGGTTCGAACTCAGCGGGGCGTGGAATTTGAGATCAGCAAGATTCTGGACTCTCGTTGCCGGTATGGACGTCTCCAGTACCTGGTCGATTGGTTCGGTTATGGCCCAGAGGAGAGAAGCTGGGTGAATTCATCTGATGTCCATGCTCCTAGGTTGGTCCGTGTTTTCCACAGTACTTATCCCTCCAAACCACGTGGGTGTTCGGTGTCCACCCCTAAAGGAGGGGGTACTGTCAGGAATCGTCTTACCAGACTGGCATCCGTCCGCCGCTGCGGACTCCGTCCTGGCTCCCTGCGGTCACCTGTCACCTATGCCCCTGCCATGGGACATCATCTGGATCCTGGGGGCACTCCTGAACCAGCGGGCGTGTGCGCTCCGCATCCCCGCTAGGCCGCGGCGTGGGCGCCGCCATGACAGTCTCCAAACAGCTAGTATGCTGCGGCCAATCCGGTGCGTGGCCGCACCCACTTTCCTTTTCTCCATCCAATCCCTGCACACCATGGGGTATATAGGAGGCACAGTTTCACCTCACAGGCATCCTGGACTTTGTGTCATTCTGACAACCTGCATGAAAGGATCAGCTCCTGTCTCTCCTGAGTTCCTGCTAGAACTTATACTCCTGGTGATTCTGTTTACTCCCGTGGAACTTCAAGGCTCAGCAATACCAGCAACCTGCATTGGGCTTCACACTCATCACCACCTTGTGTGCTTCAGCCTGCGGTTGAAGACTAAACTCCAGGTGTGTTCATTTCCTCCACCTGTGACACAGCTTGCTGCTGCCAGTGCCCCATCACCTGCACTGTGAGTTGGTCTCCTGCTAATGCTTAGGTTTGCAATACTTATCATCTGTCTTAGTTCTCCGTTTTAAACCCTGCTCTGGTTCTCACACCAGAATCATTCCATTGACTTTCATTCCGTTGTTTATAATTCTGGATATGATTTCTCAATTCACCTATCACCCATTGCCATAGACTTTGTTATCATTTCAAGTATTGACTTTTTCATCTGCTATTATTTCTGCTGCATTTCTGTTATATTTATCTGCTGAATAAATACCATTGCGCTCATGCGCAAGAACGTGTTACAACCTCCTCGTCTCTTTCCTCCTACCTCCACTGACCCACTAGCGCCCCCTCCGGGGACACAGACCAAACACAATCTGACAGTCAAGGGGGTACTGCATATACAGCCTCCTTTTGTGCCTCCAGTGGCACCTTGGGATCTCAATGTAGTTTTGGGGTTCCTAAAATCACATTGGTTTGAACCACTCTCCACTGTAGACTTAAAATATCTCACTTGGAAAGTGGTAATGCTGTTAGCCCTGGCTTCAGCCAGGCGTGTCTCAGAATTGGCGGCTTTATCCTATAAAAGCCCTTACCTAATTTTTCATACGGACAGGGCAGAATTGAGGACTCGTCCTCAATTTCTCCCTAAGGTGGTTTCAGCGTTTCACTTGAACCAGCCTATTGTGGTACCTGCGGCTACTAGGGACTTGGAGGACTCCAAGTTGCTGGACGTAGTCAGGGCCCTGAAAATATATGTTTCCAGGACGGCTGGAGTCAGGAAATCTGACTCGCTGTTTATCCTGTATGCACCCAACAAGCTGGGTGCTCCTGCTTCTAAGCAAACTATTGCTCGTTGGATTTGTAGTACAATTCAGCTTGCACATTCTGTGGCAGGCCTGCCACAGCCAAAATCTGTAAAAGCCCATTCCACAAGGAAGGTGGGCTCATCTTGGGCGGCTGCCCGAGGGGTCTCGGCTTTACAACTTTGCCGAGCAGCTACTTGGTCAGGGGCAAACACGTTTGCTAAATTCTACAAATTTGATACCCTGGCTGAGGAGGACCTTGAGTTCTCTCATTCGGTGCTGCAGAGTCATCCGCACTCTCCCGCCCGTTTGGGAGCTTTGGTATAATCCCCATGGTCCTTACGGAGTTCCCAGCATCCACTAGGACGTCAGAGAAAATAAGAATTTACTTACCGATAATTCTATTTCTCGTAGTCCGTAGTGGATGCTGGGCGCCCATCCCAAGTGCGGATTGTCTGCAATACTTGTACATAGTTATTGTTACTAAAATCGGGTTATTATTGTTGTGAGCCATCTTTTCAGAGGCTCCTCTGTTATCATGCTGTTAACTGGGTTCAGATCACAGGTTGCACGGTGTGATTGGTGTGGCTGGTATGAGTCTTACCCGGGATTCAAAATCCTTCCTTATTGTGTACGCTCGTCCGGGCACAGTATCCTAACTGAGGCTTGGAGGAGGGTCATAGGGGGAGGAGCCAGTGCACACCAGGTAGTCCTAAAGCTTTTACTTTTGTGCCCAGTCTCCTGCGGAGCCGCTATTCCCCATGGTCCTTACGGAGTTCCCAGCATCCACTACGGACTACGAGAAATAGAATTATCGGTAAGTAAATTCTTATTTTTTTTCTTTCCAGCCTACTACCCCTCCTACAATTCCTCCAAAGGGAGGAATCCCGACAGCCATCATACGGACAACTTTTTTCCCTCTTGGGGTGTCCACGACACCCCTGGAGGGAGAATAGTGTGCCATTGTGCCCGCAGCGTGGTGTGCGCAGCGAGCCCGCAAGGGACTCTTTTGCACTCACCCCACTGCCTGCATACCAGCTCCGGGATCCCAAGCGCCGGCATAACATAATACACCCCTCCAAAGTAATAGATTGATTTTAGTAAAATGAATTGCTGTGGTTCCAGCCTTCCTTATAGATAAATAAAGAAGGTGGAAATGAATAAAACTGGACTTTTAAAAAGTTCCTGCTAGTCTTATTTTTTTCCACAAAGAGATTGATCTTAGTTAGTCTGTTGAAACTTCCTATATTTGAATTTATTTTTACTTAATGGCTGCTTTATTCCTCACCAGGAGAGCAAGGGTTAAGCATTCTAAACTAAAAACTACAACTTCCACGATGCTTTGCGCGAGACGTAGCACTAACTACGCCATGCTTGTCCTTCTCTTCAACCTAACCCGACAGCTGATACAGCCAACCTCTTTATTGGTTAGTGGGTCGATCGCTCTTGCAATGGAACTCTATTATTGGTGCACAGGTCGCTTCCTCTCCCTCCTCTAGCTGCAAAGGAGCAGTAGCAAGAAGTTAGTACGACCAGGTGTATTCCCGAACTAGTGTGTGCGCAAACTGCGTTACGCATCCCCTACATTGGATGATATGGGTACGGTGACTACGTAGTTGGTGAGTGCCCGTTTGAGAGACAGCCGGAGAGGTAAACACGGGTAACTGGGCTGTCAAGGGCCTGTTGGTATGTGTAGGCGGATAATGCACCCGGAAACTCTGCGCACAACATAGCAATGGTCCAATGTGAATATATCCGTAATCATTTACACAGGCCGTTTATTATACAGAGTAATGGATCTTTGTAATAGGCAAGTCAGATGTATGTTGGAGTGTGGTGTATGTGTATATCGCTTCATGTACTTACGTACACTCTCACGTACCGCTGATGTGAAGGTATTTTATATTAGACTACAGTAGTTGCATACATGGGGATCGTAGATAAAAGTTCCTGGTACGACATCTGACAGGGGCCCACATAGCACTTGCATTATAGCACTGTATGTATGCAGTAAAACTATGTATTGCATTTTTTGTGGCTTATCACACCTTCTGTGTTATGTATTGTTAAAGTTCTTTCACTATCACAGTGGTAGGGGCCTTTATTGCTGCCTCCTGCTTTTGCATTATTATTTCCACTGACTATAATTGACTGTGTGATGTTTCCATCTTACAGGTGTCTAATTATCAAGAGCAGTGGCAATGGTGCAGAATGTTAGAGGCGCCCTGAGCTCCATGTCTTAACACCAACATGGACAGAGGCAACATTGCTCAGGACATCATTCACAGACAGATCAGGGTATGTGGCCACTGTTTACTCATAACCATAAATGACGTGCAGAAAATATGTCCTGATGCAGGATTACCATACTATGGGGCAGATTTATTAAGCCTGGTGAAGTGATAACACACTAGCCAGTCAGCTCCTAAATGTCATTTTTCAAACTCACCCTGTAACATGGAAGTTAGGAGCTGACTGGCTGGTGCGTTATTATCTTCCACTTTATCACTTCACCAGGCTTAATAAATTTGCCCCTATGGGGTATATTCAATAAAAGTCGGGTCCATTCCGTGTCCTGCTGCTGTCAGCGCTGCGGGTGCGCTGACAGCAGCGGCAGAGGGAGCTGTCAGCGGCGCCAGGGGTAGAGGGGAGCGGTCAGCGGCGCCGGAGCTGAGGGGGAAGCGGGATGCGGCGCCGGAGGTGAGGTGAAGTGTGCGGCGCCGGGGGATGTGTGTGTGTGTGGAGCGGAGGAGACGGAGCGGACAGAGGAGGAGACTGGGGAGCAGCAGCTGCAGCAGTGGAGGCTCACGGCAGCATCCACCCGGCTCCAGCAAGCGGGACGTCGCTTGCTGGAGCCGGGTGGACGCTGCCGCTGGGTCCCTGCTCTCCCCCGTCTCCTTCTCTCAGATCACATATCTCAATCCCACTTTTTTTAAAGTCTGATTGAGATTGTCGGAAACGGGGCTAAAACCTGTCGGGTTTGGCCCAGTTTCCCTCAATGTATGCTGATCGGCGGCTGAAGCCGCCGATCAGCGTGCATTCCGACAAGTCAGGTTTCCCGACTTGTCGGAAAAAATAGGGCCGTAATGAATAGGTCGGAACCCCTTCCGACCTAAAACTGTCGGAAGCTGCCGTCTTTCCGACAAGACGGCAGCTTCCGACAGTTATTGAATATCCCCCTATATCTTTAAACTGGGACACTCATGAATTACACAGGATCTGTGGCTGGCTTAATTTTTACCTGGTTTTAATCAGTCATAAAACCTGTACAATTCTTGAGTGTCCCGGTTTAAAGGGATAGTATGATAAGCCGGGTGGTATTCAGTATGGCGGCTGTTGGGATCCCGGCGCTCAGTATACCGGCGCTGGAATCCTGACACCCGGCATACCGACAACTATTCTCCCTCTTGGGGGTACACGACCCCCATGGAGGAATAATAAATAGCGTGGCGTGCTTAGTGCGCCACCGTGCCCGCAAAAGGCTAATTTTTCGCTCCCCCAGCTGTCGGTTTGCCGGAGGTCGGGATCCCGGTGCCAGTATGCTGGCTGCCCGGCATACTGTACTACACCCGGTAAGCCTACCTGATGGGAAATGGCTCGTGTATTTATAACTTTTCTGCAAATTGCTACGCGACAATGGAAAATAAACAAAATTAGTTGAACATTGGATAATTAGGAAAACCTAATAACAGTGTATTTTGTGAAACTTTAAACTCCAAGGAACATATTTATTAATTGCAGCCAGCCCCCGATATTAAAAATTCTGTGTTCGCCCAAATTAGTAGTTCCCAAACTTTTGTCCTCAAGGATTCCCAGCAGATCACGTTTTCCAGGTCTACTCACAGAAACACAAGTGAAACAGTGGGAGACTTGAATTTACCTGATGTAAATTGGGAGGGGTCTTTTGCAAGTTCAGCTACAAGTGGCACATTTCTACATTCCCTACAGGGAGCATCTCTCGAGCAATTGGTGAGGGAGCCCCCTCGCAACGACTCAGTATTAGATTTAATTCTTACAAATGGTGACAGGATATCTGACATATATGTGGGTGAGCACCTGGGATCCAGTGATCATCAAGCAGTATGGTTTAGTATAAAGACAGGATCCATCTCCTGTCACATAAAAACAAAGGTGTTGGATTTTAGAAATGCTGCCTTGGCAAAAATGGGGAGATGTTTAAGTCAGTGGCATCAGAAGGTGGGTGCGAGGGGTGCGGGCCACACCAGGGTGTCACCCGCCGAGGGGTGAAACCAAAATGCCGGCTCCTGCTCAGTGACAGGAGCCTGGTGCTGCACTGTAATATTAAGTGCAGCAACCCAGCTCCTGTCACCATGTTGAAGCCGGCACTGAAGAAATTCCAGTCACTGGGACCAGACCGTATCTCCCGGACCTCCGATCTGTCAAATACGGGGGTAGGGATGCGAAGTCACGCCCCGTCACATAAAGCCACGCCCCATCCCGCAAAGCCAAGCCCATTTCTCTAACGTCCTAGTGGATGCTGGGGACTCCGTAAGGACCATGGGGAATAGACGGGCTCCGCAGGAGACTGGGCACTCTAAAGAAAGATTTAGTACTACCTGGAGTGCACTGGCTCCTCCCTCTATGCCCCGCCTCCAGACCTCAGTTAGAATCTGTGCCCGGCCAGAGCTGGGTGCTTTTAGTGAGCTCTCCTGAGCTTGCTAATAAGAAAGTATTTTAGTTAGGTTTTTTTATTTTCAGAGAGCTTCTGCTGGCAACAGACTCTCTGCTACGTGAGACTGAGGGGAGAGAAGCAAACCTACTAACTGCGGCTAGGTTGCGCTTCTTAGGCTACTGGACACCATTAGCTCCAGAGGGATCGAACACAGGACCTGACCTTGTCGTCCGTTCCCGGAGCCGCGCCGCCGTCCCCCTCGCAGAGCCAGAAGTCAGAAGCCGGCAGAAGCAAGAAGACATCGAAATCGGCGGCAGAAGACTCCTGTCTTCACATGAGGTAGCGCACAGCACTGCAGCTGTGCGCCATTGCGCCCACACTACCCAAACACTCCGGTCACTGCAGGGTGCAGGGGGGGGCGCCCTGGGCAGCAATTAGGATACCTCTTGGCAAAAAGACACATATATACAGCTGGGCACTGTATATATGTACGAGCCCCCGCCATTTTATTACACAGACCCGGGACTGAAGCCCGCCGCTGAAGGGGCGGGGCCTTCTTCCTCAGCACTAACCAGCGCCATTTTCTCTTCACAGCTCTGCTGAGAGGAAGCTCCCCAGGCTCTCCCCTGCAGTATCAAGGTAGAAAAAGGGTAAAAAGAGAGGGGGGGCACATAAATTTAGGCGCAAAATTATCATAAACAGCAGCTACTGGGTAAACACTAAGTGACTGTGTAATCCCTGGGTTATATAGCGCTGGGGTGTGTGCTGGCATACTCTCTCTCTCTCTCTCCCCAAAAGGCCTTGTGGGGTCCTGTCCTCAATTAGAGCATTCCCTGTGTGTGTGCGGTGTGTCGGTACGTTTGTGTCGACATGTTTGACGAGGACGGTTACGTGGAGGCAGAACAAGTGCAAGTGACTGTGGTGTCACCTGATTGGATGGATATGTGGAAGGTGTTAAATGATAACGTAAGCTCCTTGCATAAAAGGTTGGATAATCAGTCAGGGTCTCAACCCGTGTCTGATTCTGCAGCTCAGAGGCCATCAGGGTCTCAAAAGCGCCCACTATCCCAGTTGGTTGACACAGATGTCGACACGGATTCTGACTCCAGTGTCGATGACGATGAGGCAAAGTTGAAGCCTAAAATGACTAAAGCCATCCAATACATGATTATAGCAATGAAGGATGTATTGCACATACCGGAGGAAAACCCTGTCCCTGACAAAAGGGTATATATGTATGGGGAGAAAAAGCAAGAGGTGACTTTTCCCCCTTCACATGAGTTAAATGAATTATGTGAAAAAGCATGGGATTCCCCCGATAAGAAAGTGCTGATTTCCAAAAGGTTACTTATGGCGTACCCTTTCCCGCCAACGGACAGGATGCGCTGGGAATCCTCCCCTAGGGTAGATAAAGCTCTGACACGCTTATCTAAAAAGGTGGCCCTGCCGTCACAGGATACGGCCGCCCTAAAGGATCCTGCAGATAGGAAGCAGGAAAGTATCCTGAAGTCTGTTTATGCACACTCAGGTACTATACTGAGGCCGGCTATTGCGTCGGCCTGGATGTGTAGTGCTGTAGCAGCATGGACGGATAATCTGTCTGAGGAAATGGATATCTTAGACAAGGATACCATTTTACTGACCCTGGGGCATATAAAAGACGCTGTCCTATATATGAGGGATGCCCAGAGGGACATTTGCCTACTGGGCTCTAGAATAAATGCAATGTCAATTTCTCTGACGTCCTAGTGGATGCTGGGAACTCCGTAAGGACCATGGGGAATAGCGGCTCCGCAGGAGACTGGGCACAAAAGTAAAAGCTTTAGGACTACCTGGTGTGCACTGGCTCCTCCCCCTATGACCCTCCTCCAAGCCTTAGTTAGATTTTTGTGCCCGGCCGAGAAGGGTGCACACTAGGGGCTCTCCTGAGCTTCTTAGTGAAAGTTTTAGTTTTAGGTTTGTTATTTTCAGTGAGACCTGCTGGCAACAGGCTCACTGCATCGAGGGACTAAGGGGAGAAGAAGCGAACTCACCTGAAGTGCAGAGTGGATTGGGCTTCTTAGGCTACTGGACACCATTAGCTCCAGAGGGACCGAACAAAGGCCCAGCCTCGGAGCTCGGTCCCAGAGCCGCGCCGCCGGCCCCCTTACAGAGCCAGAAGCAAGAAGAGGTCCGGAAAAATCGGCGGCAGAAGACATCAGTCTTCAACAAGGTAGCGCACAGCACTGCAGCTGTGCGCCATTGTTACTCAGGCACACTTCACACTCCGGTCACTGAGGGTGCAGGGCGCTAGGGGGGGGCGCCCTGAGCAGCAATGTAAAACACCTTGGCTGGCATAAATACGCCACATATAACCCCCAGGGCTATATGGATGTATTTTAACCCCTGCCAGAACTTACAAAAAAGCGGGAGAAAAGGCCGCCGAGAAGGGGGCGGAGCCTATCTCCTCAGCACACAGGCGCCATTTTCCATCACAGCTCCGCTGGAAGGACATCTCCCTGACTCTCCCCTGCAGTCCTGCACTACAGAAAAGGGTAAAAAAGAGAGGGGGGGCACTAATTTGGCGCAGTTTTGATACTAACAGCAGCTATAAAGGGAAAAGCACATTTTATAGTGGTATTCCTGTTTATATATAGCGCTCTGGTGTGTGCTGGCATACTCTCCCTCTGTCTCCCCAAAGGGCTAGTGGGGTCCTGTCCTCTATCAGAGCATTCCCTGTGTGTGTGCGGTGTGTCGGTACGATTGTGTCGACATGTTTGAGGAGGAAAATGAGATGGAGGCGGAGCAATTGCCTATTATACAGTTGTCACCCCCTGGGGAGTCGACACCTGAGTGGATGAGCTTATGGACGGAATTGCGTGACAGTGTCAGCTCGTTACGACAGACAGTTGACGACATGAGACAGCCGGCTACTCAGCTTGTGCCTGTCCAAGGGTCTCAAACGCCATCAGGGGCTTTAAAACGCCCGTTACCTCAAATGGCAGACACAGACACGAATACTGACTCCAGTGTCGACGATGATGAGACAAACGTGACTTCCACTAGGGCCACACGTTACATGATTGAAGCAATTAAAAATGTATTGCATATATCTGATAATACAAGTACCACTAAAAAGGGTATTATGTTTGGTGAGAAAAAACTGCCTGTAGTTTTTCCTGTATCCGAGGAATTAAATGAAGTGTGTGATGAGGCGTGGGTTTCCCCCGATAAAAAACTGATAATTCCTAAAAGGTTATTGGCATCGTACCCTTTCCCGCCAGAGGATAGGGCACGTTGGGAAACACCCCCTAGGGTGGATAAAGCACTCACACGTTTGTCAAAACAGGTAGCACTACCCTCTCCTGATACGGCCGCCCTAAAGGAACCTGCCGATAGAAAGCTGGAGAATATCCTAAAATGTATATACTCTCACACGGGTGTTATACTGCGACCAGCAATCGCCTCAGCCTGGATGTGCAGTGCGGGCCTGGCGTGGTCGGATTCCCTGACTGAAAATATTGATACCCTAGATAGGGACAGTATATTACTGACTATAGAGCATTTGAAGGATGCATTTCTATATATGCGTGATGCACAGAGGGATATTTGCCGACTGGCATCAAGAGTTAGCGCGCTGTCCATTTCTGCTAGAAGAGGTTTATGGACGCGGCAGTGGTCAGGTGATGCGGATTCTAAAAGGCACATGGAAGTATTGCCTTATAAGGGAGAGGAGTTATTTGGGGTAGGTCTATCAGACCTGGTAGCCACGGCAACTGCTGGAAAATCCACATTTTTACCCCAGGTAGCTTCTCAACCTAAGAAGACGCCGTATTATCGGGCGCAGTCCTTTCGGCCCCATAAGGGCAAGCGGGCAAAAGGCGCCTCATTTATGCCCCGTGGCAGAGGGGAGAGGAAAAAGGCTGCAACGAACAGCCAGTTCCCAGGAACAAAAGCCCTCCCCCGCCTCCGCAAAGTCCTCAGCATGACGCTGGGGCTTTACAAGCAGACACGGTGGGGGCCCGTCTCAAGAAGTTCAGTGCGCAGTGGGCTCACTCGCAAGTGGACCCCTGGATCCTTCAAGTGGTATCTCAGGGGTACAAATTGGAATTCGAGACGTCTCCCCCTCGCCGTTTTCTAAAGTCTGCTTTACCGACGTCTCCCTCAGACAGGGAGGCAGTAATGGAAGCCATTCACAAGCTGTATTCCCAGCAGGTGATAATCTAGGTACCCCTCCTACAACAGGGAAAGGGGTACTATTCCACACTATTTGTGGTACCGAAGCCGGACGGCTCGGTGAGACCAATTTTAAACCTAAAATCCTTGAACACTTACATACAAAGGTTCAAATTCAAGATGGAGTCACTCAGAGCAGTGATTGCAAACCTGGAAGACGGGGACTATATGGTGTCTCTGGACATCAAGGATGCTTACCTCCATGTCCCAATTTACCCTTCTCACCAAGGGTACCTCAGGTTTGTGGTACAGAACTGTCACTATCCGTTTCAGACGCTGCCGTTTGGATTGTCCACGGCACCCCGGGTCTTTACCAAGGTAATGGCCGAAATGATGATACTCCTTCGAAGGAAGGGAGTTTTAGTTATCCCTTACTTGGACGATCTCCTGATAAGGGCAAGATCCAGGGAACAGTTGGAAGTCGGGGTAGCACTATCTCAGATAGTGCTGCGCCAGCACGGTTGGATTCTCAATATTCCAAAATCTCAGCTGATCCCGACTACCCGACTCCTATTCCTAGGGATGATCCTAGACACAGTCCAGAAAAAGGTGTTTCTCCCGGAGGAGAAAGCCAGGGAGTTATCCGAACTAGTCAGAAATCTCCTAAAACCAGGCCAAGTCTCAGTGCATCAATGCACAAGGGTCCTGGGAAAGATGGTGGCTTCTTACGAAGCAATCCCATTCGGCAGATTCCACGCAAGAACCTTCCAGTGGGATCTGCTAGACAAATGGTCCGGGTCGCATCTTCAGATGCATCAGCGGATAATCTTGTCACCAAGGACAAGGGTGTCTCTCCTGTGGTGGTTGCAGAGTGCTCATCTTCTAGAGGGCCGCAGATTCGGCATTCAGGACTGGGTCCTGGTGACCACGGATGCCAGCCTGAGAGGCTGGGGAGCAGTCACACAGGGACGAAATTTCCAGGGCTTGTGGTCAAGCCCGGAGACATCACTCCACATAAATATCCTGGAGCTAAGGGCCATCTACAATGCTCTAAGCCTAGCAAGACCTCTGCTTCAAGGTCAGCCGGTGCTGATCCAGTCAGACAACATCACGGCAGTCGCCCACGTAAACAGACAGGGCGGCACAAGAAGCAGGAGGGCAATGACAGAAGTTGCAAGGATTCTTCGCTGGGCGGAAAATCATGTGATAGCACTGTCAGCAGTGTTCATTCCGGGAGTGGACAACTGGGAAGCAGACTTCCTCAGCAGACACGACCTCCATCCGGGGAGTGGGGACTTCACCCAGAAGTCTTCCACATGATTGTGAACCGTTGGGAAAAACCAAAGGTGGACTTGATGGCGTCCCGCCTCAACAAAAAACTGGACAGGTATTGCGCCAGGTCAAGGGACCCTCAGGCAATAGCTGTGGACGCTCTGGTAACACCGTGGGTGTACCAGTCAGTGTATGTGTTCCCTCCTCTGCCTCTCATACCCAAGGTACTGAGGATCATAAGAAGGATAGGAGTAAGGACTATACTCGTGGCTCCGGATTGGCCAAGAAGGACTTGGTACCCGGAACTTCAAGAGATGCTCACAGAGGACCCGTGGCCTCTACCTCTAAGAAAGGACCTGCTTCAGCAGGGACCCTGTCTGTTCCAAGACTTACCGCGGCTGCGTTTGACGGCATGGCGGTTGAACGCCGGATCCTGAAAGAAAAAGGCATTCCTGATGAAGTCATCCCTACCCTGATCAAAGCCAGGAAGGATGTGACCGTGCAACATTATCACTGGATTTGGCGTAAATATGTTGCGTGGTGCGAGGCCAGGAAGGCCCCTACAGAGGAATTTCAACTGTGTCGTTTCCTACATTTCCTGCAAACAGGACTGTCTATGGGCCTAAAATTAGGGTCCATTAAGGTTAAAATTTCGGCCCTGTCGATTTTCTTCCAGAAAGAACTGGCTTCAGTTCCTGAAGTTCAGACGTTTGTCAAGGGGGTACTGCATATACAGCCTCCTTTTGTGCCTCCAGTGGCACCTTGGGATCTCAATGTAGTTTTGGGGTTCCTAAAATCACATTGGTTTGAACCACTCTCCACTGTGGACTTAAAATATCTCACTTGGAAAGTGGTAATGTTGTTAGCCCTGGCTTCAGCCAGGCGTGTCTCAGAATTGGCGGCTTTATCCTATAAAAGCCCTTACCTAATTTTTCATACGGACAGGGCAGAATTGAGGACTCGTCCTCAATTTCTCCCTAAGGTGGTTTCAGCATTTCACTTGAACCAGCCTATTGTGGTGCCTGCGGCTACTAGGGACTTGGAGGACTCCAAGTTGCTGGACGTAGTCAGGGCCCTGAAAATATATGTTTCCAGGACGGCTGGAGTCAGGAAATCTGACTCGCTGTTTATCCTGTATGCACCCAATAAGCTGGGTGCTCCTGCTTCTAAGCAGACTATTGCTCGTTGGATTTGTAGTACAATTCAGCTTGCACATTCTGTGGCAGGCCTGCCACAGCCTAAATCTGTAAAAGCCCATTCCACAAGGAAGGTGGGCTCATCTTGGGCGGCTGCCCGAGGGGTCTCGGCTTTGCAACTTTGCTGAGCAGCTACTTGGTCAGGGGCAAACACGTTTGCTAAATTCTACAAATTTGATACCCTGGCTGAGGAGGACCTGGAGTTCTCTCATTCGGTGCTGCAGAGTCATCCGCACTCTCCCGCCCGTTTGGGAGCTTTGGTATAATCCCCATGGTCCTTACGGAGTTCCCAGCATCCACTAGGACGTCAGAGAAAATAAGAATTTACTTACCGATAATTCTATTTCTCATAGTCCGTAGTGGATGCTGGGCGCCCATCCCAAGTGCGGAATGTCTGCAATACTTGTACATAGTTATTGTTACAAAAATCGGGTTATTATTGTTGTGAGCCATCTTTTCAGAGGCTCCTCTGTTATCATGCTGTTAACTGGGTTCAGATCACAGGTTGTACGGTGTGATTGGTGTGGCTGGTATGAGTCTTACCCGGGATTCAAAATCCTTCCTTATTGTGTACGCTCGTCCGGGCACAGTATCCTAACTGAGGCTTGGAGGAAGGTCATAGGGGGAGGAGCCAGTGCACACCAGGTAGTCCTAAAGCTTTTACTTTTGTGCCCAGTCTCCTGCGGAGCCGCTATTCCCCATGGTCCTTACGGAGTTCCCAGCATCCACTACGGACTATGAGAAATAGAATTATCGGTAAGTAAATTCTTATTTTCTGCCAGAAGGGTCCTGTGGACTCTGCAATGGACAGGTGATGCCGACTCCAAAAAGCACATGGAGGTATTACCTTACAAGGGTGAGGAATTGTTTGGGGACGGTCTCTCGGACCTAGTTTCCACAGCTACGGCTGGGAAGTCAAACTTTTTGCCATATATTCCCTCACAGCCTAAGAAAGCACCGTATTACCAAATGCAGTCCTTTCGATCACAGAGAAGCAAGAAGGTCAGAGGTGCGTCCTTTCTGGCCAGAGGCAGGGGTAGAGGAAAGAAGCTGCACAACACAGCTAGTTCCCAGGAACAGAAGTCCTCCCCGGCTTCCACTAAATCCACCGCATGACGCTGGGGCTCCACAGGAGCCAGGAGCAGTGGGGGCGCGTCTCTGAAATTTCAGCCACCAGTGGGTTCGCTCACAGGTGGATCCCTGGGCTATACAGATTGTGTCTCAGGGATACAAGCTGGAATTCGAAGTGATGCCCCCTCACCGTTACCTCAAATCGGCCCTGCCAGCTTCCCCCATAGAAAGGGAAGTAGTGTTAGCGGCCATTCACAAGTTATATCTCCAGCAGGTGGTGGTAAAGGTTCCCCTCCTTCAACAAGGAAGAGGATACTATTCCACAATGTTTGTGGTACCGAAACCGGACGGTTCGGTTAGACTCATATTGAATTTAAAATCCCTGAACATTTATCTGAAAAGATTCAAGTTCAAAATGGAATCGCTCAGAGCGGTCATTGCAAGCCTGGAAGAGGGGGATTTTATGGTGTCTCTGGACATCAAGGATGCGTACTTGCATGTCCCCATTTATCCACCTCATCAGGAGCACCTCAGGTTTGTGGTACAGGACTGTCATTACCAATTCCAGACGTTGCCGTTTGGCCTGTCCACGGCACCGAGAATATTTACCAAGGTGATGGCGGAAATGATGGTGCTTCTTCGGAAGCAAGGGGTTACGATTATCCCATACTTGGACGATCTCCTCATAAAGGTGAGGTCCAGGGAGCGGTTGCTGATCAGCGTAGCACTTTCTCAGGAAGTGTTGCAACAGCACGGCTGGATTCTGAATATTCCAAAGTCGCAGCTGATTCCTACGACGCGTCTGCCCTTCCTGGGCATGATTCTGGACACAAACCAGAAAAGGGTGTTTCTCCCGGAGGAGAAGGCTCAGGAGCTCGTGACTCTGGTCAGAGGCCTCCTAAAACCAAAACAGGTATCGGTGCATCACTGCACGCGTGTCCTGGGAAAGATGGTGGCGTCATACGAAGCCATTCCCTTCGGCAGGTTCCATGCGAGGATCTTTCAGTGGGATCTGTTGGACAAGTGGTCCGTATCGCATCTTCAGATGCATCGGCTGATCACCCTGTCCCCCAGGGCCAGGGTGTCTCTTCTGTGGTGGCTGCAAAGTGCTCACCTCCTCGAGGGCCGCAGGTTCGGCATACAGGACTGGGTCCTGGTGACCACGGATGCAAGCCTCCGAGGATGGGGGGCAGTCACTCAAGGCAGAAACTTCCAGGGGCTGTGGTCAAGTCAGGAGACTTGTCTGCACATCAATATCCTGGAACTAAGGGCCGTATACAATGCCCTGAGTCAAGTGGAACCTCTGCTTCAAAACCAACCAGTGCTGATTCAGTCAGACAACATCACGGCAGTGGCCCATGTAAACCGCCAGGGCGGAACAAGAAGCAGGGTGGCAATGGCAGAAGCCACCAGGATTCTTCGTTGGGCGGAGAATCACGTACTAGCACTGTCAGCAGTGTTCATTCCGGGAGTGGACAACTGGGAAGCAGACTTCCTCAGCAGGCACGACCTCCACCCGGGAGAGTGGGGACTTCATCAAGAAGTTTTCACGCAGATTGCAAATCGATGGGAACTGCCACAGGTGGACATGATGGCGTCCCGTCTCAACAAAAAGCTAAAAAGATATTGCGCCAGGTCAAGGGACCCTCAGGCGATAGCTGTGGACGCACTAGTAACACCGTGGGTGTTCCAGTCGGTCTATGTGTTTCCTCCTCTTCCTCTCATACCAAAGGTGCTGAGAATTGTAAGAAAAAGAGGAGTGAGAACAATACTCATTGTTCCGGATTGGCCAAGAAGGACTTGGTACCCGGAATTGCAAGAAATGCTCACAGAGGACCCATGGCCTCTGCCTCTCAGAAAGGACCTGTTGCAACAAGGGCCCTGTCTGTTCCAAGACTTACCGCGGTTGCGTTTGACGGCATGGCGGTTGAACGCCGGATCCTAGCAGAAAAAGGCATTCCGGATGAAGTTATTCCTACGCTGATAAAGGCTAGGAAGGATGTGACAGCAAAGCATTATCACCGTATATGGCGAAAATATGTTGCTTGGTGTGAGGCCAGGAAGGCCCCTACAGAGGAATTCCAGCGGGGTCGATTCCTGCACTTCCTACAGTCAGGAGTGACTATGGGCCTGAAATTAGGGTCCATAAAGGTCCAGATTTCGGCCCTATCCATTTTCTTCCAAAAAGAACTGGCTTCACTGCCTGAGGTTCAGACGTTTGTTAAGGGAGTGCTGCATATTCATCCCCCTTTTGTGCCACCAGTGGCACCTTGGGATCTTAACGTGGTGTTGAGTTTCCTGAAATCCCACTGGTGTGAGCCACTTAAGACCGTGGAGCTAAAGTATCTCACGTGGAAAGTGGTCATGCTGTTGGCCTTAGCTTCGGCTAGGCGTGTGTCAGAATTGGCGGCTTTGTCATGTAAAAGCCCCCATCTGGTTTTCCTTATGGATAGGGCAGAATTGCGGACTCGTCCGCAATTTCTGCCAAAGGTGGTGTCATCCTTTCATTTGAACCAACCTATTGTGGTGCCTGCGGCTACTGGTGGCTTGGAGGATTCCAAGTTGCTTGATGTAGTCCAGGCTTTGAATGTTTATGTGACCAGAACGGCTGGAGTCAGGAAGACTGACTCGCTGTTTGTCCTGTATGCATCCAACAAGCTGGGTGCTCCTGCTTCAAAGCAAACTATTGCTCGCTGGATCTGTGGCACGATTCAGCAGGCTCATTCTGCGGCTGGGTTGCCGCATCCAAACTCAGTGAAAGCAAATTCCACGAGAAAGGTGGGCTCTTCTTGGGCGGCTGCCCGAGGGGTCTCGGCATTACAGCTTTGCCGAGCTGCTACTTGGTCGGGTTCAAACACATTTGCAAAGTTCTACAAGTTTGATACCCTGGCTGAGGAGGACCTTGTGTTTGCCCATTTGGTGCTGCAGAGTCATCCGCACTCTCCCGCCCGTTTGGGAGCTTTGGTATAATCCCCAAGGTCCTTACGGAGTCCCCAGCATCCACTAGGACGTTAGAGAAAATAAGATTTTACTCACCGGTAATTCTATTTCTCATAGTCCGTAGTGGATGCTGGGCGCCCGTCCCAAATGCGGACTTTCTGCAATACGTGTATATAGTTATTGCTTACTAAAGGGTTATGTTATGGGGCATCAGTTGAGTAATGCTTGTTTGTTGTTCATACTGTTAACTGGGTAAGTTTATCACGAGTTATACGGTGTGATTGGTGTGGCTGGTATGAGTCTTACCCTGGATTCCAAAATCCTTTCCTTGTAATGTCAGCTCTTCCGGGCACAGTTTCCTTAACTGAGGTCTGGAGGAGGGGCATAGAGGGAGGAGCCAATGCACACCAGGTAGTACTAAATCTTTCTTTAGAGTGCCCAGTCTCCTGCGGAGCCCGTCTATTCCCCATGGTCCTTACGGAGTCCCCAGCATCCACTACGGACTACGAGAAATAGATTTACCGGTGAGTAAAATCTTATTTTTTCGGCCAGTCACCCCAGGTTTTTGAGAGGTGAGTGACGCTTCTGGTTTAAGTGATTCATTGGCTGACTGGTGGAACTTGGAAGGAGTGCAGGAGAGGTCGGAAAAACTGAAAAGTGCAATACTAAGTGCAACAGACCTTTGTATCAAAAGTGTTAGGGAAAGCAACAGGAAAAGGAAGCCAGTGTGGTTCACAAAAGAAGTATCAACTAGTGTGAAAGCAAAAAAGAAGGCTTTTAGGAAATACAAACAGACTCAAAATTATAATGACAAAGAGGTGTATCTTGACAGACTGAAGGATGCTAAGAAAGTGGTCAGATGTGCAAAGACAGAAGCTGAGGAGAAAATGGCCCAGTCAGTATATAAAGGGGGCAAAACTTTTTTAGGTATATAAGTGAAAGGAGAAAATCAAATGGAGGAATACTAAAGACTTAAGACAGAAAGTGAGCATTTGGTGGAGGGAGACAAGGCAATAGCAGATCACCTAAATAATTATTTTTGCTCAGTATTTACTACAGAAGGAGAAGGGATGGGGCCACAGTTATGTTGCAAGGACATTCATAAAAATAAGGTAGATGAAAGTACATTTACAGAGGAGAAGGTCCTAACAGAACTTTCAAAACTAAAAGTGGATAAATCAATGGGGCCAGATGGGATACACCCAAGGATACTCAAAGAGCTAAAAGATGTGCTGGTTACACCTTTAACAGAATTATTTAACCAGTCACTAAATACAGGTGCCATTCCAGAGGACTGTAAAAAAACAAATGTAGTTACACTGCACAAAAGTGGAAGCAAGGAAGAATCAAGTAACTACAGACCAGTAAGCCTTACATCAGTAGTAGGGAAAGTAATGGAAAAACTTATTAAAAGAAAGAGTTGTGGAATATCTTAAATCAAACAACTTACAGGATCCAAAACTGCATGGATTTACTAGTGGGAGATCATGCCAAACAAATCTTATTGACTTTTTTAACTCTGTGACGAAAATAATAGATCAAGGGGGAGCTGTAGCTGTAGCATATCTAGACTTTAGTAAGGCATTTGACACTGTCCCACATCGCAGACTGCTAAGTAAACTTGAAAGTGTGGGGGTGGATTATAAAATGGTTAAATGGATAAGAACCTGGCTGCAGGATAGGAAACAGACAGTTGTAGTAAATGGAGTGCAATCTGTGGAGGGAAATGTTACCAGTGGAGTACCCCAGGGATCTGTACTTGGTCTAGTTCTTTTTAATATCTTGGTTGGTGACATTGCAGATGGTATTGAAGGGAAAGTATGCCTTTTTGCAGATGATACAAAGATATGCAACAGGGTAGACACACCGGGAGGGGTAAAACAAATGATGGGTGACCTAGGTAGGCTTGAGAAATGGTCAAGAACATGGTAACTACAGTTTAATGCTAAAAAATGCAAAACAATGCACTTGGGTCTCAAAAACCGAAAGGCTAAATATAGTATCAAGGGTACTATAATGGAGACTACTGAGGAGAAAAGGAATTTAGGAGTCACTATTTCAAGTGACTTGAAGGCAGGAAAGCAATGCAACAAAGCAATGAGAAAGACAAGTTAGATGCTTGGTTGCATAGGGAGAGGAATCAGTAGCAGGAAAAAAGGAATAATGCCACTGTATAGGTCATTGGTACGGCCCCATCTGGAATACTGTGTCCAGTTTTGGAGACCATATATCCAGAAGGATATAAATACATTAGAGAGTGTACAAAGAAGGGCAACTAAAATGGTGCATGGCCTACATCACAAAACTTACCCGGAAAGGCTAAAAGATCTTAACATGTATAGTATGGAGGAGAGAAGGGAAAGGGGGGACATGATAGAAACTTTCAAATATATCAAGGGTCTTAACAAAGTTCAGGAGGGAAACATTCTTCAAAGGAAGAGAAGTATTAGAAATTGAGGACATACACTGAGACTGGAAGGGGGGAGGTTCAGGGGAAATTTAAGGAAAAATGACTTCACAGAAAGGGTAGTGGATAAGTGGAATAGCCTCCCATCAGAGGTGGTAGAGGCTAAGACTGTAGAGCAATTTAAACATGCTTGGGATAGGGATATGAATATACTTACAAAGAATTAAGGTTCAAAAAGGGTTGAGATTACCTAAAGGATAAAAAAAAGGGGGCAGACTAGATGGGGCAAGTGGTTCTTATCTGCCGTCAAATTCTATCTTTCTGTGTTAATTATCTCCACCTGTGGATCTTTTAACGTGTCAGTGAGTAATGAATACACATGTGCACCTGCTGGTGACCTGGAAAACATGAACTGTTGGGAGGTTCTTGAGGACCAAGTTTGGAAACCAGTAGCACAAATGTATGATCTCTCAGTCATCCTGCCTATCGGTATGCTGGGCATACATGTTCAATTACCTGGCCACTCTGCCTGATATCAGCATATCGGTCAGATATTTGAAGCATGTATGTGGCCGACTGACCGAAAATATTGATCGGTCATGCTGGATCGTTCAGCATGCCCCTCCTAATCGATATTTTCAAAGTGTCATGTCGGCTGCATCGGATAGTGTATGCCCTATCACGGCCGACTGACGGACATTCCCCTGTTCCTTCACATGGGAAGGAACGGGATTTGCCTCCCTGGGAAAGGCGCGCCGATACCAGGTGATATGCACTGTGATATATCTGACAGTGTATGTTTCGGATATCGGCAGGGTCGGATAAGATGCCTGCTGGTCTGATCGCCAATTTATCTGACGATGTATGCTCAGCATAAGACGTACAGTGATTGCATATGTAATCACTTTATTACCTGCTCCCCCGCACTGTGCATGCGATAATGGATGTCAGCACATATGCAAGCGGGCAACACGTGGGAGAAAAAAAAGAGACTGAATGAGGCCCGGATGGCATTCACACGCTGGAGTTTGCAAAATTCACCAATAAAGCATGCTTTGGGGGCTGCTTTTGTGAATGAAAATGGATGATCGCCGTGGCAGGCTTTGATGTCTGCAGTGATTAACAGCACAAACATTTGGAGGCTCCTTAGTATTTTAAACTTATGGCAAAGTGAAAAACACTTTAGCAGAGCATAGCAACTATTTATTTATTTATTTTTATATAACCAGGCATCGTGGGCTGGTATTGGAGAATAGAGGGGGGGGGGGGGGAGGGCTAGAGGTCTCCCCTGTTTCTCTTACGTCCTAGAGGATACTGGGGTCCGTTTAGCACCATGGGGTATAGACAAGTCCACTAGGAGCCATGGGCACTTTAAGAATTTGATAGTGTGGGCTGGCTCCTCCCTCTATGCCCCTCCTACCAGACCCAGTTTAGAAAATGTGCCCGGAGGAGCCGGTCACGCTGAAGCTCCTGAAGAGTTTTCTGCATTTATTTTCTATGTTTGTTATTTTCTCTGACGTCCTAGTGGATGCTGGGAACTCCGTAAGGACCATGGGGAATAGCGGCTCCGCAGGAGACTGGGCACAAAAAGTAAAAGCTTTAGACTAGCTGGTGTGCACTGGCTCCTCCCCCTATGACCCTCCTCCAAGCCTCAGTTAGATTTTTGTGCCCGAACGAGAAGGGTGCAAGCTAGGTGGCTCTCCTGAGCTGCTTAGAAGTAAAAGTTTAAATAGGTTTTTTATTTTCAGTGAGTCCTGCTGGCAACAGGCTCACTGCATCGTGGGACTAAGGGGAGAAGAAGCGAACTCACCTGCGTGCAGAGTGGATTGGGCTTCTTGGCTACTGGACATTAGCTCCAGAGGGACGATCACAGGTTCAGCCTGGATGGGTCCAGGAGCCGCGCCGCCGGCCCCCTTACAGAGCCAGAAGAGCGAAGAGGTCCGGAGAAAGCGGCGGCAGAAGACGTTCCTGTCTTCAAATAAGGTAGCGCACAGCACTGCAGCTGTGCGCCATTGCTCTCAGCACACTTCACACTCCGGTCACTGAGGGTGCAGGGCGCTGGGGGGGAGCGCCCTGAGACGCAATAAAAACGATATAAAAACCATATATGGCTAAAAAAAATGCATCACATATAGCTCCTGGGCTATATGGATGCATTTATCCCCTGCCAGTTTCCTGAAAAAAGCGGGAGAAAAGGCCGCCGTAAAGGGGGCGGAGCCTTTCTCCTCAGCACACAAGCGCCATTTTCTTTCACAGCTCCGCTGGAAGGACGGCTCCCTGACTCTCCCCTGCAGACTACACTACAGAAACAGGGTAAAACAAGAGAGGGGGGGCACTATTGGCAGCTAATATATAATACAGCAGCTATAAAGGGAGTAACACTTATATAAGGTTATCCCTGTATATATATAGCGCTCTGGTGTGTGCTGGCAAACTCTCCCTCTGTCTCCCCAAAGAGCTAGTGGGGTCCTGTCCTCTATCAGAGCATTCCCTGTGTGTGTGCTGGGTGTCGGTACGATTGTGTCGACATGTATGAGGAGGAAAATGATGTGGAAGCAGAGCAATTGCCTGTGTTAGTGATGTCACCCCCTAGGGAGTCGACACCTGACTGGATGGTAGTAATTAAAGAATTACGTGACAATGTCAGCACTTTGCAAAAAACTGTTGACGACATGAGACAGCCGACAAATCAATTAGTGCCTGTTCAGGCGTCTCAGACACCGTCAGGGGCGCTAAAACGCCCGTTACCTCAGATGGTCGACACAGACCCTGACACGGATACTGAATCCAGTGTCGACGGTGACGAGACAAACGTAATGTCCAGTAGGGCCACACGTTACATGATCACGGCAATGAAGGAGGCATTGAACATTTCTGACACTACAAGTACCACAAAAAAGGGTATTATGTGGGGTGTGAAAAAACTACCAGTAGTTTTTCCTGAGTCAGATGAATAAAATGAGGTGTGTGATAAAGCGTGGGTTTCCCCCGATAAAAAACTGCTGATTTCTAATAAATTATTGGCACTATACCCTTTCCCGCCAGAGGTTAGGGCACGTTGGGAAACACCCCCTAGGGTAGATAAGGCGCTCACACGCTTATCAAAACAAGTGGCGTTACCGTCTCCTGATACGGCCGCTCTCAAGGAACCAGCTGATAGAAGGCTGGAAAATATCTTAAAAGATATATACACACATACCGGTGTTATACTGCGACCAGCGATCGCCTCAGCCTGGATGTGCAGCGCTGGAGTGGCTTGGTCGGATTCCCTGACTGAAAATATTGATACCCTGGATAGGGACAGTATATTATTAACTATAGAGCATTTAAAGGATGCATTACTATATATGCGAGATGCACAGAGGGATATTTGAACCCTGGCATCTAGAGTAAGTGCGATGTCCATTTCTGCCAGAAGAACGTTATGGACGCGACAGTGGTCAGGTGATGCGGATTCCAAACGAAGACCTGGTGGCCACGGCAACGGCTGGAAAATCCACCTTTTTACCCCAGGTCACCTCTCAGCAGAAAAAGACACCGTCTTTTCAAACCCAGTCCTTTCGTCCCTATAAGGGCAAGAGGGAAAAAGGCCGCTCATTCCTGCCTCGGGGCAGAGGAAGGGGAAAAAGACTGCACCATGCAGCCTCTTCCCAGGAGCAGAAGCCCTCCCCCGCTTCTGCCAAGTCCTCAGCATGACGCTGGGGCTCTGCAAGCAGACTCGGGCACGGTGGGGGGCCGTCTCAAGAATTTCAGCGCGCAGTGGGCTCACTCGCAAGTGGACCCCTGGATCCTGCAGGTAGAATCACAGGGGTACAAATTGGAATTCGAGACGTCTCCCCCTCGCCGGTTCCTGAAGTCTGCTCTACCAACGTCTCCCTCCGACAGGGAGGCAGTATTGGAAGCTATTCACAAGCTGTATTCCCAGCAGGTGATAATCAAGGTACCCCTCCTACAACAGGGAAAGGGGTATTATTCCACGCTGTTTGTGGTACCGAAGCCGGACGGCTCGGTGAGACCAATTTTAAATCTAAAATCTTTGAACACTTACATAAAAAGGTTCAAATTCAAGATGGAGTCACTCAGAGCAGTGATAGCGAACCTGGAAGAAGGGGACTATATGGTATCTCTAGACATCAAGGATGCTTATCTCCATGTCCCAATCTACCCTTCTCACCAAGGGTACCTCAGGTTTGTGATACAAAACTGTCATTATCAGTTTCAGACGCTGCCGTTTGGATTGTCCACGGCACCACGGGTCTTTACCAAGGTAATGGCCGAAATGATGATTCTTCTTCGAAGAAAAGGCGTATTAATTATCCCTTACTTGGACGATCTCCTGATAAGGGCAAGGTCCAGGGAACAGTTAGAGGTCGGAGTAGCACTATCTCAGGTAGTGCTACGTCAGCACGGGTGGATTCTAAATATCCCAAAATCACAGCTGATTCCAACAACACGTCTACTGTTCCTAGGGATGATTCTGGACACAGTCCAGAAAAAGGTGTTTCTCCCGGAGGAGAAGGCCAGGGAGTTATCCGAGCTAGTCAGGAACCTCCTAAAACCAGGACAAGTGTCAGTGCATCAGTGCACGAGAGTCCTGGGAAAAATGGTGGCTTCTTACGAAGCGATTCCATTCGGAAGATTCCATGCAAGAACTTTTCAGTGGGATCTGCTGGACAAATGGTCCGGATCGCATCTTCAGATGCATCAGCGGATAACCCTATCTCCAAGGACAAGGGTATCTCTCCTGTGGTGGTTACAGAAGGCTCATCTTCTAGAGGGCCGCAGATTCGGCATTCAGGATTGGATGCTGGTAACCACGGATGCCAGCCTGAGAGGCTGGGGAGCAGTCACACAGGGAAGAAATTTCCAGGGCTTGTGGTCAAGCATGGAAACGTCTCTTCACATAAATATCCTAGAGCTAAGGGCCATTTACAATGCCCTAAGTCAAGCAAGGCCTCTGCTTCAGGGTCAACCGGTATTGATCCAGTCGGACAACATCACGGCTGTCGCCCACGTAAACAGACAGGGCGGCACAAGAAGCAGGAGGGCAATGGCAGAAGCTGCAAGGATTCTCCGCTGGGCGGAAAATCATGTGATAGCACTGTCAGCAGTGTTCATTCCGGGAGTGGACAACTGGGAAGCAGACTTCCTCAGCAGACACGACCTCCACCCGGGGGAGTGGGGACTTCATCCAGAAGTCTTCCAAGTGATTGTAAACCGTTGGGAAAAACCAAAGGTGGACATGATGGCGTCCCGTCTCAACAAGAAACTGGACAGATATTGCGCCAGGTCAAGGGACCCTCAGGCAATAGCGGTGGACGCTCTGGTAACTCCGTGGGTTTTCCAGTCGGTATATGTGTTCCCTCCTCTTCCTCTCATACCAAAAGTACTGAGAATCATAAGAAGGAGAGGAGTAAGAACGATACTCGTGGCTCCGGATTGGCCAAGAAGAACTTGGTACCCGGAGCTGCAAGAGATGCTCACGGAGGACCCGTGGCCTCTACCTCTAAGGAAGGACCTGCTCCAGCAGGGACCTTGTCTGTTCCAAGACTTACCGCGGCTGCGTTTGACGGCATGGCGGTTGAACGCCGGATCCTGAATGAAAAAGGCATTCCAGATGATGTCATCCCTACCCTGATCAAGGCCAGGAAGGATGTAACTGCAAAACATTATCATCGCATTTGGCGAAAATATGTTGCGTGGTGTGAGGCCAAGAAGGCCCCTACGGAGGAATTTCAACTGGGTCGTTTCCTACATTTCCTGCAAGCAGGATTGTCTATGGGCCTAAAATTAGGATCCATTAAGGTTCAAATTTCGGCCCTGTCGATCTTCTTCCAGAAAGAACTGGCTTCAGTGCCTGAAGTTCAGACGTTTGTCAAAGGGGTACTGCATATACAGCCTCCTTTTGTGCCTCCAGTGGCACCTTGGGATCTCAATGTAGTTTTAGGGTTCCTAAAATCACATTGGTTTGAACCACTTGCCACAGTGGATTTGAAATATCTCACATGGAAAGTGGTAATGCTGTTGGCCCTGGCTTCAGCCAGGAGCGTATCAGAATTGGCGGCTTTATCCTATAAAAGCCCTTACCTGATATTTCATTCGGATAGGGCGGAATTGAGGACTCGTCCTCAATTTCTCCCTAAGGTGGTTTCAGCGTTTCACATGAACCAACCTATTGTGGTACCTGTGGCTACTAGGGACTTGGAGGACTCCAAGTTGCTGGACGTAGTCAGGGCCCTGAAAATATATGTTTCCAGGACGGCTGGAGTCAGAAAATCTGACTCGCTGTTTATACTGTATGCACCCAACAAGCTGGGTGCTCCTGCTTCTAAGCAGACGATTGCTCGTTGGATTTGTAGTACAATTCAACTTGCACATTCTGTGGCAGGCCTGCCACAGCCAAAATCTGTTAAAGCCCATTCCACAAGGAAGGTGGGCTCATCTTGGGCGGCTGCCCGAGGGGTCTCGGCTTTACAACTTTGCCGAGCAGCTACTTGGTCAGGGGCAAACACGTTTGCTAAATTCTACAAATTTGATACCCTGGCTGAGGAGGACCTTGAGTTCTCTCATTCGGTGCTGCAGAGTCATCCGCACTCTCCCGCCCGTTTGGGAGCTTTGGTATAATCCCCATGGTCCTTACGGAGTTCCCAGCATCCACTAGGACGTCAGAGAAAATAAGAATTTACTTACCGATAATTCTATTTCTCGTAGTCCGTAGTGGATGCTGGGCGCCCATCCCAAGTGCGGATTGTCTGCAATACTTGTATATAGTTATGGTTACAAACATATCGGGTTGTTTATTGTTGGAAGCCATCTTTTCAGAGGCTCCTACGGTTATCATACTGTTAACTGGGTTCAGATCACGAGTTGTACGGTGTGATTGGTGTGGCTGGTATGAGTCTTACCCGGGATTCAAGATCCTTCCTTATTATGTACGCTCGTCCGGGCACAGTATCTTAACTGAGGCTTGGAGGAGGGTCATAGGGGGAGGAGCCAGTGCACACCAGCTAGTCTAAAGCTTTTACTTTTTGTGCCCAGTCTCCTGCGGAGCCGCTATTCCCCATGGTCCTTACGGAGTTCCCAGCATCCACTACGGACTACGAGAAATAGAATTATCGGTAAGTAAATTCTTATTTTCAGGCAGGGCTGGTTGGCACCAGCCTGCCTGCTTCATGGGACTTAGGGGGGACGGGGACGGCCCAACCTCTTGAAGGGTTAATGGTCCCATTCCCTGCGGACAGGACACTGAGCTCCTGAGGGAACTATTCGCAAGCCCCACCACGGCGAGTGTACATTCCTGCAGCACGCCGCCACCCCTAACAGAGCCAGAAGAATGAAGAGTGGTGAGTACTAAACCGGCATCCCGGCTAGTGGGGCGCCGGCCATTAACACTGTACACAGTACCCATACTGGCACAACAGCCTTAAAACGGTTCACTCCATTTTAAGCGCCATATTCCTTAGCCAGTATTTTAAAAAAAACTGGAAGACCACGCCCAATTGAAGGGGCGGGGCTTCACTATGAGAGGATCCAGCAGCTCACCAGCGCCATTTTCCCTCTGCAGTGTACACAGACGCTGACAGGACAGGGACGCGCAGCTCCTCCAGTGTGACTCCAGATTACCTCAGCGGTACCAGGGGTTCATAGCAGGAGGGAGCGACTGTTAGTGTACTAAGTCCCCTATCAGGGTACTTAGTCTGCGACCCGACTAAGCTTGGCATTAACGATAAGGGCGTGGTGGGGGCTTGCTCCAAACATCTCTGTGTCTCCCTGAAGGGCTCTTTGTGGGTTAATTGTGCTTAACCTTTCCTGTGTGTGTGTGTGTGTGTGTGTGTGTTTTTACATTATGTCAGGCAAAGAGTGTGTTTCTTATACCGCAGAATGTTCCTCTTCATCTGGGGGGCTCACTACTGGGTACTCGGGGTTCACAGACTAGCGGGGCTGAACCGGAATGGGTTCATTCTCTTAAGGGAATGATCTCAACTCTTTCTACAAAATTGTCCCGCAATGAGAAAGAGATGCAATATTTAAAACAGACTGTGGATGAGTTTATGAATAGAGACTCGGTCCCCAAAACAGCGTCTCAATCCCCTCCCATTTGTCCGCAAAAGCGATCTCTGGCCCATATCCTGGAGTCTGACTCTGACGCTGACAGGTCAGACATGGAGGAGGGGGAGGGGGACTCAGAGGGGGGGTTGCAGCTCTGTCACAGGGAATAGAGGCTCACAGGGAATAGAGGCTCTTATAGAGGCTATCAGAGATGTTCTGCATATTCCTGATAAGGTGTCAGGGGAGTGTGAGGAATCTTATTTTAATGTAAAAAAGAAGTCCTCAGATATGGTGCCCATACACTTGTGAGATAATCGGTGCTATCCTTCGATTTCGACCACATCTGTGAGAGAAATCGAAGGATTGTATGCACATTTTAGGTACCATGAGACGCGATGCGCGGGCATGCCGGCCGAATATCGCGTCTCAAGATATTATGGGGTATATGCAATTGCGGTCGAATTCCCGAAAATGACGAAAAACGGGACATTTTCGCCCCCCCAAAAAATATTTGACAATGCAATTCAGTACTTTTCGCCAAAAAAACGGACTTTCCAAATTTGACTTTCTCTAACGTCCTAAGTGGATGCTGGGGACTCCGTAAGGACCATGGGGAATAGCGGCTCCGCAGGAGACTGGGCACAAAAGTAAAGCTTTAGAACTACCTGGTGTGCACTGGCTCCTTCCCCTATGACCCTCCTCCAAGCCTCAGTTAGATTTTTGTGCCTGAATGAGAAGGGTGCACACTAGGTGGCTCTCCTGAGCTGCTTAGTGAAAAGTTTAGTTTTAGGTTTTTTATTTTCAGTGAGACCTGCTGGCAACAGGCTCACTGCATCGAGGGACTAAGGGGAGAAGAAGCGAACTCACCTGCGTGCAGAGTGGATTGGGCTTCTTAGGCTACTGGACATTAGCTCCAGAGGGACGATCACAGGCCCAGCCATGGATGGGTCCCAGAGCCGCGCCGCCGGCCCCCTTACAGAGCCAGAAGACAGAAGAGGTCCGGAAAATCGGCGGCAGAAGACGTCCTGTCTTCAACAAGGTAGCGCACAGCACTGCAGCTGTGCGCCATTGCTCTCAGCACACTTCACACTCCGGTCACTGAGGGTGCAGGGCGCTGGGGGGGGCGCCCTGAGACGCAATAAAAACACCTTGGATGGCAAAAAATTCATCACATATAGCTCCTGGGCTATATGGATGAATTTAACCCCTGCCAGAATACATAGAAAAACGGGAGATAAGGCCGCCGATAAGGGGGCGGAGCCTATCCTCAGCACACTGGCGCCATTTTCCCTCACAGCTCCGTTGGAGGGAAGCTCCCTGGCTCTCCCCTGCAGTCACTACACTACAGAAAGGGTTAAAAAAGAGAGGGGGGGGGGGGGGGGGGCACTAATTACGCGCAGTATTAAAGATACAGCAGCTATAAAGGGAAAAACACTTATATAAGTTTATCCCTGTATATATATATAGCGCTCTGGTGTGTGCTGGCAAACTCTCCCTCTGTCTCCCCAAAGGGCTAGTGGGGTCCTGTCCTCTATCAGAGCATTCCCTGTGTGTGTGCTGTATGTCGGTACGTTTGTGTCGACATGTATGAGGAGAAAAATGATGTGGAGACGGAGCAGATTGCCTGTAATAGTGATGTCACCCCCTAGGGGGTCGACACCTGAGTGGATGAACTGTTGGAAGGAATTACGTGACAGTGTCAGCTCTGTATAAAAGACAGTGGTTGACATGAGACAGCCGGCTACTCAGCTTGTGCCTGTCCAGACGTCTCATAGGCCGTCAGGGGCTCTAAAGCGCCCGTTACCTCAGATGGCAGATATAGACGCCGACACGGATACTGACTCCAGTGTCGACGGTGAAGAGACAAATGTAACTTCCAGTAGGGCCACACGTTACATGATTGAGGCAATGAAAAATGTTTTACACATTTCTGATAATACGAGTACCACCAAAAAGGGGTATTATGTTCGGTGAGGAAAAACTACCTGTAGTTTTCCTGAATCTGAGAAATTAAATGAGGTGTGTGATGATGCGTGGTTTTCCCCCGATAACAACTGATAATTTCTAAAATGTTATTGGCATTATATCCTTTCCCGCCAGAGGTTAGGGTGCGTTGGGAAACACCCCCTAGGGTGGATAAAGCGCTCACACGCTTGTAAGAGCAAGGGCTCTACCCTCTCCTGAGATGGCCGCCCTTAAGGATCCTGCTGATAGAAAGCAGGAGGGTATCCTAAAATGTATTTACACACATACTGGTGTTATACTGCGACCAGCAATCGCCTCAGCCTGGATGTGCAGTGCTGGGTTGGCGTGGTCGGATTCCCTGACTGAAAATATTGATACCCTAGATAGGGACAGTATATTATTGCCTATAGAGCATTTAAAAGATGCATTTCTATATATGCGTGATGCACAGCGGAATATTTGCCGACTGGCATCAAGTCTAAGTGCGTTGTCCATTTCTACCAGTAGAGGGTTATGGACACGACAGTGGTCAGGTGATGCGGATTCCAAACGGCATTTGGAAGTATGGCCTTATTAAGGGGAGGAGTTATTTGGGGTCGGTATTTCAGACCTGGTGGCCACGGCAACAGCTGGGAAATCCACGTTTGTACCCCAGGTCGCCTCTCAACATGAGAAGACGCCGTATTATCAGGCGCAGTCTTTTCGTGGGCAAGCGGGCAAAAGGTTCCTCATTTCTGCCCCGTGACAAAGGGAGAGGAAAAAGGCTGCAGAAATCAGCCAGTTCCCAGGAACAGAAACCCTCTCCCGCCTCTGCCAAGCCCTCAGTATGACGCTGGGGCTTTACAAGCAGAATCATGCACGGTGGGGGCCCGTCTCAATGAATTTCAGCGCGCAGTGGGCTCACTCGCAAGTAGACCCCTGGATCCTTCAGGTGATATCTCAGGGGTACAAATTGGAATTCGAGACGTCTCCCCCTCGCCGTTTCCTAAAGTCGGCTTTACCGATGTCTCCTTCTGACAGGGAGACAGTTTTGGAAGCCATTCACAAGCTGTATTCCCAGCAGGTGATAATCAAGGTACCCCTCCTGCAACAGGGAACGGGGTATTATTCCACACTGTTGTGGTACCGAAGCCGGACGGCTCGGTGAGACCGATTCTAAATCTAAAATCTTTGAACACTTACATACAGAGGTTCAAATTCAAGATTGAGTCACTCAGAGCAGTGATTGCGAACCTGGAAGAAGAGGACTACATGATGTCTCGGGACATCAAGGATGCTTACCTTCATGTCCCAATTTACCCTTCTCACCAAGGGTACCTCAGGTTTATGGTACAGAACTGTCACTATCAGTTTCAGACGCTGCCGTATGGATGGTCCACGGCACCCCGGGTCTTTACCAAGGTAATGGCCGAAATGATGATACTCCTTCGAAGGAAGGGAATTTTAGTTATCCCTTACTTGGACGATTCCCTGATAAGGGTAAGATCCAGGGAACAGTTGGAGGTCGGTGTAGCACTATCTCAGGTAGTGTTGCGGCAGCACGATTGGATTCTCAATATTCCAAAATCGCAGCTGATTCCGACGACTCGTCTTCTGTTCTTAGGGATGATCCTGGACACAGTTCAGAAAAAGGTGTTTCTCCCGGAGGAAAAAGTCAGGGAGTTATCCGAGCTAGTAGGGAACCTCCTATAACCGAGCCAAGTCTCCGTACATCAATGAGATGGTTCTGGGAAAAATGGTGGCTTCCTATGAAGCAATCCCATGCGGCAGATTCCACGCAGGAACTTTCCAGTGGGACCTGCTGGACAAATGGTCTGGGTCGCATCTTCAGAGGCATCAGCGGATAACCCTGTCACCAAGCACAAGGGTGTCTCTCCTGTGGTGGTTGCAGAGTGCTCATCTTCTAGAGGGCCGCACATTCAGGATTGGGTCCTGGTGACCACGGATGCCAGCCTGCGAGGCTGGGGAGCAGTCACACAGGGAAGGAATTTCCAGGGCTTATGGTCAAGCCTGGAGACATCACTTCACATAAATATCCTGAAGCTAAGGGCCATTTACAATGCTCTAAGCTCAGCAAGACCTCTGCTTCAAGGTCACCCGGAGTTGATCCATTCGGACAACATCACGGCAGTCACCCACGTAAACAGACAGGGTGACACAAGAAGCAGAAGGGCAATGACAGAAGCTGCAAGGATTCTTCGCTGGGCGGAAAATCATGTGATAGCACTGTCAGCAGTATTCATTCCGGGAGTGGACAACTGGGAAGCAGACTTCCTCAGCAGACACGACCTCCACCCGGGAGAGTGGGGACTTCACCCAGAAGTCTTCCACATGTTTATAAAACTTGACAAGTATTGCGCCAGGTCAAGGGACCCTCAGGCAATAGCTGTAGACGCTCTGGTAACACAGTGGGTGTACCAGTCAGTGTAGGTGTTCCCTCCTCTGCCTCTCATAACCAAGGTACTGAGAATTATAAGATGGAGAGGAGTAAGCACTATATTCGTGGCTCCGGATGGGCCAAGAAGGACTTGGTAACCGGAACTTCAAGAGATGCTCACGGAGGATCCGTGGCCTCTACCTCTAAGAAGGGACCTGCTCCAGCAAGGACCCTGTCTGTTCCAAGAGTTACCGCGGCTGCGTTTAACGGCAGGGCGGTTGAACGCCGGATCCTGAAGGAAAAAGGCATTCTGGATGAAGTCATCCCTATCCTGATCAAAGCCAGGAAAGATATAATGGCAAAACATTATCACCGCATTTGGCGAAAATATGTTGCGTGGTGCGAGGCCACTAAGGCCCCGACGGAGGAATTTTCAACTAGGTCGATTCCTACATTTCCTGCAAACAGGAGTGTCTATGGGCCTGAAATGGGGGTCCATTAAGGTTCAAATTTCGGCCCTGTCAATTTTCTTCCAAAAAGAACTAGCTTCAGTCCCTGAAGTTCAGACGTTTGTGAAAGGGGTACTGTATATACAGCCTCCTTTTGTGCCTCCAGTGGCACCTTGGGATCTAAATGTAGTTTTTGGGTTCCAAAAGTCACATTGGAACCACTTAAATATGTGGAGTTAAAATATCTCACATGGAAAGTGGTCATGCTGTTGGCCCTGGCCTGGGCCAGGTGCGTGTCAGAATTGGCGGCTTTATCCTGTAAAAGCCCTCATCTGATTTTCCATTCGGACAGGGCGGAATTGAGGACTTGTCCTCAGTTTCTCCCTAAGGTGGTTTTCAGCGTTTCACCTGAATCAACCTATTGTGGTGCCTGCGGCTACTAGGGACTTGGAGGACTCCAAGTTGCTAGACGTTGTCAGAGCCCTGGAAATATAGGTTTCCAGGACGGCTGGAGTCAGAAAATCTGACTCGTTGTTTATTCTGTATGCACCCAACAAGCTGGGTGCTCCTGCTTCTAAGCAGACTATTGCTCGTTGGATTTGTAGTACAATTCAGCTTGCACATTCTGTGGCAGGCCTGCCACAGCCAAAATCTGTAAAAGCCCATTCCACAAGGAAGGTGGGCTCATCTTGGGCGGCTGCCCGAGGGGTCTCTGCTTTACAACTTTGCCGAGCAGCTACTTGGTCAGGAGCAAATACGTTTGTAAAATTCTACAAATTTGATACCCTGGCTGAGGAGGACCTGGAGTTCTCTCATTTGGTGCTGCAGAGTCATCCGCACTCTCCCGCCCGTTTGGGAGCTTTGGTATAATCCCCATGGTCCTTACGGAGTCCCCAGCATCCACTTAGGACGTTAGAGAAAATAAGAATTTACTTACCGATAATTCTATTTCTCGTAGTCCGTAGTGGATGCTGGGCGCCCATCCCAAGTGCGGATTGTCTGCAATACTGGTACATAGTTATTGTTACCAAAAAATCGGGTTATTGCTGTAGTGAGCCATCTTTTCTAGAGGCTCCTCTGTTATCATGCTGTTAACTGGGTTTAGATCACAAGTTATATGGTGTGATTGGTGTGGCTGGTATGAGTCTTACCCGGGATTCAAAATCCTTCCTTATTGTGTACGCTCGTCCGGGCACAGTATCCTAACTGAGGCTTGGAGGAGGGTCATAGGGGGAGGAGCCAGTGCACACCAGGTAGTTCTAAAGCTTTACTTTTGTGCCCAGTCTCCTGCGGAGCCGCTATTCCCCATGGTCCTTACGGAGTCCCCAGCATCCACTACGGACTACGAGAAATAGAATTATCGGTAAGTAAATTCTTATTTTTTGAAATTCGACATTTGTCAAATTCGACATTTCTGCAATGGTACAAATGCGGCAATTTGACAAAAGTATATTCAATTGAAGATTGTAAATTCGACAACAGTGCTTTTAGACAGTAAATTCGTCAGTTTCAATCCACCACACTTTGCTGGCGGAATCTAATAAAAAAATTTAAAAACATGTTTTTTTTTTGTAATTTTTTAATTGGTAATAGCATATCTATTTATATTAGAAGGGATTAGGTACTTGGTTTGTCTATTTTGAAGGCACAAGTATTATTTTTAAAAATATTATATATATATATATATATATATATATATATATATATATATATATATATATATATATATATATATATATATATTTTTTAATGGAATGGTAAAAATGTAAAAAAAAAAATGCATGGGGTCCGCCCTCCAAAGCATAACCAGCAGGGCGCTGTATAAAAGTGACCCCCGGCTGTGGCATTATCTACCCAGCTAGTGGAGCCCGATGCTGGTGTAAAAAATACGGGGGACCCCTACTCTTTTTGTCCCCCGTATTTTTTGCACCAGGCGCACAGCCCGGTGCTTGTTTTAAAAATACGGGGGATCCCCTGTCAGTTTTTTCCCCGGATTTTTAGAACCAGGACCGGCTCGAAGAGCCCGAGGCTGGTTATGCTTAGGAGGGAGGACCCCACGCAATTTCCCCCCGTTTTTTTAACATTTTTTAAAATCTAATCAAAATCCGTCAAATCGGCCGTTTTTCGACAGCGGGACTGTCGAATCCGTTTTTTATTGAATATGTTGAATTCCGGCACCCACCTGCCGGAATTCGACGGTCGAATTGTGTCGAATTAAAAAACGGGCGAAAAATTGCCGCGATTCTCCGGCAATTGCATATACCCCTAAGTGCTGCACATAATATTTCTCGCATCGCAGTGTGATCGCATGTGGTTTTAAACCCACATGAGATATATCGCACTGCCACTCGGCGGTGACGTGCCCGATCTATCGCATGGTAACCACTTTTGCAGTTCAGGTGCGATTTGATCGCACCTGAACTGCCGGTGCGATGCCCCGCTATGTCGCGTCGCAGGGCATCGCACAAGTGTATGGCCAGCATAACTTTTCCTGTGTCAAAGGAATTGAATACCCTATTTGAAGAACCATGGGTTAATACTGATAAGAAGTTTCAGATCCCTAAAAGGTTGCTCTTATCTTTTCCTTTTACTCTGGAGGATAGGAAAAAATGGGAGAATTCACTGATAGTGGATGCATCAGTCTCTAGGCTGTCACGTAAAATTGTATTGCCTGTTCCTGGTGCAGCCTCCCTGAAAGACACGGCTGATCGTAAAATTGAGAATACACTCAAATCATTGTACACAGCTGCGGGGGTGGCTCAAAGACCCATTATTGCATGTGCGTGGATCACTAAAGCCATTGCTAAATGGTCAGCTAACCTAATTGAGGGGTTAGATTCCTTATCTAGGGGGGGATGTTGTCTTACTCCTGCAGAATATACAGGACTCCGAACTTTATGGTGGAAGCCAGTGGTCTGCTGACGCGGGCTCCAGGAAAGGCGTGGAAAACCTACCATTTACTGGAGATGCCTTGTTTGGAGCTGAATTAGACAAATGGATCTCCACAGCTACTGCGGGTAAGTCTACGTATCTTCCTTCCGCAGCCCCCCCAACCAAGAAGACTTATTCACCTTCTAAGTTACAGTTCTTTCGGACGGCCAAGTTCAAGGGCAAATCCAGAGGTGCTTCTACGTCCTCCAGCAGCGCAAGAGGTAAACTATACAAACCAGCAACAGCAGGTGCTCAGGAACAGAGCTCAGCATGCCATCCAAAAACTGGTACAGACTCTGGTCATTGTTCCAGTTCCACCTCCTCTACTAAACAAGGGATACTATTCCAACTTGTTCGTAGTACCGAAGCCGGACGGTTCGCTAAGACCAATTCTGAACCTCAAATCTTTGAACCCAAATTCAAGATGGAGTCTCTGAGAGCGGTGATCTCGGGTCTGGAGGAGGGGGAATTCCTAGTATCTCTGGATATCAAGGATGTGTACCTTCATATTCCGATCTGGCCGCCTCATGAGGCTTATCTCTGGTTTGCACTACAGGACTGTCACTACCAGTTCCAGGCCCTGCCATTTTGTCTCTCCACGGCACCGAGGGTGTTCACCAAGGTGATGGCAGAGAGATTGTTTCTACTCCGCAAACAGTGAGTGAACATAATACCGTACCTGGACAATCTCCTGTAAAAGCGCCGTCCAGGGAAAGGTTGCTGGACATCATTGCTCTCTCAACCAAACTCCTCCAGGATCACGGGTGGATTCTGAACCTTCCGAAATCTCACCTAGAGCCAACACGGAGGCTCCCATTCCTGGGAATGATACTGGACACGGAGTCACAAAAGGTGTTCCTTCCATTGGAAAAGGCATTGTAATCCAGTCGATGGTACGGGATGTCCTGAAGCCAACCCGGGTGTCTGTGCATCTGTGCATTCGCCTTCTGGGGAAAATGGTGGCCTCTTAAGAGGCACTTCAATACGGAAGGTTTCATGCAAGACCCTTCCAGCTCGATCTGTTGGACAAATGGTCGGGATCGCATCTTCACATGCACAAGAGGATCCGTCTGTCGCCAAAGGCCAGGATCTCCCTTCTGTGGTGGCTGCAGTCTTCTCACCTCGTCGCAGGACGGAGCTTCGGAATTCAGAACTGGATTCTGTTAACCACGGATGCAAGCCTCAGAGGTTGGGGAGCAGTCATGCTGGGGGTGCAGTTTTGGGGAAGGTTGTGTAGTCAGGAAGTCATCCTTCCTATCAACATTCTGGAACTCAGGGCCATATACAACACCCTCTGCAGGCCTCAATCTTCTTCCAAGATCGGGCAATTCAGGTCCAGTCGGACAATGTGATGTCCGTAACGTACATAAACCGACAGGGCGGAACGAAAAGCAGAGCAGCAATGTCAGAGGTGTCAAGAATTCTCTGGACAGAAAGAAATGCTGTGGCATTGTCAGTGGTCTTCATTCCGGGAGTAGACAACTGGAAAGCAGACTTCCTCAGCAGACACGACCTGCACCTGGGGGAGTGGGGCCTTCACCCGGAAGTGTTCAGGTGCTTGACAAGTCGATGGGGATATCCACAGATCGACATGCTGGCCTCTCGTCTCAACAAGAAGCTCAGGCGGTATTTTTCCTTGTCGAGAGATGCCCTGACGACTCCATGGGTCTATCAGATGGTGTACGTGTTTCCTCCACTTCCTCTGATCCCAAGAATTCTAAACTGAATAAAAAGGGAAAAGGTTCAAGCAATACTCATTGCCCCAGACTGGCCAAGAAGGGCCTGGTACGCGGACCTTCTGGAGATGTTCCTCGAAGATCCGTGGCCTCTACCTCTTCGCGAGGATCTTCTGCAACAGGGCCCGTTTGTCTATCAGGACTTACTGCGGCTACATTTGACGGTGTGGAAGTTGAATGGCTGATTCTATCCAGGAGAGGGATCCCTAACAAGGTTATCCCGACTATGATCCAAGCCAGGAAGGGGGTAACGTCTAAGCATTACCACCGTATTTGGAAGAAATACGTCTCTTGGTGTGAGAGCAGAAATTATTCTGCGGTGGAATTTCATCTGGGACGTTTCCTGCTTTTTCTGCAGGCAGGCTTTGATGTGGGCCTGTGTCTGGGCTCCATAAAAGTCCAGATTTCGGCCTTGTCCATTTTCTTTCAGAAACAATTGGCATCTCTCCCTGAGGTCCAGACGTTCTTGAAAGGTATTCTGCACATCCAACCTCCCTTTGTGCCTCCCACGGCACCTTGGGATCTCAATGTGGTGGTGCAGTTCCTCCAATCAGATTGGTTTGAACCGTTACAGGAGGTGGACGTAAAATATCTTGCGTGGAAACCGTCACAATGTTGGCCTTGTCTTCAGCAAGACTTGTGTCGGAGCTGGGGACTTTGTCTCACAAAAGTCCCTATTTAAATTTCCATGAGGACAGAGCTGAACTCAGAACTCGTCAGCAATTTCTTCCTGAAGTGGTGTCCGCATTTCATATCAACCAACCTATTGTGGTTCCGGTTGTCACCGACACCTCGGCTACTTCAAAGTCTTTGGATGTTGTGAGGGCTTTGAAGGTGTATGTGAAAAGAACAGCTCATCACAGAAAGACAAACTCGCTGTTTTTCTTTATGATCCCAATAAGATTGGGTGTCCTGCTTCAAAGCAGACAATTGCATGCTGGATAAGACTTACTATCCAGCATGCTTATTCCACGGCATGTTTGCCATGTCCAAAATCTGTATAGGCCCACTCTACTAGGTCATGGGTTCTTCCTGGGCGGCTGCCCGTGGTGTCTTGGCTTTACAGCTCTGCCGAGCAGCTACTTGGTCAGGTTCGAACACGTTTGCTAAGATCTACAAGTTCGATACTTTGGCCTCTGAGGACCTTCAGTTTGGTCAATAAGTTCTGCAGGAACCTAAGCACTCTCCCACCCGGTTTGGGAGAACATGGTTGGATCCTGAACCTTCCAATGTCAAATTTGGAGCCGACAAGGAGATTGTCTTTCCTGGGGATGATCCTCGACACGGAAGTGCAGAGGGTGTTTCTACCGTGGAGAAAGCGTTAGCGATACGATCAATGGTCTGGGATGTCTTGTAACCTGCCCGGGTATCGGTTCATCAGTGCATTCGCCTTCTGGGGAAGATGGTTGCCTCCTACGAGGCTCTACAGTATGGAAGATTTCGTGCACAGTCCTTCCTACTGGATCTCCTAGACAAGTGGCAGGGATCTCACCTACACATGCACCAGAGGATACGTCTGTCGCCGAAATCAAGGATTTCACTCCTCTGGTGGCTGCAAATGCCTCACCTCCTGGAGGGCCGCAGGTTTGGTGTTCGGAACTGGATCTTTCTAACCACGGATGCAAGCCTCAGGGGTTGGGGCTCAGTCACTCAAGGGGAAACCTTCCAAGGAAGATGGTCAAGTCTGGAATCCATTCTTCCAATAAACATTCTGGAACTACGAGCCGTTTACAACGGTCTTCTCCAAGCAGCGCATCTTCTACGAAATCAGGCCATTCAGGTACAGTCGGACAATGTAACGACGGTGGCCTACAGTCCGACGGGGAGGAACAAAGAGCAGAGCTACTATGTCAGAGGTAACAAGAATTCTTCTCTGGGCAGAAAAGCACGCAGTGGCATTGTCAGCAATATTCCTTCCAGAAGTGGACAACTGGTTAGCAGACTTTCTCAGCAGGGACGATCTCCATCCAGGAGAATGGAGCCTTCATCAGTAGGTGTTCACAGATGTGACCAGTCGTTGGGGCGTACCTCAAATGGACATGATGGCCTTGCGTCTCAACAAGAACCTTCGGAGGTACTGTTCCAGGTCGAGAGACCCACAAGCGGTGGCAGTGGATGCCCTAGTAATTCCGTGGGTGTTCAAGTCAGTGTATGTATTCCCTCCACTTCCACTTATTCCAAGAATTCTAAAGCTCGTAAAGAGAACAAGGGTTCAGGCAATTCTCATTGCTCCGGACTGGCCGAGGAGAGCTTGGTACGCGGATCTTCTGGACTTACTGCTGGAAGATCCGTGGCCTCAAACTCTTTGCGAGGATCTTCTGCAACAGGGGTCGTTCGCTTATCAAGACTTACCGCGGCTACGTTTGACGGCATGGAGGTTGAACGCCAGATCTAAGCTCGGAAGGGTATTCTGAGCAAGGTTATTCCTACCCTGATGCAGGCTAGGAAAGGAGTAACGTCTAAACATCATCATCGCATTTGGAAAAAATTTATCTTGGTGTGAATCAAAGAGGTTTCCTAGGGTGGAGTTTCAACTTGGACGGTTTCTCCTCTTCCTCCAAGCAGGTGTGGATATGGGCCTGCGTTTGGGATCCATAAAGGTCCAGATTTCGGCTTTATCCATTTTCTGCCAGAAACAATTGGCGGTACTCCCTGAGGTTCAGACTTTCTTGAAAGGGGTTCTGCACATCCAGCCTTCCTTTGTGGCGCCGACGGCACCCTGGGATCTTAACGTGGTGTTGCATTGGTTTGAGCCTTTACAGGAGGCTGAGGTCAAGTTTCTCATGTGGAAGGCTGTAACTTTGTTGGCCTTATCTTCTACTCGACGTATGTCGGAATTGAAGGCTTTGTCCTGTAAAAGCCTCTACTTAATCTTCCATGAAGATAGAGCTGAGCTCAGGACACGTCAGCAGTTCCTTCCAAAAGTTGTGTCGGCTTTTCATATCAACCAACCTATTGTGGTGCCAGTGGCTTCTGACTCCTCAATTACATTAAAGTCCTTGGATGTTGTGAGGGCTTTGAAGAGCTATGTGAAGAGGACTACTCGTCACAGAAAATCGGACTCTTTGTTTGTCCTGTATGATCCCAAGAAACTTGGGTGTCCTGCTTCTAAGCAGCAGTTGATTTCTCGCTGGATCAGGTTCACTATTCAGCACGCATATTCTATGGCAGGATTGCCGTGCCCAAAATCTGTTAAGGCCCACTCTACTCGTAAGGTGTGTTCTTCCTGGGCGGCTCTCCGGGGGGGGGGGGGGGGGGCTACTTGGTCAGGGTCGAACACATTTGCTAAGTTCTACAAGTTTGATACTTTGACCAAACTTCATGTCCTCAGAGGCCAATCAGTTCTGCAGGAACCTCGAGCGCTCTCCCTCCCGTTCAGGGAGGTTTGGTACATCCCCATGGTACTAATGTGGACCCCAGCATACTCTAGGACGTAAGAGAAAATAGGATTTTAATTACCTACCGGTAAATCCTTTTTTCGTAGTCCGTAAAGGATGCTGGGTGCCCGCCCAGCGCTTCGTGTTCCTGCAGTGGTTACTTAGTTCAGTACTGCTTTGTTCTTGGTTAAGTAATATTGTTCAGCCGTTGCTGCATTTTTAAGCTGGTTAGCTTGGTTTGCCTTGTATGTTTGAGCTGGTGTGAATCTCGCCACTATCTGTGTAAAATCCTTCTCTCGAAATTTTTTAGACTGAATCTGGTAGGAGGGGCATAGAGGGAGGAGCCAGCCCACACTATTAAACTCTTAAAGTGCCAGTGGCTCCTAGAGGACCCGTCTATACCCCATGGTACTAATGTGGACTACGGACTACGAGAAAAGGATTTACCGGTTGGTAATTAAAATCCTATTATTAGCGCCTCCTAATTATGGTCCTAGTGCTGCAGATTAGGGACCTATATTAGCATTAGTCGGTGATATATAATGGCCCCAAATAGCTACAGTCATAAGGGTCAATAAGCATGCATGCCCTTTCCCTGGTTTACTATATGGACCCAGTATCAGTACCAGGTCCAGAGACTCCAGACCCCAGCCATCATTATCTTAGACCCCTCCCCCAGGGCTCAATCCAATTAGACACCGTTCACTCGTGGTGTACGTTTGGCTGTATACTGCACCTACACCAGATTCACAGATTTGTGTTCACAGCCTCATAGGGCTGTGTACAGAAATCTGCACGTATGGAATGAGATTGGGCTACAAGGGGGGGGGGGGGGGGGGGAGTTTGCTGTTTCTATGCTGTTTTAAAAGCAACACACCCCCTTCAAAGCTAATTGAATTGACCCCTCGTCAGCAGTCAATAAGAGGTTGTGTCCTATTTATGCTGCAGTGTAACAATAGGATGTGTTTACTTCCTAGGAGAGGAAAGCTGGAAGTTTTCAGAGACGTCATCATGTAACAGATCCATTAATTCGTCGCCTGGGACTAGAAGCAGAGCTACAGGTAAGTAGAATCCTTGGCATACTATATAATGAGCAATAAGTCTGTGTCGAAACCATATAAACTCTTATATTACTCTATTTTTCTTTAGGGTCACTCTGGTTGTGTTAATTGCCTGGAATGGAACGAGAAGGGGGAGTGAGTATTATTTACATATATCTGCCTTCATATTAATTACTAGGTTTTTGTTTTACCCGTCCTGACATTCCCTGGTATATACACTCTGTGTATATGTGTGTGTGTGTGTATATATATATATATATATATGTGTGTGTGTGTGTATGTATGTATGTATGTATGTATGTGTATGTATGTATGTGTGTATGTGTGTGTGTGTGTGTGTGTATATATATATATATATATATATATATATATATATATATATATATATTTCTCATTTTGTGGGATTTCAGACTTCATCACAGTGGTTCTCTCTCTCCCTTTCAAATGTTCTGAAATCGGAAATGAAATGCCAAGTATACTTTTTTTTTTTTTTTTCTTCTTTAAATTCAATAATTTTTATTGACTTTTTTCCGAGTTTACAAAAACACAAATAAAACGAACAACAAAAAACACTGGAAACAGCAATTGCAAATTATAGAATACATATGAATATATATAGATCAAGGAGACAAGGGAGATACGATTAAGTAAAAATTAAGTAACTCCCAATACCATAATACGTAGAGACCCACAGGCACCTTGAGAGCCCACACACCGTTTCTACATGATAAATAGAGAACTGCATATTCCCAAATATCTGTTGGAGGAAATACACAGCATTATCCAGTATAGATCAATAAAATGCAATACATCTGCCAAAGCACCCATAAAAAAAATAAAAAACCCTATAACCCCCCTTCCCCCCTGTATAGCCTAATAGCCTACCCCCAATTTAGGTATATTTGGATACCTAAAACCCCATCCCCCCCAAACACTATCTAGCCAACCCCCTCCCTTCCCCCCCAAGAGGATATTACAGCACAATGAAGGACAATGAGATGCGTAACTAACTGAGGACAATGGAGTAATGATCCAAGCTAGGTAAATCCCAGCTCTCCCACTTTATAAGAATATTATAGCTCACACTTATTTAACACAACATTCATACCCCCCCTTCCTTATAAGCGGAGGAAAGAAACAAGTACCGGAGCAATAGGCAAATTACCATATAGCTAGGGAAAGAGTAATCCGGCTCGCCCATATTATCAGGATATATTGGTTTCCCTTGGCAGAGAATTAAACAGTACATAACACAAACAAAATCAAATGCTCAAAAACAAAAAATAACACCCAGCACACATTTACATAGAAAAACAAACATACAAACTAATAGGCCCTACACACCATGCCGATATCACTGCACGATATGAACGTTCTCGTTCATTAATGAACGAGATAACGTTCATATCGTGCAGTGTGGAGTCACCAGCGATGAACGATGCGCGGCCCCACGCTCGTTCATCGCTGGTGACATGTCGGCTGTGCATGCAGGCCAATATGGACGAGATCGTCCATATTTGCCTGCACGTCTATGGCGCCCCACACATTAGGCGATGTGCCGCCGAGGAGCCCGACGGCCGATACGGCCGACGGGCGACCCGGCGGCGGGGGGGCAATGACGGGGGGAGTGAAGTTTCTTCACTCCCCCCGTCACCCGGCTCCATAGACGTGCAGGCAAATATGGCCGATCTCGTCCATATTGGCCTGCATGCACAGCCGACATGTCACCAGCGATGAACGAGCGCGGGGCCGCGCATCGTTCATCGCTGGTGACTCCACACTGCACGATATGAACGTTATCTCGTTCATTAATGAACGAGATCGTTCATATCGTGCAGTGATATCGGCATGTGTGTAGGGCCTATATGGAGCCGGGTGACGGGGGAAGTGAAGAAACTTCACTCCCCCCGTCACTGCCCCCCCGCCGTCGGGCTCCTCGGCGGCACATCGCCTAATGTGTAGGGCGCCTTAATCTGCTGTAGCTGGTACGCAAAGATCAAGTGTAAAACAAAGCATTAGCCTGGCCAGTCCTCTAGCTCAGGGGCGGCCAACCAGTCAGTGACAAAGAGCCAAAAAACCTTGTTAGGTACGTCAAAGAGCCGACATCGAGCCGAAGGCACGCAGGCAAAAATGGAATGTGGCCATGTGCCTGCTAGACCACCCCCCTGGTATAAAAATACATTGAAAAAGCCAGAACGACATAAAATAAAAAAAATTAAAGTCAGATCCATTGTAAAAGCCACTTTCACATAAAATAATTGAAAAGGCCAGATTCACATAATAAACTTAAGTTCCCCCATGTGTCACTCCAGCCAGCTCCCCATGTGACACTCCTTCTAACACCCTCCTATGTCACCCCAGCCAGCTCCCCGTGTGACACTCCTCCTAACACCCTCCTGTCACTCCAGCCAGCTCCCCATGTGACACTCCTTCTAACACCCTCCTATGTCACTCCAGCCAGCTTTTCCATGTGTCACTACTTCCAGCACCCTCCTTCATCACTCCAGTCAGCTCCTCCATGTGTCACTCCTGCCAGGACCCTTCTGTGTCACTTCAGCCAGCTCCGCCTTGTGTCACTCTAGCCCACCCTCATGTGTCAATTAAGTTCCCCCACCAAGTCATGCCATTGCTGCAGCCCCTAATGTGTTCTCTGTTTGCCAGTGGGCGTCTCGCCTCTAGTATCTGGCTCCTTCAATTTTCAGTCCCTGTAGTGCTGCTGCGTGTCTGGCTGGAGTGCAGCGGTTTCTGTATCTGTTGTGGACTGGTCACATGATTTAGAGTGTTGGGAGCCACATTTAAATAAAGAAAGAGCCTCATGTGGCTCAAGAGCCACTGGTTGGCCACCGCTGCTCTAGCTCATACAGGAGTGTAGAAACAGATCTGTCCCCAGCTTCCCAACTCCATTTATAAAAAAACAGAAAGTACTTGAGTATTGTAGTTTTTTTTTTTTTTTTTTTATCTATCTATCCACAAAATCGCAGAGAGATTGAAATGGCGCCAGATCGGGAAAGCAGAAAGTTTAAATTCTGCTATCCAATATACAAAATGAGGTTTCTGGAAATCTGCATTAAAATCAGGACTTTCATAATCCACAGGAACATCGAAATCAGGGAACGCCATAGCCTTAGATCCATCATATTCCATAGATAGCATAGAAGGTGAATACGCTGTGAGTTCCTTCTCAGGGGTCGAGGATGTAGCCGACACAGCATCCAGTTTAACAAGGAGTCTTTGAGTGGAGGCATGGATAGCACATATAGGTTGCAGCATTTCAGCAGCCATTGCAACAATGCAATTATCCAAGCACAAGCCAGCAGTAAAATGGTGGTGGCTGGCACACCTCCAAATACCACCAGCGAGTACCGCAGAAACTGTTGTAGAGAATGTCAATCACACAAATTGCAGGCGACGTATCCTCCAGAAACCCTGAGATGATCTGGAAAAGTATAGCTGCCAAAATACCAGGTAAGGCACTCTGGAGCCGCAGGCAGAACTGTACAGGCACGGAGCAGCTGCTGTATCAAGATGACGCCGGTCCTTGCTTACCGCGCCTCAAACCCCACAACGGGAAAGCAGGAACAGAGAGCAGGCGGTCAGAACGAATCCATAAGTCGGCAGCTGAAGAGCAACCAGCGACGCAGCACAAACCCCGGAGCAGCAGCGGGAGCAGTAGGCAGGGTCCACGCAGCCAAACAGCAGGATCGTCACAGAGGACGCCAGGAACCACTGGCAGGAATCGCACATAAAGGTCCCAAAGTAGAGTCTCAGTCAAGCAGAAGGTTACACACTACCTCCGGGGACAGCGCAGAGCCAGATATCGCCTGGGGAAATAGAAGTTTCAAAGGGTAGAAGCGGGAGAGCTGGCAAACGCACCTTACCCTCAGCTACTCCAGGCCACGCCCCCACCAAATATACTTTTATTGATTGTCTGCAATGTTCTATCCATGGCCTAACTAATATATCTACAAATACAAACTTCTCGTGTGCCACCTTTACCGTTTAAATTTGTAATTACCAATGGTTTCACGTCAACAAGTAAGCATTTTTTTTTAAGATCCTTGCGTAGATAGAAGAAAAGATCCGCGTGAAATGAAAAAGTTCACCAAAGGTTAGGAGTGTACAGCTATGAACGGTGGAACTTCAACCAATAAAGTTCCATAAAGCAAATATATGTAGAAAGAATGATTTATTATTTATTTATTAACAGTTTCTTATATAGCGCAGCATATTCCTTTGTGCTTTACAATTAGAATTGGTGATTCCTGTGCTTCTTTCGTGGGTACTGAGAACGGAAAGAAATGTATATACAGTGTACACTGTGTAGTAGAAGTGAAACAATCCTCCAAACGTGGCATACTCACCATTTGGTGTAGAGAATTACCCCTTGGGTAATATTGCACTGATACCTGCCAGTGGTCACTGTTTGCAATGTTGTCTCCTAGAATTCCAGCTGTTGTAGTCCTTAATGGGCTACAAGGAATACAATGGGAGAAAAACTTTGGGCTCTCTATTGTAAGGAATGGACCCATCTGATAAGTATTTCTTAGGAGTTGCAGGGATACTCTCTTGCTTGTAGGAGAATTGCATATTATGAATGCTATACCTTACTTTCCTATTAATATGTATCCACCCATAGAATGTAAGCTCTCACGAGTAGGGCTCTCTTCCCTCATGTGCTTATTCTTTTCTTACTTTAATTATCTTCAACTGCACCAAATCCAGCAGTCTTCTGCCACCTGATACTTATTCCAGTGTCATCTGCTGCTGTAGCTGTTTATTTACCCTGTACTGTCTTCAACTGTAAGTTGCTGTGTTCCAGTTCTGATTATTTGCTTATGTACTCTGTAATTGGGCACTGCGGCACCCTTGTGGCGCCATATAAATAAAGTATAATAATAATAATAATAATCGGTAAAAAGTTATTTATTAGGTGCAATTACGTTTTATGCCATGTGAAAAAGCAACAACTTTGAATTGACAAACATATATACTAGTAAGTGTAAAAATATTATGGGGTACATTTACTAAGCAGTGATAAGAGTGGAGAAGTGAGCCAGTGGAGAAGTGCCCATGGCAACCAATCAGCACTGAAGTAACATCTATAATTTGCATACTAAAAAATGATACAGAGCTGCTGATTGGTTGATGGGGAAATTTCTCAACTGGCTCACTTCTCTGCTCTTATCACTGCTTAGTAAATGTACCACTATATTGGTAAAGTAAATAGGAATACATTTGTGAGGTTATAGTATTCATATTTACATCACCATTGTTATATTTTTACAATTCTCTACACTAAATGGGGAGCATAGCACTTTATTGGATGTTTGTTTCACTTGCATTACACACTGTATACATATAGATTCTTTCTTGCTTCCCACAAAACACTCTACAAATGAACAGTTGGAGAAACGCTGGAACTACCAGTCTTTCTACAGTACGTACATTCTTAAATATATTACTAGTAACTATCAACAGTTTTGATCTTCATCAATGTCCGGTTCCCTGTTTTGTGATGTAGAGGCAAGGGCAGCATGTGTATATCTCACTATATACATCTGTGCTAGATTATCAATGACTACTATCAAAAATCTATCACAGAGCTTAGGCAACTACAGGCGGACAGCCTTGATCTGTTACTAGCTTCAAAAATGTTAAATGAGAGTGTAATTCCCTGTTGTATGTATTCCCCTAAGTGGCAGTAGCCAATATATTCTACTGAGTAACACAATACCACATTTCCACATACTTTAAAATATTATACGGTACTTGGTTGTAAATTAACTTTACTGTATTGTTACATAATGTTGTAGGCTTCCCTTATTTAATCTACAATTTATTACTTCACTGTTTAAGGCTTGTTTACGGTCTGCTTATGGTAATGCTTTAAAACCTCATTGATTGAATGTATAAATGCAAATGTAAAGCACGTGTCCTACTCGTAGAATATTATTAATAAAATTTGATATTAAACTGTAAATGGGGGTGTTCCATTCCAAGCCTCCTGTACTCCTTGGAGGCCATGGCTGTAGGTTTTCCATGTAATTATAATTATTCACTCTGTCAAATAGATTATTTCACCTGTACAGGATTAAGGAGATCATGAAAATGTATTAGAAATATTTGAGAAACCTTTATTGATGCTATAAAATGTACTTGCTCATCACAAAGCCCCATTTCTCCTGTCTGTTACTCATATATGTTATGCATTTGGCTGATGATTTCTTCCACTGCCTGTCCTTTGCTTATTTGTGTATATGATTCCCTTCTGTACAGTTTGCTGGCTTCTGGTTCCGATGACCAGCACATGATGCTGTGGGATCCTTTTCATCATAAGAAACTGCTGTCTATGCACACAGGACATACTGCCAACATCTTTTCTGTTAAGGTGAGCAGTCTACAGTGTTCTCTTGTTTGCTGTGTTTTAAACATACTGTAACTGGTTAGCGTGTTTACTTCTGTAGATGAAACTTTGTGGCCCCAGGTTCTTCACAAACTGCTATGTAGTTTGTTACTGGTTATATCGGGGAGAAGGGCCCTAGTCAGGGAGGTGACCAAGAACCTGATGGTCACTCTGTCAGAGCTACAGCATTCCTCTGTGGAGAGAGGAGAACCTTCCAGAAGGATAACCATCTCGCAGCAATCTGCCAATCAGGCCTGTATTGCGGAGTGGCTATAGAATAGAGGAGAAGAAAATACAACTCTATTGTTTGGGGCAAACTTGAAAAAATATTTATTTAAAAATTACTTTTATTATAACTTTAAATGGTAGAGTGGCTAGACAGAAGCCACTTCTTAATAAAAAGGACATGGCAGCCCGCCTGGAGTTTGCCAAAATGCACCTGAAGGACTCTCAGACCATGAGAAACAAAATTCTCTGATCTGATGAGACAAAGATTGAACTCTTTGGCGTGAATGCCAGGCATCATGTTTGAAGGAAAACAGGCACCGCTCATCATCAGGCCAATACCGTTCCTACAATGAATCATGGTGGTAGCAGCATCATGCTGTGGGGGTGTTTTTCAGGGGCAGGAACTGAAAAACCCAGGATAGAGGGAAAGATGAATGCAGCTATGTACAGAGACATCCTTGATGAAAACCTGCTCCAGAGTGCTCTTGACCTCAGACTGTGGTGACGATACATCTTTCAGCAGGACAACGACCCAAATCACACAGCCAGTATATCAAAGGAGTAGCTTCAGGACAAATCTGTGAATGTCCTTGAGTGGCCCAGCCAGAGTCCAGACTTGAATCCGATTGAACATCTCTGGACAGATCTGAAAATGGCTGTGCACCGACACTTCCCATCCAACCTGATGGAGCTTGAAAGGTGCCGCAAAGTGGAATGGATGAAACTGCCCAAAGATAGGTGTGCCAAGCTTGTGGCATCATATTCAAGAAGACTTGAGGCTGTAATTGCTGCCAAAGGTGCATCAACAAAGTGTTGAGCACTGTATATTAAAATCTTTTAGTCATTCCGGGTAAGTTTTGTGATGTAGGCCATGTAACATTTTAGTTGCCCTTCTTTGTACGCTCTCTAATGTATTTATATCCTTCTGGAGATATGGTCTCAATAAGTGGACACAGTATTCCAGATGAGGCCGTACCAATGACCTATACAGTGGCATTATTACTTCTTTTTTTCCTGCTACTAATTCCTCTCCCTATGCTACCAAGCATCTGACTAGCCTTTTTCATTGCTTTGTTACATTGGTTTCCTGCTTTTAAGTCACTTGAAATAGTGACTCCTAAAACCCTTTCCTTCTCAGTAGCTTCCATTATAGTACTCTTGATAGTATATTTAGCTTTTGGGTTTTTGAGACTTAAGTGATTTGATTTTGCATTTTTTTAGAATTAAACTACCTAGATAATCAGTCATTTTGTTTTACCCCTCTCAGTGTGTCTACCTTGTTGCACACATTGCATGTTTGTATGAGGGAGGCTATGTATGTGTGTATGTGTGTATGTATGTATGTATGTATGTATGTATGTATGTATGAGGCAGTGTATGTACGTACTTATGTGGGAGGCAGTGTATGTATGTATGTATGTATGTATAGATGTTTGTTGAGAGAGGCAGTGTGTATGGATGGATGGGTGTATGTATGAGGGGAGGCAGTGTACTGTATGTATGAAAGTGGCAGCGTATGTACAGTATGAATGTATATATGTCAGAGGCAGTGTATGGATGTACATATATATACATGTTAGAGGCAGTGAGTGTACAGTATATATGAGAGAGGCAGAGTAGGAATGTATATATGAGAGGCAGTGTGTGTACATACAGTACAATTTAAGGAAGAGAAAGAAAAAGACAAAAAACCCTTTTTGGGAGCACTCGTTTGAGGTATAAATGTTGTAAGTATGCGAAAAGATATATAGAAAAAACTTGACCTTTATTTAGTTCTTGAATAAAATACTGATCATAGTGGTCAGTGAACACAATTAATTTCAGTATTTAAAAAACTTGATTGCCTTTTTCTCTGACGTCCTAGTGGATGCTGGGGACTCCGTAAGGACCATGGGGAATAGCGGCTCCGCAGGAGTCTGGGCACAAAAGTAAAGCTTTAGGACTACCTGGTGTGCACTGGCTCCTCCCCCTATGAACCTCCTCCAAGCCTCAGTTAGATTTTTGTGCCCGAACGAGAAGGGTGCACACTAGGGGCTCTCCTGAGCTTCTTAGTGAAAGTTTTAGTTTAGGTTTTTTATTTTCAGTGAGACCTGCTGGCAACAGGCTCACTGCATCGAGGGACTAAGGGGAGAAGAAGCGAACTCACCTGCGTGCAGAGTGGATTGGGCTTCTTGGCTACTGGACACCATTAGCTCCAGAGGGACAGCTCACAGGCTCAGTCTTGGAGCTCGGTCCCGGAGCCGCGCCGCCGGCCCCCTTACAGAGCCAGAAGCAAGAAGAGTCCGGCAAATCGGCGGCAGAAGACATCCTGTCTTCCACAAGGTAGCGCACAGCACTGCAGCTGTGCGCCATTGCTTCTCAGCACACTTCACACTCCGGTCACTGAGGGTGCAGGGCGCTAGGGGGGGGCGCCCTGAGCAGCAATAAAAACACCTTGGCTGGCTAAAAATACATCACATATAGCTCCTGGGCTATATGGATGAATTTTAACCCCTGCCAGAATACACAGAAAAATGGGAGATAGGCTCCGCCCCCTTCTCGGCGGCCTTATCTCCTCAGCACACTGGCGCCATTTTCCCTCACAGCTCCGTTGGAGGGAAGCTCCCTGGCTCTCCCCTGCAGTCACTACACTACAGAAAGGGTTAAAAAAGAGAGGGGGGCACTAATTACGCGCAGTATTAAAAATACAGCAGCTATAAGGGGAAAAACACTTATATAAGGTTATCCCTGTATATATATAGCGCTCTGGTGTGTGCTGGCAAACTCTCCCTCTGTCTCCCCAAAGGGCTAGTGGGGTCCTGTCCTCTATCAGAGCATTCCCTGTGTGTGTGCTGTGTGTCGGTACGTTTGTGTCGACATGTATGAGGAGGAAAATGATGTGGAGACGGAGCAAATTGCCTGTAATAGTGATGTCACCCCCTAGGGGGTCGACACCTGAGTGGATGAACTGTTGGAAGGAAGTACGTGACCGTGTCAGCTCTGTATAAAAGACAGTGGTTGACATGAGACAGCCGGCTACTCAGCTTGTGCCTGTCCAGACGTCTCTTAGGCCGTCAGGGGCTCTAAAGCGCCCGTTACCTCAGATGGCAGATACAGACGCCGACACGGATGCTGACTCCAGTGACGACGGTGAAGAGACAAATGTGACTTCCAGTAGGGCCACACGTTACATGATTGAGGCAATGAAAAATGTTTTACACATTTCTGATAATACGAGTACCACCAAAAAGGGGTATTATGTTCGGTGAGGAAAAACTGCCTGTAGTTTTCCTGAATCTGAGAAATTAAATGAGGTGTGATGATGCGTGGGTTTCCCCCGATAACAACTGATAATTTCTAAAATGTTATTGGCATTATATCCTTTCCCGCCAGAGGTTAGGGTGCGTTGGGAAACACCCCCTAGGGTGGGTAAAGCGCTCACACACTTGTAAGAACAAGGGCTCTACCCTCTCCTGAGATGGCCGCCCTTAAGGATCCTGCTGATAGAAAGCAGGAGGGTATCCTAAAATGTATTTACACACATACTGGTGTTATACTGCGACCAGCAATCGCCTCAGCCTGGATGTGCAGTGCTGGGTTGGCGTGGTCGGATTCCCTGACTGAAAATATTGATACCCTAGATAGGGACAGTATATTATTGCCTATAGAGCATTTAAAAGATGCATTTCTATATATGCGTGATGCACAGCGGAATATTTGCCGACTGGCATCAAGTGTAAGTGCGTTGTCCATTTCTGCCAGAAGAGGGTTATGGACACGACAGTGGTCAGGTGATGCGGATTCCAAACGGCATTTGGAAGTATTGCCTTATAAAGGGGAGGAGTTATTTGGGGTCGGTCTTTCAGACCTGGTGGCCACGGCAACAGCTGGGAAATCCACGTTTGTACCCCAGGTCGCCTCTCAACATAAGAAGACGCCGTATTATCAGGCGCAGTCCTTTCGTTCCCAGAAGGGCAAGCGGGCAAAAGGTTCCTCATTTCTTCCCGTGACAGAGGGAGAGGAAAAAGGCTGCAGAAATCAGCCAGTTCCCAGGAACAGAAGCCCTCTCCCGCCTCTGCCAAACCCTCAGCATGACGCTGGGGCTTTACAAGCAGACTCAGGCACGGTGGGGGCCCGTCTCAATGAATTTCAGCGCGCAGTGGGCTCACTCGCAAGTAGACCCCATGATCCTTCAGGTGATATCTCAGGGGTACAAATTGTAATTCGAGACGTCTCCCCCTCGCCGTTTTCCTAAAGTCGGCTTTACCGACGTCTCCCTCTGACAGGGAGGCAGTTTTGGAAGCCATTCACAAGCTGTATTCCCAGCAGGTGATAATCAAGGTACCCCTCCTGCAACAGGGAACGGGGTATTATTCCACACTGTTGTGGTACCGAAGCCGGACGGCTCGGTGAGACCGATTCTAAATCTAAAATCTTTGAACACTTACATACGGAGGTTCAAATTCAAGATGGAGTCACTCAGAGCAGTGATTGCGAACCTGGAAGAAGGGGACTACATGATGTCTCGGGACATCAAGGATGCTTACTTTCATGTCCCAATTTACCCTTCTCACCAAGGGTACCTCAGGTTTGTGGTACAGAACTGTCACTATCCGTTTCAGACGCTGCCGTTTGGATGGTCCACGGCACCCCGGGTCTTTACCAAGGTAACGGCCGAAATGATGATACTCCTTCGAAGGAAGGGAGTTTTAGTTATCCCTTACTTGGACGATCTCCTGATAAGGGTAAGATCCAGAGAACAGTTGGAGGTCGGTGTAGCACTATCTCAGGTAGTGTTGCGGCAGCACGGTTGGATTCTCAATATTCCAAAATCGCAGCTGGTTCCGACGACTCGTCTTCTGTTCCTAGGGATGATCCTGGACACAGTCCAGAAAAAGGTGTTTCTCCCGGAGGAGAAAGCCAGGGAGTTATCCGACCTAGTCAGAAACCTCCTAAAACCGAGCCAAGTCTCAGTGCGTCAATGCACAAGGGTTCTGGGAAAAATGGTGGCTTCCTACGAAGCAATCCCATTCGGCAGATTCCACGCAAGAACTTTCCAGTGGGACCTGCTGGACAAAGGGTCCGGGTCGCATCTTCAGATGCATCAGCGGATAACCCTGTCACCAAGGACAAGGGTGTCCCTCCTGTGGTGGTTGCAGAGTGCTCATCTTCTAGAGGGCCGCAGATTCGGCATTCAGGACTGGGTCCTGGTGACCACGGATGCCAGCCTGCGAGGCTGGGGAGCAGTCACACAGGGAAGGAATTTCCAGGGCTTATGGTCAAGCCTGGAGACATCACTTCACATAAATATCCTGAAGCTAAGGGCCATTTACAATGCTCTAAGCTTAGCAAGACCTCCTGCTTCAAGGTCAGCCGGTGTTGATCCAGTCGGACAACATCACGGCAGTCACCCATGTAAACAGACAGGGTGGCACAAGAAGCAGGAGGGCAATGGCAGAAGCTGCAAGGATTCTTCGCTGGGCGGAAAATCATGTGATAGCACTGTCAGCAGTGTTCATTCCGGGAATGGACAACTGGGAAGCAGACTTCCTCAGCAGACGCTCTGGTAACACCGTGGGTGTACCGGTCAGTGTATGTGTTCCATCCTCTGCCTCTCATACACAAGGTACTGAGAATTATAAGATGGAGAGGAGTAAGCACTATATTCGTGGCTCCGGATTGGCCAAGAAGGACTTGGTAACCGGAACTTCAAGAGATGCTCACGGAGGATCCGTGGCCTCTACCTCTAAGAAGGGACCTGCTCCAGCAAGGACCCTGTCTGTTCCAAGACTTACCGCGGCTGCGTTTGACGGCATGGCGGTTGAACGCCGGATCCTGAAGGAAAAAGGCATTCCGGATGAAGTCATCCTTATCCTGATCAAAGCCAGGAAGGATGTAACCGCAAAACATTATCACCGCATTTGGCGAAAATATGTTGCGTGGTGCGAGGCCAGTAAGGCCCGACGGAGGAATTTCAACTGGGTCGATTCCTACATTTCCTGCAAACAGGAGTGTCTATGGGCCTGAAATTGGGGTCCATTAAGGTTCAAATTTCGGCCCTGTCAATTTTCTTCCAAAAAGAACTAGCTTCAGTCCCTGAAGTTCAGACGTTTGTAAAAGGGGTACTGCATATACAGCCTCCTTTTGTGCCTCCAGTGGCACCTTGGGATCTCAATGTAGTTTTTGGGTTCCAAAAGTCACATTGGGTTGAACCACTTAAATCTGTGGAGTTAAAATATCTCACATGGAAGGTGGTCATGCTGTTGGCCCTGGCCTGGGCCAGGCGCGGGTCAGAATTGGCGGCTTTATCCTGTAAAAGCCTTTATCTGATTTTCCATTCGGACAGGGCGGAATTGAGGACTCGTCCTCAGTTTCTCCCTAAGGTGGTTTCAGCGTTTCACCTGAACCAACCTATGGTGGTGCCTGCGGCTACTAGGGACTTGGAGGACTCCAAGTTGCTAGACGTTGTCAGGGCCCTGAAAATTTATGTTTCCAGGACGGCTGGAGTCAGAAAATCTGACTCGCTGTTTATCCTGTATGCACCCAACAAGCTGGGTGCTCCTGCTTCTAAGCAGACTATTGCTCGTTGGATTTGTAGTACAATTCAGCTTGCACATTCTGTGGCAGGCCTGCCACAGCCAAAAATCTGTAAATGCCCACTCCACAACGGAGGTGGGCTCATCTTGGGCGGCTGCCCGAGGGGTCTCGGCTTTACAACTTTGCCGAGCAGCTACTTGGTCAGGAGCAAATACGTTTGTAAAATTCTACAAATTTGATACCCTGGCTGAGGAGGACCTGGAGTTCTCTCAATTGGTGCTGCAGAGTCATCCGCACTCTCCCGCCCGTTTGGGAGCTTTGGTATAATCCCCATGGTCCTTACGGAGTCCCCAGCATCCACTAGGACATCAGAGAAAATAAGAATTTACTTACCGATAATTCTATTTCTCGTAGTCCGTAGTGGATGCTGGGCGCCCATCCCAAGTGCGGATTGTCTGCAATACTGGTACATAGTTATTGTTACCAAAAAAATCGGGTTTTTGCTGTAGTGAGCCATCTTTTCTAGAGGCTCCTCTGTTATCATGCTGTTAACTGGGTTTAGATCACAAGTTATACGGTGTGATTGGTGTGGCTGGTATGAGTCTTACCCGGGATTCAAAATCCTTCCTTATTGTGTACGCTCGTCCGGGCACAGTATCCTAACTGAGGCTTGGAGGAGGGTCATAGGGGGAGGATCCAGTGCACACCAGGTAGTCCTAAAGCTTTACTTTTGTGCCCAGACTCCTGCGGAGCCGCTATTCCCCATGGTCCTTACGGAGTCCCCAGCATCCACTACGGACTACGAGAAATAGAATTATCGGTAAGTAAATTCTTATTTTAACAAATAAGGTTCAATGTAAAATAAGAGGTGAAAATATCAGAGAAGGATGTACAGGATTCCTATATGTAAAATTCGAAGGTATCCAACTTGTCACTGAGTGCGCTCATACTTATAACATTTATACCTCAAACGAGTGCTACCGAAAAGGGTTTTTTGTCTTTTTCTTTCTCTTCCTTAAATTGTAGTCCAATCTACAAAATTCTAGGGAGCACCGCCAATTAAATACTGTTTAGAATTAACCTGCTAACAGTCTATATATTGGTCACTTTATAATTATTATATTTTCTCTTATGTCCTAGAGGATGCTGGGGTCCATTTTAGTGCCATGGGGTATAAACGGTTCCGCATGAGCCTTCGGCACTTTAAGACTTTTCAACAGTGTGAACTGACTCCTCCCTCTATGCCCCTCCTCCACACCTCAGTTTAGAAAATGTGCCAAGGAGACTGGATGCACACTAGTGGAGCTCTACAGAGCTTTGCTGGAAAAAGACTTTCTTAGGTTTTTTATTTTACAGGGAAGCTGCTGGCAACAGCTTCCCTGCTTTGTAGGACTTGGGGGGGGGGTGTGGGGGGGGGGGGGGAGTAGGAACCAACTTCTCAATTAGTTAATGGTTCTGCTTCCGCTGACAGGACACCATTCGCTCCTGAAGGGTACTAAACACAGCCCAAGCCTGGCCAGCGTTCACTCCCACAGCACTGCCGCCACCCCCTAACAGAGCCAGAAGTCAGAAGGCTAGTGAGTATATTAACTGAGTCCTGCAGAGAGGGGATCCTCCGGTCGCTCTGAGGGCATGTTTTAAAACCTTACTCTCACTGGCAAAAAAGGTACATACATGTACAGCCGCTGATGTGCCATCCACAGCCAGTATAAGTATTACATTGCTGAGGCTGAAGGGCGGGGTTTCTCCTCAGACTTGCCAGAACACTCACTGGGTGCCATTTTTTACTGCAGAAACTCCAGTTTGAAGCTCCTGAACTCTGTTTCTCCGCATGACAACGCTGATACAAGTACAAGGTGTTCTAGAAGGGGCAGAGAGTGTTCATTATTATTAGGTCTGTGGGCCTATTATTGGTATGTGCCCTGTAAGTGGGTAATATTTCCACAATTCACAATAAGGCGCAGTGTGTGGACTGGCAAATCCCTCTGTGTCTCTCTGACAGACTTTAGTGTGGTCTGTCCCCAATAGCTCCCCTGTGTGATAGGTGTGTGTGTGTGTGTGTGTGTGTGTGTGTGTGTGTACAAGTGTGTAACATGTCAGACATTGGGGAGGGTTCTTCCCAGGAAGAACCCATTTTAGATGCACAAGAGGGTAATGTGGTGGCCCTTCCCTCTCAGAAGGAGCCGGAGTGGGTGAGAATGTTGCAAAAGAATATGTCAATGCTTGCAAAGAAATTCTCTGAGTCTGAACAACAGACTAAATATTGGAGGCAGTCTGTGGAGGATGCACTGTTTACTGACCTCTCCATATCATCCACTCGGGTCCCATCCAGCTCCCAGAAAAGGTCTCTGGCCCAGATAATGCAAGGGGACACAGACACAGATTCCGACTCTGGGGTAAATTTACTAAGGTCCCGATTTTGACCGAGATGCCGTTTTTTCATCAAAGTGTCATCTCGGTAATTTACTAAGCAATAATCACGGCAGTGATGAGGGCATTCGTAATTTTTTGGAAGTCCAACAAAAAATTTACGAATGAATACACCATCGGTCAAAACGCGGCTGTTTAACTATGAATCTCGGTAATTTACTAAGAAGTGCAAAGCAAAAAAAAACCAAACACTGCCGTGAAAAATTACAACTCGTAAAAAAGTGCTTAAAAAAAACAGACCTGCTTTTTTTTACCGTGATTGTATAGGCATGCACGGATCCATGAGATCCGTGCATGTATATCAGTGGGAAGGGGTGGGAAAGTGATTATTTTCTAAATAAAAATTGCGTGGGGTCCCCCCTCCTAAGCATAACCAGCCTCGGGCTCTTTGAGCCGATCCTGGTTGCAGAAATATGGGGAAAAAAATGACAGGGGTTCCTCCATATTTAAGCAACCAGCATCGGGCTCTGCGCCTGGTCCTGGTTCCAAAAATACGGGGGACAAAAAGAGTAGGGGTCCCCCGTATTTTTAAAACCAGCACCGGGCTCCACTAGCTGGACAGATAATGCCACAGCCGGGGGTCACTTTTATATAGTGCCCTGCGGCCGTGGCATCAAAAATCCAACTAGTCACCCCTGGCCGGGGTACCCTGGGGGAGTGGGGACCCCTTCAATCAAGGGGTCCCCCCCCCCCAGCCACCCAAGGGCCAGGGGTGAAGCCCGAGGCTGTCCCCCCCCCCATCCAATGGGCTGCGGATGGGGGGGCTGATAGCCTTTGTTGTAAATGAAAAGATATTGTTTTTAGTAGCAGTACTACAAGTCCCAGCAAGCCTCCCCCGCATGCTGGTACTTGGAGAACCACAAGTACCAGCATGCGGCGGAAAAACGGGCCCGCTGGTACCTGTAGTACTATTACTAAAAAAATACCCAAATAAACACAAGACACACACCTTGAAAGTAAAGATTTATTACATACATACATACTTACCTTATGTTCACACGAGGGTCTGTCCTCTTCTCCAGTAGAATCCAAGGGGTACCTGTTGAATAAATTCTACTCACCAGATCCCGGGTCCCAGGGTCCTCGGGGCAACCATTTGTAATCCAGGTACTTGAATAAAATAACAAAACGGAAAGCCGAGCCACGAACTGAAAGGGGCCCCATGTTTTCACATGGGACTCCTTTCCCCGAATGCCAGAAACCCACTCTGACTGATGTCTAAGTGGGTTTCTTCAGCCAATCAGGGAGCGCTACGTTGTAGCACCCTCCTGATCGGCTGTGTGCTCCTGTACTGTCTGACAGGCGGCACACGGCAGTGTTACAATGTAGCGCCTATGCGCTCCATTGTAACCAATGGTGGGAACTTTCTGCTCAGCGGTGACGTCACTTTAGGTCAACCGCAGGGCAGAAAGTTCCCACCATTGGTTACAATGGAGCGCATATGCGCTACATTGTAACACTACCGTGTGCCGCCTGTCAGACAGTACAGGAGCACACAGCCGATCAGGAGGGTGCTACAACGTAGCGCTCCCTGATTGGCTGAAGAAACCCACTTAGACATCAGTCAGAGTGGGTTTCTGGCATTCGGGGAAAGGAGTCCCATGTGAAAACATGGGGCCCCTTTCAGTTCGTGGCTCGGCTTTCCGTTTTGTTATTTTATTCAAGTACCTGGATTACAAATGGTTGCCCCGAGGACCCTGGAACCCGGGATCTGGTGAGTAGAATTTATTCAACAGGTACCCCTTGGATTCTACTGGAGAAGAGGACAGACCCTCGTGTGAACATAAGGTAAGTATGTATGTATGTTTGTGTGCATGTATGTAATAAATCTTTACTTTCACGGTGTGTGTGTCTTGTCTTTTTTTGGGTATTTTTTTAGTAGTAGTACTACAGGTACCAGCGGGCCCGTTTTTCCGCCGCATGCTGGTACTTGTGGTTCTCCAAGTACCAGCATGCGGGGGAGGCTTGCTGGGCCTTGTAGTACTGCTACTAAAAACAATATCTTTTCATTATCACAAAAGGCTATCAGCCCCCCCATCCGCAGCCCATTGGATGGGGGGGGACAGCCTCGGGCTTCACCCCTGGCCCTTGGGTGGCTGGGGGGGGGGACCCCTTGATTGAAGGGGTCCCCACTCCCCCAGGGTACCCCGGCCAGGGGTGACTAGTTGGATATTTGATGCCACGGCCGCAGGGCACTATATAAAAGTGACCCCCGGCTGTGGCATTATCTGTCCAGCTAGTGGAGCCCGGTGCTGGTTTTAAAAATACGGGGGACCCCTACTCTTTTTGTCCCCTGTATTTTTGGAACCAGGACCAGGCGCAGAGCCCGATGCTGGTTGCTTAAATATGGGGGAACCCCTGTCAATTTTTTCCCCATATTTCTGCAACCAGGATCGGCTCAAAGAGCCCGAGGCTGGTTATGCTTAGGAGGGGGGACCCCACGCAATTTTTTTTTTGGATTTTACAGTGTTTAATTTAAAAAAAAAAAAAAAAATGAACCCCAGCACGGATCACACAGATCCGGCCGAGATTCATTGTAAAAAAGTCGGCAGTGTTTTGCTAATCACTGCCGTAAAAAACAGAAAAAAAAAACGAATGACATCGACATCGGAAAACCCGAAAAGGCTAAATACGGCAGCTTAGTAAATTAGACGTAATCAATTCAAAAAGTTGCAATTTTACACTGTCGATGTCATTCGTGATTGAACTTTGACCTGAAACGGGAAAATACGAATCTTAGTAAATTTACCCCTCTGACGTCAACACTGGGGATTTGAGAGAGGTAGACCCCAAATTAGCCAAAAGCATACAATGTATGATAGTTGCTATAAAGGAATGTTGGAGTTTCCTGAAACAACACTGGTCCCAGAGGAAAAAGATTATTTTAAATTAAATAAAAAGCAGGTTGTGACTTTTCCTCCTTCAAAGGATTTGAATGCGTTCTTTGAAGAATCCTGGGCTAACCCTGAGAAGAAATTTACCCTTCCCAGAAGAATACGTGTAGCGTACCCTTTCCCTGAAGAAGACCAGCACAAATGGGAGACACCCCCAATGATAGACACCTCAGTTTCTCGGCTGTCTAAGAAAATAGTTTTGCCTGCCCCTGGTTCAGCCTCTGTAAAAGATCCAGCTGACCGTAAATTAGAAACAACCCTAAAATCCATATATACGGCTAAGGCAATGGTGCTCAGGCCCACCATTGCTTGTGCGTGGGTAGGTAACGCTGTGGAAAAATGGTCTGACAACTTGCTTGTTAACATAGACACAGTTGACAGGGATGAAATAGTCCTAACTCTCGGCCATATCAAAGATGCTGCAGGTTACTTAGTTGAAGCTATGAAGTATACTGGGTTGCTGACTTCAAGATCCTCCACTATGGCGATTTCAGCCCGCAGGGCGCTGTTGATCCGCCAATGGAATGCTGATGCGAAATAAAAAAAGAATATTGAGGCGCTTCCTTACAATGGAGAAGCCCTCTTTGGAGACAAGCTGGATGCCATGATTTCAACAACTACATCAGGCAAGTCAGCATTTCTGCCTTCCGGAGCTGCTCCACCTAGGAAAGGATTTCATTCTCATACGATGCAGTCCTTTCGACCCAACAAGTCCAAAAAGGCAAAGGGTACCCCCTTCTTCGCAGGAAGAGGTCGAGGAAGAGGTAAAAAATCGACACCACCATCAGGCTCGCAGAGTCAACAGCTACTTCTGCTAAAACCTCAGCATGACGCTGGGGCTCCCCTGCGGGAGTACGATCGGGTGGGGACACGTCTACTGTCTCTCAGCCAGGTCTGGGTTCACTCAGATCTGGATCCTTGGGTATTGCGGATAGTATCCCAAGGGTACAAATTGGAATTTCAGGACCTTCCCCCATGCCGATTTTTCAAATCCGCCTTACCAGCTTCTGTTCAGGACAGAGCAAAAGTGCTGAACGCAATACAGAAATTATGTAAAGACAACGTAATTTCCTTTTTTTTCCGAAAAATAGGATTTTAATACCTACCGGTAAATCCTTTTCTCTTAGTCCGTAGAGGATGCTGGGGACTCCAAAAGGACCGTGGGGGTATAGACGGGATCCGCAGGAGACATGGGCACACTATAAGACTTTGAATGGGTTTGAACTGGCTCCTCCCTCTATGCCCCTCCTCCAGACTCCAGTTAGAGAACTGTGCCCAGGGAGACGGACATTTCGAGGAAAGAATTTATTGTTTAAACACAGTGAGTGTCATACCAGCTCACACCTCGAACATGCCGCAGAACGTGGCATTCAATAGAACACCAGCCGACGGCATGAAAAATATACAGCAATATGCCGACCGAAAGTGTAACACAACGTGTGTAAACACGACCAATAATAACATACCGCATGCCATGGCATGAATAACGTCAGCTACAGACTTGACTGAAAAGAAACACCACGAGTGTAACCACACCACTAGCTGCAGCTACAGTACGTACGCACTGGGACGGGCGCCCAGCATCCTCTACGGACGAAGAGAGAAGGATTTACCGGTAGGTATTAAAATCCTATTTTCTCATACGTCCTAGAGGATGCTGGGGACTCCAAAAGGACCATGGGGTTTATACCAAAGCTCCAGACTGGGCGGGAGAGTGCGGACGACTCCTGCAGCACCGATTGAGCAAACATGAGGTCCTCATCAGCCAGGGTATCAAACTTGTAGAACTTAGCAAAAGTGTTTGAACCCGACCAAGTAGATGCTCGGCAAAGTTGAACCGCCGAGACTCCTCGGGCATCCGCCCAAGAAGAGCCCACCTTCCTGGTAGAATGGGCCTTCACCGACTTCGGTAACGGCAATCCAGCCGTAGAATGAGCCTGCCGAATCGTATCACAGACCCAGCGTGCAACAGTCTGCTTAGAAGCAGGGGCCCCAATTTTGTTGGGAGCATACAGGATAAACAGAGCCTCTGTTTCCCCAATCTGAGCCGTTCTGGCGACACAAATATTCAAAGCTCTGACTACATCGAGAGACTTCGAATTAGCCAAGGCTCCAGTAGCCACAGGCACCACAATAGGCTGGTTCCTGTGAAACGCAGAAACCACTTTCGGCAGAAATTGTTGCCGAGTTCTCAATTCCGCTCTATCCACATGGAAGATCAAATGGGGCTCTTGTGAGACAAAGCCGCTAATTCCGACACCCGCCTTGCGGACACCAAGGCCAATAGCATGACCACTTTCCAAGCGAGAAAATTTTCAACTCAACCTTTCGTAAAGGTTCCTACCAGTGTGACATAAGAAACTGCAACACCACGTTAAGGTCCCGTGGTGCCACTGGTGCACAAATGGAGGTTGGATGTGCAGCACTCCTTTCACGAAAGTCTGAACTTCTGCAAGGGTGGCCAATTCTTTCTGAAAGAAAATTGATAAGGCCGAAATCTGCACTTTAATGGAGCATAACTTTAGGCCTGCATCCACACCTGCTTGCAAAAAATGGAGAAAACGACCCAGCTGAAATTCTTCCGTAGGAGCCTTCTTGGATTCACACCAAGACACATACTTCCTCCAAATACGTTAGTAAAGCTTCGCCGTTACTCCTTTCCTAGCCTGAAGCAATGTGGGAATGACTTCACCGGAAATACCCTTTCGGGCTAGTATATGGCGTTCACCCGCCATGCCGTCAAACGCAGCCGCGGTAAGTCTTGATACACACCCGGTCCTTGCTGTAACAGATCCTTTCGTCGAGGAAGAGGCCAGTGATCTTTTATGAGTAAGTCTTAAAGATCTGGATACCAAGCCCTCCTTGTCTAGACCGGAACTGTGAGAATCGCCTGAACCTTTGTTCTTATTATGTTTATCACCTTCGGAAAGAGTGAAAGTGGAGGTAACACATAGACCGACTGAAACACCCATGGTGTCACGAGGGCGTCCACTGCTTTTCCTGAGTGTCCCTTGCCCTGGAACAATATCCCTGAAGTTTCTTGTTGAGGCGAGACGCCATCATGTCTAATTGAGGAATTCCCCAAAGACTTGTCACTTCTGTGAAAACTTCTTGATGAAGACCCCACTCTCCTGGATGGAGATCGTGTCTGCTGAGGAAGTCTATTTCTCCGTTGTCTACACCCGGAACGAAGACCGCTAATAGAGCGTTTACATTCCTTTCCGCCCAGCGGAAAACTTTTGCGGGTTCTGCCATTGCCGCTTTGATCCTCGTTCCGCCCTAGCGGCTTACTTACGCCACTGCTGTTAAGTCGTCCGACAGAATTAAGACGGGCAGATCGCGAAGAAGATGTTCCGTTGTAAATAGCTCTTAATTCAAGAATGCTTATTGCAGACAAGCTTACCGGCTTGACCTTTTTACCCTGGAAATTCTTCCCCTGGAAAGATTGCTCCCCAGCCTCGGACACTGGTATCCATGGACACCAGGATCTAATCCTGTATCCCGAACCTTCGTCCCTCTAGGAGGTGAGAACTGTGCAGCCACCACAGGAGAGATATCCTGGTCCTGGAAAATAGGATTATTTTCCGGTGCATGTGCAGGTGAGACTCGGACCACATGTCCAACTGGTCCCGCAAAAACCACTCTGGCATTTGACCTGCTCACCGAATGGCCTCGTAGGCCGTAACCATCTTCTTCAACGGAACGTATTGATGGGTTTACACTGTTGCAAATTTGATCCGACTCTGGATCCTCAGATCTCTTTTCCACAGGAAAAAACAAACTCTCAACAGTTCAGTATCTAATCTTATTCCCAACTCCGACATCTACGTCGTTGGGATCAACAGCGATTCTCTGTGTTGAAGAACTGTCAGAGAGAAACAACGATTTGTACCACTTGTTTCTTGACCTCGCCGTAGTCAGGAGATCGTCCCAGTACAGAATAATAATGGCTCTTACTATTGAAGGAAAACCATCATACTGCCATCACTCCGGTGAAATGGCAATGACAATCCTGAATAGCAAACCCAGGTAAGCCTAATGCGGATGAAACCGCATTTAAACCCTCTTTCTTCTTTTACAGGTTGGAGTTCCCTGCCCTGAGAGATTCCATCTTGTAGTTCAACTTCTTAAGTAGAAATCTTTTTGGGATTGTTCTGACCGAGCTGTCCGGGCTCAGAAGCACGAAAAAACTTGAATAACAGCTTTTTTTTTTTTTTGTGACAGGGACAGCAGGACAATGTCCTGATCCTGACCCAACTCTTGTCTGGTGTCGCATACTACCTCCCCCTCCAGAGGAGAATCGGTAAGATCTATTTGAAAAATCAGTGAGGGGAATCATCTGGAAACTCCAGTATGTCCCCCTTTGGACTCTATTCTTAACTCACTGGTCCAAGTCCATTCTAGGACTGACCGAAGAGTATTATACGAGTTCCCACCGGTGTGGGCTCCAGCAAGATAGACCCAGCGACATGCGATGGATGTGGTAGACGCAGAGGACGATATCTGCTTCTGCGAACTTGAAAAGGCTGCAAACCTCTTACCTTTTTCACCTTCCTCTACCTGCAAAGAAGGGGAAAAAACCCCCAGTATCCAACCAGTCAAAATGACTGCATCCCACAAAAAATGCGTCACCAACCGTTGTGAGGGAACATAGCTCAAGAAGGTAGACTTACCAGTGGTATCTGCCGAGATCAACTTAACAAAGCCATCCCCAAACCAGGTTACACCTTCATAAGGAAGATACTCCAGTATTTCTCAGAGTCAGCCTCCGCATTCCCTTGGTGAATCCACAACGCCCTCCTAGTCGAAACGGCCATGGAATTGGCCCGCGAACCCAAGAGTTCCATACCTCTTGTAGTCGCACGGCAGCATGCTGCAATGTTCTAGATAAGACCCAACTTAAGGAATATACCATCTGTCCCCAGTGTAATTATATCGGATAACAAGGTAACCGGTCATTTCTGAATACAAGCACTCCCCCATGCGTATGTAATGCAAATATCATCAAAGCATATCATTAAAATATCACTTAGCTTCCTGTATACGATCCTTTGTGAAAGGGCCCCGGGCAGACCAGGGGTTGACTTTCACTTTATTCTATCCACGGCGGGAATGGAATAAACACACGGACTCCTCGTGAGGACTTGAGACCATCTTGTCACGGCTGACCTAGAGCTTTATCATCAGAGCGACCAGCACATGAGAAGGAATAACTTTACTTCAGCATTCATTAGAAATTGTAATATGAATATACACATTTAAATACACATATACACACACACACATATCTATATATACATCTCATATATATATATATATATATATATATATATATATATATATATATATATATATATAGACATACCTTATATACCCCTCCGTGCAGCCAAACGAGCGCGCCAATCTCAAATCCCAGCCGTCTAATCAGTGTAGCACATCCCTTTTCCGGAAGTCTTAGTACGTGTACAAAGCGCGCCCGGTTGTCATAGCAACCCGTCAATAACTCCTGGGCCATCAATAATGACACGCACCAATAGCGGTGCCTGTCAGCAAACGCTTAACTCAAAGACCAATCAGCAGCTATGCCGCATCCCTCTCACGGACCTCACCGGCCGCCGTAGTTGTTGCCTTAGCAACCTAGTAATGCTGACCACGAAGGCCAAGCCAAGCGTCTGGTATCCATGGCAACCCGTTTGGCAACACAGATTTATAGTACCACAACATACCTACAAAGAACAAATATTAACCAAATACAAAAAAACACATACAGAACAAAGTGCTAGTGCATAGAAAATAATAAACAAATTGCAAGTACAGTTTTAGATAAAGTCAATGAAGCCACTGAACCTATATATATGGTTATATAAATGACTATGCCAAATATACCATACAACAAAGTTCCATAAATAGGTCAGGACATAACTCCCACAAGGTTACCAATACATATTGTAAGAGAGGTGATCATTGAGGCCCCTAGGTTTAACAGTATCCAAAACCTGTATCCATTTTGTCTCAATCTGTAACAACCTTTTGTGCCGATCTCCCCCTCTCGGGCTCTCAGGCACATGGTCAATAATAAGATACCTTAGGCTGGATAAAGAATGATTGTTCTCAACAAAATGCCTCGCCACAGGTTGTTCAGATGGCTTGCCCATCAGCGCCGCCCTGATCGACGACCTATGTAGGGTCATCCGCTCCCTGAAAGTACGTATAGTCTTGCCTATATAGCAAGAGCCACAGGGACACTTAATCATATAAACCACAAAGCTCGTTGTACATGTAACTGCTGATCTTATTAAATACCTCTTGCCGCTATGTGGATGGTAAAAACATTTACTAGCGATCATATAACGGCATGTTGTACACCCAGAACACTTATAATAACCCCCACTTTTGATCTGTACTCGAGGATCATACTGCATCTGTTCTGGGAAACTATAAGGATGTGGTATTTCGGGCCGCAGATAAAGGCGGAGGTATAGTGGTGCAAAATGTAACCGACTACTGCAATGAAATTGAGAGGCAGTTGTCGGATACTAGTACCTACTTGAAACTAACTCAGGATCCTACCAATGAGTATAAACTGGCACTAGACACTTTATTAGATGAAGCTGTGAATAAGGCGATTATTGATGAAGATACTTCCCTCTTTTTGAAAATAGACTGTCCTAGGGTACCACTGTTGTATAGTCTACCTAAAATTCATAAGAATTTGGAAAGGCCGCCTGGCCTTCCCATAATCTCTGCAATGGAGTCAGTGTGTAGTAAGATTTCTGAGTATTTGGATTATCACATCCAGCCAAGTGTACAATCACAACGGACTTACCTTAAGGATACTACATCTCTGTTGATAAAACTTAAGGAACTTGGAAATATACCTGATAATACAACATGGATGTGTACGTTAGACATTACCAGCTTGTACACGAATATCCCTCATGGTGATGGTATTCGAGCGGTCAAGGAGTTGTTAAATGATGATGTAGACTACAGTGGTCCTGATTTAGATTTTTTGATCTCTCTCCTTGATTTTGTATTGCATAAGAATTATTTCTATCATAATGGTGGTTATTATTTACAACTTAAAGGCTGTGCGATGGGTTCTCATGTCGCACCAGCCTATGCGAATGCTTACATGTTTAAGATTGAGAAGGAATGTTTTTTCAATAGAGATGTTAGAGATAAAATTCTGTTTTATTACAGGTATATCGATGACATTATATTGTTTTGGAGAGGTGATCATACTAGTTTTGTAGAACTGGTAGATTCGATCAATGAGCGTGATTGTCCTATTAAGTACACGTATACCTGTAGTTTGGATAGTATTTCTTATTTGGATGTGAATATTACACTCCAGGATGGTATACTTACCACTTCCATCTTCTCTAAACCCACAGATAGGAACACGTTGCTATCTTTTAATAGCCATCACCCAGTTGCAATGAAAAAGAGCTTACCTTTCTTACAGTTGTTGCGAGTTAAAAGGGTTACAAGTGATGAGCAGACGGTAGCACGAGATCTTGAGAGAATGTCAGATAAGTTTAGTGAACGAGGCTACCCCAGGAACGTACTCTCTGAGGCTAGGAGAAAGGTTTATTTGATGACCAGAGAATCCTTATTGAATCAAACAAATAGAAAACAGATACCAGATAAATTACATTGGGTGAGGAGATTTAATACCTCACATGATTCTGTGGAGAGAGCAGTCAGGACCCTGTGGCCTATAGTGCAGGGTGATAAAGATTCTAAGGTGTTTAGACCTTTGCAAGTGATGTCTTGTCTCAAGAGGGGCAAGAACATTCGAGATTGGGTAGTACACCCAGATATCACAGAACAGATGCAGTATGATCCTCGAGTACAGATCAAAAGTGGGGGTTGTTATAAGTGTTCTGGGTGTACAACATGCCGTTATATGATCGCTAGTAAATGTTTTTACCATCCACATAGCGGCAAGAGGTATTTAATAAGATCAGCAGTTACATGTACAACGAGCTTTGTGGTTTATATGATTAAGTGTCCCTGTGGCTCTTGCTATATAGGCAAGACTATACGTACTTTCAGGGAGCGGATGACCCTACATAGGTCGTCGATCAGGGCGGCGCTGATGGGCAAGCCATCTGAACAACCTGTGGCGAGGCATTTTGTTGAGAACAATCATTCTTTATCCAGCCTAAGGTATCTTATTATTGACCATGTGCCTGAGAGCCCGAGAGGGGGAGATCGGCACAAAAGGTTGTTACAGATTGAGACAAAATGGATACAGGTTTTGGATACTGTTAAACCTAGGGGCCTCAATGATCACCTCTCTTACAATATGTATTGGTAACCTTGTGGGAGTTATGTCCTGACCTATTTATGGAACTTTGTTGTATGGTATATTTGGCATAGTCATTTATATAACCATATATATAGGTTCAGTGGCTTCATTGACTTTATCTAAAACTGTACTTGCAATTTGTTTATTATTTTCTATGCACTAGCACTTTGTTCTGTATGTGTTTTTTTGTATTTGGTTAATATTTGTTCTTTGTAGGTATGTGGTGGTACTATAAATCTGTGTTGCCAAACGGGTTGCCATGGATACCAGACGCTTGGCTTGGCCTTCGTGGTCAGCATTACTAGGTTGCTAAGGCAACAACTACGGCGGCCGGTGAGGTCCGTGAGAGGGATGCGGCATAGCTGCTGATTGGTCTTTGAGTTAAGCGTTTGCTGACAGGCACCGCTATTGGTGCGTGTCATTATTGATGGCCCAGGAGTTATTGACGGGTTGCTATGACAACCGGGCGCGCTTTGTACACGTACTAAGACTTCCGGAAAAGGGATGTGCTACACTGATTAGACGGCTGGGATTTGAGATTGGCGCGCTCGTTTGGCTGCACGGAGGGGTATATAAGGTATGTCTATGTCACTTGTTAATTGTTATGTGTATCCTGATGATGGGTTGAAATAAACCCGAAACGTTGATAAGAGGACGTTGTCCAGTTTTTCTTTGTGAGACCAGTGAGTGCCGTCTTTGGGTGTACCTACATGCTTTCTGTCGACGCAGCACCTTGGCAAGCTATACATACGGGACAGACGTGAGTGCCGACCTTTGGAATTTATATATATATGTGTGTGTGTGTGTGTGTGTATGTATGTATGTATGTATGTATGTGTGTGTGTGTGTGTATATATATATATATATATATATATATATATATATATATATATATATATATATATATATATATAAATTATATATTGTATATATGTATGTTTTGTCAGGAACAGCAGGGTCCCTAGTGACATGACTGTGTTCTGAATGTGTATGAACATGTACTGAATGCCAATCTTGTGGATCTAATCAGGAAACATTGTGGTCGACATAGGACATAGTATCCGTGTCGACAGCAGGGAGTAGTAACTGGGCAAAATAAAATTTTTGCGACCCTGAGGGGTCTGAGGGAAATATATACATAATTTTTATATCACGCCCCCACAAATACTACCACCGCTGTGCTCGAGCTACAACCCAATGCAACCGTACCATACATATATACATATACAGGTATAGGTTTTTTACATTATCATGTTAATTTACACCCAGTCATAATAGTTGGTGCTGACAGGGTCACCCACATACATCTGTGTCTCCCATACAGTGTTTTCTTTGGAAAAGCTTACAACTACTGACATGCTGACACTTAATCTCATGAATCAAGTACCATCAGGAGTCGGCTAATGCCGACAGAGGATGTCCCATAGCCGTTTGTGGCAGAGCACTCACACATGTCGACACCTGTGTACTAAACACCCACCGACATTGCTATAATGGGTAGATTCCAGTATTTGACAGGGAAAACACAGAAACTTTTACCAACTCATGTACCACACGCTCATTTTATATATATATATATATATATATATATATATAGCCCAGATGATTGTCCGGCACTCCAACACCTCCAACAGCTGCTGTGGTGCCCGCTCAGTGTAATAGACATGCACCAAGAAGATGAGCCGCACTCACAGACTGGTAGATAGCATAAACACTCCGGCGTCAGACCAAAATAAGTCACATAGCCTGGATGTATCTCCAACGTTTCATGTCTTTATGACATTTTTTCCTTGAAAAAATGTCATAAAGACATGAAACGTTGGAGATACATCCAGGCTATGTGACTTATTTTGGTCTGACGCCGGAGTGTTTATGCTATCTACCAGTCTGTGAGTGCGGCTCATCTTCTTGGTGCATATATATATATATATATATATATATATATATATATATATATATATATAAAATATTTAGTGCTTCATTTTTGAACCTATATTGCACTAAACAACTGTGCCCCCCCCTCCTTTTACACTGTTAGCTGTTTAACAGTGTTTTGGCGGGGCCAGCGTCTCCGTGAGGAGAAAATGGCGCTGTATAGAGTTGTGAGGGCTAAGCCACACCCCCTTCTCGGCGCGCTTCAGTCCCGCTAGTTTTTCACATTTTTATATCTGCGGGGGTCAGTATACAGTGCCTATGCACTGTATACCTCTTTGCCAGCCCAAATACATGAGGTATATTGCTGCCCAGGGCGCCACCCCCTGCACCCTGCACCCATGTAGTGCCGCTTGTGTGTGGGAGCAATGGCGCGCAGTGCGACCGCTGCGCGGTGCCTCGGAGACTGTGAAGTCTTCTGCCGTCACTGAAGTCTTCTGTTCTTCCTTTACTCGCCCGGCTTCTTTCTTCTGGCTCTGTGAGGGGGGTGACGGCGCGGCTCCGGGAACGAGCAGCTAGGCGAACCAAGTGATCAGACCCTCTGGAGCTAATGGTGTCCAGTAGCCTAAGAAGCAGAGGCCTTGAACTCAGAAGAAGTAGGTCTGTTTCTCTCCCCTCACGCCCACGATGCAGGGAGCCTGTAGCCAACAAGTCTCCCTGAAAATAATAAACCTAACACAAAGTCTTTTCCGAGAAACTCAGGAGAGCTCCTCAGTGTGTGACTAGTCTCTCTGGGCACAGAGTCTAAGTGGAGTCTGGAGGAGGGGCATAGAGGGAGGAGCCAGTTCACACCCATTCAAAGTCTTATAGTGTGCCCATGTCTCCTGCGGATCCTGTCTATACCCCCATGGTCCTTTTGGAGTCCCCAGCATCCTCTAGGACGTATGAGAAAAGGGTTTTAGTCAAGCCTGTTTGTAGTGCCGAAACCGGATGGCTCGGTCAGACCGATTTTAAACCTAAAGACTCTGAACCTTTATTTGAAAAGGTTCAAATTCAAGATGGAATCCCTGAGAGCGGTGATCTCCAGCTTGGAGGAAAAGGAATTTCTGGTATCAATAGACATCAAAGATGCTTATTTACATGTTTCCATCTACCCGCTGCATCAAGCATACCTGAGGTTTGCGGTGCAGAACTGCCACTACCAGTTCCAAACATTGCCTTTCAGGCTCTCCACGGCTCCGAGAATATTCACCAAGGTGATGGCGGAGATGACGGTTCTTCTTCGCAAGAAAGGAGTCAAAGTCATCCCATACTTGGACGATCTCCTCATAAAAGCGAGATCCAGGGAGAAACTAGTGCAGAACATTGCACTTTCCCTGACGGTGCTTCAACAGCACGGTTGGATCATAAACCTTCCAAAATCACAATTAGAACCCATAATGAGGTTATCATTTCTGGGAATGATATTGGACACGGAAGCACAGAAAGTATTCCTACTGGTGGAAAAGGCTCTGGAGATCCAGAGGATGGTCAAACAAGTTTTAAAACCAGCATGCGTATCGATTCATCAGTGCATTTGCCTGCTAGGGAAGATGGTAGAGGCCTACGAGGCTCTACAATTTGGACGATTCCACGCCAGGGTGTTCCAATGGGACCTACTGGACAAGTGGTCCGGATCGCACATACACATGCACCGTAGGATAATCCTGTCAACAAAAGGCAGTATTTCACTCTTGTAGTGGCTTCAAAGTTCTCACCTCCTGGAGGGACGCAGGTTCAGTAATCAGACTTGGATCCTGGTGACCACAGATGCAAGCCTCCGAGGTTGGGGAGCAGTCACGCAAGGGGAAAGCTTCCAAGGACGATGGTCAAGTCAAGAAGTACTCCTTCACATTAAACATTCTGGAATTGAGAGCTGTGTACAACAGCCTTCATCAAGCGGCACACCTTCTTTAAGATCGTCACATACAGATCCAGTCAGACAATGTAACGGCAGTAGCTTACATAAACCGCCAGGGCGGAACAAAAAGCAGAGCGGCAATGGCAGAGGTGACAAAGATACTCCTCTGGGCAGAAAGACATGCAAAAGCTCTGTCGGGAATTTTCATTCCAGGAGTGGACAACTGGGAAGCAGACTTCCTCAGCAGACACTATCTCCATCCAGGAGAATGGGGCCTCCACCCAGAAGTCTTTGCAGAGGTAGCAGATCGTTGGGGCGTTCCTCAAGTAGATATGATGGCATCACGTCTCAACAAGAAGCTTCAGAAATATTGTTCCAGGTTGAGAGACCCACAAGCAATAGCAGTGGATGCACTGGTGACCCAGTGGGTGTTTCAGTCGGTGTATCTGTTCCCTCCACTTTCACTAATACCAAAAGTTCTCAACATCATCAGAAGAACAAGGGTTCGAGCAATTCTCATTGCTCCAAACTGGCCAAGGAGGGCTTGGTATCCAGATCCTCAGGAGTTATTACTGGAAGATCCTCAGCCTCTTCCTCTTCGCAAGGACCTGCTTCAGCAGGGGCAGTTTGTTTATCAAGACTTACTGTGGCTGCGTTTGACGGCATGGATGTTTAGCGCCAGATCCTAGCCCGTAAGGGTATTCCCAATGAAGTCATTCCCACACTTATTCTGGCCAGGAAAGGGGTAACGTCCAAACATTACCATTGTATTTAGAGAAAATATGTATCTTGGTGTGAATCCAAGAAGTCTCCTGCGGTGCAGTTTCAATTAGGACGTCTTCTCCTATTTCTACAGGCGGGTATGGATGCTGGCTTGAGATTAGGGTCTATCAAGGTCCAAATTTCGGCCTTGTCCATTTTCTTTCAGAAACAGTTGGCTTCCCTTCCTGAGGTCCAGACGTTCGTGAAGAGGGTTCTGCGCATCCAACCTCCCTTTGTGCCTCCTGTGGCACCATGGGATCTTAATGTGGTGTTGCAGTTCCTTAAATCGGACTGGTTTGAGCCTCTACAAGAGGTAGAGTTGAAGTTTCTCACTTGGAAAGTGGTCATGCTGTTGGCCTTGGCCTCAGGCAGACAAGTGTCTGAATTAGGGGCTCTGTCACACAAGAGTCCTTATTTGATTTTTCATGAAAATAGAGCTACACTGCGGACGCGTCAGCATTTTCTTCCAAAGGTTGTGTCTTATTTCCATATCAACCAACCTGTGGTGGTGCCAGTGGCTTCTGACACCTCAGCCGTTTCAAAGTCCTTGGATGTCGTCAGAGCATTGAGGACTTATGTTGCAAGAACGGCTCGGATATGGAAAACAGAATCTTTGTTTGTCCTCTATGACCCCAACAAGATTGGGGGTCCTGCTTCTAAGCAGACTATTGCGCGCTGGATCAGAGGTACCATTCAGCACGCTGATTCCACGGCAGGATTGCCGTTAGAGTTCGGTAAAGGCCCACTCTACAAGGAAAGTGGGTTCTTCCTGGGCGGCTCCCCGGGGTGTCTCGTCGTTGCAAATTTGCCGAGCAGCTACTTGGTCAGAGGCAAACACGTTTGCTAAGTTTTACAGGTTTGACACCTTGGCAGCTGACGACCTTCAGGTTGGTCAGTCAGTTCTGCAGGATCATTAGCACTTTCTCGCCCATAGTGGGAGCTTTGGTACATCCCCATGGTACTAAAATGGACCCCAGCATCCTCTAGGACATGGGTCTTCAACCTGCGGCCCTCCAGCTGCTGTGGAACTACACATTCCAGCATGCCCTGCCACAGTTTTGCTATTAAGGTATGCTAAAACTGAGGCAGAGCATGCTGGGATGTGTAGTTCCACAGCAGCTGGAGGGCCGCAGGTTGAAGACCCATGCTCTAGGATGTAAGAGAAAATAGGATTTTAATTACCTACCGGTAAATCCTTTTCTCGTAGTCCGTAGAGGATGCTGGGCGCCCGCCCAGTGCTCATTTTTCCTGCAAATTATGTTTTGTCTTTTTACACAGGTTCTCATGTGTTGAGATGTTTTACAGCAGTTGCTGTTACGTTATGCATGCACGTTAGCATGGGTTATGTTAAAGGCCATGTTAGGCAACATGTTTTTGGTATGGTGAGTTGGTGTGAATCTCGCCACTAGTTTAATGTAAATTCTTCTCTCGAAGTTGTCCGTCTCCTCGGGCACAGTTCCTATACTGAGGTCTGGAGGAGGGGCATAGAGGGAGGAGCCAGTTCATACTGTTGAAAAGACTTAGAGTGCCGAAGGCTCCTGCGGAACCGTCTATACCCCATGGTACTAAAATGGACCCCAGCATCCTCTACGGACTACGAGAAAAGGATTTACGGTAGTTAATTAAAATCCTATTTTCTCTATCGTCCTAAGTGGATGCTGGGGTTCCTGAAAGGACCATGGGGAATAGCGGCTCCGCAGGAGACAGGGCACAAAAGTAAAGCTTTTACAGGTCAGGTGGTGTGTACTGGCTCCTCCCCCTATGACCCTCCTCCAGACTCCAGTTAGATTTTTGTGCCCGGCCGAGAAGGGTGCAATTCTAGGTGGCTCTCATAAAGAGCTGCTTAGAGAGTTTAGCTTAGGTTTTTTATTTTACAGTGATTCCTGCTGGCAACAGGATCACTGCAACGAGGGACAGAGGGGAGAAGAAGTGAACTCACCTGCGTGCAGGATGGATTGGCTTCTTGGCTACTGGACATGAAGCTCCAGAGGGACGATCACAGGTACAGCCTGGATGGTCACCGGAGCCACGCCGCCGGCCCCCTCACAGATGCTGAAGCAAGAAGAGGTCCAGAATCGGCGGCTGAAGACTCCTGCAGTCTTCTTAAGGTAGCGCACAGCACTGCAGCTGTGCGCCATTTTCCTCTCCGCACACTTCACACGGCAGTCACTGAGGGTGCAGGGCGCTGGGGGGGGGGCGCCCTGGGAGGCAAATGAAAACCTTTAAAAAGGCTAAAAATACCTCACATATAGCCCCAGAGGCTATATGGAGATATTTACCCCTGCCTAAATGTACTAAATAGCGGGAGACGAGCCCGCCGAAAAAGGGGCGGGGCCTATCTCCTCAGCACACGGCGCCATTTTCTGTCACAGCTCCGCTGGTCAGGAAGGCTCCCAGGTCTCTCCCCTGCACTGCACTACAGAAACAGGGTATAACAGAGAGGGGGGGCAAAATAAATGGCAATATATTAATATAAAAGCAGCTATAAGGGAGCACTTAATCATAAGGCTATCCCTGTCATATATAGCGCTTTTTGGTGTGTGCTGGCAGACTCTCCCTCTGTCTCCCCAAAGGGTTAGTGGGTCCTGTCTTCGTATAGAGCATTCCCTGTGTGTCTGCTGTGTGTCGGTACGTGTGTGTCGACATGTATGAGGACGTTATTGGTGTGGAGGCGGAGCAATTGCCAAATATGAGGATGTCACCTCCTAGGGGGTCGACACCAGAATGGATGCCTTTATTTGTGGAATTACGGGATAGCGTCAACTCGCTTAAGCAGTCGTTTGCCGACATGAGGCGGCCGGACACTCAATTAGTGCCTGTCCAGGCGCCTCAAACACCGTCAGGGGCTGTAAAACGCCCCTTGCCTCAGTCGGTCGACACAGACCCAGACACAGGCACTGATTCCGGTGGTGAAGGTGACGAATCAACCGTATTTTCCAGTAGGGCCACACGTTATATGATTTTGGCAATAAAGGAGATGTTACATTTAGCTGATACTACAGGTACCACTAAACAGGGTATTATGTGGGGTGTGAAAAAACTACCAGTAGTTTTTACCGAATCAGAAGAATTAAATGACGTGTGTGATGAAGCGTGGGGTGCCCCGATAAAAAACTGCTAATTTCAAAGAAGTTATTGGCTTTATACCCTTTCCCGCCAGAGGTTAGGGAGCGCTGGGAAACACCTCCTAGGGTGGACAAAGCGCTAACACGCTTATCAAAACAAGTGGCGTTACCCTCTCCTGAGACGGCCGCACTTAAAGATCCATCAGATAGGAGGATGGAAAATATCCAAAAAGGTATATACACACATGCAGGTGTTATACTACGACCAGCTATTGCGACTGCCTGGATGTGCAGTGCTGGGGTAGTTTGGTCAGAGTCCCTGATCGAAAATATTGATACCCTGGACAGGGACAATATTTTACTGTCGTTAGAACAAATAAAGGATGCATTTCTTTATATGCGTGATGCACAGAGAGATATCTGCACACTGGCATCACGGGTAAGTGCTATGTCCATTTCGGCCAGAAGAGCTGTATGGACACGACAGTGGACAGGCGATGCGTAGAGGAGTTATTTGGGGTCGGTCTATCGGATTTGGTGGCCACGGCTACGGCCGGGAAATCCACCTTTCTACCTCAAGTCACTCCCCAACAGAAAAAGGCACCGACTTTTCAACCGCAGCCCTTTCGTTCCTTTAAAAATAAGAGAGCAAAGGGCTATTCATATCTGCCACGAGGCAGAGGACGAGGGAAGAGACAGCAACAGGCAGCTCCTTCCCAGGAACAGAAGCCCTCCCCGGCTTCTACAAAAGCCTCAGCATGACGCTGGGGCTTCGCAAGCGGACTCGGGGGCGGTAGGCGGTCGTCTCAAGAATTACAGCGCGCAGTGGGCTCACTCGCAGGTAAATCCCTGGATCCTGCAGATAATATCTCAGGGGTACAGGTTGAAATTAGAGACAGAGCCACCTCGCCGTTTCCTGAAGTCTGCTTTACCAACGTCCCCCTCAGGAAGGGAGACGGTTTTGGAAGCCATTCACAAGCTGTATTCTCAGCAGGTGATAGTCAAGGTACCTCTTCTACAACAAGGGAAGGGGTATTATTCCACTCTTTTTGTGGTACCGAAGCCGGATGGCTCGGTAAGGCCTATTCTAAATCTGAAGTCCTTGAACCTGTACATAAAGAAGTTCAAGTTCAAGATGGAGTCACTCAGAGCAGTGATAGCGAACCTGGAAGAAGGGGACTTTATGGTATCCTTGGACATCAAGGATGCGTATCTCCACGTTCCAATTACCCCTCACACAGGGGTACCTCAGGTTCGTTGTACAAAACTGTCACTATCAGTTTCAGACGCTGCCGTTTGGTTTGTCCACGGCACCTCGGGTCTTTACAAAGGTAATGGCCGAGATAATATTTCTTCTTCGAAGAAAAGGCGTATTAATTATCCCATACTTGGACGATCTCCTAATAAGGGCAAGGTCCAGAGAACAGCTAGAGATGGGTTTAGCACTATCTCAAGAGGTGCTAAAGCAGCACGGATGGATTCTGAATATTCCAAAATCCCAATTAATGCCGACAACTCGTCTGCTGTTCCTGGGGATGATTCTGGACACAGTTCAGAAAAAGGTTTTTCTTCCCGAAGAAAAAGCCAAGGAGTTATCTGACCTGGTCAGGAACCTCCTAAAACCAGGAAAGGTGTCTGTACATCAATGCACAAGAGTCCTGGGAAAAAATGGTAGCTTCTTACGAAGCAATCCCTTTCGGCAGATTCCATGCAAAGGGATCTGTTGGACAAATGGTCAGGGTCGCATCTTCAGATGCACCTGCGGATAACCCTGTCGCCGAGGACAAGGGTATCCCTTCTGTGGTGGTTGCAGGAGGCTCATCTATTGGAGGGCCGCAGATTCGGCATGCAGGATTGGATCCTGGTGACCACGGATGCCAGCCTGAGAGGCTGGGGAGCAGTCACACAGGGAAGAAATTTCCAGGGAGTGTGGTCGAGCCTGAAAAAGTCTCTTCACATAAGCATTCTGGAACTAAGAGCAATCTACAATGCTCTAAACCAGGCGGAACCTCTGCTTCAAGGAAGACCGGTGTTGATCCAGTCGGACAACATCACGGCAGTCGCCCATGTAAACAGACAGGGCGGCACAAGAAGCAGGAGGGCAATGGCAGAAGCTGCCAGGATCCTTCGCTGGGCGGAGAATCACGTGATAGCACTGTCAGCAGTATTCATCCCGGGCGTGGACAACTGGGAAGCAGACTTCCTCAGCAGACACGACTTTCACCCGGGAGAGTGGGGACTTCATCCAGAAGTTTTCCACATGCTATTAAACCGTTGGGTAAAACCAATGGTGGACATGATGGCGTCTCGCCTCAACAAAACACTGGACAGGTATTGCGCCAGGTCAAGAGATCCGCAGGCAATAGCTGTGGACGCGCTGGTAACACCTTGGGTGTACCAGTCGGTATATGTGTTTCCTCCTCTGCCTCTCATACCAAAGGTATTGAGGATTATACGGCAAAGAGGAGTAAGACTAGTGGCTCCGGATTGGCCAAGAAGGACTTGGTACCCGGAACTTCAAGAGATGGTCACGGACGATCCGTGGCCTCTACTTCTGAGAAGGGACCTGCTTCAGCAGGGTCCTTGTCTTTTTTAAGACTTACCGCGGCTGCGTTTGACGGCATGGCGTTTGAATGCCAGATCCTAAAAGGAAAAGGCATTCCAGAAGAAGTCATTCCTACCTTGATAAAGGCAAGGAAGGAAGTCACCGCGAAGCATTATCGCCGTATTTGGCGAAAATATGTTGAGTGGTGCGAGCAGCGGAGTGCTCCGATGGAGGAATTTCAACTGGGTCGTTTTCCTACATTTCCTGCAATCAGGATTGTCTATGGGTCTCAAATTGGGATCTATTAAGGTTCAAATTTCGGCCCTATCAATATTCTTCCAAAAAGAATTGGCCTCAGTCCCTGAGGTCCAGATTTTATCAAAGGAGTACTGCATATACAGCCTCCTGTGGTGCCTAAGGTGGCATCGTGGGATCTAAATGTAGTTTTAGATTTCCTCAAATCCAATTGGTTTGAACCACTAAAGAATGTGGATTTGAAATATCTCACATGGAAAGTGACTATGTTACTGGCCCTGGCTTCGGCCGGGAGAGTATCTGAACTGGCGGCTTTGTTTTATAAAAGCCCTTATTTAATTTTCCATTCGACATAGGGCAGAGCTGCGGACGCGTCCGCATTTTCTCCCTAAGGTGGTATCAGCGTTTCACCTGAACCAGCCTATTGTAGTGCCTGCGGCTACAGACGACTTGAAGGACTCCAAGTTGTTGGACGTTGTCAGAGCCTTAAAAATATACATTTAAAGGACGGCTGGAGTCAGAAAATCTGACTCGCTGTTTATACTGTATGCACCCAACAAGTTGGGTGCACCTGCTTCTAAGCAGTCGATTGCTCGTTGGATTTGTAACAAAATTCAACTTGCACATTCTGTGGCAGGCCTGCCACAGCCTAAATCTGTTAAGGCCCATTCCGCAAGGAAGGTGGGCTCATCTTGGGCGGCTGCCCGAGGGGTCTCGGCATTACAACTCTGCCGAGCAGCTACGTGGTCAGGGGAGAACACGTTTGTAAATTTTTACAAAATTGATACCCTGGCAAAGGAGGACCTGGAGTTCTCTCATTCGGTGCTGCAGAGTCATCCGCACTCTCCCGCCCGTTTGGGAGCTTTGGTATAATCCCCATGGTCCTTTCAGGAACCCCAGCATCCACTTAGGACGATAGAGAAAATAAGAATTTACTTACCGATAATTCTATTTCTCGGAGTCCGTAGTGGATGCTGGGCGCCCATCCCAAGTGCGGATTATCTGCAATACTTGTACATAGTTATTGTTAACTAATTCGGGTTATTGTTTAGGAAGCCATCTTTCAGAGGCTCCTCTGTTATCATACTGTTAACTGGGTTTAGATCACAAGTTGTACGGTGTGATTGGTGTGGCTGGTATGAGTCTTACCCGGGATTCAAAATCCTCCCTTATTGTGTACGCTCGTCCGGGCACAGTACCTAACTGGAGTCTGGAGGAGGGTCATAGGGGGAGGAGCCAGTACACACCACCTGACCTGTAAAAGCTTTACTTTTGTGCCCTGTCTCCTGCGGAGCCGCTATTCCCCATGGTCCTTTCAGGAACCCCAGCATCCACTACGGACTCCGAGAAATAGAATTATCGGTAAGTAAATTCTTATTATATTTATTTCTGGATTATATAATTTTTTTTCTGACTGGTGCGGACCCACACAAAAAAACTTGTGTATGTACATACAGTACATGAGGCAGTGTGTTTCTGAACATATCTACATTATGAGATGCAGCGTATATATGTGAGAGGGGTGGTATTCAGGTTGCCGACTGTCGGGTTCCCGGCGTACAGTATACCGGCGCCGGAATCCCGACAGCCGGCATACCGACAGTTTTTCTCCCTCGCGGGGGTCCACGACCCCCCTGGATGGAGAATAAATAGCGTGGCGCGCCACAGTGCCCGCAGCGTGGCGAGCACAGCGAGCCCGCAAGGGGCTCATTTGCGCTCGCCACGCTGTCGGTATGCCGGCAGTCGGGCTTCCGCACCGGTATGCTGGTCGCCGGGAGCCCGGCCGCCGGCATACCATACTAGACCCATGTGAGAGAGTGTTTGACTGTATGTATATGAGAGACACTGTATATATGAGAGAGGCGGTGTATGTATGTGAGAGGCAGTGTATTTCTGAACGTATATATGAGAGACGCAGCGTATATATGTGAGAGACAGTGTATGACTGTATGTATGTGAGAGGCAGTGTATAACTAAGTACAGTATGTGAGAGGCAGAATATGACTGTATGTATATGAGAGGCAGTGTATGACTGTGTACATGAGAGAGGCAGTGTGTATGTACATAGGAGTGTACGAGAGAGAATGAAACAGAAAAGAGGTGTGTCTGTGTGGCAGAAATAAAACGAGATAGTATGTGTGTAAGAGAGAGCAATAGTGAGAGAGATGTGAAGGAATATGATTGAGACCAGAGAATGTATAAGTGAGAGAGAAAGGCAACACTATCCACGCCTCTTGTGCAGCACTAGCCATACCCACACTGGTAAAGACGTGAGTTGGGGGGCCGCTTAAAAATGTTGCTATGGGGCCCACTAAGTTCTAGTTGCACCCCTGACTGTTACCCTTATTCTGTGCGGCTGGCACTGCAGGGATACCCTTTTTCCCTGCTCACTCCTGGCAACATACTTGTTTAGTTCCACTGTTGCCGCACTAGGAGTCTTTGTGTACAAACCATACAGGATTATTATATAGATATGATGTTGCATAGATCACATACAACTTTGCTCATTTCTTTAATTTAATAATTAAAAAACAAACAAATTATTTATACAGTTTTAAAAATACTCAAATTTCTGGCCTTAAAGTCATTGAATTCCATCACTGAAATATCGACATACTGTGTTTTTTAAGTAAATAGTGGCAACTTAAAAAAGGTGCTTGGCTTCATTGGCACAATTTTTTTGCTATTTAGCACATCCTATTGGAATCTATGCAGATCCACCCTTTACTAGAAACTCACCTAGGAAAATATGTAAACGTTCCTCAAAAGGTTTCTTTTATCGTCGTTAGGGTACGGTTAGTCATCGCATGCAGATTAAATAATTTATAACACACACATTTCACAATCCACAAAAGATAGAGTTCCAAGGGGGATCTGCATTGATTCTGGGCAGATAGATGTTTGGCCGTTATGATGAACTGAAGAAAAGAAACCTTTATGTGCACTTATCATTTTGTTTGGGAGAGTCAGGACACAGAGTTATCTCTTATGATAAGAGTCTACGGTGGATTAACCATATAGCCTTTCCTCTCTTGTATCTGGGGGGGAACGCTCAACCCGAAAACATCAAGGATATCCGGGTTCAGGAAATGTACAAACCTCTTCTAAAGGACAATGACTGGTGAAACGCTCAATTTAAAAAAAATATATATATTTTTAGATAGCCAGTTTAGTTAGCAAACCCAAGTAGAGAGAAGGAAGACCAGCACCTCAAGCACACGATCTGTCAATGAGAGGAGTCAATCCACAAAACAGGCAACTTGTTGTGACGGGGGGGCATCGTGTCTATGTCCGGCCTGGGTGAAGCAACCATTAACTCAAGTGCATGTTTTGGCGGCTTAGGACGTCGCTTCACAGTTTTGAACCCCTGGGTGTGATCTGCCTCCCGACCTGGAAGCAACCGTTCGGTCCAATGAAGAATGTGGCTCACCTCTCATGGCTCCTTTGCTGCAGGTTCCGGCTAGATGGTTTATATACGTGACAATCTCCACGTTGTTGTACTGAACTTTGTGTTTGAGAAGGAATTTGGTTTGGTACAGGACTTTGTATACTGGCCACAGCTCCAAGATGTTGATCTGGAGTAACTGCTCCTGAGACCTCCACTGACCCTGTAATGTGTAGTGGCCTGTTACCGCCCCCCAACCCCGAAGACTGGCATCATTGGTGAGCAGGACCCAATCCTGGATCTAGAAGGGCGAACCTTGACCAAGTGGGAGAGATGGAGCCACCCCTTCAAGTACCCCTTCAGTCAGACAGTTTTAGTTTTGTGCCTCATGGAGTGGGCACGTTTTTGGAAGCTGGTAACTGCAGCCTCTCTTAGTTCTTTTCTTTAACATTAATTTCTCTTACGTCCTAGAGGATGCTGGGGTTCCATTTAGTACCATGGGGTATAGATGGGTTCCTTGGGAGTTTAATAGTGTGGGCTGGGTCCTCCCTCTATGCCCCTCCTACCAGACTCAGTTTAGAAAATGTGCCTGGAGGAGCTGGTCACAGCTAGGGAAGCTCCTAGGAGTTTTTCTGGTTTTATTGTTTTTCTAAGCGTGTTAGGTACAGGAAAGCTGCTGGCAACCGCCTCCCTGCTTTGTGGGACTTAGGGGGGGGGGGGGGGGAAGTAGGAACCAACTCTAGAAGTTAATGGTTCTCTATCTCCGCTGACAGGACAATGAGCTCCTGAGGGTGCTGATCGCAAGCCCACGAAGTGACCGCTCACTCCCGCAGCATGGCTGCCACCCCGTAACAGAGCCGGAAGAAATAGGAGTGGTGAGTATAACGCCGGCACAAGGGTGGGAGCGCAGCTCTGACAGGCTGCGCTCTGGAGGGCTCAGAGGCACACTGTACGGCGCTGTGAGGGGCGTCCTGGGCCAGCGCAATCACCCTACACTGGTCACAGAAGACTACCAGGGACTTATCCAACTGTTAGCTGCAAATTACCTCAGGCCAGTATAATACAATAAGTGTGGGAAGACGCGCCATTACAAGGGGCGGGGCTTCTCCTCAGAGCGGATCCAGCACTCACCAGTGCCATTTTCTCCCTGCAGATCACAGCAACAGAACGCTGACAGGGAGCGCTGCCCTCCACATACCTCAATCTATCCTCTGCGGTACCAGGGTGTTATAGACGGGGGGAGTTTATTATTGGAACTGTTTATCCTAAGTCAGCGCCGGCAGTTTAGTTTATTAAATGCCTACTGGGGCACTGTGTGGCTTGCTCCTTATACTCTGTGACTCTCTGAAGGTACTCTGGGGAAAACTGTGTCTGACATTTTCCTGTGTGTGTCTGTGTGACTGTATATATCACATTAACATGTCTAGGGACTCTGTATCTTGTGCTGCAGAGTGTGTATCTTCTCCTGATGAGTTTATTCTATGTACTGAGAAGTTCGATAGACTTCTTGGAAAACAGCCACTAACCCCTATTGCACACTGTAACTGAAGCCGCTGCGGCTGCTGTAATAAATACTCTGTCCCCAGTTAGCGTACACACGTCGGAATAGCCGTGCAGCTTACACTCAGTGCATACACACAGACCGACACGCTGAGAGCACGAGGCAGCTCTAGGTGTGGCAATTATACTATACAAACGCTCAACAGAAACTGAATGCGACACCAGTATTTGATTGTATGTTGTGGTCCAAAGCAGCAACACGTAATAATATATTTGTAAAAGGGGGTTACAATAAGTTGAAATATAATGGTACAACACAATACAATTCAATCACAGAGAGAGAGTCACACCCAATGATATGTACGCTTTGTCGCTTGCGCCACCCGGATCCGGTCCCCAACCGTCTGGCAAGACGACCTATGAGTCTTTTAAAAAGCAGAGAGAGAGTGACCGGCCCAGGTGCAAGGTTTATATACCCTTGCCCAAAATACAATACAATGGGTTGTATGCTCTCCACTGATTGGTTGGAGGGATGGTCGTTTACAGTACAGGAGAGGTCATTGGTCGGTTTGAAGAGATGGGCGATGCCTTGATCCAGGGGTGTGTAGCTCTGGATTCTAGCCGCATACCAAGTACATAATAAACACAAATATACCTTTAATCTGCCTTTGCGAATAACTATTCGGAACGACATGCGATCTTCTCCAAACCAACACCGGATTATTACTCATAATTATCCGCACACGTAGATACCATGCATGATGCTCTGATCAGTTACTGTCCCCTCGCATACTGTAAAGGTGTATAATTCCCTTGTTGTGCCTTGCAAATAAGTAAAAGTTGCATGAGGGGAAAGGGGAGTCTATGTGCAATGTGTGCACCAAGTTTGGGAAACATGCAATGTGTGACAGATATTTCCATGTTCATTAGGTTACCCTGTCATGCGATCTCTCAAAGCAACATGATCCTACACATGAAATGGCCAACCATTCTCAAGATACACACACACATATATATATATATATATATATATATATATATATATAATTCCAAGAGTTTTGACTATAAATGTTACACCTCTGATCCATGTAAGTTGTCAGCTGCTAGTGATCTGTATCAGCAAGGCCTGTGCTCTTTGTATAGTATATTTGTCTCCTATTGTCCTGGTTTCCATTAAACAATGACAGTTTGGTTTGTGTGTATCTTTCTTCACAGACCAGGGGGTCTGTTCAAACATTGGAATACCAAGACATTGTGTTGGAAGGATGTGCATGTTTGGTTAGATTAGTGTGTGTGTGAACAGTGACTCGACACAGGCTGGGCACTGTGGCATGTCTCTGCATTAATAGTAAGAATCTTTTCGTAATTGCTAATACCACGCCCGTACGCGCACTCCCGTGGGAGGCGATTGTACGCAATTTGCGAGTATGCTGCACGCACGCCAGACTAAGTACATATATGGATGCCATCTGTGTGGTGTTTGCATGTGGTGTGTGTATTGCAATATTTTCCGACTTCGACAGTACTCAGGACTGCCATGTAACTTCTCAGCCTTCTGAGTCCAAACCCCCATGGGTGGATTCTATAAGGGGAATGATATCCCAGATTTAATCTCCGAAATCACATAATGAGAGTGTAACGCAGGCTTTACAACAATCTGTAGCAGTTTTGCAGAACTCGGCTCCCACTACCTCATCTAAGGCCCCTATTACATACCCTAAAAAGTGTGCTCTTGCCCAGATAATGCAAGCCGACACGGATACCGACTCTGATACAGGGGACGGTGATGAGGATATGCAGGGGGGGAAATGCATTCCTTGCTAAGGGGGTGCAACTCATGATTGAGGCCATTAAAGACATTTTACACACTACTGAAAAAGTACCTGAGCAGGTAGAGGAGTCTTTTCTTTACATACAATAAGAAATCCCTTACCTTCCCTGCTTCTAAGGAGTTAAACGCCTTGTTTGAAAAATCCTGGGAAAACCCAGAGAAAAAATTTCAGATCCCAAAAAGCGTTCTCATTGCTTTCCCTTCCCTGAAGAGGACATGGAAAAGTGGGAAAACCCGCCTATAGTAGACGCTTCTGTATCTAGGTTGTCTAAAAAGGTGGTTTTACCTGTACCTGGTTCAACCACTTTGAAAGAGCCGGCTGACCGCAAGATTGAGACTATGCTCAAATCACTATACACAGCTACAGGCGTGGCTTTAAGGCCCACGATTGCTTGTGCGTGGATTTCTAAAGCCATAGTGAAGTGGTCAGGCACATTACTAGAGGATTTAGATACTATGGATAGGAGTGACATTGACTTGTTTTTACGTCACATACAGGATTCTGCAGGTTTCATGGTGGAGGCCATGAAGGACCTTAGCCACCTTAATGCAAGGGCTTCTTCCAAGGCCGTCTCGGCACGCATAGGACTCTGGTTGCGCCAATGGTCTGTGGATGCAGAATCCAAGAGGAGTGTGGAGAACCTATCCTTCACAGGTCCGGCTCTGTTTGGGGACGCGTGGATCTCCACGGCAACTGCGGGTAAGTCAACTTTCCTTCCCGCAGTAGCGCCACCGACTAGGTAATCTTATCCTACGTCTACGATGCAGTCCTTTCAGACCGCAAAAGTTAAAAAGTCCAAACTTCCTTCCACTTTCTTTAGAAGTGGTCGGGGGGAAATCTAGAAAACCTGCACCAACAGGTTCCCAGGAGCAGAAGCCAGGTTCTGCTTCCTCCAAATCTTCAGCATGACGGTGGACTTCCCAGCCTGGGGATCGGGCAGGTGGGAGCAAGACTAAGGGATTTCAGTCACATCTGGGCATCATCATGCCTAGATCCCTTGGTGCAAAACATCGTTGCCCAGGTACAGACTGGAGTTTCAAGAACTCCCACCTCACAGATTCTTCAAATCAGGCTTACCAGCTTCGCTGACAGAAAGTGCTATCCTACAGGAAGCCATTCGAAAATTGGTACAGACAAATGTCATTTCTCTGACGTCCTAAGTGGATGCTGGGACTCCGTAAGGACCATGGGGAATAGCGGCTCCGCAGGAGACTGGGCACAACTAAAAGAAAGCTTTAGACTAACTGGTGTGCACTGGCTCCTCCCACTATGACCCTCCTCCAGACTTCAGTTAGAATCTTGTGCCCGGCTGAGCTGGATACACACTAGGGGCTCTCCTGAGCTCCTAGAAAGAAAGTATATTTTAGTTTTTTTATTTTACAGTGAGATCTGCTGGCAACAGACTCACTGCAGCGAGGGACTAAGGGGAGAAGAAGCGAACCTACCTGACTGGAGGTAGCTTGGGCTTCTTAGGCTACTGGACACCATTAGCTCCAGAGGGATCGACACAGGACCCGACCTCGATCGTTCGGTCCCGGAGCTGCGCCGCCGGCCCCCTTACAGAGCCAGAAGCAAGAAGTGTTCCGGAAAATCGGCGGCAGAAGACTTCTGTCTTCAACAAGGTAGCGCACAGCACTGCAGCTGTGCGCCATTGCTCCTCATGCACACCTCACACTCCGGTCACTGATGGGTGCAGGGCGCTGGGGGGGGGGCGCCCTGAGGGCAATATAATACACCTTGGCTGGCAAATCTACACCATATATAGTCAGGAAGGCTATATAGGTGTAAAAATACCCCTGCCAGAATTCCAGAAAAAGCGGGAGAAGTCCGCCGGAAAAGGGGCGGGGCTATCTCCCTCAGCACACTGGCGCCATTTTTCCCTCACAGCTCCGCTGGAAGGACGCTCCCTGGCTCTCCCCTGCAGTGTCGAGCTACATGAGGGTAAAAAAGAGAGGGGGGGCACTAAATGTAGGCGCAGTATATATAATATAAGCAGCTATAAGGGAAAAAACACTCATTTATAGTGGGATCCCTGTGTTATATAGCGCTCTGGTGTGTGCTGGCATACTCTCTCTCTGTCTTCCCAAAGGGCTTTGTGGGGTCCTGTCCTCTGTCAGAGCATTCCCTGTGTGTATGCGGTGTGTCGGTATGGCTGTGTCGACATGTTTGATGAGGAGGCTTATGTGGAGGCGGAGCAGATGCCGATAAATGTGATGTCACCCCCTGCGGGGTCGACACCTGAGTGGATGGTTCTGTGGAAGGAATTACGCGACAGTGTCGACTCCTTGCATAAAAGGTTTGACGACATACCAAATATGGGACAGCCGGCTTCTCAGCCTGTGCCTGCCCAGGCGTCTCAAAAGCCATCAGGGGCTCTAAAACGCCCGCTACCTCAGATGGCAGACACAGATGTCGACACGGATACTGACTCCAGTGTCGACGACGATGAGACTAATGTAACTTCCAATAGGGCCACACGTTATATGATTGAGGCAATGAAAAATGTGTTGCATATTTCTGATGTTACCCCAGGTACCACAAAAAAGGGTATTATGTTTGGAGAGAAAAAACTACCAGTTGTTTTTCCTCCATCTGAGGAATTAAATGAAGTGTGTGAAGAAGCGTGGGCTTCCCCCGATAAGAAACTGGTAATTTCTAAGAGGTTACTAATGGCGTACCCTTTCCCGCCAGAGGATAGGTCACGTTGGGAAACATCCCCTAGGGTGGATAAAGCGCTCACACGCTTGTCAAAGAAGGTGGCACTACTGTCTCCGGATACGGCCGCCCTGAAGGAACCTGCTGATAGAGAGCAGGAGGCTATCCTGAAGTCTGTATATACACACACAGGTGTTATATTGAGACCAGCTATTGCTTCAGCATGGATGTGCAGTGCTGCAGCTGCGTGGTCAGATTCCCTGTCGGAAAATATTGATACCCTAGACAGGGACACTATATTGCTAACCATAGAGCATATTAAAGACGCACTCTTATACATGAGGGATGCACAGAGGGATATTTGCTGGCTGGCATCTAAAATAAGTGCAATATCCATTTCTGCCAGGAGAGGGTTATGGACTCGGCAGTGGACAGGAGATGCAGATTCTAAAAGGCACATGGAAGTTTTGCCTTATAAGGGTGAGGAGTTGTTCGGGGATGGTCTCTCGGACCTCGTTTCCACAGCAACAGCTGGGAAGTCTACATTTTTACCCCATGTTCCCTCACAGCCAAAGAAAGCACCGTATTATCAGGTACAGTCCTTTCGGCCCAATAAGGGCAAGCGGGTTAAAGGCGCGGTCTTTCTGCCCAGAGGCAGAGGTAGAGGGAAAAAGCTGCAGCATACAGCCAGTTCCCAGGAGCAAAAGTCCTCCCCCGCTTCCTCTAAGTCCACAGCATGACGCTGGGGCTCCACAGGCGGAGCCAGGTACGGTGGGGGCCCGTCTCAAAAATTTCAGCGATCAGTAGGCTTGCTCACGGGTGGATCCCTGGATCTTTCAAGTAGTATCTCAGGGGTACAAGCTGGAATTCGAGACGTCTCCCCCCCGCCGTTTCCTCAAATCTGCCTTGCCAACAACTCCCTCAGGCAGGGAGGCAGTGATAGAGGCAATTCACAAGCTGTATTCCCAGCAGGTGATAGTAAAGGTGCCCCTACTTCAACAATGACGGGGTTACTGTTCCACAATGTTTGTGGTACCGAAACCGGACGGTTCGGTGAGACCCATTTTAAATTTGAAATCCTTGAACACGTATATAAAAAAATTCAAGTTCAAGATGGAATCGTTCAGGGCGGTTATTGCAAGCCTGGACGAGGGGGATTACATGTTATCACTGGACATCAAGGATGCTTACCTGCATGTCCCCATTTACCATCCTCACCAGGAGTACCTCAGATTTGTGGTACAGGATTGTCATTACCAATTCCAGACGTTGCCGTTCGGTCTATCCACGGCTCCGAGGGTCTTTACCAAGGTAATGGCCGAAATGATGATACTCCTTCGAAAGAAGGGAGTTTTAATTATCCCGTACTTGGACGATCTCCTGATAAAGGCGAGGTCCAGGGAGCAGTTGTTGGTCGGGGTAGCACTATCTCGGGAGGTGCTACAACAGCACGGCTGGATTCTAAATATTCCAAAGTCACAGCTGGTCCCTACGACACGTCTACTGTTCCTGGGGATGGTTCTGGACACAAAACAGAAAAAAGTGTTTCTCCCGGAGGAGAAGGCCAAGGAGCTGTCATCTCTAGTCAGAGGCCTCCTAAAACCAAAACAGGTGTCGGTGCATCACTGCACGCGGATCCTGGGAAAGATGGTAGCTTCCTACGAAGCAATTCCATTCGGCAGGTTCCATGCAAGAACCTTTCAGTGGGACCTGTTGGACAAGTGGTCCGGATCGCATCTTCAGATGCATCGGCTGATAACCCTGTCTCCAAGGACCAGGGTGTCTCTGCTGTGGTGGCTGCAGAGTGCTCATCTTCAAGAGGGCCGCAGATTCGGCATACAGGACTGGGTCCTGGTGACCACGGATGCCAGCCTTCGAGGCTGGGGGGCAGTCACACAGGGAAGAAACTTCCAAGGACTATGGTCAAGTCAGGAGACTTCCCTGCACATAAATATTCTGGAGCTGAGGGCCATTTACAATGCCCTGAGTCAGGCAAAACCCCTGCTTCAAAACCAGCCGGTACTGATCCAGTCAGACAACATCACGGCGGTCGCCCATGTAAACCGACAGGGCGGCACGAGAAGCAGGACGGCGATGGCAGAAGCCACAAGGATTCTCCGATAGGCGGAAAATCACGTGTTAGCACTGTCAGCAGTGTTCATTCCTGGAGTGGACAACTGGGAAGCAGACTTCTTCAGCAGGCACGACCTCCACCCGGGAGAGTGGGGACTTCATCCAGAAGTCTTCCAACTGATTGTAAACCGTTGGGAAAGGCCACAGGTGGACATGATGGCGTCTCGCCTAAACAAAAAGCTAGAAAGATATTGCGCCAGGTCAAGAGACCCGCAGGCGATAGCTGTGGACGCTCTAGTGACACCGTGGGTGTACCGGTCGGTTTATGTGTTCCCTCCTCTTCCTCTTATACCAAAGGTACTGAGGATACCAAGGAGAAGAGGAGTAAGAACTATACTCATTGTTCCGGATTGGCCAAGAAGAGCTTGGTACCTGGAACTTCAAGAAATGATCTCAGAGGACCCATGGCCTCTGCCGCTCAGACAGGACCTGCTGCAGCAGGGGCCCTGTCTGTTCCAAGACTTACCGCGGCTGCGTTTGACGGCATGGCGGTTGAACACCGGATCCTGAAGGAAAACGGCATTCCGGAGGAAGTCATTCCTACGCTGATTAAAGCTAGGAAAGAAGTAACCGCAAACCATTATCACCGCATATGGCGAAAATATGTTGCGTGGTGTGAGGCCAGGAAGGCCCCAACGGAGGAATTTTAGCTGGGCCGTTTCCTGCACTTCCTACAGTCAGGGGTGACTATGGGCCTAACATTGGGTTCCATTAAGGTCCAGATTTCGGCTCTATCGATTTTCTTCCAGAGAGAACTGGCTTCACTACCTGAAGTTCAAACTTTTGTTAAGGGAGTGCTGCATATTCAGCCCCCTTTTGTGCCTCCAGTGGCACCTTGGGATCTCAACGTGGTGTTGAATTTCCTAAAGTCACATTGGTTTGAGCCACTTAAAACCGTGGAATTGAAGTATCTCACGTGGAAAGTGGTCATGTTGTTGGCCTTGGCTTCGGCCAGGCGTGTATCAGAATTGGCGGCTTATCTGATTTTCCATATGGATAGGGCAGAATTGAGGACTCGTCCCCAATTTCTCCCTAAGGTGGTATCAGCCTTTCATCTGAACCAACCTATCGTGGTGCCTGCGGCTACTAAAGACTTGGAGGCTTCCAAGTTGTTGGACGTAGTCAGGGCCCTGAAAATTTATGTTTCCAGGACAGCTGGAGTCCGAAAGACTGACTCGCTATTTATCCTGTATGCGCCCAACAAGTTGGGTGCACCTGCTTCAAAGCAGACTATTGCTCGCTGGATCTGTAGTACGATTCAGCTTGCACATTCAGCGGCTGGACTGCCGCATCCTAAATCAGTGAAAGCCCATTCCACGAGGAAGGTGGGCTCTTCTTGGGCGGCTGCCCGAGGGGTCTCGGCTCTACAACTTTGCCGAGCAGCTACTTGGTCGGGGTCAAACACATTTGCTAAATTCTACAAGTTTGACACCCTGGCTGAGGAGGACCTAGAGTTTGCCCATTCGGTGCTGCAGAGTCATCCGCACTCTCCCGCCCGTTTGGGAGCTTTGGTATAATCCCCATGGTCCTTACGGAGTCCCAGCATCCACTTAGGACGTCAGAGAAAATAAGAATTTACTCACCGGTAATTCTATTTCACGTAGTCCGTAGTGGATGCTGGGCGCCCATCCCAAGTGCGGATTGTCTGCAATACTTGTATATAGTTATTGTTTAACTAAAGGGTTATTGTTGAGCCATCTGTTGAGAGGCTCAGTTGTTATCATACTGTTAACTGGGTATTGTATCACGAGTTATACGGTGTGATTGGTGTGGCTGGTATGAGTCTTACCCGGGATTCAAAATCCTTCCTTATTGTGTCAGCTCTTCCGGGCACAGTAACCTAACTGAAGTCTGGAGGAGGGTCATAGTGGGAGGAGCCAGTGCACACCAGTTAGTCTAAAGCTTTCTTTTAGTTGTGCCCAGTCTCCTGCGGAGCCGCTATTCCCCATGGTCCTTACGGAGTCCCAGCATCCACTACGGACTACGAGAAATAGAATTACCGGTGAGTAAATTCTTATTTGTTCCACCTCACCTAACAAACAAGGGTTATTACTCAAACCTGTTTGTGGTACCGAAGCCAGACGGTTCGGTAATGCCGATATTAAACCTAAAGTCATTGAACCCCCTACTTGACTGAATAAAAATTCAAGATGGAGTCTCTGAGAGCGGTGACCTCAGGTCTGGCGGAGATGGAATTCCTGGTATCCCTGGATATCAAGGATGCGTACCTTCACGTTCCAATCTGGCCGCCTCACCAGGCTTATCTGAGATTTGCGCTTTTAGACTTTCACGATCAGTTCCAGGCGCTGCCATTTGGCCTCCCCACACCACTGAGGGTGTTCACCAAGGTCATGGCAGAGATGATGCTACTCCTCCGCAAGCAGGGAGTGAACATTATTCCATATCTGGATGATCTGCTGATAAAGGCATCTTCCAGGGAGAAGCTGTTACAGAGCATTGCTCTCTCAACCCGAATACTCCAGGATCACGGGTGGATCCTGAACCTTCCAAAGTCACATTTAGAACAGACAAGGAGACTGTCCTTCCTGGGGATGATCCTCGAAACGGAAGTATAGAGGGTGTTTCTCCCGGTGGAGAAAGCGTTGGTGATCCAGTCAATGGTCCGGGATGTCCTGAAGCCTGCCCGGGTATCTGTTCATCAGTGCATTCGCCTTCTGGGGAAGATGGTTGCCTCCTACGAGGCTGTACAGTACGGAAAATTTCATGCACGGTCCTTCCAACTGGATCTCCTGGACAAATGGTCGGGATCTCATCTTCACATGCACCAGCGGATACGCCTGTCGTCGAAAGCCTGAATTTCACTCCTCTGGTGGCTGCAAACTTCTCACCTTCTCGAGGACCGAAGGTTCGGGATTCAGAAATGGATCCTTCTAACCACGGATGCAAGTCTCAGAGGTTGGGGAGCAGTCACCCAAAGGGAAAACTTCCAAGGAAAGTGGTCAAGTCTGGAATCCATCCTTCCGATAAACATTCTGGAACAAAGGGCCATGTACAACGGCCTTCTGCAAGCGGCACATCTTGTACAAGATCAGGCCATTCAGGTTCAGTCGGACAATGTAACAACGGTGTCCTACATAAACCGACAGGGCGGAACGAAGAGCAGAGCCGCAATGTCAGAGGTAACAAGAATCCTGCTCTGGGCAGAAAAGCTTGCGGTGGCGCTGTCGGCGATCTTCATTCCGGGAGTGGACAACTGGGAAGCGGACTTCTTCAGCAGACATGATCTCCATCAAGGAGAATGGGGCCTCCACCCTGAGGTGTTCGAGGAGGTGTACCTCAAATAGACATGATGGCCTCCCGTCTCAACAAGAAGCTTTGGAGATACTGTTCCAGGTCGAGAGACCCACAGGCAGTGGCGGTGGACGCCCTGGTAACTCCGTGGGTGTTCCAGTCACTGTATGTGTTCCCTACACTTCCGCTCATCCCAAGGATTCTCAAACTAATAAAAAGAACAAGAGTTCTGGCGATCCTTATTGCTCCGGACTGCTTGGTACGCGGATCTTCTGGGATTACTGCTGGAGGATCTGAGGCCTCTTACTCTTCGCGAGGACCTTCTACAACAGGGGCCGTTTGCTTATCAAGACTTAACGTTTGACGGCATGGAGGTTGAACGCCTGATTTTATCTTGGAAGGGTATTCCGAGAAAGGTCATTCCTACCCTAATACAGGCTAGGAAGGGAGTAACGCCTAAACATTACCATCAATTTGGAAAAAGTATGTGTCTTGGTGTGAATCCAAGAAGTTTCCTATGGTGGAGTTTCAACTGGGACGGTTGGGCTCCATAAAAGTCCAGATTTCGGCCCTGTCCATTTTCTTCCAGAAACAACTGGCAGCTCTCCCTGAGGTTCAGACTTGTTTGAAAGGGGTTTTGCCCATCAACCACCTTTTGTGCCTCCTACGGCACTGTGGGATCTTAATGTGGTGCTGCAGTTCCTGCAATCGGATTGGTTCGAACCTCTACAGGAGGTATAGGTCAAGTTTCTTACTTGGAAGGCTATCACACTGTTGGCATTGGCATCTGCTAGGTGTGTGTCAGAATTGGGGGCATTGTCCTATAAGAGCCCCTACTTGATTTTCCAGGAAGATAGGGCTGAGCTCAGAACGCGTCAACAATTACTTCCAAAAGTTGTGTCGGCCTTTCATATCAACAAATCTATTGTGGTGCCAGTGGCTACTGACTCCTCATTCACATCAAAGTCCTTGGATGTTGTGAGGGCTTTGAAGATTTATGTCAAGGGGACTTCTCGTCACAGGAAGTCGGACGCTCTGTTTGTCCTTTATGCTCCCAACAAGGTTGGGTGTCCTGCTTCTAAGCAGACGATTTCTCGCTGGATTAGGTTCACTATCCAGCATGCTTATTCTATGGCAGGCTTGCTATGTCCAAATTCTGTTAAGGCCCAATCTACCCGTAAAGTGGGTTCTTCCTGGGCGGCTTCCTGGGGTGTCTCAGCTTTGCCGGGCAGCTACTTGGTCAGGATTGAACACGTTTGCCAAGTTCTACAAGTTCGATACCTTGGCCTCTGTGGACCTTCAATTTGGTCAATCTGTTCTGCAGGAGCCTCCGCGCGCTCCTTCCCGTACTGGGAGTTTTGGTACATCCCAATGTTACTAAATGGAACCCCAGCATCCTCTAGGACGTAAGAGAAAATAGGATTTTAATTACCTAATGGTGGTAAATCCTTTTCTCGTAGTCCGTAGAGGATGCTGGGCGCCCACCCAGCGCTTCGTTTTCCTGCATTGTTACTTGGTTAAGTACTGTTGTTCAGCCGTTGCTGAATCGTTTTAAGTTGGTTAGCTTGGCTTTCCTTTTGTTATGTGTGAGCTGGTGTGAATCTCACCACTATCTGTGTATTTCCTTCTCTCGAAGTATGTCAGTCTCCTTGGGCACAGTTTCTAGACTGAGTCTGGTAGGAGGGGCATAGAGGGAGGAGCCAGCCCACACTATTAAGCTCTTAAAGTGCCCATGGCTCCCAAGGGACCCGTCTATACCCCATGGTACTGAATGGAACCCCAGCATCCTCTATGAACTACGAGAAAAGGATTTACCGGTAGGTAATTTAAAATCCTATTTTTCTTTCTCTTACACAGCAGGCAGCGGGTCAGTGAACTAGACACCCCTATCGCTTCACTGCTGCCCCATTTCCAGTGGCTGGAGTACTGGTATCAAGCTTTTTCTGGTAGCTCCTCAGCCACCCCTTGGTGCGTACCCCGGTTCAGACTACCCACCACAGGTCTGATCTTCCTCCCCTCCCTCGCTGAAGACGCTGGGCAGCTATTTTCACTCTGCCTGCCTTACTATACAGAGAGAGGAACACGTGCTCCGGCCTCCCCTAAACCTCACACCTGCTGTCAGGATTTGTACAGGCTCCTTTTTACCCCATTGGGGATGATTGTTGACCACTTATTGTCTATTATATGGTATTGCATAGTGTTATTTTATTTTCTAATGGTTTCTGATCTGTTTCTTATAATACTACTTGCTTCTGTTTTCTTAGCTACTCTAACCTCTGTGAGTGTTTAGTGATTGTGTGCACACTTATTTTTATAAGTTGAATTTAACTGTTCTATACTGCAAGGTACCACTTATTATCTTAGGTGGTCCTCTAAACATTCAGTGCTGTGTCCCCATGGATTCAGTATGATATCCGACTGAGGGAATGCCGGCGGTTAGAATACTGACTCCAGCATCGCTATAGTGTAAATTCCGACAGAAGGGAGGTAAGACTGTTCCCCCTCTCCCCTGCCACCCCTACCCCGCAGCCTAATCTTAATATTACCCCCCACTTAAGTGCCTAAACCTAACCCCTACCCCCGGTGGTGCCTAACCCCAACCCCCGCGGCTCTAACCCATCCGCTATACTTGCGGTTGCTATGCCGGCTGTCAGGATTCTGGCATTGGTCTCCTGACCCTGTTGGGATTCTGGCGTTGGCATTCTGATGGTTGTCTGTAGTCCGTCGTCCGCATTCAGACTGGCAGGATCCTCACAGCCGGCATCTTGACCACATCCCGTCCCCAGTTATGTATGCTAGTTGTTAATATACCAAAGTGTGTGGGGGTATTCCCTGGAATGCATTATGTCTTCCATAGGTCAGGCAGCTAAAGTCCCCACAGAGGGGACTGTGTTGCGCACAGTTTCTTGTCAGAACTGTTCAGGATTTATTTCAGCTCCAGTCCAACATCCCAATGGTTTGTGTGATGCTTCCTTTACAGGTATGCAGTGTGACAGCATTTTAGGAACTAGTGTGGGCTGTCTGGTCTCATGCCGCACAAACTCTTTCTGTTCCTGAAGTACATTAGTCTCTACCTTCAACATGGTGGAATACGCCCAGTTTTTCTCCAGCCATCTACAGTTTTAGCTTCTGTTCCAATGGAACCGCTTCCATTTTTCATCTTCGATCTCAAATTATCATCTTCTCTGGAGGTGCGCCACGCCTTGTCTCTAATTCTCACCCACTTGGTCAAGGGTTGTCCCTTCTGGATCCAGGATTGGGTCCTGCTCACAAACAATGCCAGTCTTTGGGGTTGGGGGTTGTAACAGTCCACCACATCTTTTAGGATCTGAGGACGTCTCAGGAGACGTTACTCCCAATCATCATCTTGGAGCTTTGGGAAATATACAAGGTCCTGTGCCAGGCCAAGTTCCTTCTCCAACACAAACTGGTTAATGTTTAGTCTGACAACGCGGAGGCTGTCACATATAAAACATCAAGGCAGAACCCGCAGAAAAGGAGCCATGCAAAAGGTGATCCACATTCTTCTTTGGGCCGACCAGTTGCTTCCAGCTTGTCAGTTCACATCCAGGAGTTAACAATTGTCAAGCAGACTTCCTAAGCCATGAAAACATGCACTTGAGCAAATGTTTTCCAGATGTTGGCGAGTGTTTGGTGATGTCCGGACATTAGGGATGATTCAGATCTGAACGTAGATGTGCTAAATTTAGCACATCTACGATCAAATTACTCAGACATGCGGGGTGACGCCCAGCACAGGGCCAATCTGCCCTGCATGTCAGCCCCTGCCCCCCCTCGCACAGGTGCGAAAGTATTGCATGGTGTCTATGCTTTTGCACCCGCCGAGTTGCTCCTGGGTGGCAGCGGCTGCGTGTGACATCACAAAACCACTACGGCCCAGCCTCGCAACGGTCCGGACATGCCTGCGTTGTCCGGACCGTGTCCCACAAACGCCCCGCGACCGCCTCTGCTTGTCAGTCAGGCAGAAATGATCGCAGCCCTGAGATGCTTTTAGCATCTCACTGGGCCTCGCGGGGTGCGCACGTGCAGACTGCGATCGCTGCAGCGATCCAGTCTGAATTAGGCCCATTGACATGATGTCCTCCTGTCACAGCAAGCTGCCTGTTTTGGCTCCTCTCATTGACAGATTATGTGCTTGAGGTAATGTCATCCATGGATATGTAAAAGTCCAATCTCTGATACCATTAGGCGTTATTTTTAAACAGAGTTTAATATGTTTGGTTTTGACCATGTTAACATTAAACACATTCATTTAAATTTCATTATTTTGTGTTTCTATTGTTTTGAATTTTCTTTACTGTATAGCTATAGAAAAAATGTTTTCCAAATTTCCCTGCCAGTTCCTCCCTCACTCTGGGGACCGCATCTTGATTACTGGAGCAGCAGATGCAAAGGTTCATGTTCATGATGTTAACTCAAGAGAGACCCTCCATGTTTTTTCTGAGCACACCAACCGGGTGAAACGGGTGGCCACTGCCCCTATGTGGCCTAACACTTTTTGGAGTGCAGGAGAAGATGGCCTGATCCGGTGAGAAATTCTGAATGTTACTGATAATGATGGAATCATTTGATTTAAATGAATGGTAACTGATTTTAGACCGATAACTTATCTGTGTGCTTTTTATTACAGACAGTACGATTTAAGAGAGAGTAGCACCCACTCTGACATTTTGATTGATCTGACTGAGTACTGTGGCCAACTTGTGGAGGCAAAATGTGTAAGCATTAGCCCTCAGGATAATAACTGCTTGGCAGTAGGAGCCAGTGGGCCGTTTGTGAGACTGTATGACATCCGGATGATCCATAGCCACAGGTGAGTGACTAATTTACCGAGGGAGTATTCAAGCAGGGCATTAGTTACACAGATGTCAGTGGGAATTTTATTTACCTGGCGGTGTCTGTGTCACTATCTCCATTGCAGAAAGAATCTCCTGCAGACGCAATCTGGACTCCACACTTTTTGTTCCAGACAAAAACCTATTCCAGAGGGAGCTGCACAGTATTATGTAGCAGGTAGGATCCCAATCAGCTCAATTTATTTCTTCCAGTTGCTTTCCCCTCCCCGATCTTTTGTATTCATTGTGCGTTACATCGTGATTTCTTGCAACAGTTTGTTACTAGGATTATTGGTTAGGTCAAAAAAATGTTAAAAAATAATTTTAATGTACACAATACATAAGACACATATATGTAAACATCCCAACACATTTTTTAGGGCTGGCCAATTATTACTTAATAAAAAAACAAACAAACTGTGAGCCTGCAGCCCCTTATCTGCTCTGGCCGGAGCTACTGTGACTGCAAAGGCTGCCGGGAGGAGCTGCTGCGCATAACAGCTGCAGCAGTTACCATGGAGGCAATCTCCAGGAGTGCCGTAAGACGTGCTGCCAGGTACTCAGAACCCCCCCCCCCCCTCCCTACACACACACACACACACACACACACACACACGCACACGCATTTGTATAATGATTGATCATACTGAATATATTTTGGTTGGCAAGGGGGAAGGAAAAAGTTTAGATGATGAAGGTTGTAAATACACCCGTTACAATCCAATATTAATAAAGAAAACATCTGGACATCATCTTTTTGAATACAAATCATTGTACAAGATGATTTAACAAACAGTCTGATTGGAGATCATTTGCACTGTTCATTGTTCTGAAAGAAACAAGTTCGTGCATTAGATATACCATTTTGTAGTATCTGCTACTCTGCTCTTTATTCTTAGCAATGTTCCTTTAAGTTTCTTTCTCTTACGTCCTAGAGGATGCTGGGGTTCATTTTAGTACCATGGGGTATAGACGGGTCCACTAGGAGCCATGGGCACTTTAAGAGATTAATAGTGTGGGCTGGCTCCTCCCTCTATGCCCCTCCTACCAGACTCGGTTTAGAAAATGTTCCCGGAGGAGCCGGTCACAGCTAGGGGAGCTCCTAGGAGTTTTCTTAGTTTTTTTTGTTTTAATAGAGTAATTAGGTTACAGGAAGGCTGCTGGCAAAAGCCTTCCTGCTTCGTGGGACTTAGCGGGTGGGGGTGGGGGGAAGGGGGGGAGTAGGAACCAACTCATGAAGTTAATGGTTCTCTATACTACACTCCTGCAGAACATTGCACTCAAATAACTGCTTGTGACTATATACTTGTCTAGGTAATGCCATCTACTACACTCCTGCAGAACATTGCACTCAAATAACTGCTTGTGAATATATACTTGTCTAGGTTTATTGTAAATGAGAGCTGCAGATTATCACTACTGATTGCACTGAAATAGTAATTAGCAAATTGGGTGTTAAGAATAATAGCATTGCTATAGGCATAAGGCATCTGCTTTTATATTAGACTGCTTATGCACATGATGGGTTGCTATTGAGAAATTGGAATGTTATCTCCTGAGTATAGGCATGAGGGCATGACTGTGATAAATCTTGGTTGGTTTGTTAGCTTGTTGTCTTAAAACTGTTTTATTACTAGTCATTGCTGGGGAGGGTTCACTGGAGTTTGGGTGTAATCAGTGTATTCACATGCTTGGTCCATTACTTAAAGAGCATCAGGAAGGCTTAGGCCATAGGCTTGTGGGCCATTACTTCCAAGGACATTATTCAAAGGATAACTACAAGTTTAAAAATAATTTCGACGTTACACCGACGGAAAACAGAAGGACAACAATCAATCCACAATCTGGACCACTAAATGACAGCTTACAAACAAATGTGAGTCCAATTCCTCTACACATCAAACTACTCCAGCCTGAGTAACCCATACTTATAACTTAAATTTGTGATAGGAACGCTGCAAGACCTTTCCACTTCATCCGCAACTACTCAAATTTATGTCTATAGCTTACCAAAACCATCTGAATTCTCACCTGTACCAATGTTATCTGTCTTTTTACACTATGAAAAGACATCCCCAAACTCTCACTACAGCTCTCTCTTATCCAAACTCATGTATGTTTTTTGATGTTGTAATTGGCAGTGCATGTGTGGGGAAGTTGCACAGTGAAACATAGTTTATTATTGCATGCTCTCTGGTGTTTACCTCCTTTGATCATTTGGTCATTGTGGTCAGGTGTACTATATCTTTACATTTAGGGAGGTGTATTCATGGTGTAAAGGACACAGTGTGATTCCTGATTAGTAAAAAATAAATAAATATATATATATATATATATATATACACACACACACACACACACACACACACACACACACACACACACACACACACACATACACACACATATATCAAACACTGAGCAACATCCCCAAACAGGTAATTTCAACTTTAAACTTGTCATTTATTTTGTACAGTCTGGACATGGCTACTAATAACAAATGCACAGACAAAATTCTTAAAGCTATGTGTGCAAATGCTAGGAGCTTAGGAGACAAAACTCCAGAGCTAATTGCGATAATGACAAGGGATAACCTAGATTTTGTGGCAATTACAGAGTCATGGTGCAATGAGAATCATGACTGGGACATAGCTATACCAGGATACAATTTATTTAGAAAGGATAGAATAGGAAGAATAGGAGGAGGGGTAGCAATGTATGTGAAAAAAAGCATAAATGCTACTTTAATACAAAATATTGAAGACAAAACTGAGGCCCTTTGGGTCATAGAAACCGGGGAGAAGGATGTTAGTCGCATTGGGGTGATCTATAGACCACCAGGCCAGGGGCAGGATTTGGACAGGAACCTATTGTTGGACATCACTAAAATGGCTTTAAAGGGAGAAGTCATAATCATGGGAGACTTTAATTTACCTGATGTAAATTGGGAGGGGTCTTTTGCAAGTTCAGCTACAAGTGGCACATTTCTACATTCCTTACAGGGAGCATCTCTCAAGCAATTGGTGACGGAGCCCACTCGCAAAGATTCAATATTAGATTTAATTCTTACAAATGGTGATAGGATATCCAACATATATGTGGGTGAGCACCTGGGATTCAGTGATCATCAAGCAGTATGGTTTAGTATGAAGACAGGATCCAACTCCTGTCACTCAAAAACAAAGGTGTTGGATTTTAGAAATGCTGACTTTGCAAAAATGGGGAGATGTTTAAGTGATTCATTGGCGGACTGGTGGAACTTGGAAGGAGTGCAGGAGAGGTGGGAAAAACTGAAAAGTGCAATACTAAGTGCAACTGATCTTTGTATCAAAAGGGTTAGTAAAAGCACCAGGAAAAGGAAGCCAGTGTGGTCCACAAAAGAAGTATGAACTAGTGTGAAAGCAAAAAAGATGGCTTTTAGGAAATACAAACAGACTCAAAATAATAATGACAAAGAGGTGTATCTTGACAGACGGAAGGATGCTAAGAAAGTGATCAGACGTGCAAAGGCAGATGCTGAGGCGAAAATGGCCCAGTCAGTGGATAAAGGGGGCAAAACTTTTTTTAAGTATATAAGTGAAAGGAGAAAATCAAATGGAGGAATAATAAGACTTAAGACAGAGAGTGAGCATTTGGTGGAGGGTGACAAGGCAATAGCAGATCACCTAAATAATTATTTTTCCTCAGTATTTACTACAAAAGAAGGGATGGAGCCACAGTCAAGTCGCAAGGACATTCATAAAAATAAGGTAGATGAAAGTACATTTACAGAGGAGAAGGTCCTAACAGAACTTTCACAACTAAAAGTGGATAAATCAATGGGACCAGATGGGATACACCCAAGGATACTCAGAGAGCTAAAAGATGTGCTGGTTAAACCTTTAACAGAATTATTTAACCAGTCACTAAATACAGGTGCTATTCCAGAGGACTGGAAAAGAGCAAATGTAGTTCCACTGCACAAAAGTGGAAGCAAGGAAGAAGCAAGTAACTACAGACCAGTAAGCCTTACATCAGTAGTAGGGAAAGTAATGGAAAAACTATTAAAAGAAAGAGTTGTGGAATATCTTAAATCAAACCACTTACAGGATCCAAAACAGTATGGATTTACTGGTGGGAGATCATGCCAAACAAATCTTATAGACTTTTTTGACTCTGTGACGAAAATAATAGATCAAGGGGGAGCTGTAGATGTAGCATATCTAGACTTTAGTAAGGCATTTGACACTGTTCCACATCGCAGACTGCTAAATAAACTTGAAAGCTTAGGGGTGGATTATAAAACCGTTAAATGGATAAGAACCTGGTTGCAGGATAGGAAACAGACAGTTGTAGTTAATGGAGTGCAATCTATGGAGGGAAATGTTACCAGTGGAGTACCCCAGGGATCTGTACTTGGTCCAGTTCTCTTTAATATCTTTGTTGGTGACATTGCAGATGGTATTGAAGGGAAGGTATGCCTTTTTGCAGATGATACAAAGATATGCAACAGGGTAGATACACCGGGAGGGGTAAAACAAATGATTGATTGACCTAGGTAGGCTTGAGAAATGGTCAAGAACGTGGCAACTACAGTTTAATGCTAAAAAATGCAAAATCATGCACTTGGGTCTCAAAAACCCAAAGGCTAAATATAGTATGAAGGGTACTATAATGGAAACTACTGAGGAGGAAAGATGTTTAGGAGTCACTATTTCAAGTGACTTGAAGTCAGGAAAGCAATGCAACAAAGCAATGAGAAAGGCAAGTCAGATGCTTGGTTGCATAGGGAGAGGAATCAGTAGTAGGAAAAAAGAAGTGATAATGCCACTGTATAGGTCATCGGTGCGGCCCCATCTGGAATACTGTGTCCAGTTCTGGAGACCATATCTCCAGAAGGATATAAATACATTAGAGAGTGTACAAAGAAGGGCAACTAAAATGGTGCATGGCCTACATCACAAAACGTACCCGGAAAGGCTAAAAGATATTAACATGTATAGTTTGGAGGAGAGAAGGGAAAGGGGGGACATGATAGAAACTTTCAAATATATCAAGGGTCTTAACAAAGTTCGGGAGGGAAACATTCTTTCTCTGACGTCCTAAGTGGATGCTGGGACTCCGTAAGGACCATGGGGAATAGCGGCTCCGCAGAAGACTGGGCACAACTAAAGAAAGCTTTAGGACTACCTGGTGTGCACTGGCTCCTCCCACTATGACCCTCCTCCAGACCTCAGTTAGAATCTTGTGCCCGGCTGAGCTGGATGCACACTAGGGGCTCTCCTGAGCTCCTAGAAAAGAAAGTATATTTTAGGTTTTTTATTTTCAGTGAGATCTGCTGGCAACAGACTCACTGCTACGAGGGACTAAGGGGAGAAGAAGCGAACCTACCTGACTGGAGATAGTTTGGGCTTCTTAGGCTACTGGACACCATTAGCTCCAGAGGGATCGAACACAGGACCCGACCTCGATCGTTCGGTCCCGGAGCCGCGCCGCCCTCCCCCTTACAGAGCCAGAAGCATGAAGATGGTCCTGGAAATCGGCGGCAGAAGACTTCGGTCTTCAACAAGGTAGCGCACAGCACTGCAGCTGTGCGCCATTGCTATTCATGCACACCTCACACTCTGGTCACTGATGGGTGCAGGGCGCTGGGGGGGGGGGGCGCCCTGAGCAGCAATATTCATACCTTGGCTGGCAATAAATCACAATATATAGTCCCAGAGGCTATATACGTGATAAATACCCCTGCCAGAATCCATAAAAAAAGCGGGAGAAAAGTCAGCCGAAAAAGGGGCGGGGCTATCTCCCTCAGCACACTGGCGCCATTTTTTCTTCACAGTGCAGCTGGAAGACAGCTCCCCAGGCTCTCCCCTGTAGTTTTCAGGCTCAAAGAATTAAAAAGAGAGGGGGGGCACTAAATTTAGGCGCAATATGTGTATACAAGCAGCTATTGGGGGAAAAAATCACTCAGTTATAGTGTTAATCCCTGCATTATATAGCGCTCTGGTGTGTGCTGGCATACTCTCTCTCTGTCTCCCCAAAGGACTTTGTGGGGTCCTGTCCTCAGTCAGAGCATTCCCTGTGTGTGTGCGGTGTGTCGGTACGGCTGTGTCGACATGTTGGATGAGGAAGGTTACGTGGAGGCGGAGCAGAGGCCGATAAATGGGATGTCGCCCCCTGTGGGGCCGACATCAGAGTGGATGGATAGGTGGAAGGTATTAACCGACAATGTCAACTCCTTACATAAAAGGCTAGATGACGTAACAGCTGTGGGACAGCCGGCTTCTCAGCCCGCGCCTGCCCAGGCGTCTCAAAGGCCATCAGGGGCTCAAAAAACGCCCGTTACCTCAGATGGCAGACACAGATGTCGACACGGAGTCTGACTCCAGTGTCGACGAGATTGAGACATATACACAATCCACTAGGAACATCCGTTGCATGATCTCGGCAATGAAAAATGTGTTACACATTTCTGACATGAACCCAAGTACCACATAAAAGGGGTTTTATGTTTGGGGAGAAAAAGCAGCTAGTGTTTTGTTCCCCCATCAGATGAGTGAATGAAGTGTGTAAAGAAGCGTGGGTTCCCCCGATAAGAAACTGGTAATTTCTAAAAAGTTACTGATGGCGTACCCTTTCCCGCCAGAGGATAGGTCACGTTGGGAGATATCCCCTAGGGTGGATAAGGCGCTCACACGTTTGTCAAAAAAGGTGGCACTGCCGTCTTAGGATACGGCCACTTTGAAGGAGCCTGCTGATAAAAAGCAGGAGGCTATCCTGAAGTCTGTATATACACACTCAGGTACTATACTGAGACCTGCAATTGCCTCAGCATGAATAGTGCTGCTGCAGCGTGGTCTGATACCCTGTCAGATAATATTAATACCCTAGACAGAGATAATATTTTGCTAACATAGAGCATATTAAAGACGTCGTCTTATATATGAGGGATGCACAGAGGGATATTTGCCGGCTGTCATCCAGAATTAAGGCAATGTCCATTCTGCCAGGAGGGTATTAGAGACCCGGCAGTGGACAGGTGATGCTGACTTTAAAAGGCACATGGAGATTCTGCCTTATAAGGGTGAGGAATTGTTTGGGGATGGTCTCTGGGACCTCGTATCCACAGCAACAGCTGGGAAGATAAAATTTTACCTCCGGTTTCCTCACAGCCTAAGAAAGCACCGTATTTTCAGGTACAGTCCTTTCAGCTTCAGAAAAGCAAGCGGGTCAAAGGCGCTTCCTTTCTGCACAGAGACAAGGGAAGAAGGAAAAAGCTGCACCAGACAGCCAGTTCCCAGGATCAAAGATCTTCCCCCGCTTCCTCTGAGTCCACCGCATGACGCTGGGGCTCCACAGGTGGAGGCAAGTGCGGTGGGGGCGCGTCTCGGGAACTTCAGGGACCAGTGGGCTTGCCCACAGGTGGATCCCTAGGTTCTGCAAGTAGTATCACAGGGATACAAGCTGGAGTTCGAGGCGACTCCCCCTCGCCGTTACCTCACATCAGCCTTGCCTGCTGCCCTCGGAGAAAGGGAGGTAGTACTGGCGACAATTCACAAGCTGTACTTCCAGCAAGTGAAATCAAGGGACCCCTCCTTCAACAAGGCCGGGGTTACTATTCCAAAATGTTTGGGGTACCGAAACCAGACGGTTCGGTGAGACCCATTCTAAAATTGAAATCCTTGAACACTTATATACGAAGGTTCAAGTTCAAAATGGAATCGCTCAGGGCGATTATTGCAAGCCTGGAGAATTTCATGGTATCGCTGGACATCAAGGATGCTTACCTGCATGTCCCTATTTACCCTCCTCACCAGGAGTACCTCAAAATTGTGGTACAGGATTGTCATTACCAATTCCAGACGTTGCCGTTGGTCTGTCCCCGGCACCGAGGGTATTTACCAAGGTAATGGGCGAAATAATTATCCCGTACTTGGACGATCTCCTTATAAAGACGAGGTCCAGGGAGCAGTTGTTCGTCGGAGTAGCACTATCTCGGGAAGTGCTACAACAGCACGTCTGGATTCTGAATATTCCAAAGTCGCAGCTGGTTCCTACGACGCGTCTACTGTTCCTGGGTATGGTTCTGGACACAGAACAGGAAAAAGGGTTTCTCCCGGAGGAGAAGGCCAAGGAGTTGTCATCTCTAGTCAGAGACCTCCTAATACAAATACAGGTGTCGGTGCATCAATGCACGCGAGCCCTGGGAAAGATGGTAGCTTCTTACGAAGAAATTCCATTCGGCAGGTTCCATGCAAGGATCTTCCAGTGGGATCTGTTGGACAAGTGGTCCGGGTCGCATCTTCAGATGCATCGGCGGATAACCCTGTCTCCAAGGGCCAGGGTGTCGCTGTTGTGGTGGCTGCAGAGTGTTCATCTTCGAGAGGGCCGCAGATTCGGCATACAGGACTGGGTCCTGGTGATCACGGATGCCAGCCTTCGAGGCTGGGGGGCAGTCACACAGGGAAGAAACTTCCAAGGACTATGGAAAAGTCAGGAGACTTCCCTACACATAAATATTCTGGAACTAAGGGCCATTTACAATGCCCTAAGTCAGGCTAGCCCCTGCTTCAACACCGGCCGGTGCTGATCCAGTCAGACAACATCACGGCGGTCGCTCATGTAAACCGACAGGGCGGCACAAGAAGCAGGATGGCGATGGCAGAAGCCACAGGGATTCTCCGATGGGCGGAAAATCATGTGTTAGCACTGTCAGCAGTGTTAGTTCCCGGAGTGGACAACTGGGAAGCAGACTTTCTCAGCAGACACGACCTCCACCCGGGAGAGTGGGGACTTCATCCAGAAGTCTTCCAAATGATTGTACACCGTTGGGAAAGGCCACAGGTGGACATGATGGCGTCCCGCCTAAACAAAAAGCTAAAAAGATATTGCGCCAGGTCAAGGGACCCTCAGGCGATAGCTGTGGACGCTCTGGTAACACCGTGGGTGTACCAGTCGGTGTATGTGTTCCCTTCTCTGCCTCTCATACCCAGGGTAATGAGAATAATAAGAAGGAGAGGAGTAAGAACTATACTCATTGTTCCGGATTGGCCAAGAAGAGCTTGGTACCCAGAACTCCAAGAAATGATCTCAGAGGACCCATGGCCTCTGCCGCTCAGACAGGACCTGCTGCAGCAGGGGGCCTGTCTGTTCCAAGACGTACCGCGGCTGCGTTTGACGGCATGGCGGTTGAACGCCGGATCCTGAAGGAAAAGGGCATTCCGGAGGAAGTTATCCCTACGCTAACTAAAGCTAGGAAAGAAGTGAACGCAAACCATTATCACCGCATATGGCGGAAATATGTTGCGTGCTGTGAGGCCAGGAAGGCCCCAACGGAGGAATTTCAGCTAGGTCGATTTCTGCACTTCCTACAGTCAGGGGTGACTATGGGCCTAAAATTGGGTTCCATTAAGGTCCAGATTTCGGCTCTATCGATTTTCTTCCGAAATAGAACTGGCTTCACTGCCTGAAGTTCAGACTTTTGTTAAGGGAGTGCTGCATAGTCAGCCCCCGTTTGTGCCTCCAGTGGCACCGTGGGATCTCAATGTGGTGTTGGATTTCCTGCAGTCGCATTGGGTTGAGCCACTTAAATCCGTGGAGCTAACATACCTCACGTGGAAAGTGGTCATGCTGTTGGCCTTGGCGTCGGCCAGGCGTGTATCAGAATTGGCGGCTTTGTCATGCAAAAGCCCTTATCTGTTTTTTATATGGATAAGGCGGAATTGAGGACTCGTTCCCAATTCCTTCCTAAGGTGGTATCAGTTTTTCATGTGAACCAACCTATTGTGGTGCCTGAGGCTACTTGGGACTTGGAGGATTCCAAGTTACTGGACGTAGTCAGGGCCCTGAAAAATATATGTTTCCAGGACGGCTGGAGTCAGGAAAACTGACTCGCTATTTATCCTGTATGCACCCAACAAGCTGGGTGCTCCTGCTTCTAAGCAGACTATTGCTCGCTGGATCTGTAGCACGATTCAACTTGCACATTCTGCGGCTGGACTGCCGCACCCTAAATCTGTAAAATCCCATTCCACGAGGAAAGTGGGCTCTTCTTGGGCGGCTGCCCGAGGGGTCTCGGCTTTACAAATTTGCCGAGCTGTTACTTGGTCGGGTTCAAACATTTTTGCAAGAGTCTACAAGTTTGATACCCTGGCTGAGGAGGACCTAGAGTTTGCTCATTCGGTGCTGCAGAGTCATCCGCACTCTCCCGCCTGTTTGGGAGCTTTGGTATAATCCCCATGGTCCTTACGGAGTCCCAGCATCCACTTAGGACGTCAGAGAAAATAAGATTTTACTCACCGGTAAATCTATTTCCCGTAGTCCGTAGTGGATGCTGGGCGCCCATCCCAAGTGCGGATTGTCTGCAATACTTGTATATAGTTATTGCCTAACTAAAGGGTTATTGTTGAGCCATCTGTTGAGAGGCTCAGTTATATTTCATACTGTTAACTGGGTATAGTATCACGAGTTATACGGTGTGATTGGTGTGGCTGGTATGAGTCTTACCCGGGATTCAAAATCCTTCCTTATTGTGTCAGCTCTTCCGGGCACAGTATCCTAACTGAGGTCTGGAGGAGGGTCATAGTGGGAGGAGCCAGTGCACACCAGGTAGTCCTAAAGCTTTCTTTAGTTGTGCCCAGTCTCCTGCGGAGCCGCTATTCCCCATGGTCCTTACGGAGTCCCAGCATCCACTACGGACTACGAGAAATACATTTACCGGTGAGTAAAATCTTATTTTAAAGGAAGAGAAATATTAAAACTCGAGGACATACACTGAGACTGCAGGGGGGGAGGTTCAGGGGAAATTTAAGGAAAAATTACGTCACAGAAAGGGTAGTGGATAAGTGGAATAGTCTCCCATCGGAGGTGGTAGAGACTAAGACTGTAGAGCAATTTAAACATGCTTGGGAGAGGCATATGAATATCCTTACAAAGAATTAAGGTTCAAAAAGGGTTGAGATTGCCTAAAGGATAAAAAAAAAAGGGGCAGACTAGATGGGCCAAGTGGTTCTTATCTGCCGTCAAATTCTATGTTTCTATCTCTGCTGACAGGACACTGAGCTCCTGAGGGTGCTGATCGCAAGCCCACGAGGCGACCGCTCACTCCCGCATTACGGCCGCCACCCCCTAACAGAGCCAGAAGAAAGTAGAGTGGCGAGTACAGCGCCGACGGCCCGGTTAGCGGGTCGCCGACGAGAATGGCGGCACATGGGTGGGAGCACAGCAACACACAGTGTAGGTGCTTTGAGGGGTGTCCTGGGCCAGCATGATCGCACTAAACTGGTACAAGCAGCTAACAGAGGCTAATCCCGCTGTTAGCATACAAAACCTCAGGCCAGTATAATCAAATTGTGCCGGAAGCTGCGCGCCATTACAGGGGGCGGGGCTTCTCCTCAGAGCGGATCCAGCACTCACCAGTGCAATTTTCTCCCCGCAGATCATAGGAACAGGATGCTTACAGGGAACGCTGACCTCCACATAACTCGAGTTATCCTCAGCGGTGCCAGGGTGTTATAGCCAGGGGGGGTGGTGGGGGCGGGGAGTGTGTTGTTAGTACTAATTAACCTATTAAGGTTGGTTAGTCAGCGCCGGGCTTTTATCATAATAACTGCCCACAAGGGCGCTGTTTGGCTGGCTCCTTATACTCTGTGCTTCTCTGCAGGTACTCTGGGGGAAACTGTGTATGACATTTTCCTGTGTGGGTTTTTAAGTGTATATCCACGTTACCATGTCTAAGGACTCTGTGTTCTGTGTTTATCTTCTCCCGAAGAGTCTATTTCATGTACTCAGGACTGCAATGTACTTTTCAACCCTTCTGAATCAGAACCCCCATGGGTGGATTCTTTAGGGGGAATGATATCACCGATTTTATCAAGGATGTCACAGACTGAGAAAGAAACAGTTTTTCAGAAAATCTGTCTAAGATTTGGCATACTCAGCCCTCGCTGCTTCGTCTAAGAACCCCCCCTACATACACACAAAAACGAACACTTGCCCAGATAATGCAAGCTGACACTGATACCGACTCTGATACAGGGATCGGTGATGGGGATATGCGGGGGGGGGAGGGGGGGGGGATGCATCACTTGCTAAGGGGGTGCAACTAATGATTGAAGCCGTTAGGGACATTTTACACATAACTGAGAAGGTACCTGAGCAGGTAGAGGAATCTTATTTCTCTAACGTCCTAAGTGGATGCTGGGGACTCCGTAAGGACCATGGGGAATAGCGGCTCCGCAGGAGACTGGGCACATCTAAAGAAAGCTTTAGGACTATCTGGTGTGCACTGGCTCCTCCCCCTATGACCCTCCTCCAAGCCTCAGTTAGATCTCTGTGCCCGAACGAGAAGGGTGCACACTAGGGGCTCTCCTGAGCTTCTTCGTGAAAGTTTTAGTTTAGGTTTTTTATTTTCAGTGAGACCTGCTGGCAACAGGCTCACTGCATCGAGGGACTAAGGGGAGAAGAAGCGAACTCACCTGCGTGCAGAGTGGATTGGGCTTCTTAGGCTACTGGACATTAGCTCCAGAGGGACGATCACAGGCCCAGCCATGGATGGGTCCCAGAGCCGCGCCGCCGGCCCCCTTACAGAGCCAGAAGACAGAAGAGGTCCGGAAAATCGGCGGCAGAAGACATCCTGTCTTCACCAAGGTAGCGCACAGCACTGCAGCTGTGCGCCATTGCTCCTCAGCACACTTCACACTTCGGTCACTGAGGGTGCAGGGCACTAGGGGGGGGCGCCCTGAGCAGCAATAAAAACACCTTGGCTGGCGAAAATACATCACATATAGCCCCCAGGGCTATATGGATGAATTTTAACCCCTGCCAGAATCCATAAAAAAGCAGGAGAAAAGTCTGCGAAAAAGGGGCGGAGCCTATCTCCTCAGCACACTGGCGCCATTTTCCCTCACAGCTCAGTTGGAGGGAAGCTCCCCTGGCTCTCCCCTGCAGTCACTACACTACAGAAAGGGTTAAAAAAGAGAGGGGGGCACTAATTACGCGCAGTATTAACAATACAGCAGCTATAAGGGGAAAAACACTTATATAAGGTTATCCCTGTATATATATATAGCGCTTTGGTGTGTGCTGGCAAACTCTCCCTCTGTCTCCCCAAAGGGCTAGTGGGGTCCTGTCCTCTATCAGAGCATTCCCTGTGTGTGTGCTGTATGTCGGTACGTTTGTGTCGACATGTATGAGGAGAAAAATGATGTGGAGACGGAGCAGATTGCCTGTAATAGTGATGTCACCCCCTAGGGGGTCGACACCTGAGTGGATGAACTGTTGGAAGGAATTACGTGACAGTGTCAGCTCTGTATAAAAGACAGTGGTTGACATGAGACAGCCGGCTACTCAGCTTGTGCCTGTCCAGACGTCTCATAGGCCGTCAGGGGCTCTAAAGCGCCCGTTACCTCAGATGGCAGATATAGACGCCGACACGGATACTGACTCCAGTGTCGACGGTGAAGAGACAAATGTGACTTCCAGTAGGGCCACACGTTACATGATTGAGGCAATGAAAAATGTTTTACACATTTCTGATAATACGAGTACCACCAAAAAGGGGTATTATGTTCGGTGAGGAAAAACTACCTGTAGTTTTCCTGAATCTGAGAAATTAAATGAGGTGTGTGATGATGCGTGGTTTTCCCCCGATAACAACTGATAATTTCTAAAATGTTATTGGCATTATATCCTTTCCCGCCAGAGGTTAGGGTGCGTTGGGAAACACCCCCTAGGGTGGATAAAGCGCTCACACGCTTGTAAGGGCTCTACCCTCTCCTGAGATGGCCGCCCTTAAGGATCCTGCTGATAGAAAGCAGGAGGGTATCCTAAAATGTATTTACACACATACTGGTGTTATACTGCGACCAGCAATCGCCTCAGCCTGGATGTGCAGTGCTGGGTTGGCGTGGTCGGATTCCCTGACTGAAAATATTGATACCCTAGATAGGGACAGTATATTTTTGCCTATAGAGCATTTAAAAGATGCATTTCTATATATGCGTGATGCACAGCGGAATATTTGCCGACTGGCATCAAGTCTAAGTGCGTTGTCCATTTCTACCAGTAGAGGGTTATGGACACGTCAGTGGTCAGGTGATGCGTATTCCAAACGGCATTTGGAAGTATTGCCTTAAAAAGGGGAGGAGTTATTTGGGGTCGGTCTTTCAGACCTGGTGGCCATGGCAACAGCTGGGAAATCCACGTTTGTACCCCAGGTCGCCTCTCAACATGAGAAGACGCCGTATTATCAGGCGCAGTCTTTTCGTGGACAAGCGGGCAAAATGTTCCTCATTTCTGCCCCGTGACAGAGGGAGAGGAAAAAGGCTGCAGAAATCAGCCAGTTCCCAGGAACAGAAACCCTCTCCCGCCTCTGCCAAGCCCTCAGTATGACGCTGGGGCTTTACAAGCAGAATCAGGCACGGTGGGGGGCCCGTCTCAATGAATTTCAGCGCGCAGTGGGCTCACTCGCAAGTAGACCCCTGGATCCTTCAGGTGATATCTCAGGGGTACAAATTAGAATTCGAGACGTCTCCCCCTCGCCGTTTTCCTAAAGTCGGCTTTACCGATGTCTCCTTCTGACAGGGAGACAGTTTTGGAAGCCATTCACAAGCTGTATTCCCAGCAGGTGATAATCAAGGTACCCCTCCTGCAACAGGGAACGGGGTATTATTCCACACTGTTGTGGTACCGAAGGCGGACGGCTCGGTGAGACCGATTCTAAATCTAAAATCTTTGAACACTTACATACAGAGGTTCAAATTCAAGATTGAGTCACTCAGAGCAGTGATTGCGAACCTGGAAGAAGGGGACTACATGATGTCTCGGGACATCAAGGATGCTTACCTTCATGTCAAAATTTACCCTTCTCACCAAGGGTACCTCAAGTTTATGGTACAGAACTATCACTATCAGTTCAGACGCTGCCGTATGGATGGTCCACGGCACCCCGGGTCTTTACCAAGGTAATGGCCGAAATGATGATATTCCTTCGAAGGAAGGGAATTTTAGTTATCCCTTACTTGGACGATTCCCTGATAAGGGTAAGATACAGGGAACAGTTGGAGGTCGGTGTAGCACTATCTCAGGTAGTGTTGCGGCAGCACGATTGGATTCTCAATATTCCAAAATCGCAGCTGGTTCCGACGACTTGTCTTCTGTTCCTAGGGATGATCCTGGACACAGTCCAGAAAAAGGTGTTTCTCCCGGAGGGGAAAGACAGGGAGTTATCCGAGCTAGTCAGGAACCTCCTAAAACCGAGCCAAGTCTCAGTGCATCAATGCACAAGGGTTCTGGGTAAAATGGTGGCTTCCTACGAAGCAATCCCATTCGGCAGATTCCACGCAAGAACTTTCCAGTGGGACCTGCTGGACAAATGGTCCGGGTCGCATCTTCAGATGCATCAGCGGATAACCCTGTCACCAAGGACAAGGGTGTCCCTCCTGTGGTGGTTGCAGAGTGCTCATCTTCTAGAGGGCCGCAGATTCGGCATTCAGGACTGGGTCCTGGTGACCACAGATGCCACCCTGCGAGGCTGGGGAGCAGTCACACAGGGAAGGAATATCCAGGGCTTATGGTCAAGCCTGGAGACATCACTTCACATAAATATCCTGAAGCTAAGGGCCATTTACAATGCTCTAAGCTTAGCAAGACCTCTGCTTCAAGGTCAGCCGGTGTTGATCCAGTCGGACAACATCACGGCAGTCACCCACGTAAACAGACAGGGTGGCACAAGAAGCAGGAGGGCAATGGCAGAAGCTGCAAGGATTCTTCGCTGGGCGGAAAATCATGTGATAGCACTGTCAGCAGTATTCATTCCGGGAGTGGACAACTGGGAAGCAGACTTCCTCAGCACGACCTCCACCCGGGAGAGTGGGGACTTCACCCAGAAGTCTTCCACATGATTATAAACCGTTGGGAAAAACTCGACAGGTATTGCGCCAGGTCAAGGGACCCTCAGGCAATAGCTGTAGACGCTCTGGTAACACCGTGGGTGTACCAGTCAGTGTATGTGTTCCCTCCTCTGCCTCTCATACCCAAGGTACTGAGATTGATAAGATGGAGAGGAGTAAGCACTATATTCGTGGCTCCGGATTGGCCAAGAAGGACTTGGTAACCGGAACTTCAAGAGATGCTCACGGAGGATCCTTGGCCTCTACCTCTAAGAAGGGACATGCTCCAACAAGGACCCTGTCTGTTCCAAGACTTACCGCGGCTGCGTTTGACGGCATGGCGGTTGAACGCCGGATCCTGAAGGAAAAAAGGCATTCCGGATGAAGTCATCCCTATCCTGATCAAAGCCAGGAAGGATGTAACCGCAAAACATTATCACTGCATTTGGCGAAAATATGTTGCGTGGTGCGAGGCCAGTAAGGCCCGACGGAGGAAATTCAACTGGGTCGATTCCTACATTTCCTGCAAACAGGAGTGTCTATGGGCCTGAAATTGGGGTCCATTAAGGTTCAAATTTCGGCCCTGTCAATTTTCTTCCAAAAAGAACTAGCTTCAGTCCCTGAAGTTCAGACGTTTGTAAAAGGGGTACTGCATATACAGCCTCCTTTTGTGCTTCCAGTGGCACTTTGGGATCTCAATGTAGTTTTTTGGGTTCCAAAAGTCACATTGGTTTGAACCACTTAAATCTGTGGAGTTAAAATATCTCACATGGAAAGTGGTCATGCTGTTGGCCCTGGCCTGGGCCAGGCGCGTGTCAGAATTGGCGGCTTTATCCTGTAAAAGCCCTTATCTGATTTTCCATTCGGACAGGGCGGAATTGAGGACTCGTCCTCAGTTTCTCCCTAAGGTGGTTTCAGCGTTTCACCTGAACCAACCTATTGTGGTGCCTGCGGCTACTAGGGACTTGGAGGACTCCAAGTTGCTAGACGTTGTCAGGGCCCTGAAAATATATGTTTCCAGGACGGCTGGAGTCAGAAAATCTGACTCGCTGTTTATCCTGTATGCACCCAACAAGCTGGGTGCTCCTGCTTCTAAGCAGACTATTGCTCGTTGGATTTGTAGTACAATTCAGCTTGCACATTCTGTGGCAGGCCTGCCACAGCCAAAAATCTGTAAATGCCCACTCCACAAGGAAGGTGGGCTCATCTTGGGCGGCTGCCCGAGGGGTCTCGGCTTTACAACTTTGCCGAGCAGCTACTTGGTCAGGAGCAAATACGTTTGTAAAATTCTACAAAATTGATACCCTGGCTGAGGAGGACCTGGAGTTCTCTCAATTGGTGCTGCAGAGTCATCCGCACTCTCCCGCCCGTTTGGGAGCTTTGGTATAATCCCCATGGTCCTTACGGAGTCCCCAGCATCCACTTAGGACGTTAGAGAAAATAAGAATTTACTTACCGATAATTCTATTTCTCGTAGTCCGTAGTGGATGCTGGGCGCCCATCCCAAGTGCGGATTGTCTGCAATACTGGTACATAGTTATTGTTACCAAAAAATCGGGTTATTGCTGTAGTGAGCCATCTTTTCTAGAGGCTCCTCTGTTATCATGCTGTTAACTGGGTTCAGATCACAAGTTGTACAGTGTGATTGGTGTGGCTGGTATGAGTCTTACCCGGGATTCAAAATCCTTCCTTATTGTGTACGCTCGTCCGGGCACAGTATCCTAACTGAGGCTTGGAGGAGGGTCATAGGGGGAGGAGCCAGTGCACACCAGATAGTCCTAAAGCTTTCTTTAGATGTGCCCAGTCTCCTGCGGAGCTGCTATTCCCCATGGTCCTTACGGAGTCCCCAGCATCCACTACGGACTACGAGAAATAGAATTATCGGTAAGTAAATTCTTATTTTTACAGAAGGTAAGAAATCCTCGCTTACCTTCCCGGCTTCCAAGGAGTTAAACTCTGTTTGAAAAATCCTGGGAAAACCCAGAGAAAAAATTCCAGATCCCAAAAAGGGTTCTCATTGCTTTCCCTTTTCCTGAAGAGAATAGAAAAAAGTGGGAAAACCCTTCCCCTATAGTTGACGCTTCTGTATCTAGGTTGTCAAAAAAGGTGGTTGGACCCGTTCCTGGTTCAACCGCTTTAAAAGAGACGCAAGATTGAGACTACACCCAAATCATTATACACAGCTACTGGCGTAGCTTTAAGGCCCGCTATTGCTTGTGCGTGGATTTCTAAAGCCATAGAAAAGTGGTCAGGCACATTGCTAGAGGACTTAGATACTATGGATAGGAGTGAAATTGAATTGTTTCTGCTGCGGGGTACACTGGGCTCCACAAGGATAGACATTGGGGTGTATAGTAGGATCTTGATCCGAGGCACCAACAGGCTGAAAAGCTTTGACTGTTCCCAGAATGCATAGTGCCGCCTCCTCTATAACCCCGCCTCCCTGCACAGGAGCTCAGTTTTGTAGTTGGTGCTGCAGATAGCAGACACATAACTGAGGGGCTGCTCCAGGCAGCCCTAAGAAGAGCTTTTTTGAAGTAAAAGTGAAGACTACAAGGGCAGCAGCGGTGTGTAAATGTCAGGAGACATTCACTGCTGCAGCTCCAGCTCTCCCCAGCGGCGCTGTACACTCCCGAGCCCTGGTTGCCGTATAACTACAGCAGGAGGCTCCGGTTTTCTTCATGGTCAGGCACACACGGCGGGGGCTCTCCGGGATCGTGTGGCCGTGCTTTGGGAGGCAGTGAGTGGGTCCCGCTTGCGGGACCCGTACTTTATCGCGAACCGGCGTGGTCAGTGGGAGGTGGGCCACGCGCGCTGGCGGTGGATACTGTGGCAGTACAGGCGATCCCACTAGATCACCAGGGCATGGGCGCGCAGGCCAGGTTTTCTCTCTAAACCAGTTTAATAAGAGCCCACAGTACCCGGTGGTTTTGCCAGCAGGAGCATAAGGCTTAGACCTGAAGCCCCTCCCCCAGCCCCTGGGCCCGATTTCCCGCAAATGTTCCCGCCCTGGAGCTGCATATCTGTCTCTACCTCACTCCCTGTCAGTGTCTGGGTGCCATTTCTCTCAGCTTCACTGTTCCTGGGACTGCTTGGGCAAATCCTCCTGTGTAAAGCCGCCTGGTTGTCAGTGCTGTGACTTTACATGACACTTAAGTATTCTACCTGACTTTTTAGACAGTGTTAGTTAAGAAAGAGTGCATTTAGTCAGGGTTTTCTAGTACAATTACCCTGTGATATACATCCAGTTCTTACTGTGCAGTGTTATATCTATTGACTACATAGCTATATATATATAAGCTAGTCCAGTGCAGTATTATTGTTAGTAATAACCTCTGCATTGTACAAACTGTGACTATCTGTGTGTGCATTAGCTAGCTGAGTGGTGTCCATTTCGTGTCTTTCACTCAACTTGCTATCCCTATATTCTATAACCTGAGGGGGCTTGGTGGGTCAGGTTTTATATTTATATAGGATTTTTACAAAGATATACTTTAATACGTATTTTTCTCTGTGATTTTAGTCACCATATCTCTCCTTTATCTCTGCTAGTGCTGACTACACTGCGCAGGGGTTTGGGTAAGAGGTATTGTGCTGCTGCCAATTGTACTGTGTTACCTGATACTGCAAGTTATATTATGTCTGCTTCTGAGGGTAACGGTTCTGGGGCTGAACACACTGCCGGTGTTGCTGAAGCCACAGATCCCTATGAGGAGAATATAGCATCTGTAAGCTATGGTTCTGGGGGCTCCTTGCCCCCCAGTGGGACTGTGGCAACGGAGGTACATAATGGCCCACCGTGGGCCGCTTTTTCCACTCTTCTACATACGCTAGTTAATAAACTAACACCCCCTATGGGACCCCCTATGCTGGTACAACCGTATGTGGTTCCTGCAGCTAACGATTTATCTGCTCAATTGAAGAAGTTGAACCAGTCCCTGACTACTAAAAAGTCTGACCCTCGCTCGCCCAAGCCCAAGGGGTCCTCTAAGCGAGCTCTTATCTCCTCACAATCCACTGCTGTCACTGACCCCTCGTCTGATGAAGACGGCACTTACACTGACCCCACAGATTCTGACACAGATACTGCTGATGGGGAGGGTAGTTCACATGTGGATGCTCCTGATCTTTTGGAGGCTATTAAGTTGATTTTGCAGATTACGGATGATCCCGAGCCATCCGTCCCTAATAAGAAACCAGATAGGTTCAAGCGTCAGAAGGTGGTTAAGTAAGTTTTACCTCACTCTACCACCTAGTGGATATACGTCAGGAACCCTGGGAAAACCCGGGTAAGAAGTTTGTGCCTCAAAAGAAGATGCTGGCTCGCTATCCCCTCGCGCCAGAGCTGTCTAAAAATTGGGAAACGCCTCCTCCAGTAGCCTCACATGTGGCTAGGATGGTGGTTTCCTCAGCTCTACCTGTCACTATCATCACGTCTCTCAAAGAGCCTACGGATAAACATGTGGAGGGTTGTCTGAAAGCGATTTACACCCTTACGGGTGCTGTACAAAGGCCCACTATTGCAGCAACATGGGCTGCAGAGGCTATTGAAGCATGGGCCTTGGAGTTAGAAGCTGAAATCTCTTCTGACCATGCTAGACAATGCTTGTCATATATTGTCACAGCTTCTCGCTATATTAAAGAGGCGGCTTCTGATGCCGGTATCCTAGCAGACAAGGCCTCTACTACGTCAGTCCTGGCGCGCCGGGTATTGTGGCTGAGATCCTGGTCTGTGGATGTGGACTCTAGAAAAACCCTGGAGGTACTCCCTTTCAAGGGAGACATTCTGTTTGGGGAGAATTTAAAGAAGATAGTGGCTGACTTGGCTACTGCCAAGACTGCCTGTCTGCCAAGTACCACTCCTTCTTCTGTGTCGAAGGCTAAAGGTACTTCCTTTCACCCCTTTCGTTCTTCAGGTAAAGCAAAAGGTCAGGCGTACAACAAGCAGACCCGCACTTCCAAACCAGGTAAGCCAAAGCCCAAAAGAGCCTGGGCGTCCTGTCAGCCAGCTTCCAAGACCGATAAGCCTGCCGCATGACTGGGCGGGCCTCCCCTGGGATCCCAGGGTGGGGGGGCCGGCTTCTAGGGTATACCCAGGGAATGGTTGAAGACCACTTCAGATGCCTGGGTACGGGAAGTTGTCACTCGAGGTTACGCCATAGCCTTCAAAAACCGACCCCCTGATCGATTTTGCCGGACAGACGTCCCGTTGGACCAGACAAAGGCAAACACTCTACATTCGATGGTACAGACCCTCCTGGATACAGGAGTCGTAGTACAGGTGCCTCTTGTGCAGAGGGGCCGGGGGTACTATTCTCCGCTGTTTCTAGTCCCGAAACCGAATGGGTCCTCCCGGCCCATTCTCAACCTCAAGGCATTGAACAGGTTTGTGAAGATTTCCAAGTTCCGTATGGAAACCCTTCGCTTTATAGTTCTGGCCTTGGAACCTGGGGACTACACGGTCTCCCTGGATATACAGGATGCTTACCTGCATGTTCCTATAGCAGCGTCACATCAGCAATACCTGAGGTTTGCAATTGGCAACCTCCATTACCAGTTTCGGGCGTTACCTTTTGGTTTAACTACGGCTCCGCGAGTCTTCACCAAAGTCATGGTGGTGATGACGGTGGTACTCCGCCGTCAAGGGGTCGTATCTGGACGACTTGTTAATCCTGGCAAATTCCCAAGAACTTCTCCTACGTCATCTGGATACGACGGTCCGGTTTCTACAAGCCCGCGGGTGGCTCATCAACTGGAAGAAATCCTCCCTGGTCCCTGCTCAGAGCATGGTGCACCTGGGAACGCTATTGGAGACTCACAACTAGAGGTTGTTCTTGTCTCAGGAGAAAGTCCTGAAACTTCAGGACAGGATTCGTTGCTTCCTTTCTCGTCCGCAAGCGTCGATACATTCGGTGATGCAGGTGCTGGGCCGCATGGCCTCAGCATTCGACATGGTGGAGTATGCTCAATTCCATTCTCGCCCCCTCCAGAAGTTAATTCTAGCCAAGTGGGACGGCCTGCCTCACCGGATCAGGTCTCGCATGATCTCATTGACTCCGGAGGGTCGTCTGTCGCTGCTCTGGTGGCTCCAGGACCAACAATTGTGCAGGGGCCGTCCCTTCTGGATATCCAACTGGGTCCTGTTGACGACGGATGCCAGTTTAAGAGGTTGGGGCGCGGTGCTGGAGCAACACTCCCTTCAGGGTCGGTGGACCAAGGAGGAGTCCCTCCTCTCAATCAACATTCTGGAACTGCGGGCGGTCTACAATGCATTGAACCTGGCCCAGCATCTATTTCAGAACCGAACTGTTCAAGTACAGTCGACAACGCCACCACAGTGGCTTACATAAATCATCAAGGCGGCACTCGAAGCCGTTTGGCAATGAAGGAAGTCTGACGGATTCTACATTGGGCGGAACGCCATCTACCGGCAATATCGGCAATATTCATTCCGGGAGTCCTGAATTGGGAAGCGGACTTTCTCAGTCGTCAGGACGTACAAGCCGGCGAGTGGGGCCTCCATCCAGAAGTGTTTCAACTCTTAGTGGAAAAGTGGGGCCTTCCAGACGTAGATATGTTGGCGTCTCGACACAATCACAAGGTTCCAGTCTTCGGAGCAAAGACAAGAGATCCTCAAGCAGCATTCGTGGATGCGCTGGCGGTGCCGTGGAGGTTTTGGCTGTCGTACGTGTTCCCTGCGGTGTCACTCCTGCCCAGGGTAATTCGGAAGTTCAAGCAAGAAAGAAGAATTCTGCTTCTCATAGCTCCAGCGTGGCCCAGACGGCAATGGTTCTCAGACCTGCAAGGCCTATCGTCAGAGCGTCCACTTCTACTTCCACAACGCCCAGACCACCTCGTTCAGGGCCCCTGTATCTACCAGGACCTAGCCCGGCTGTCTTTGACGGCGTGGCTGTTGAAGCTTCCATCTTAAGGGCTAAAGGGTTTTCTGAGGCAGTCATTCAAACTATGTTGCGGGCCCTGAAACCAGCTTCGGCTCGGATTTACTATAGGGTCTGGCATTCTTACTTTGTTTGGTGCGCATCTAACTATTATGACGCTTCCAAGTTTAGTATAGCCAAGTTGTTGGCTTTACTTCAGCAGGGCCTGGATTTAGGCCTGCGTCTGGCCTCCCTCAAGGTTCAAATATCTGCCTTGGTGTGATTTCAGAGAAAAATTGCGACCTTACCTGATGTGCATACCTTTACTCAGAATGTGTTGCGTATCCAACCTCCCTATGTCCCGCCTGTGGCTCCTTGGGACTAGTCGGTGGTTTTGGAGGCGTTACAAGAGTCTCCGTTTGAACCTCTTGGTTCAGCTGACCTTAAGTGGCTTTCCCTTAAGGTGGTGTTCCTGCTGGCTATTGCTTCAGCTAGAAGAGTGTTGGATTTGGGTGCCTTGTCCTGTAGTTCCCCATATCTAATATTTCACCGTGACCGGGCGGTTCTTAGGACTCGTCCCGGATATTTACCTAAGGTGGTTTCTTCGTTCCACCTTAATCAGGAGATTGTGGTTCCGGCACTTGTTTCTCCTGATCTGTCTCTCAAAGAGCGGTCTTTGGATGTGGTACGGGCTCTCCGTATCTATGCGAAGAGAACTGCTTCTATTAGAAAATCTGATTCTCTCTTTGTGCTGTTTGGATTTCACAAACGGGGCTGGCCTGCTCACAAGCAAACTTTGGCCAGATGGATTAGAATGGTAATTGCACATGCTTATGTGACGGCTGGTCTATCAGCTCCTGCTCACATTACAGCCCATTCTACTCGGTCTGTGGGACCTTCTTGGGCGGCCCGCCGTGGTGCGACCCTTGAACAATTGTGCAAGGCGGCTACGTGGTCCTTTGTGAACACGTTCATAAGGTTCTATGCCTTCGATACTGCCGCTTCTCAGGATGCCTCCTTTGGACGCCGGGTTCTTTTCCCGCTACAGTGCGTCCCCTCCCATAAGGAACTGCTTTAGGACATCCCCAATGTCTATCCTTGTGGAGCCCAGTGTACCCCGCAGCAGAAAACAAGATTTATGGTAAGAACTTACCTTTGTTAAATCTCTTTCTGCGAGGTACACTGGGCTTCACAAGGCGCCCACCCTGACGCACTTAGCTTATTTGGGTTGGTATGGCATTAGCCGCTGACACTTCTCCTGTCGTGAGAGTGTGGTGTATGTGGCTACTAACCGTTGTCGTTGTCTCTTTTCCTGCTACTGCATTGGGCTGGTTAACTAAAAACTGAGCTCCTGTGCAGGGAGGCGGGGTTATAGAGGAGGTGGCGCTATGCATTCTGGGAACAGTCAAAGCTTTTCAGCCTGTTGGTGCCCCGGATCAAGATCCTACTCTACACCCCAGTGTCTATCCTTGTGGAGCCCAGTGTACCTCGCAGAAAGAGATTTAACATAGGTAAGTTCTTACCATAAATCTCGTTTTTTGCGTCACATACAGGATTCTGCAGGGTTCATGGTGGAGGCCATGAAGGACCTTGGTATGCTGAATGCACGGGCTACTTCCATGGCGGTCTCGGCATGCTGCGTCAATGGACTGCAGATGCAGAATCCAAGAAAAGCGTGGAGAACTTACCCTTCACAGGTCAGGCTCTGTTTGGGGAAGCATTGGATGCGTAGATCTCCATGGCAACTGCGGGTAAGTCAACCTTTCTTCTCTCAGCGGCACCACCGGCCAGGAAATCTTATCCTGTGCCTACACTGCAGTAATTTCGGACTGCAAAATTTTAAAAAATTCAATCCCCCTCCCACCTTCTTTAGGATATATTCATTCTGGGAGTGGACACCAGGGAAGCGGACTTCCTCAGCAGACACGATCTCCATCCAGGAGAATGGGGCCTCCACCCGTAGGTGTTCGCAGAGGTGACAAGCCCATGGGATGTACCTAAAATGGACATGATGGCCTCTCGTCTCAACAAGAAGCTTCGGAGGTACTGTTCCAGGTCGAGAGACCCACACGCAGTGGCGGTGGATGCACTGGTAACTCCCTGGATGTACCAGTCAGTGTATGTCTTCCCTCCACTTCCACTCATCCCAAGTATTCTCAAACTAATAAAAAGAAGAAGAGTTCTGCAATCCTTATTGCTCCGGACTGGCCAAGAAGAGCTTGGTATGCGGATCTTCCGGAATTACTACTAGTGGATCCTCTTCGCGAGGACCTTCTACAACAGGGGCCGTTCGCCTATCAAGACTTACCGCGGCTACGTTTGACGGCATGGAGGTTGAACGCCAGATCTTAGCTCGGAAGGGCATTCCGAAAATGGGCATTCCGACCCTGATACAGGCTAGGAAGGGAGTAACGTCAAAACATTATCATCGGATTTGGAAAAAGTAGGTGTCTTTGTGAGAATCCAAGAAGTTTCCTACAGTGGAGTTTCAACTGGGACGGTTTCTCTTCTTTCCGCAAGCAGGTGTGGATGTGGACCTACACTTGGGCTCCAAAAAGGTCCAGATTTCGGCCTTGTCCATTTTCTTCCAGAAACAATTGGCTGCTCTTTTACTGAGGTTCAGACATCCTTGAAAGGGATTCTGCACATTCAACCACCCTTTGTGCATCCTGCGGCACCTTGGGATCTTAATGTGGTGCTGCAGTTCCTCCAATTGGATTGGTTCGAGCCTTTACAGGAAGCGGACCTCAAGTTTCTTACTTGGAAGGCGGTCACACTGTTGGCATTGGCGTCTGCTAGACGTGTGTCGGAATTGGGGGCATTGTCATGCAAGAGCCCCTACTTGATTTTCCATGCGGATAGAGCTGTGCTCAGAACGCGTCAGCAGTTTCTTCCAAAGGTTGTGTCAGCCTTTCATATCAACCAACCTATTGTAGTGCCAGTGGCTACTGACGCCTCAATTACCTCAAAGTCCTTGGATGTTGTCAGGGCTTTGAAAATATATGTGAAGAGAACTTCTCGTCACAGGAAGTCGGACGCTCTGTTTGTCCTTTATAATCCCAACAAGGTTGGGTGTCCTGCTTCTAAGCAATTTCTCGCTGGACCAGATTCATTATCCAGCATGCTTATTCTACGGCAGGCTTGCCGTGTCCAAAATCTGTACAGACCCACTCTACTCGTCAAGTGGGTTCTTCCTGGGCGGCTGACCGGGGTGTCTTGGCTTTACAGCTTTGCCGAGCAGCTACTTGGTCAGGGTCGAACACGTTTGCTAAGTTCTACAAGTTCGATACTTTGGCCTCTGAGGTCAATCTGTTCTGCAGGAACCTCAGCAATCTCCCTCTCGTACTGGGAGCTTTGGTACATCCCCATAGTACTAAAATGGACCCCAGCATCCTCTAGGACGTAAGAGAAAATAGGATTTTAATTACCTACTAGTAAATCCTTTTCTCGTAGTCCGTAGAGCGGGGTTTCCCAACCACGGTCCTCAGGCACACCAACAGTGCAGGTTTTAGTGATATCCAGGCTGCAGCACAGATGGTTAAATCAAAATAACCGAGCTTACTAATTAAGTCACCTGTGCTGAAGCCTGGAAATCACTAAAACCTGCACTATTAGTGTCCCTTGAGGACTGTGGTTGGGAATGCCTGCCGTAGAGGATGCTGGGTGCCCGCCCAGTGCTTCGTATTCCTGCATTGTTACTTGGTTCAGTATTGTTTGTTCAGCTGTTGCTGAATTGTTCCAAGTTGGTTAGCTTGGCTTTACTTTTGTTGTATGTGTGAGCTGGTGTGAATCTCACCACTATCTGTGTATTTCCTTCTCTCGAAGTATGTCAGTCTCCTTGGGCACAGTTTCTAGACTGAGTCTGGTAGGAGGGGCATAGAGGGAGGAGCCAGCCCGCACTATTAACTCTCTTAACGTGCCCGTGGCTCCTAGTGGACCTATCTATACCTTATGGTACTAAAATGGACCCCAGCATCCTCTCCGGACTATGAGAAAAGGATTTACCGGTAGGTAATTTAAAATTCTATTTTCTCTTGCGTCCTAGAGGATACTGGGGTCCATTTAGTACCATGGGGTATAGACGGGTCCACTAGGAGCCATGGGCACTTCAAGAATTTAATAGTGTGGGCTGGATCCTCCCTCTATGCCCCTCCTACCAGACTCAGTTTAGAAAATTGTGCCCGGAGGAGGCGGTCACGCTGAAGGAAGCTCCTGAAGAGTTTCCTGCATTTTTTTTTTTTACTGTTTGTTGTTTTCAGGCAGGGCTCGTTGACACCAGCCTGCCTGCTTCGTGGGACTTAGGAGGGGGGAGGGGGGACGGCCCAACCTCTTAAAGGTTTAATGGCCCCATTCCCAGCTGACAGGACAGTGAGCTCCTGAGGGACCTATTCGCAAGCCCCACCACGGCGAGCGTACAGTCCCGCAACACGCCGCCACCCCTAACAGAGCCTGAAGAATGAAGAGTGGTGAGAACTAAGCCAGCGCCCCGGCTAGCGAGACGCGGGCCATTATGGCGGCATGAGGTTACGGAGACGCACGGCTTCTACATGGGGCGGAATCCGTCTCCGGACACGACTGTGTCCCCGTACACTGTTCTCGGTATCCATACTGGCACCTACAGCCTTAAAACGGTTTTCTCCATTTTAGGTACCAGATTCCTCAGCCAGTATAAAAAAGCGGGAAGTCCGTACGTCATTGAAGGGGCGGGGCTTTACTATGAGAGTATCCAGCAGCTCACCAGCGCCATTTTACCTCTGCAGTGGACACAGACGCTGACAGGACAGGGACGCGCAGCTCCTCCAGTGTGATTCCAGATTACCTCAGCGGTACCAGAGGGTCATAGCAGGGGGGAAGCGACTATTAGTGTACTAAGTCCCCTATCCGGGTACTTAGTCTGCGACCCGGCTAAGCTTGGCATTAGCGATAAGGGCACGGTGGGGGCTGGGCCAAACATCTCTGTGTCTCCTTGAAGGGCTCTTTGTGGGTTAATTGTGCTTAACCTTTCCTGTGTGTGTGTGCTGTCGTTATGTCAGGCAGAGAGTGTGTGTCTTGTACCGCGGAGTGTTCCTCTTCACCAGGGGGCTCACTACTGGATACTCAGGGTTCACAGGCTAGCGGGGCTGAACTGGAATGGGTTAATTCTCTTAAGGGAATGATCTCAACTCTTTCTTCAAAATTTTCCTGCAATGAGAGAGACGCAATACTTAAAACAAACCATGGTTGAGTTTATGAATAGAGACTCATTCCCCAAAACAGCGTCTCAGTCCCCTCCCATTTGTCCACAAAAATGATCTCTGGCCCATATCCTGCAGTCTGACACTGACAGGTCAGATGTGGGGGTGGGGGCAGCTCTGTCACAGGGAATAGAGGCTCTTATAGAGGCTATCAGAGATGTTCTGCATATTCCTGATAAAGTGTCAGAGGAGTGTGAGGAATCTTATGTTAATGTAAAAAAGAAGTCCTCAGTCACTTTTCCTGCGTCAAAGGAATTGAATGCCCTGTTTGAAGAACCATGGGTTAATCCTGATAAGAAGTTTCAGATCCCTAAAAGGTTGCTCTTGTCTTTTCCTTTGGAGGATAGGAAAAAATGGGAAAATACACCTATAGTGGACGCATCAGTCTCTAGGCTGTCACGTAAAATTGTATTGCCTGTTCCTGGTGCAGCTTCCCTGAAGGACACGGCTGATCGTAAAATTCAGACTACTCTCAAATCATTGTACACAGCTGCGGGGGTGGCCCAAAGACCCACTATTGCATGTGCGTGGATCACTAAAGCCGTTGCTAAATGGTCAGGTTACCTATTTGAGGGGTTAGATTCCTTAACTAGGGGGGATATTGTCTTACTCCTGCAGCCTATACAGGACTCTGCAAACTTTATGGTGGAAGCCATAAAGGAAATAGGATTGCTTAACGCACGCACTACTGCTGTGGCGTTGTCAGCACGCAGGGACCTGTGGCTACGCCAGTGGACTGCTGACGCGGATTCCAGGAAAGGCGTGGAAGGCCTACCATTCACAGGAGAGGCCATGTTCGGAGATGAATTAGACAAATGGATCTCCACAGCTACTGCGGGTAAGTCCACTTATCTTCCTTCCGCAGCCCCCCAACAAAGAAGACTTATTCAGCTTCTAAGTTACAGTACTTTTGGACGGCCAAGTTCAAGGGCAAATCCAGACGTGCTTCTACGTCCTCCAGCGGCGCAAGAGGTAAACCACGCAAACCAGCAACAGCAGGTGCTCAGGAACAGAGCTCAGGCTCTTCTTTCTCAAAGATTTCAGCATGACGGTCGGACGTAATGCCTGGAAGTCTGTCAGATGGGAGCACACCTACAATTCTTTGGTCAGATCTGGTCAAATTCGTGCCAGGATCCTGGGTCATAAATCTTATTTCCCAGGGCTACAGACTAGAGTTCCAAGAGCCCCCACCTCACAGATTCTTCAAATCAGGCTTTCCAATTTCACAAGAGGCAAGTATAACTTAACAACATGCCATCCAGAAACTGGTACAGACTCACGTCATTGTTCCAGTTCCACCTAATCAGTTAAACAAGGGATTCTATTCCAACTTGTTTGTAGTACCGAAGCCGGACGGTTCAGTAAGACCGATTTTGAACCTGAAGTCGTTGAACCCATACTTACGAGTGTTCAAATTCAAGTTTGAGTCTCTGAGAGCTGTGATCTCAGGTCTGGAGGAGGGGAAATTCCTAGTGTCTCTGGATATCAAGGATGCGTACCTTCACATTCCGATCTGGCCGCCTCATCAGGCTTATTTACGGTTTGCACTGCAGGACTGTCACTACCAGTTCCGGGCCCTGCCATTTGGTCTCTCCACGGCACCAAGGGTGTTCACCAAGGTGATGGCAGAGATGATGTTTCTCCTCTGCAAACAGGTAGTGAACATAATTCTGTACCTGGACGATCTCCTGATAAAAGCACCGTCCAGGAAAAGGTTGCTGGACAGCATTGCTCTCTCAACCAAACTTCTATTCTGAATCTTCCAAAATCTCACCTAGGGCCAACATGGAGGCTTCCATTCCTGGGAATGATACTGGATACGGAGTCGCAGAAGGTGTTCCTTCCGTTGGAAAAAGCATTGGTAATCCAGTTGATGGTTTCGGGATGTCATGAAGCCAACCCGGATATCGGTGCATCTGTGCATTCGTCTTCTGGGGAAAATGGTGGCCTCTTACGAGGCTCTTCAATACGTAAGGTTTCACGCAAGACCCTTCCAGCTCGATCTGTTGGACAAATGGTCCGGATCGCATCTTCACATGCACCAGAGGATCCGCCCGTCGCCAAAAGCCAGGATATCCCTTCTGTGGTGGCTACAGACTTCTCACCTCGCAGAGGGTCGGAGTTTCGGAATTCAGAACTGGATTCTGCTAACCAGAGACGCAAGCCTCAGGTGTTGGGGAGCAGTCACTCGGGGTGCAGTTTCAAGGAAGATGGTCAAGTCAGAAAGTCATTCTTCCAATCAACATTCTGGAACTCAGGGCCGTCTACAACGCTCTTCTGCAGGTCTCGCATCTTCTTCAAGATCGGGCCATTCAGGTCCAGTCGGACAATGTGACGGCAGTAACGTACATAAACTGACAGGGCGGAACGAAAAGCAGAGCGGCAATGTCAGAGGTGTCAAGAATTCTCCTCTGGGCAGAAAGAAACACTGTGGCGTTGTCAGCGGTCTTCATTCCGGGAGTAGACAACTGGAAAGCAGACTTCCTCAGCAGACACGACCTGCACCTGGGGTAGTGGGGTCTTCACCCGGAGGTGTTCAGGTGCTTAACAAGTCGATGGGGTATCCACAGATCGACATGAAGGCATCGCGTATCAACAAGAAGCTCAAGAGCTATTGTTCCAGGCCACGAGACCCACAGGCGGTGGCGGTAGACGCCCTGACGACTCCATGGGTCTATCAGATGGCGTATGTGTTTCCTCCACTTCCTCTGATCCCAAGAATTCTAAAAAGAATAAAAAGGGAAAAGATTCAAGCAATTCTAATTGCTCCGGACTGGCCAAGAAGGGCCTGGTACGCGGATCTTCTGGAGATGCTCCTCGAAGATCTGTGGCCTCTACCTTTTTGCGAGGATCTTCTGCAACAGGACCCGTTCGTCTATCAGGACTTACCGTGGCTACGTTTGACGGCATGGAAGTTGAACGGCTGATTCTAACCAGGAGAGGGCTTCCTAACAAGGTTATCCCGACTATGATCCAAGCCAGCAAGGTGGTAATGTCTAAGCATTACCATTGTATTTGGAAGAAATATGTCTCTTGGTGTGAGAGCAGAAAATTTTCTGCGATAGATTTCCATCTAGGACGTTTCCTGCGTTTTCTACAAGCTGGAGTGGATGCTGGCCTACGTCTGTACTCCATTAAAGTCCAGATTTCGGCCTTGTCCATTTTCTTCCAGAAACCGTTGACTTCTCTCCCTGAGGTCCAGACATTCTTGAAAGGTGTTCTACACATCCAACCCCCCTTCGTGCCTCCCACAGCACCTTGGGATCTCGATGTTGTACTGCATTTCCTCCAATCGGACTGTTTTGAGCCGCTGCAGAAGGTGGACGTAAAATATCTTACATGGAAGACCGTCACAATGTTGGCTTCAGCAAGACGTGTGTCGGAGCTGGGAGCTTTGTCTCACAAAAGTCAATATTTGATTTTCCATGAGGGCCGAGCTGAACTCAGAACTCGTCAGCAATTTCTTCCTAAGGTGGTGTCTGCTTTTCACATCAACCATCCTATTGTGGTTCCGGTTGTCACAGACACCTCGGCTACTTCAAAGTCTTTGATTGTTGTGACGGCTTTGAAGGTGTATGTGAAAAGAACAGCTTGTCACAGAAAGACAGACTTGCTGTTTGTTCTTTATGATCCCAATAAGATTGGGTGTCCTGCTTCAAAGCAGACTATTGCACGTTGGCTCACACTATCCAGCGTGCTTATTCCACGGCAAGTTTGTAGTGTCAAAGATGTACAGGCCCACTCTACTAGGTCATGGGTTCTTCCTGGGCGGCTGCCTGTGGTGTCTGGGCTCTACAGCTCTGCCGAGCAGATACTTGGTCAGGTTCGAACACGTTTTCTAAGTTCTACAAGTTCGATACTTTGGCCTCTGAGGACCTTCAGTTTGGTCAATAAGTTCTGCAGGATCCTCAGCACTCTCCCACCTGGTTTGGGAGCTTTGGTACATCCCCATGGTACAAAATGGACCCCAGTATCCTCTAGGACATAAGAGAAAATAGGATTTTAATTACCTACCGGTAAATCCTTTTCTCGCAGTCCGTAGAGGATGCTGGGCACCCGCCCAGTGCTGCATATTTCCTGCACTGTTACTTGGTTAAGTAGTGTTGGTTCAGCCGTTGCTGTCCCTGTTTCAAGTAAGGTTAGCTTGGCTTTCCGTGTGTGTGTGTGTGTGTGTGTGTGTGTGTGTGTGTGTGTGTGTGTGTGTGTGTGTGTGTGTGTGTTCGGAATCTCCCCACTATCCTTATCTATCCTTCTCTTGAAGTATGTCCGTCTCCTTGGGCACAGTTTCCTAAACTGAGTCTGGTAGGAGGGGCATAGAGGGAGGAGCGAGCCCACACTATCAAATTCTTAAAGTGCCCATGGCTCCTAGTTGACCCGTCTATACCCCATGGTACTAAATGGACTCCAGTATCCTCTACGGACTACGAGAAAAGGATTTACCGGTAGGTAATTAAAATCCTATTTTTACTTGTTTTTAGTGTCCCAATCCAACCTTAAATTTACTGAAACATTTTTCTTCAGGTCACCTTCCGGTAAAGCTTCCAGATTACAACAACAGGTTGCGAGTTTTAGTGGCCACATACGTAACATTTAGTCCAGATGGGACTGAACTACTTGTCAACATGGGAGGAGAGCAGGTGAGTACGCTGAACATGGAGAATTCACTTTTCTACCTTAGCTAGTGGTATGGGGACTCAATGTGGAATATTTTGCTGAGAAACCGTAGGAAGAATTTCCTTATTTCTGCAGCGGGGTACACTGGTATTGCACAGGGAATAATATCGGTGTGTAGAGTTGGATCTTGATACGAGGGCACCAACAAGCTAAAGCTTTGACTGTACCCAGGATGCACTGCACCACCTCCTCTATATCCCCGCCACCAGGCACTGGAGCTCAGTTTGTAAGTTGGTGCCTGCAGTGCAGGCAACTAACAGGGAGGACTGCGCTAGGCAGCCCTGAAAAGAGCTTTTCTGAAGAAAGAAGACTTCAAGGGTCGCAGCACAGGCACTTGGTGCTATATGTCATTCTGACATATCGTGCTGCGGCTACCTCACCTCCCCAGCGGAGCTGTATACTCCCACGCCCTGGTTGCTGGGTACTTACAGCAGAGGCACTCCGGTCTCTTCAGGCACACACACACTGCCGCTGCTCTCCAGGATCGCGTGGCCGCACGTTAAGGGAGGAGGTAAGAGGGTCCCCCAGGCGGGACCCCCCGAAATCGCGATCCGGGACGCCATCTCCGGAGACGGACCGCGCTACTGGCGTGGACACTGTGGCCGTACAGGGACCCCACTTTATCCACCAGGGCAAGGAGCACAGGTTGGATTTTCTAAAATCCGCTTTTGATAGGCTCCTTAGTACCTGATGGTGAAGTCCAGCATAGGGGAAAGGGCGCTGACCTGTAGTCCCTCCCCCAGCCCCAGGCGCCATCTACAGCAGATGTTCCCGCCCTGGAGCTGCATCTCTCTCTCTCACTCCCTGTCAGCGTTTGGGCGCCATTACACAGAGCTGCGCAGATTCTGGGACTGTTGGGCACTGTCTCCTCTGTAAAGCCGCCTGCCTCATCAGCGCTGTGCATTTACAGGACACTTAAGTATTCTACATGTCGTTTAGACAGTGTTAGTTAAGAGCAAGTGCATACCTACAGGAATATTTAGTACAAGTATTCTGTGATATGCATCCAGTGTTTACTGTGCATTGTTATATCTGTATACACACATAGCTTTACTTAGTATTGCTAGTCCAGTGCAGTTTTATTGTTGTGTCTAATAATTCCTGCATTGTACATGTGACTGTGTGTGCCTATAGCTGCTGTGTGGTTCGTATTCCGTGTATCTCACACATATTGCTATCCCTATATTCTGTACCCTGAAGGGGGCTAAGTGCATCAGGGTCTCGTATATAGTATTTCACAGGATATACTGTTTGGTATTTTTCTCTGTGTATTTCAGACACCATATACCACTTAAATCCTCTGTTTGTGATCTGCATTTGCAATCGCACTCCACAGGGTTTTTTTGTCAGATACTGTGTCTGGCTATATTTTACTGTTACGCCCTAGGGCTACATTTTCCAATAATGTCTGCGTCACAGGGCGGGAGATTCGTGGCTGATCCTGCGTCATGCAGTGCTGACGCCACGGATTTATCTAAGGAAAACATTCTAGCTGAGGGTCCAGTTACTGCGGGTTCTGTACCCCTCGGTCATCCTGCAACACCGGCGACACACCAAGACCCACCTTGGGCTGCTTTTTCCAATTTACTGACTACGCTAGTAACGAGACTTGCGTCCCCTGTGGGACCTCCTGTACCTTTACAATCACATATTGTCCCTGTTGTAAATCCACCATGGGTGGATACTCTGTCGACTCAGTTACAGCAGTTAAATCAGTCTTTGGTTAAACAAAAGCCTGACCCTTGCCCTCTTAGGACCAAAGGGTCATCTAAGCGGGCCATTTCCTCCTCGCAATCCACTCATATTTCGGATACTTCATCCGATGAAGATGGGGTATATTCTGATCCATCAGACACTGATGCAGATGCTTCTGATGAGGAATCTACAACACGGTTGATGTTCCTGACCTCTTGGAGGCTATCAAACTGATTCTTCAGATCGATGATGAAACTGATCCACCAGATACGTCTAAGAAACCTGATAAGTTCAAACGTCAGAAGGTTACTAAATTAGTCTTGCCACTTTCTGACCATCTGGTTGACATACGTTAGGAATCCTGGGAATCTCCAGGAAAGACATTCTCCCTGTCTAAAAAGATGCTAGCTCGTTATCCCCTCGCTGCAGAGTTAAGTAAGAATTGGGAAACACCGCCGCCGGTGGACTCGCATGTCGCACGTCTTGTGGTGTCTTCTACTCTGCCTGTCACAACCGTCACCTCTCTTAAAGAACCGACTGATAAGCGTGTGGAGGGTTGTTTCAAGTCTATTTACACTCTTGCGGGTGCTGTACATAGACCTACTATAGCAGCTTCTTGGGCTGCAAAAGCTATTGAAGCCTGGGTTCAAGAAGTTGAGGCGGAGCTACCTCTGAATTTTTCTGATAATGCCAGACAGTGTCTTTCATATATTATCATAGCCTCTCATTACATTCAGGAGGGGGCTTCTGATGCCTACGTGCTGGCGGCCATAGCATCTACTACGTCCATTCTGGCTTGCCGGATTCTGTGGTTGCGGTCCTGGTCTGTGGATCTGTACTATAAAAAGACCTTGGAGGTGATCCCTTTTAAGGGAAACAACCTTTTTGGGGAAGATCTGAACAAGATTGTTGCTGACTTAGCATCTGCTAAGACTGCATGTCTGCCGAGTACTAATCCTTCGGCTCAGAAGGCTACAAGTACCACCTTTCGTTCCTTTCAACCTCCAAGTAAAGCAAAGGGTCAGGCGTACCCGAAACAGGCTCGCACTTCCCAAACCTCTAAGCCCAAACCTAAACATTCCTGGGCTGCCCGTCAGCCTGCTTCCAAATCAGACAAGCCTGCTGCATGACGGGGCGGGCCTCCCCCTGGGGGATCCCAGGGTGAGAGGCCGACTTCTACGGTTCGCCCAGGTATGGTTACAGACCACTTCAGATGCCTGCGTGAGGGAAGTTGTCACTCACAGATACGCCATCTCTCTCAAGAAACGTCCCTCTCGCCAGTTTTGCTCGACAAATATCCCTTTGGATCCATTGAAAGCAAGAACTCTACATTTGGTACAAATCCCTCCTGGATACAGGAGTGATAGTGCCGGTGCCTCTGTCTCAGAGAGGCAGGGTTACTATTCAACACTGTTCCTAGTTCCGAAACCAAATGGATCCTCCCGGCCCATTCTCAACCTAAAGTCTTTGAACAAATTTGTGAAGGTATCCAAATTCTGTATGGAAACTCTTCGCTCTATTGTACTGGCTTTGGAGCCCAAGGACTATATGGTATCCCTGGACATACAGGATGCTTACCTACATATACCTATTGCCATGTTGCATCAGCAATATCTGCGGTTTGCTATTGGCAACCTCCATTATTAATTCCAAGCCTTGCCTTTTGGACTGACCACGTCTCCGCGAACTTTCACCAAGGTCATGACGGCTCTTCTCCACCGTCAGTGTATCAGGATCCTGCCGCATCTGGATGACTTGTTGATCCTGGCGAACTCTCCAGAGGTTCTCCTCCGTCATCTGGAACTAACAGTCCAATTCCTACAAGCCCACGGGTAACTCATCAACTGGAAGAAATCCTCGCTGGTCCCTGCTCAGAGCATGGTGCACCTGGGGACGTTATAAGACACACACATACAACTAAAGGTTGTTCTTGTCTCCGGAGGAGGTCCTGAAACTTCAGGACAGAATAAGATGCTTCCTCTCTCGCCCACGAGTGTCGATACACTTGGCAATGCAAGAACTAGGCCTCATGGTGACGGCTTTCGACCTTGTATAGTACGCTCAATTTCATTCTCGCCCTCTGCAGCACTTAATCCTTTCCAAGTGGGACGGCCTGTCTCACCGGATCAGATCTCACATGATTTCCTTGACTCCGGAAGTTTATCTGCCTCTGATCTGGTGGCTCCAGGACCGACGATTGAGCAGAGGTCGTCCCTTCTGGATCTCCAACTGGGTCCTCCTAACGACGGATGCCAGTCTGTGGGGTTGAGGCGCGGTGTCGGTGGACCAGGGAGGAATCTCTTCTCCCGATAAACATTCTGGAGTTGCGGGCAGTGTTCAATGCCTTGAAACTGGCCCTGCCTCTGGTACAGATCAGGCATATTTAAGTACAGTCGGACAACACCAACACGGTGGCGTACATAAATCATCAAGGCGGCACTCGAAGCCGCATGGCAGTGTTGTAAGTGTCAAAGATTCTTCTATGGGCGGAACGCCATCTACCAGCAATATCGGCAGTGTTCATTCCGGGAGTGCTCGACTGGTAAGCGGACTTCCTCAGTCATCAAGACGTACATGCCGGAGAGTGGAGTCTTCATCCGGAAGTCTTTCAGCTCCTAGTGGACAAGTGGGTCCTACCTGATGTAGACCTGATGGCGTCTCGACACAGTCACAAGGTTCCGGTCTTCGGGACAAGGGATCCTCAAGCAGCGTTTGTGGACGCACTGGCAATTCCATGGCACTTTCGGCTGCCGTACGTGTTCCCTCCGGTGTCACTCCTGCCCAGGGTAATAAGGAAGTTCAAGCAAGAAGGAGGAATACTACTTCTAATCGCTCCAGCGTGGCCCAGACGGCATTAGTTCTCAGACCTACAGGGTCTCTCGATAGAGCGTCCTCTTCTACTTCCGCAACGCCCATACCTCCTCGTTCAGGGCCCTTGTATATACCAGGATCTGGCCTGACTGGCTTTGACGGCGTTGCTCTTGAAGCTTCAGTCCTGAGGGCCAAAGGATTTTCTGAGGCGATCATTCAAACGATGTTGAAAGCCCGGTTGAAAACTTGGTGTGCGGCTAAGAATTACGATGCATACAAGTTCAGTACTGCCAAACTTTAGCCGTTTCTGCAACAGGGCTTGGACTTAGGCCTTCGTCTGGCCTCCCTCAAGGTTCATATTTCAGCCTTGTCGATATGGTTTCAGAGAAAAATTGCGTCTTACCTGACGTTCATACTTTCACTCAGGGTGTTTTAAGGATTCAACCTCCCTATGTCCCTCCTGTGGCTCCTTGGGATTTGTCTGTTGTTCTGGATGCCCTACAAGAGTCTCCTTTTGAACCTCTTGAGTCTGTGGACCTTAAATGGCTTACGCTTAAGGTCTTGTTTTTGCTTGCTATTGCCTCTGCTAGAAGGGTTTCAGACGTGGGTGCTTTATCCTGTCGGTCACCATTTCTGATTTTTCACTGTGTTCGTGCGGTTCTTAGAACTTGCCCTGGTTATCTGCCTAAGGTGGTGTCGTCTTTCCACCTTAACCAAGAGATTGTGGTTCCGGCCTTTATCTCTCCTGGTTTGTCCTCCAAAGAACGGTTTTTGGATGTGGTACGGGCTCTCTGTATATATGTGAAGAGAACCGCCTCTCTTAGGAGATCTGATTCTCTCTTTGTCCTTTTTGGTTTTCACAAACGTGACTGGCCTGCGAATATGCAGACCTTGGCCAGATGGGTTAGAATGGTGATTGCACAAGCTTATGTGCAGGCTGGTCTTCCAACTCCTGCTACTATCAAGGCCCATTCTACTCGGTCTGTTGGACCTTCTTGGGCGGCCCGCCGTGACGCGTTCCTAGAACAGTTGTGCAAGGCGGCTACGTGGTCCTCAGTGAACATGTTCCTCAGGTTCTATGCCTTCTATACTTCTGCCTCCCAGGATGCCTCCTTTGGACGCCGGGTTCTTGTGCCCATGAGGAACTGCTTTAGGACGTCCCCGATGTTATTCCCTGTGGAATACCAGTGTACCCCGCTGCAGAAAAGGAGATTTATGGTAAGACTTACCATTGTTAAATCTCTTTTTGCGAGGTACACTGGATTCCACAGGGCGCCCACCCTGACGCACTTAGCTTCTTTGGGTTTGTATGGCATTAGCCGCTGGTACCTTCTCCTGTCGTGAGAATGTGGTGATCTGTGGCTACTAACTACTATCGTCTCTTTTACCTGCTACTGCATTGGACTGGTTAACAAAACTGAGTTCCAGTGCCTGTTCCCAGTGCCAGTTCCCTGTGGAATCCAGTGCACCGCGCAGAAAGAGATTTAACAATGGTAAGTCTTACCATAAATCTCCTTTTTTAAAATAATTGTGTCTCCCTTTCACAGGTTTATCTTTTTGACCTAACGTTCAAGCAACGACCTTGTACGTTCCTGCTGCCTAAATCTCATCATACATCTGGAGGTGAGCATTCCAAAATAGTAATATTCCCTGAATATAGTGTGAGATAACCCTTTCTTGCTTCTAGATATGAATGGCTATGGATAAAAAATAATTTTCTTCTTCGCGTTCCATAGGGCTCCACAGGGATAACATCGGGGTTATAGGTGGTAGGAGCAGCGCCTGGGCACTATACAATTAAGCTTTTCAGAAATCCCAGGATGCTCCAGTCCCTTTCACTATAACTCTGCCCCCATGCTCAGGCAGGTCAGTTTTTTGTATGGTGCAGCAGGAAGCTGGATGCACCTTTTTACAGGGCGCTGTCCTCGCCCCAAAGCTTTTTCTGTCTTTTTTTTTTACTTAACTTTTTCTCTTTTTACTCTGAGCCTGTTAGTGCTGGAAATCTGTTAAACTGCAGCACACAGGCTCCTACACTCCCCGCCAGTGCCAAAATTCCCGCTTGCCCACTGCCTCGGACAGGTACTTACAGCGGGGCCCACACACAGGCAACTAGCACCGATGTTGCTGGCAACCCCCGGACTGCGTGGCCGGCCATCGGTAAGCAGGTAAGAGGATACTGGTTTCCAGGACCTACATGCAAATTGCGGTCCGCCGCGCATCACGGGAGGCGGGTACCGGCAATGGCTGTGGACACTGGCGCCGACCAGGGACTCCACTAGACCACCATGGCATATGGGGGCACAGGTCATGTTTATGACGGGGCCCCCAGTACCGGTGATTGAAATGCCAGCATAGGGGAGGGAGTGCCAACCTGTAGCCCCTCCCCCAGCTCTAGGCTACTGTACACCGCAGACTTCCCGCCATTTAGCTGCAGCTCCACACCCACCTTCCCTCAGAGAGACGTTGGCAGAAAATCAGTGCAAGCAAGCCAGGTATCTGTGAACGCGGAGTACAGTCTCCCTGTAAAACAGTCTCCACGGAGCCAGGTTTTACTACACTAATATCCTACCTGCTGACAACCAAAGCTGAGTAGTTGATGAAGTGCTCATTGCAGTTATACATTGTATTTCTCTTCATTGTATGTGATTTGTGCTAGTTTTCTGCTGCCTGATTTCTCTCTTCAGCTTTTCATATATTTTATAATCTATCCCTGTCTTTTTCCTCTGCCCTGTAAAGGGGTAGCAGTTGATTTACCATGGACACAATACTGACGTTCATAATCCTGACAGCCATTGACTGACAGTCAAGGTACCGACACTGTCAAAATACCGACATTCATTATGCTGACATGTTAAAAATGCAGACATGCGTTTTTAAGGAATTTTTGCCCAAAAACAGACTTGCTCATACATTACCAACTCCGTGGACCTGGAGGGGAAATACAATAGTGTGCAGAGTGCACACGGTACACTTAGACCAGGCATGCCCAAACTGCGGCCCTCCAGCTGTTGTGAAACTACATATCCCAGCATGCCTTGTCACAGTTTTGTTGTCAGAGAATGCTAAAGCTGTGTCAGAGCATGCTGTGATGTATAGTTTCTAAACAGCTGGAGAGCCGCAGTTTGGACATGCCTGACTTAGACAGTGTCCACGTCGACCTATGTTGACATTGACGCCGAAAAAAATCATGTCAGTGTTTTGACATGTCTGCATTAAAGGACCAGGTGTTATGAGGGGTAATCTTTATACAGTTTCAGCGTTTACTGCTGAACATTGTTGCATTCTATATGAGGCTACCACACCCTTGTTGAGTACTATTGTGTTTGGGTGACGCCATATTACTGAAGCTTTGTCTGCCAAAGGTAAAGGTCACAAACAGCCTGATACCCCATTGCTGCAGTCATGTAGCTTGTGCTCTGCAGGGTTAACCGCACAAGATGTGGTGCAGGATGAACTGCTATACACTTCCTGTCCAGTCCACGTCCCCAGCACCTACCCAACAACCCCCATGGGCTTCTTTCACTCAGTTACTGGGTAACTTGGTGGATCGGTTAACTCCCCCTTTGGGACCCCCTATGTTAGCACCGCCTAATATTGTCCCTGTGGATAACCCACCTCGGGTGGATACCCTGAATACTACAGTACAGAGCTTAGTCCAAACATCCCTAGCATTACAAAGGATGTTACCTGGGACTAAACCGTCCTCTAGGTCCACTAATTGGACCCCCTCATCTCAGTCCACTGCTATATCAGACTCAAATGAGTAATTGGCTGAGGAAGGGGAAGACGCACAGTGTCACTGATTCCTGCATTCTCGCAGAGGATTCTCCCAACGTAGTGGATGTGGTTCCCTTAATTGAGTCTATTAAACACATCCTTCGACTCACTGAGTATGAGCCAGTTGCTAAGAAAACTGACGGTTTTAAGCAACAAAAGATAATAAAGTCCTGAATTCCCTCATTCTGATCATCTTATGGATATTAGGCTGGAGCCCTGGACAATTCCAGGTAAAAAAGTTCCCTGTGTCTAAATGTTTGGCTTAACGTTACCCCATTCCAGCGGTTGATTGTGCTAAGTGGGAGGCACCCCTCCGGTAGATTCTCATATTGCACGTCTGGTTAAGATGTCCATTCTACCTGTCACTACACTTGCCTCACTGAAGGAACCCACTGATAGACTGATTGAAACTTGCCTTAAGTCTATTTTCTCTTTCACCAGTGCTGTTACCAGACCAACTGTGGCTGCCTCCTGGGCTGCAAAAGCCATTGAATCATACTTGCAGGCCCTAGAGGTGGAATTACCCTCAGTTATATCTGAGGATTTCTTGTCACACTTGGATCTTATACGGCAAGCAGCTGCCTACATCCGTGAGGCCACATTTGATGCTGGAATATTGGCAGCTAAGGCGTCTACCACCTCGTTACTAGCACGGCGCATTATCTGGCTGCGTTCCTGGAAGGCTGACCGTGATTCCAAGAAAACTTCAGAATTTCTACCCTTCACTGGTGAAGAGTTGTTTGGGGAAGAATTAAACAAAATTGTCACTGCACTGGCTGAGACTGCTATTCTTCTGTCCTCACCAACTCTGTGTGCTCGGAGTTCTAATTTTCGTCCCTTTCGCCCTCAAGGCAATGTAAAAGGTCAAGCTTTCCCCAGGCAAGCTTCTGCCACTAAAACTAAGCTCAAGGCCAAGCAACCTTGGGCTGCACGTCAATCTCCTGCAAAACCTGACAATCCCGCAGCCTGAAGGCGCGGGCCTCACCCTGGGGTGATCCCAGCGTGGGATGCTGTCTTTTTCACTTCACGCATGTCTGGACTCTGACCACTTCAGATGCCTGGGTGCAGGAAGTGGTCTCTCACGGGTACGTCGGCTCTTTCACCCCCATAGTTCTTTTGCACAGGCCTTCCCTCAGATCCACAAAAGTCTCAAATTCTGCAATAGGTTGTGCAGTCACTTCTGCTCTCAGAAGTCATTTTACTAGTTCATCTGTCTCAACGCGGACTGGGCTGTTATTCCTCCCTGTATCTTGTGCCCAAACCAACCTGGTCACACAGACCCATACTCAACCTCAAATCTCTAAACAGATATGTCAGGGTTCCCAAATTCCGCATGGAGACTCTTCGATCCATAGTCCTGGCTATGGAACCGGGGGACTTTATGGTATTCCTGGATGCCTAGCTGCATATCCCTATTGCTCTCTCAGTTCAGCATTACCTACGTTTTGCTATTGGCAATCAACATTATCAATTTCGGGCACTGGCGTTTAGTCTTTCTACGGCACCTCGAATTTTCACCAAAGTTATGGCAGCCATGGCAACACTTCTGCGTCATCAGGGAGTCGGGCTACTTCGCTATCTGGACGACTTACTGCTGTCTACTTCATAAGAAGTATTGCACAGCAACCTTCAACTCATGATGACCTTCCTTCATACACACGGTTGGCTCATGAATTGGAAAAAGTCCTCCCTTCTACCATACCAGCGGATGTTACACTTGGGAGCCCTCTTAGATTCTGCCAGCCAGTAGACAAAATATCCAAGCTGCAGAACAAGGTTCGCCAGCTGCTCCGGCCAGGCTGAGTGTCCAATAGTATATTCTCCCCGTACATGCGTGGATTTCCTCCAGATGCTCCGGTTTCCCCCCACAATTCAAAAATACAAAGGTAGGTTAACTGGCTCCCAACAAAATTAACCCTAGCATGAATGTGTGTATGTGTACATGTGGTAGGGAATATATATTGTAAGCTCCACTGGGGCAGGGACTGATGTAAAATTATTCTCTGTAAAGCGCTGTAGAATGTGTGCGCTATATAAATAACTGGTAATAATAATACTTCCAGTACTGTGCTTCCAGGCACAATGACCCTGTTGTCTTCCGGATTTCCAGAATTCTGTCCCTCCTGCATCGGGGATTAACCCTCTGCCTTCACCTGGCTTCTCTCAAAGTGCATATCTCTGCTTTGTCTGTATGGTTTCAACGTAGGATTGCTCCACTACCAGATGTCCGCACTTTCCTACAGAGCATTCTCCGGGTCCAGCATCCCTACGTGGCTCCATGGGATCTGTCTGTGGTTCTGGACGCTCTTCATAAGGCTCCTTTTGAACCTTTGGAAACAGTTGACCTAAAATGGCTAACTGCTAAGACCTTATTCCTCCTGGCCATTTCATCTGCCAGGTGGGGGTCTGACTTTGGCGCTCTTCCTGTCGCCCTCCTTTCCTGATTTGTTTTCATCCAGACAGAGACTGGGTTACCTACCTAAGTTGGTCTCCCGTTTCCATTTGAACGAGGATTTTGTGGTTCCAGCCTTCGTTTCCTCAGATCTCTCACCTACTGAGCATTCTTTGGACGTGGTTCGTGCTCTCCATATCTATGTTGACCGAACCAGTTCACTACGGAGATCGGATTCCCTGTTCATCCTTTATGGTTTTTACAAATGTGGTTGGCCAGCTAACAAATAGACTCAAATGGCCAGATGGATGAGATTGGCAACCACACAATCATATTCTCAAGCTGGTCTTTCAGTCCCAACTTCTATCTCTGCTCATTCTACTCAGTCTGCTGGACCGTCATGGGCGGCACGCCGGCGTACGTCCGCTGAACAATTGTGCAAGGCGGCTACGTGGTCTTCTATCCACACCTTTCTTAGGTTCTATGCCTTTTGATATTCGCCTCCCAGGATGCTTCATTTGGACGCTGGATTCTACTATCCACTCAGGAGTGTCCCCACCCGTGAAGTACTACTTTAGGACATCCCCAATGTTATCCCTGTATTGTCCTATGGAACCTGAAGAAGAAAAAGAGAGTTATGGTAGACTTACCTTTGTTAACTGTCATTCTTTGAAGTCCATAGGGTCCACAGGGTGCCCACCCTGACGCACCTGGTCTATATGGGCTTGCGGCCTTGGTCACTTGTTCCCTTCTCCTGTCCATGAGTGTGTTTTCTTGTGTTTACCATGTATTCCTTCTCTCTGCTTCCGCTTCCTGCTTTGGCCTTCTTAACAATACTGACCTGCCTGAGCATGGGGGCGGTGTTGTAGTGAGAGGGACTGGAGCATCCTGGGATATCTGAAAAGCTTAATTGTATGGTGCCTAGGATCTAATCCTACCACCTATAACCCAGATGTTATCCCTGTGGACCCCATGGACCTCGAACAAAGACAGTTAACAAAGGTAAGTCTACCACAATTCTCCCTTTTTTTTTTTTTTTTAATTGTTAACTTAAATCCTTCAGTCTGAATATGTTGGCGGTCATAAAATTTGAGTATAGTGTCCTTACATGAGTTTAGCAATTTGAGAAACATGTTGTTGACAGAAAACTTCATTCCATTCTGTATCCCCTTTTCTGAAAGAAAAACAGTTTTTTTTTTTACTAATACCCCTTTCAGACCTCCAGCTACGATCACGGGTTGTTAGCACATGAGCGCGCTTATCCCTTGTTCATGTGCCATCTGAAAGGTCACAGGGGTAAAATACTGGGTCGTGGGACCCGGTATTTCAACCCTGGTAGCGAGCAGGGTTTAAGTTTAACGTTCACTGTGTGCATACGGGCGGCGCTTGGAGATCATGTGATCTCCAAGCGCCGTCACCGCTGATATCACCAACCAGACAATATGCTGGGTTGCAGACAGCAGCGGCGGGGCTCCCTGGTGCGAGCCACCTCAGGCGGTTTGAAAGGGGTATAACCAAGCACTACTGCAGAGAACAGAGAAGAAAGTAACAAAGCCAGAGAAACCTTTTGCCTAAACATAAATGATCCTGAAGCAAGGTTGCAGACATCCTCTTTTATTAAGATTGTCAAAGTAACAAATGGTCACACCCTTGACCTCAGTAGAGCATCCATAAGGGTCATGATCTTTCTGAGCACGATCAGCATTGTTGCCAATTGGACTGAATGTGGAAATGAGCTGTGTCAGTGGGAATTAGTGACCAACCTAGATTTGGATAAGCAAGTACGTGTACTTGATGCCTATAGAAACTATGAGCTCCTTCTACTCCATGCTGTTTATGACCATTTTCAGAGACTCCAT